>NC_137455.1:71953914-73153914 GCF_964235325.1 Thermobia domestica
GACCATGTTTCGCAAGATATCATTTCATTTTTAGTCTAGAATAGGAGACGATAAATTGGAACTTTTCCCGAAGAACAAACATTAATATTTACCCCCCCTCCCCTAGTAAGATACGAAATGAAATTTGGGCTACCTTAGTATTTAAAATATTAATTTTTTTTATAGCCTCGATCAATGGTAGAAAAATTGATGATGACGAAGTACGGGAAATCGTGATAGTCCCCAGAAACTCACAAATATGTTTCTCTCCATGACACGCTTAAATGGCCTGATGATCAAACACGTGACTATTAGCATCAAAGGTAGGACCTAGAAAATTTTCTGTTTCGTTTATTATCAAACTGCCAATTATTATTGAACGATACGTATAATATTGTGGTTGAAAATCAACACTTTTTAGCATATCATCCCCTTTCCCTTTTCCTTACCCTTACCCTTTATCCCTATAAAGAAGAAATATATGAATGTTACGACCTTATTGTCTAATCATAAGCGATCCATTCTTCCCTCGCAAAACACTTTACTACTAATATCTTCCCCTCTTCAGTAGGAATTACCATTTCGTTTAATTAACACAATAGAGAGAGCCCCAGCGAAGGGGAGAGAAGAAAATCACAGCCAGAGAAGGGGGAAATAGATGCGAATTGTGTGCTGGAGAATCCCGAGATAGCAGGGAAATGTGTTGTAAATGTTAGTGTAGGTGTGTGTGTGTGTGTGTGTGTGTGTGAGAGAGAGAGAGAGAGAGAGAGAGAGCAAGTTGTAAATCAAGTAAGTCTGGACAGAAGTGTTAACTCGGCAGTTCCTGTTCGCTGCTTGCTGGTTTTACATGCGACCAACAAGTTACTGCTTGGCTATTCATCAATTCGATACAACAACTGGAACACCACAAACTATTAATCAGGCTTCTACTGTAATGTAGTATAATATTTTCATCAAAATATAAATTTTAAAGAAAGCTCCTCATACCCTCTCGCCAATCCCTTCTGCAGAAAAATATAGGTAAGGAGGATGAAGCTGAAATTACTTCTACTACTATTCATTTAGAAAAATATCCTTAGTCTTAAAATCTTCTTAGAAGATTGTCATATAATAAATTATATATTTAAGTCTAAAAAGATACAGGGTGTCCCATAATTATGTACATGATGTTTCAAAGACTGCGATAAAGAAACTAGCAACATAACTTGAGAACGTAAAATTGAATATAAACACATTACTTTCAGCTCTCTATGGCATGGTCCATCAATGCACCCACCCTTATCTGGAGACTAAGAGCAACGTTGTCGCAAACAGCTTGACAGACTCGTACTGGTATCCTGTAGAACTTTTTCTGTGATAGCTTCCCGTATTTCGGCCAAATTGCGTATCTGAAGTTGATACACTTTGCCCTTTAAAACACTCCATAAGAGAAAGTCAGGTGGAGTCAAAGCGTAAGCTCTAAACTCCGGTAAACAAAATATTTGTATCCTTCCGATTTGTACAAATACGATTGGCTAGTGATGTATTACTTCACTCCCCACAGAGAGGAACAAATTATACACGTACATTTTAACAATACTGTCTCGTGTTGTCCAGATACTTAACAGCAGCAACAGAAAATAAAGAAAAAAACTCGAAAGATTAAAAGAAAAAAATATTTGAATTTCGCTAGTAAACAATTGGTGCTTAGTGAGTAAAGGTTTACCTTGGTGTTTCACAACACTCGCGGAACCGGGATTCATGCCAGTCAGCGAATCAGTGAGATTTAGTTTCACGTGGCTTTGTTTATCGCAGTTTAGAGCTTGCACAGAATCAGTGAGTTTAGGTCAAATCAACAGATCGAGCTGGTCACTCTACATACCCACGTCAACCGATCCAGAGGTTCGGGAATGTTTCATTCAGCCACTCTTACATTATTATGGCATAGTGTGGTTCAAAGTACAGTGGCTGTTATCCTCATTCTCAGGCTACACAGTGTTACCACATCGAACCTTTTTGTCCAGAATTACAAATACTACAGTAAGTCAAACATCATATATATAATAGTAGAGCACCCAGTAGATCTTCAATATTACAGTCAGTAGAAGTGCAACGACATTAATGTGCGGTATAGACCAACGGTGATCGCTTTGGTACAACATACTCAATAGTAGGCTATGCTCTGAACTATTTTTACGTACTTAAAATTGAAGGTGTTAAGTATATGAACCAATTTTTGATTTATATTTCATCCTATTGAGTTACATGAGAAAGTTTTATTTTTTTTTCTTTAAAATGAAGAGGAATTTTAATATTTTGAAAATTTAGTGTTGCCCATGTGACGAGAAATAAGATTTTTCTCTTTAAATTCCGGTCTCGTCTCAATTCTCGGTGAAGTTTTTCTCGATTGGTTTTGTAAGGTTATGTGCAGAAATTATATCCTGATTTTCTTCTTAATAATGTCTAGGAGTTATCAGAATCCTCCCGCATCATAACAGGTTCACGAAGCGTGTGATAAAACACCAAACGTTTTGAGAATCGAGACGAGACGAAACTTCTATAAATTTTATGAGACAAGACGAAAAATAAGATCTCGCCTCGTCTCGTCGACATGACAACACAAGTCCGCACAAGAAGAGATGACATAAATGAAGTTACTATAAAAAACGTCATCTAAAAGAATGTCTTTTCACATTCACTGCAAGCGATTGCAAATTGTAGCCAAAGTGTACTTTAGAGAGAATAGTTTGTCCAGGATTTCGTTTTCCAAAAATACTCGTGGAAACCACGAATGACTTGTCTTTCCATTTAAGAGGAATCTAAAGGATTGTAAATACAATCCTCAAAATATAAACAAGTGGAAGTAGGAGCTGCTAAATATTAATTTATTACTTTTCAAATATACTTAAAACTTAAATCTAGTGAGATGACTTTAATTGCAAAGAAAACACCAAGAATCATGTTATTGAAATTACTTTTTCTGTGTCCAGTGCTTCTTTCCAAAGGAAAATGAACAGCGTTAAAAGCAAACTTTCCAGGTTTAAACTTGGAAGACAAGTGTGATATCAAGTCGATTTTCGATATATTTTTTTTTTTAATTTTTTAAAGATAATTTCTTTGCGGAAGATTTTAGAAGATATTAAAAATCTCACAACAGATCTGACATGTGCTCACGACACAGCGGTTGTAAAATGCTGTTCTAGACATTACTGATTCACTTAATAGCATTTTTTATATACTAATATTTGCGAGACTTCCTAAATTTATGACGTTCTTAATTATTTTTCAGTTACCACGCTCATCAAAATTTAAAAAAAAAAGTGGGTGAAGGAATGAAACACAAACACTCCTTATCTTTTAAAAAAATAACAAGAAGGAGAAAAAGAAATGCTCCTATGTGTCTGAATATTAACGTTGATTGTAAAATAACTATAGGCCGAGGTGGATCTAGAGGTACGTGTCGGAGAGGGGAAAATCTAGATACTTTTCACAGCACATCAACACAAATGGGTGGTGAGGTCATGTCCGAGCAGGAAATGGTGCACGAAGAACATCAGAATTAGGAAATGCCGTTCCCCATTTATATTGTAGTAGAGATAGAGTGTCTTTTAGACTTCCAAACTATGCTATGAATAAGTATTTGAAGGTTTATAGAACGGCTATGTTCGTCTATCGGCAGGTATCAGAGCAAATACAGTAAGTGATATCGAGGATTTTTTTAAAAAAATTCTTTTACCCATTCAGCGTTTCGAGAATATATCCCATAAATTAATCATCTATTCAAAACAGAAGTTGTTGAAAGTAACCATTTTTTGTTTCAAAGTTGATCCCCATAGAACAAAACCGGCCTCACATCATAAGTTAAGTCTCTATTCAAAATAGAAGTGGTTGAAAATAACCATTTTCGGTTTCAAAGTTCATCGCCACAGAACGAAAGCGGTTAAGAGATAGTGAGAAGCAGCGTCTGAAGAAAATATATCATCTTCACCTGCATCTCTCTACTCAAACAAGAAGTGGTACAAATTCACTGCAACTTTCGGTTTTAATTCTGATCTACATAGAGGAACAGGGCTGGATTAACCCATCTGAAGGCTTGGGGCTAGAAAAAAATATGTAGCCCTTGCTGACTTCACCTAATACATTTCTGTGAAAGTTCAGTACGAAAGTTAAGATAATATGTTTCATATTTTTGGTCATATTTTATTTTATGATGAAGATTGTATCTTCATGATTCTTTTTAGATAGCCAGGTGAGATTTTGATCAGAGTGGAGGCCTCTGTCCACCTGGAGGCCAGGCCCGTATCCAGGGGGTCTAGGGGGTGGGTCCCCCTTAAATTTTCGCAGGAACCCCCTAAAATTTTCACGGTAGGCTTGCAAATGCACTATAATATGGTGATGAACTATAAATGGTTGGATCGGGCCCTCCCTAGCTTCAGCCGGGCCCCCCTTATATTTTGGGCTGGCTACCGGCCTGCTGGAGGCCCGGGGATATAGCCCCCCTAAGGGCCCCCCTTGACCCGGCCCTGTAGAGGAAGAAAAATGAGAGAACACGAGGAGCGACTTTCCTTGAATCGATTTAAGATTAGACACCATCTTCGCTCTTAATCTTTATTCAGATTGGATGTGGTAGAAATTATTTTAGGTCTTAACGTTTGATAACCACATAGTCAAAACGGTAAGAGGTAACGAATCGATTAAATATCCCAAAAATATATTCCATGTCAACCAGGGCTAAAAGTGAGGAAGAACGCTGGGGACGTCGTTCCACCCCCCTATTTGCAGAAAATATCTGTGGAGTACCCTCCACTTTCTAAGAACATTACAATAGGCAAAGATACGTACGGGACACGGCGTGACGTCACGCGTTCCCTTACCTTTTCAGATCCACTTTTATCTCTGATGTCAACTCTATTCTCTCTACTAAAACCAGAAGTGGTAGCAATTTACAACTACTTCCGGTTTCAGACAATTTTCATAGAGGAAAAAAGGTAAAAGATGGTAAGAAGTGATTTTCTTGTAAAAGGTCCTTCAGAAAGAAGAATAAGCAACCTCAAAGGAAGCCAAATAAAGTTATATTAGCACAAAAATATTTCCGCGTTCGTGCAAACCTCTACTTCGGAGCTTAGTAGAAGCTGACACAACTTTCAATTGATATTTACACAATTGATCTAAAAATCAATCCTAGCTACTGTCTTTTCCATCTGACTATAAAGGTTTTGTATGGTATTTTTTTGTATCTAAATTTGCAGCGTGATTGGGATATGAAATACTACCTAGGTACAGGCTACAGATAACACTCACTTCCATAAGGGTCGATGGAGACTTAGACCTCATAAGTTCTTTAGCCATCAGAGAAACTCCAAAAGGCAAGAACGAAAAGAAATAGAGAGAAGAAAAAAACTTTTCGAGAAACGAAAAAGCAAAGAAAGAGAAAAAGTCTGTTCTGTGATTTGCTCAGAAAACATTCAGTCGGACTGTATGCGCCGCTCGGTTTTACTGCGTGCAATCTCATCGAACTCTAATGACTGGCCGTTGTCCGTTCAGGGCTGAGGGGGAGAGGGTGGTGATAGGGGTCTCTCTATACTCTACTCTACATGTGTCTCTGTGTGTATATTCTTCCGAGCCATCGATCCTCTTTCTAGGTAGATAGTTAGAATAGAAACCCCGCCACCCACTCATGTCTCCCCTTGAATCACAAGTTTTTGGCATTTGGCCTAATAATGGAAAATGTCCCCTCAAGGGATATCTACAACAAGGGACAGTGCATTACGTCCGATGTTGCCAGAAGCAACTTTACTTTTTGTTCATGCTCCTTTTTTTTAATTAACGCAATTCCTTAATAATAATAATAATAATAATAATAATAATAATAATAATAATAATAATAATAATAATAATAATAATAATAATAATAATAATCTTTTATTTGGAGTTTAGCATCCCTTTTCAACATCAAAGTTGTATAAGACACGGTCTTGCACTTTGGTATTAAAACCTCATGTATTCCTTTTACAGCTTTCAAAACTAATGGCAGGTTAATACATTATATCTGTCTATTAATTGAAAAATAATAGGCATTAGAACTAGTGCAATCTTCTTACAGCTAAATATTGTTTATTCGTTCCTTATACAAATCCACGCCTTTGGCGTGACATACAGTATTTGTAAATGGCCATACTTTTAAGTAACTTAAGGGAAGTGACCATAAGCTATTCAAAATTTTTGGGTGCGCGGTAGCTTAGTGGTAGAGCGCTTACCTCTGGTGCGTGAGGTATCTGGTTCGATCCCTGGCGAAGTAAGTTTGTGGTGGACAACATCGTGTTCGTGTTTTTTTCGAGGTACTCCCGCTTCCTTCCACATTCTCATTCCACCAATTATTCCATCATCATTCATTTGCCTTAATCATCTGTCTCCATTAGCCTAACGGGCAAAAAAAGTGAGACGTTAAACTGAAAGATTTCATTTCATCTCATTTTATTTAGCATTTTCTTATTCGTATCCTGAGAAAATAGCAAGTTCTCCAAAATTGTGCTTGCCCGTGATTCAGGCTTCATACTTTGCCTGCGGCTTAGACAACCCACACAGCGATACTGTGTACCAGGTTGCTTATAGCTCGTGCAATCAAGTAAAATAAAAAAAATGTTAGAATGAGAACTTTTCTATGTAAGTGTGGAGAAGAGGAATAAAAGTATCTGGATCTGTAATTATCTATGTGTACGGTATCTGTCTGGGTTAATATTAGAAAGAGAGAGAGAAAGGTCCAGAGAAACTCTCATCTCTTCGCCTTTACGTCTAAACCTCGAGCTCTGTCCACATTCCGAGACGTAATTTGTCAAACGTGATGCTGCGATCTTCCCTACGATTCACCTCCACTTGGAATAAAGACAACTAAATCAAATAGCGACACTAACGCTGCCTGTGATTCCATCCTGCAAATTCGATTTCCCCTGTCTATTTAACTTTATGAGGGATTCAGGGTAATAGGGACTCATTCGCACCAAGTGCTCCGTTGTGATTTTGCTGCAGGAAAAGGGATTTCCCCGCAGAACAATGAGTGAACTTAGATGAGGGAGACAACCCACACCTTGTTCTTCTTTCCATCTCTCTTCTGATCACAATAGTGTTGCCAGAAGCTTGATTTTCTTTTAGGTAACCAAACTTTTTGTGATTTTTTATCTTTTCAAACTTAAACTTACGTAAAGTTACACTGATTATCATGTCTACAACAGTGGGTGTCAATTCGCAAATGAAATTTTTCTGTTTTATGTGACATGAAACAAGTGAGGTAATCATACTAGTTACATTTGATAGGAATGATCATGTCTAGATGTATGTAAGACAATACCTCATTTAGTATAGGCGGCAACGATAATCAAAATTTTCTCTCTTCCAAATACAAAAAGATGTTCTACTTCTAGCCACGTACTACTAGACTGTGAGAGAAATGGTGTAGCAAAATGTAACCCCAAATCAAACTTTTCCCGTTCCAAATACAACATTCATTATTTTAACCAACAGTACTTAAAGGAAAATGTGCATAGAAATAAATATTTTGAATTTCTCGAATTGTTAATCAACCTAAACATTCAAAACATCCCCAAAGACCTATAGCAAAAGTTGCCCCTCGCATTTAGAGTTGCCAACTCTGGACAATAAAAAACCGGCACCCTCTCAAAATTCCCTATGACGTAGGTTTAAGTGTGAAGTATTTCTTTTCAGACCCAATCCATTAATGGGAAGAAAATGTACTATCGTGAACAAAAGTGCATTAGCACATGTTTCTACATATCCTTAGTACATTCACTAATAAGCTTAATAGATACATTGTGCTATAAATGAGTAACTGAAAACGGCATTGATCTTTTTTTTATTGTATTTACCATTAACTGCCATTTCTTTAAAATTATCGAAACAGATGAACAAGTGTATATTAATCTTTACAATCTTGACAATTTTGAATTCGGAAAATGAAATTTATTCTTTAAATTTATACTTCAATTACGGGAAATTGCATTAAGAAGTCCTTTTTCACTCTCAATAAATGTGTAAAATTCCTTACAAGTAAATTTCAAATTTCCCCTTATACAGTCCCTGGCATCTCTTTGAAATTATCTAAAAAGACGAACAAAATATATTAATCGTTAACAGATGGTGAAAGGTGATAGTTTTGGATTTACAGAATGCAAGTTACTTTTTAAATTCATACTTCGAACTAGATGAAATTGCTTCGAACTAGATGAAATTGCTTCGAAGTAGATGAAATTGCTTCGAACTAGATACAAATTTGAAAAAATTTGTACCGGTCATCGGCTTTAATCAAAATAATAACAATATTTCCGGCCAGGCCCGTGAGAAACCGGCCAGTTGGCAACCCTACTCGCATTTGATTTTTCACTTGAGGTGCGTTACCTATTCACACAAAGAGTACACGGAACAGAGCCAAAAAGTAAGTTAGACTGAATGAATAATGACCCTGTCTCGTCCGTTAGCATACCCGAACAAATTCAGACAGGTGAATATTGATATTGTTTTAGTATGATAACTTGTCATTATTTAATAGGCGTTATTCTGAGCTTGATTAAAATTTAGTTACTCTGCCGAATATCTATTTAGTAAGCTCTGACAACTCTAAGAATTCAGAACTTTTCTGGCAATAAGAAAAGTGTGAATGCTATTTCAAACTCTTTCGTACTCACAGAATTTTAATCAACAATCATTCATAGTACTTTTAAAAATTGGTTCCACGTAGGTGTAAGAATGAAATATACTTTAGAGCTTCTCCGTACTTACGTTCTTGTCTTTGATGTATCAGTTACTTTGGTCTGATATGAAACAATTGTCGAGGCTTAAAACAAAAGGAAGAGAACTTAGGACTTTTCTAGTGTATATGTTTGTCTTCAACATGTTTGAAACACTCAATAATAACTATATTTCAATTATCATCATTGTATTCTCAGAGAGACCTTGTGTTCAGTTGTAGTAGTAGTGATGCTTCTGTACAGTAGTGTAAAAGGTAGCTAATTTTAAACAGGAACATAAAATCAACCAATACCGGTAAAACGTTTTTGGATTAGATAACAGTGGGCATGAGTGATTATGATAAGAGAGTTAGACAAGGACCATAGTAAAAAAAAAAAAGTCCTAATAAACATCCTCTAAGACCTGATATCTATTTTTTAAACTTACTCATGTCGACCACTAGAATTTCTCGTTAGAAAGAACTGAGTTATACAATAGCAATATGAGTAACATAGTACATCTACATTGATATATCTTTTCACTGGTATTTGTAATATATATAAAGTGTTTTTAAAACGGGAAATTTTGGTGGTAGATATATCAATAATCTGGTCTCAGGAGAATAGGCTGTCTATACGAAGGACGCTGAGAAGTTTCTGGTTTTACCTCCTTCCCGTCCATAGGTGGGTGTAGATTCATATGAAAGCTTAGTATCTTAGTGTATAATTATGATTTTTTAAACTTTTCTTTCAGGTTTGAAGCAATGATGATGGAGGTGGTTCTTCACAGCTTTGGAGTGTCGGATCGTCATGAAATTTTGTTTCCTTAGGGAGGATCTACAACGGGCATTAAACACGGAGATATCACACACGTTGGAGGAGTAGTATTCTTCTACAGTCCATCAAAACCTGAACAGCTTGTTTCAAGACTCGGTATTTCACCGAAAAAGATGAACCCCGAAATGGACATTCTCCAATTTTAATCAACTTGCTGTAATGCTGTCAATGAACTTAGGGCCGAACTTAAGCCGATTGATTCCCGCCCTAAGGGCTTTCCACGCTGTTGGCCTGTCAAATATAAAAAAAACACATTGCAAGTTGGTTGAAAACCTAAATTCAATCAAAATTGTTTCCAATTGGACCCCACATCTCCTAAAGCTGACCTGTATGAACTGATCCTTGAGAACAGGCCAGTGAAACGAACGAAAAAAAAAAAGGAAGGCCAAATACCGAACAGGGAGTGTATTGAGTCCATTTTGCGCAAACTTTCAGCAAAGTGAGTGACGAAATCTCTGAACAAGGTTAGAAGAAGGCACGAGTTAAAGCAGCAAAATCAAATTTACCCCTTTTTAAGGCTAGTGCTCCGAATTATTTTTTTAATCTAATAAGTGATTAAGGGTTAGCTTAACTTCATATCTATAATATGATTCTGAGACAAAGGGCCAGTCACTGGAGTCATGCAACTTCAGGTTTCTGCAGCAAAGGGAATTTTGCAGCCAGAAATTAGCAAGGAAAGTTATGGTTTCAATTTTCTGAGACAAAGATGATGTTCTATTGGAGGACTATCTACCTACCTCAGAACTCTAGTATCAGCGGTGAGTATTATGCTAACCTATTGAACCAGTTGCACGAGGAAATTAAGATAAAACACAGCGGAAAGTTGTCCAATGTGATTCTCATTTTAAATAATCGTTTAGCTCACATCCCACGTTATGGCTGCCAAATTGAATACTCTATTCCCCAAATCTTGTTCCCTTTGTCATTTATTCAGAAACTGAAAATGAATACCTCAAAAGCCATAGTTTTGATAACATTCTTGACATCAAACTTGCTGTGGAGACCTGGTTTCAGGCCCAACTAAAGGTATTTTATTTGTAATAATTAGAAAAGCTGCAATTTGACTGTACCTAGTGCATCAATCTCAGGGACGAATATGTTGAATAACTGTATAATTTCATCCCTTTAGCTCTAGTTTATCTTGACAAAGATAAGAACTTTACAGCAACTCCTCGTATAGTATTACTGAACTTGTGAGGTTACTGAGATTTCATAATATAAAGAAATTATTATTATTTACTTCGTGAAGTATGACAAAAATACAGAAGTATGAAGTTGTTGGTGTCTTTAAAATCATAAAACATAAAAAGTTTATTTGTGGTCGCATTGATGATATCACAGAAATCAATTTTATGGGCATATTTGTTAAAATATCACAAAAAGAACTACCCAAGTCTTTTCTGTTTATAAATAAATCTTTCTTAAATGGTGATCAAAGTCACAGGCTAAAAGCAATAAATATTTTCTGTGAGGAAAACGATTTGTTGCGTTTCCTCCCTTCGATTCCTTGAAAAAAGAAATCAACTACTGATACTGCATAGAAACGTATACTCGTATTGTGATTTCAGCTTCTGATACAGTTTGACCAGTATCGTTCTTTTTTCTTCTTTTGTAAACTTCTACAGCTACTTTTATTGCTAACTGATAGGCCAAAGTGCCACTTTGGCTGACTGCTCGTAAGCAGGGGCGCCAACCAAACAAACTTTGCGCGGCGTAACGATGTCTGTTCATCACTAACAATCCCAAAATGATCGTCCCTTTCGACTTCTGTCTTTTCGGAACAAGAAAAGAGCTCCAATCAAGGACAACAAACTCTTCTTTTTCTCAAAAAAAAGTTTTCTCCTGTTTGATTATATAAGACTTATTGCCCCCAGAGCCCTCTATCTTCAGGAGTGTAAATCAAGAACCAAACTCCCAGAAGAATTGACGATTGAGTTTTGTTTGTTGCTTTTTCTCTTTTCTTTTCATTCTTTCTTCCTATCTTCTCTTCTTCTTCCGGTAATATTTTATTTTCTCTTCCCCATTTTTATTTATATTGAAAGTAGGACTGTTCTATAGAATTTTCTTGAAGCACCACATATGAATGCCACTTATAACAAATACATCTACATATATATAACCATAAAAGAGAGGCAATACAGATAAATCATTAAGGATGGAATACTACAAAACTACAAAAATTTATAATAAATAGATTTATGTATCAAGCCTAACGTTTACAAGCTTGGAATAAACAAGACATGTCAAGTATGTAGTAAGCTTGAAATGACCGCTGCACCGCTAAGCTAGAATTAAGCTTGAGATGATAAGTCTCCGGTAATCTTGATATTATAAAGGTAACCAAGAAAGTTCTGCCGCTTTTTGTAGTCTGTGGTCCATTCGCCCTCACGCCGTGAGTTGAATGCGAATGGAGATAAGGCGAAGGTCAATTGTTGGTGTGGGTATACTGAACAAACTACCTGGGTATGGCTGTTCAGTTACACCGTGAACTTGCGTAAGGACAGAGTGAACATGGGATTTCCACAGAGAGTCATAAGGACGTGTATGCTGTACGTACGAGTTCAAACTGTGGTCAAACGCCCGCTTCAGCAGGGCGGAAGATATGCCATTCCTTAGTGAGGAGTCTCCCACTTATGTCAACGGGGCACCCGCTCAACCCGTTTATTATTTCGTATTTAATATTTATATTGTTTTTCATTTCTTATGTGTGAGAAAGAATTATTGTGAAATTTTAGATTACTAGCAATTTTGGTATCATTTTTTTCTCTGTTTTGGAGGCCTCCTTTGAATTGTCAAAATACAAGTGACATTGGAAGTTAAAAATATTTTCGCTGATTAGTATTGTGTTTAGCTAAATGGTTAGCGCACGTGCCTACGATGCTCATGGTCTCGAGTTCGATTCCCGATGGGAACACTCAAAAGTTTCAGTGTTGACCAGCATCGTAAGGATAATTGGAGAGCTAGTACCTTAATTAAGAGGTAACGGACTTCGGTCTAGAAAGCCGACATTAAGGACTTCGGGTGTCGTTGCACTGATTTCACATCCTCGTAGCGATGGCAGCTTTCGAAAGCCAAAGCGGACATGATATTTTAACATTATTAGCTTCCAATCAGATAAAAAAAAAAAAAAAAAAAAGAGAGAGAGAGAGAGAGAGAGAGAAGCAGGAATTCAGACCAGAAAATTGGTTATACAGCGTTTAATCGACATAGTGTTATTTATAGGAAGATAAGGAATTGTTTACAGAGAGGGAAGGGAGTCAGGAGGAGCGCATTCATTAGATTCTGCCTAAAACCATGGGAATTTCCATGAATTGGTCATGTTAGTTGCAAATTATGATGTGATTTTGCAAAATCATGTTACAAAATGTATTGAAGACACCACAGAGCACAAACAGCGAACAAAACAAAAAAAAAGGAAAGAAAAGAAAAGAAAAGAAAAAGAAAAGAAAAGAAAGTAGAAGGAAAGTCGACGCAAGGACAAACTGGACGAGGCTCTCGAATTCATTATCTTGATTAACTTTTTGATCAATCTTTTTTTGTCAAAAAGATTCATCAAAAAGTTACTCAAGATAATAAATTTGGACGAAATATTATTTTGAAAGACCTTCAAGACAGTGTTCTTTATAACTTGATGGTGGATAGTACACAAGGTATAGCTAGGGACACGAGTTTTTCGCAATAAGAATTTGAAAATTTCGCGTTTCGTTTTTTATATTTCGCGTTTTGTCGACTTGCTACAGAAATCAGTATGGAGCATACGTTATCCGTATGCTACATAGGCACTGCCCTTAGATGTTTACATCATGCCGTTGCAGAATGTCTGACATCTAACAGCTTTCCGCATATTACATGCATATACTTATGTTATATTCCTCAGCTCTATGTTATATGCGTCTATTTGTATGTTATGTCCTGACCGCCTATATTGTTTCATACGGAAAGTACATACAGATGGAACACCTATACGGAAAGTATTATAAAACATGCGTTTTCAGTTAAACGTCTGGTGTACGTTAAGTCCAAAAACTATAGGAATTACGCATGTAACCTATCTTTTTAAGTACGCCACCAACATTTTTTTCCTCCGTGCATGCACATATTTTTCTCATGCTGTCAGAGCAATATTTGAGTTGATTTTGACTTATGCGGAAGAGCACAATTTAAGTGGAGTACTCATTATGTGTTGTGATATTAACACATAATGATGTATAACTACACGAGCTGTGTAAACATCAGAATAAAAGCAGAGCACTGACTACGAGGGAGAAACTTTGTATCAGATATTTGCTTATACTAAATTTGAAAAGGTTAAACATGTCTGTCACACAAGAAGATGTAGTAGTTGAACGAGGGACAAATACAGACTGGAATTTCTTAAAAGCTAAGTTCTGGGACAAAATATTTGGAACAAATAATAATCAAAAAAATCAGAAGAATACTGTAGCGTAATACAGAGCTTCACAATGTATATCAATGAGCGATATACAGTTGTGGCTAGGATGAAATAACTCATTAGGATTGTAAATATACTTACGATACAGATATCTATAAAGTCTTTCCAGCCTTAGAACAAAGTAGACGTAAACAAAGCGAAATGTATTGCTCCGCGGCTCACACGTACTTCAGCAGCGAAAGACGTGAGCAGCAAGATCGTCTGCTTACTTACTGTCGTCGCATAATTTCCAAAGTGTAAGGCTCCATTGGTTCTTAAATAATAAATGCACTCACACTGACTACTGCTATGCTGGAAATATGTATTTTCTCAAATCGTTATATAAACGAGATTGCCTCTGTTCCTGGTGTCCTCTTTTATGTTTTATAACACGACACGAAGATGGATCATTGTCACTCATCGTCGCCATGAAACTGCCGTCTACAATTTCAAATGAGCGGGGTCGGCGCGCGAACGCATACACATGCGCAGTAAATACTATATGTCCAAGTAGAGGTATGGTTGAAATAAACTACATCTGTTATTAAATATTATATATATTGCGTTTCTTATCACAAAATGCAGGAAAAATTCAGATATCTATTCGAAATTATTATTTTAGTAGGGATTATATTGCGGTAGGATACTAGTGCAGTGAGACCAACAACCAATCACTGCTCATCGACCGACTTGAAATCAGGTGAGTTTGTTTACATCTACTTTTTTCTAAGGCTGGAAAGAGAATAATTAGGAAAATGATGGACAAAAGAACTTCGGACGAACTAAAAATAGCCTATAGTAAGAGTGTCATGAAGAAGAATTTTAAGCAGGCAATTGGATTAAATTGGTACAGGATACAGGCTATTAACAAGTTTTTGGTTGCTTGATTTAGAAATAAATAATCTTTACTCTTATGCTCTTCAGGCTAAAGGAGACAGATATACTCGTATAATGAAAATGAATGTTAACGAAAGTATTGACAGAATGAGTGTGTGAAGGAAAACGCACAGATATACACAATGTGTTAACCACCAGAAACTCATAGACTGAAACTAGAACAAAGGAACCCTTAACAAACGTGAGCAATTTACACTGATTGTGAGTCACTGCGCCTCCTTGGTTAATTTGGAGTTTAATATTCCTTTTTAGCACCGTGGCTATGTGAGACGTAGACATGGGATCCATAAAAAACACACGAGGTTCCACTGGCAATCGAATTCGGGTTTCGGGTCGTGTTCATATGAGAGCTCTGGTAGGATTTTGTTTCTATAGTGAAAATTTTGGGTTTTTAAGTCATAAGTTAGTTCATGGATGCTTATTGAATCTTATGGGTTAAAGTATACTTATATTTTATCCGGTCGAGAGTTAATGAAGCATGCCCAAATTCATCTGACATGTTTCGCAGTAGGATTGCGCATGAAATGAGATTTTTAAAAAAACGAATTTTCATGGAAAAATTATAGATAGCACAAAGCATTTCTAATAAAAACGTTGTTTCTGAGACGAGACATTATTTTCACAACACAATTTCAAGACGAAATAATCTCAATTCTTATCGTTTGTGCATCATATCTCTCATAAGAGTAATATCTATTTTTGTGTTTTCTCAATGATTCAGATCCAATAACCCGCTTCAGAGTACGTTGTTAATTATTAACACCTCGAGCCGGGAGTTAAATACCAATCAGCTCCCTGCGAGAGGCGGCAATTTTAAATTACCCATGAAAACAGTAATTTTACGCATAATGTCACAAAATTGAACATAATTTCAGGTAATAAGGAGGAAAACCAACAGTTGGCATCACATTGCAGTCTATTCTTGTGTGACATGTGTTTTCGTTCATGTGAGAAAACAACAGATGGTAGAATATGCATCATTTCGTCACTACTACACGGAACGTATATGTGTACGTTGAACCATTTCTAAAAGCAGTATGAAGTTCCGTACATGTGTACGTCGAATCGGCTTGACTGGTTAAAATTGTTTGTTGCATAAACCAGTCTTATTCCGCCTGGGGTATGCACACCTCTAGGGGTACATGATGACTTGTTAGGAAGTAGTTATAACTTAAAAATTGCATAATGCATATTTGTATTTCGTGAATGCTAATGAAAACAATTCTTGCCAGAGATACTTTCTATTGCTGTCTGATTCCATGAAATCCCTGTTACTTACATGACTATACAAGCAACAACGAAATCTTGCAGCTGCGCTCGTTCTTACATTATTTGTGTTTCTAAATTAATGTTACAAGTGTTTGAATTAGTTTAAAAGCAAAACACGGAAATTGCTTAAATCGAGAATTATCATTGACACTAGGTCTAACTAAGATTCAGCCACGAATCGAGAAGCTGGTCTGTAGAAACTAAGCTCAGCCATTTGACTAACAGGTCTGGCACATTTGAGTTCATAACATAATATTTATTCCATTCTAAGTGTATCTTTTCTGTTAAATGTATAATATTATTCCACTATAAATGGTAGAACTGAGCTACTTAATTTCTCAATAATAAATTCTATATACCTATAATTTGAATTCAGGATTGCTTAAATCTGCTGACATGCTATTGAATAGGAAAATATCGTTAGGGGAACATGAGGAAAAAGGTTGAGTACCACTGGAATAACTATCATTATTATAAAGCAAAACATATCAGTCTGTGAATATCGTTAATATGCAAACTTCAAAGCATTTAAGAGTTGCGGGTTGCATAAACATTTAGGCCAAACTATTTAGATGTTCGTAATCCTTATTATAAGCTTAAGACGCCTTAGTCTGTCAGTCATGTTAATTTCCAATAGCTCACAGTCAGGTTAATAGATGTCGTTAGCTGCGCTGCCTCTTACATAACGCCAAGATATGTCGCTAACATGCAGGCAATTTGCAAATGAGCCGAAGGCTTGACGGGAACAACTAATATACTTTTCTATATTTTTATTGGTTTTCGAAATGTGTGTGTGGAGAAGAATGGAGAGAATTAGCTGAGTCGAGCAGAAAACGAATGAGAGAATGTTAGAAATGGTGCGAGACAAAATAACAATTTTAGATATTATTAAGAAGAGGAAGAGAAACTATTTTGGGCATTGGCTAAGAAGAAGGAACGTAGCATGAGGAAGGTGTAAGAGGGTATGGTGGCAGAAAAGAGAGAGAGAAGGCAAAGAAGACTACAATTAATGGACGATATCAAAACAGAAAAATTGTACGTGAAGGCAAAGAGGTTAGTGAAAGACCACGGAGCGTGGAAGCTTCCCAGTTGAGGCAAGTGACCTGCCAATAATGGCAGAATATCTATGATGATGATGATGATGATGAGGTTTCTATCTTGAACTTTGCGTCATGCCTTCGCTGTTTAATTTCTCTTCTGTTCAAGAAAGAAGTTATATTTAAAGAAGTTATATTGCTTCATTAATATTAGCAAATAGACAATAGCTAATAGTCTATACAAAATACAGTTTCTAATAGAGAATAGACAATTTCTAATAGTCTATATAAAATAGTATGTAATAAGAATCACTAGACCCAGCGTGTACGCATTTGAAACGGAAACTAGCACTGTACACTGTTCGTGATCTTACACCGCATACTTATAGACTTAAAATTGGCGGGAAGTCTGACGAGGAAGGAGGACTTAAAAGGGAAGAAAATAGGTTTAAAATGTGTAACTTAATTAGATAGAATGACTCTTTTAAAGTGTAACCATTAAAACCACCCTGCATTTTTTTTTGTCTCTTTCTCTCTTATTTGTAACTTTTTTACTCCTCTATCTGTTCTCTCATTTTGCGAGATTGTGGAGATTCAACCACCGTAGAGAAGGGAGAAAGGGGGAGAGGAAGAAAAAGAACATAACAGTAGAGAAAAAAAGAGGGGGGAAAGAAAGAATGAATATGACGTCATCATCATGTGAGATTGAATCTCACCCTTAATTTACCGCCAGTAACTGAACTCTCACTAGGGTTGTTGGTTGGTTCCCTTTTGGAACGCGTGAGGAAAAAGGTCGACACTAAAACTTTCAAATCGGGTTAAAGTGTTGCCTTGTTAAGAGATTTGCTCCTTACTTCTTCTGCGTTCTTTCCTTCCTTCCTTTGCGCTCTTTGGTTCGTCGTCACAGAGAGAAGAAAATGAAGGTGGGGGTAATCGAGGTCCATAGGGGGAAAATAGGAAGTGCCGTGTGCATATAAGCCACACTTAGTTCATTTTTATTTTTTCCTTGTCTTCCTTCCGCCAGAGGTCTCTTGAATCTCCCCCTTTTTTTTTCTTTTTTTTAATCGTGTGGCTTGTCAACTGATTCCCAAAAGGGATTGCACCAGGATGTAAATTCTAGCAGCTTAAGTGTTTAATGATGATATTTGGGGATTTTTTCTTTCTTGATTTCTTTCAGAAGAACCAAAAGAGAGAAGTAGATCAGATTCTCTTCCTAGAGTTTTGGTGGAAAAACTGCACATTTTTGCTTCAGTATAATTTAACTTCCTAACTATTGCGTTGTAGGAATGTGTTTCCGCTTTACTAAATTCATAAATGTATTTTACATAAATATAGCATATTAAAATTATTGGTTTACTAATATCTATATGGGGAGCACGGCTTAGTGATAAAGCGCTCACCTTTGGTGCAAAAGATCCCACTTCCACCCCAGGTCATGCGGTTGACAAGATCATGTCTGTGGGTTTTCTCGAGATTCTCCCGTTTCTCTTCCACTTTCTTGTTGCTCCCACTTTAATCATTCATCTCTTTTAGCCAATGAGGCATAACTATGGAACTTCAAATTAAAGATATCATTATATGTTTCCTTACTAGAGGCTTTCTATTTCAAGTGTGACCCCGGAAAATATGTGAAACATACTTCCGCCTCACCCCCGCCATCCTCTGACGGAGGAAACCCTCCCTTAGCTTAGGGAAAAGAAGTGAATGACCTCGGCTGTGTTGCCAATTTGTCTTTCAGTCATTAGGTGTTAAAGAGTGAAGATCGTAGTCTGCTTAGAATGGCTAAAAAGACAGTGCACAGCGAAGTCCGTGAAATAATTCATTGTGACAACGCTTTCGCATACAACAATTGAAAGATCTCGGCCGCAGCAACTTGTCCCTCCTCTTTCGAGGGAGATACGGGAAATCATACATCGACAGCAGAACCAGCAAGGTCAAACTTGAAATAGGAAATCTTTAATACTTGTACTATTTAATCACTTTCAAGGCTAAGGAATGTTAATGATACAGGGGCGAAGAAACGTATTTTATGCACAACTTTCAGATGAGTTGTTTTAGAATTATATACAATATCATAATTATTGCAAGTGGTAGGTTACGTGTCTACGTGTTGTACGTACTCCATCCTTTCAGTTAGCTCTTCGACTAGACAAGTGATGTGCAAACATTTTCAGGAGGGGGTAAAGAAAAAAAACTTTACGCGAGCTAGACCTATGGTACAGTATGCAGAGTTGGCGTGTGTCAATGAAAACTTGACCCACCACCCACCGTGACCCATGACTCACTGACCCCCCACCCACCGTGACCTACCACCCACGATAACCCACTCTGACCCACCATGACCCACCACCCACAATGAACCTCTCTCATCCACTGTGATCTACTCTGACTCACCAAAATCCATCGTCATCAACTCTGAACACGATCCACGGCCTCTTCTGTACTGACTAAAGAGTTTACACTTGTAATAATACAAGACTGTGAAATTGTCATTAATCGGAGTTTGAATTTCTAGTCAATCGCTCAAGCACCACTCTGTTACAATAACGATGGATCTGATCTTTACGATATAAAATGGTAAAGTGTTTGTCAGTGAGGAAATTGAAGCACTTCGAGGTGGAGGGAAATTAGTGTGTGCCTAAAATATACTTGTACTAAGAGAGTATTCTTGCAAGTGTTAATTTCTGAACGCATTTCAAAAGAAACTTCTATTCGCAGGAAAATACCCTTCTACAATATGGAAAAGGTTATGGTTTCTCAGTTCACAGTATTCTTCTCTCAAAATACTTGAAAAATCAGTTTTTCATAGCGTATAAAGGTGCTCGGTACGCTATGTGAGAGCATCTCCATAAAGTATGCTCATAATTGTAATTTGTGTAATCACTAAAACACTACGTTAAATTTAAGTTACAAATATGCATAATTGCAATTATTATGAATATTTATTTAAAGTAGTTTACCTAAAGCAAAGAAGAGACTTACTAAAAATTAGGTACAAAGTTGAATAACACAAATAAGCCATTAGTAATACAAGTATACATTTTCCATAACTCTTAATTTTCCACCTTAAAACAAATCTGAAATTGGGTTTATTTCCTGTTGGTAACTTTTTCATGGTAAATCATCCGCAACGGAATGATGTCCATCCTTCAGCCAAGAAATAACTAGCTCGTCTACTTTGAGCTTGTCTAACGGTGGGCCATTAACATTGATGAGCAACAAGTTAGACAATGTTTGAGCACTTAATCTATATCTAATATCAGTCATCTGTAAATTCATAAGGGGAAAACCTGGTTCGCACTCTGTCGTGGAAATTGATAATACTTCTACCCGATTTCTGGAACTCCTCATCGACAATCTGCTTGTTAGACTTAAGTCTGATAACGAGTTTTCTTGGTCAGTTTTGAAATACTCAGCAAGAAGTATCATCTCTCTATCACCATATAACATCTTTTCCATATCGACCATGTCAGTTGGCAATGTCGACTCATGGAGAACAAAAACTTCATCTACCAAGCCTTCGATAGGGAATATTGTGAATAAATTATCAATTAAAGCCTGATAAACTGATGATTTCTTATTTGTTTATGAATTTAATTTTTGTAATTACACATGAAGGTTTCATGCCATTACCAAGTTCCCTCCCCCGTCTAGAAAGCGAAAGGAAACGAGGTTCCTGGAAAGTGTTCAGAGGTGAATGGGAATTTCCCTCCTTCTTTCCCTTCAATTACCACACTGCTGTTTGCCATGTGTCAAATTACGAGGAATTTCAATTAAATTATCATAGTATAATTATTTCCTTGTTGAATTATCGATACCTTTCAGTGGAAAAAAGGATGAAATTTGAAAGTTCCAAATCAAGGTAAGTAAACCAACTTAAAGGGAAAAAAAGGGTAAAATTTTCCATGTAATTATGCGTACAATCCAAACTTAAAATTTCCGTGTAATTAAGCTTACAGTACAAATTTTATGCCTATTTTTCCCACAACTTTATGGGTTGATTGTCCTGTGCTGTAAGCGCTCCATATAATAAACATAAGCTTCAGCAATTATTATAGTAGAAAGCAATGGATATATGAAGCCAAGCACTGTATTTTTTGTTTCTGATTTTTTTCTTAAATAACATCGATCGTTTTCGATCATTTTTACAAACCAACTCACTACCAATTTTCCATATATAGAAAGTGCCTCCCCCCCATAAAGGAGAATTTAAAAAATGTTGGACACATTCTGTTTATTTTCAGTACACTGAATTTCAGCTCCGTAAGTTTAACGTCGTGCGAGATACTAATTTTTTTCGCAAAAATTCGGATCCTCACTACCTCCTTAGGATATTATGCATTATAATGAAAGCAATACAACATCCCAGTATGGATTAAGGCCTAAGTATAAGTATACCACAAGCAATTTCATTTGACTTTGCAATTTGACCGTGATGATCAGGCACACTAGTTACATTCAATTTTTTATATAATAATTTATATATTACAGTTATTCAAAAATGTATTTTTTCTAGTAGTTAGCTCCTCTAAAAGCTCACAGGTCTCGAAAGTCAAGTAGTAGTATAAGTCCTATTGCTATTAGTACAATTAAAAATATCAATATCCAAAAGTGTCTGAAGTTCTTTTTTCACTTGGTTAGATTTACTCACCTCAGATAAGTAGACAGAAACAAATGGAAAAGGAAGAGAAATGAAGGTCTTGAAAGTAAAACGAAGACAAATTTACCAGCCTTCAGAAGATACTGTCTACAATGCAGTGATCAGAGTGGGTCGGTAGATCATACTGAGTCGGTGAGTCGCAGTGGGTCATGGTGGGTGGTGGGTCACAGTGAGTCACGGTGGGTGGTGGGTCACAGTGGGTCATGATGGGTCGTAGTGGGTCACGGCGGGTGATGGATCACAGTGGTGGATCACATGCTGTTGACACATGACCCACTGACCCACTCAGAAAACTTGACCCACTTGACCCACGGACCCACTGACCCACTCCGTCTCTGATAGTATGATTTATCAATCCAAAAATAAAAATACCAGCAGTCAGTGCCTCATTCTCAAATGTTAACATAACATTCCAGTATCAATAATAAGTAAAGAAATTAATCTGTGGTCACAGAGCTAAACATAAAAGGAAGGAAAGAATAAGAAAATAATGCAGAATTATTTATTTTCCTTATTCATTATTTTTGCTATTCTTTAGATTTGGATAAGGAAGAAATCGGGTAGAATCTTTCTTGGTGCCGCGTCTGGCTTGCGGGCCGTAGTTTGCCTATCACTATGTCTATACATGGAAACTGTATCTTAAGTACTATCCATTCAACACTGTATTCTTCTACCTTTTTCCTTTCATAGTGCGGATATACTTCCTATCCTTTTGTACTCATACACTGTCCTAACCATTTTATGAGTATTTACCCAAATTTAAGGAAAAAAAGTGAGTTTCATTTCACAGTATGGTACTAAGAATTCCAAACTAAGTGAATTCAATGCTCGAATTTGAAGTTGTACTTCCATAACTACTGGTTGCTATAGAGTAATAAGATTAAATATAGAATCTGTTCCTCGGACCCTGAATCTATATCAGAAAGGCATTACTCACCATTCCTTACTATTTTAGTTCTACAACGATAAAGCTTGAAGCCAAAAATCATTTATTCGAACTACATCCGGTTTGAATAGAGGGATAAGGGACGAGATAGAACCCATCCTTGGTATGGTAAATAGATTTTTTAAAAAAACTTTCTCGATATCTTACAGTTATGCTGTGAGAAATTCTGAAACCAGAAGAACTAGTAAATTCAACCACGTTTGGTTTCGATATAGTGTTACGGGTTACGATGATGTATATACACTTGAGACGCTGTATTAATTGCAAGAACCGTTTGTCTCTATCTATTATCCTTTCTGTTCTATGCCGATAAATTTTGAAACCGGAAATGGATAATTTGAAGCACTTTCAGTTTGGAAAGATGAAACCTATTCTTGTCAAGGTGAATCAATTGAAAAAGCATCTTGATAGCATTTACCGTTTTGGCTCTACGAAAATCAGTATTTAAACCCGAAGTAATAATGAATTTAGCCACTTCCGTTTTTGATACAGTGTTGTTGATATTCATGTTATGTTGTCTTCAGACCCTAAATCATTTGCTATCTATTCCCGTTTTCTCTGTCTGTGTCAATAAACGTTGAAACCGAAAATGACTAATTTTAACTTTTCCAGGTTTGAACAGAACTTCAATGGCGAAGAAAGGATCTATTATTAAAGGAATGAATCTATTGCCCCCCCCCCCAAAAAACAAAATCTCGAAATCTCTTACGGTTCTTGCTCTGTGGAAATCAGTATTGAAACCGGAAGTACTAGTAAATTTCAACCACGTCCGGTTTTGGTAGAGAGTTAGGTGTTGTGATTATATGCTCTCTTTGTCTTAAAATGGTGATTCATTTATAAAAACAGTCTATCGCTATCTGCTACCGTTTTCGTTCAATAGCAATAAACGTTGAAACTGGAAATCGATATTTTTAACAATTTTCAGTTTAAGTATAGATTCAACTGATGAAAAGGAACATATTCTTGAGACACCAAATCGATTGCAAAAACCACATCTTGATAGCATTTACCGTTTTTGGGCGATAAACGTTGAAACTAGAAATGCACTTAAGGCTCGAATAGAGCTGCAATGGATCATATTATTTGGACAATGAATCGATTACAAAGAAAAAAACTGTATCTTGATATCTCTTACGGTTTTTGCTCTGCGGAAAATGGAATTGAAACTGGAAGTGTTATTACATTTCAACCACATGCGGTTTTGGTTGAGTGTTGTGAATATATGCTCTCTTGAGCCTGAATCGATTGAAATCAGTTATATATTACCACTTCCCTTCTATTGTGATAAGTATTGAGACCGGAAATTGTTAACTTAAACTACTTCCTATTTGAATAGAGAGTTAAAGGAAATATAGAATTTATTCTTGGGGCAATGACTTGATTACAAAAGACCGTATTTCAGTAACTCTTACCGTTTTTCCTTTATGGAATCAATATTGAGACTGGACACAGTAATAAATTTGGACCACTACCGGTTGCGATATTCCTAGGTAGTATTATGGGTTGTGATTACATGTTCTCTTGAGACACTGAACCGATTACAGAAAACAATTTGTTGTTATCCATTACCATTTTTGTACTATGGTGATACACGTTGAAACCGGAAATGGTTAATTTGAACCATCTCTGATTCTCCGTTAAATAGAAGGTTAACGGAATAGAGGAATCTATTCTTGACGAACTGAATCGATTGCGAAAACCCCACCTCGATATCTCTTTCTGATTTTGCTCTATGGAAATCAGCATTAAAACCAGAAGTAATAGTAAATTTGAAGTACTTCAGGTTTTAGTACAGTGTAGAAGATATTATTGGTATGTTGCATTGAGTTGTAATATCATTTAAAAAAAAAACACACACACACACTTCTTGCTCTCTTTTACTGTTTTCATACTACGGCGATAAACGTTTAAACCGGAAATGGCTAATTTAAACTACATCCAATTTGAATAGATTGTTAACGGAGAAGATGGGACCTATTCCTGCGATAATGAATCGATTGCAAGTAACCGCTTCTTGATATGACGATCTCTTACCATTTTTGCTCTGATGCCTATCTTCAAACGAACGGGCAAAGCCGTTTAATAAGAGTTTCGACACTTGTTCATAGCATAGTTTGGAAATCCGAAAAGTGGGTTCGAAGGTAAAATAATTTCTGTTCCCTCATTTCCCGAACTGATATTTTATCATTGGTCTATAAATAGAATGACATTTTGTGTTTGTTTGTAAAGCTATTATTTTTGGTTAATTGATGGCTCAGGTATAAAATAATCGTTCGTATGTAAATATCATAGCATTTATCAAAACTGAAGACCTATGCCGATCTCAAATGTTGAAGCTAATGTTTGTATCATATCATCATCATCATTGATATTCGGCCATCATTAGTAGACAATTTCCACAAACTGAAAAGCAATCTCCACCACAGTCTTCAGCTAGCCTCTTCGTCTTAATGTAAGAATTTGTTGTTGTAATACCATCCATCAACTGTAACCTCTTTAGCTCATCGCTCCTTTTCGTTCCACAGTACTTCTCATGGTAGCTCCTTATCAGTAATGTCCCAAAAAGTTCCTATTCCTCTATTTTTTAAAATTGCATCTACAATTTTTCCTCTATTATTATTTCTGTCACTTTCTAATTTATTTTCCCTTCGACTTCGCTAGTTTTTTTTTTTCATTCTTTCCCATAATCTCGTTTCGAAAGCCTCCAGTCTATTTTGCCTTCTTTTTTTTTTCGTATAATATCCACGTTTCTGCGAATGTCCAGAGTACGATATTTGCTAATAGATGCCAATAATTCGTAATATCGAGATTTGAACAAAGTTCTTTTATATCTGCGTTTCTATTTCAATACATTCGGAATTATTGCTGAATAATTTAGAAATCAATGCAATGCATCACAATCCTTTTTCTTTGCTGTTAAGCCAATATTTCATAAAATTGCTTTAAAAATTTAATTGCACATGTAATCAACATTTATCAACTACGAAATTCTATGCTAAGCAGCTGTGCTGGTAAATTTTACAATAACCATATTTTAAATAAGTAGAATTACTCCACACTAACCTCGAAGAACAAATTATATACTGATACTGAATTAAACCCTAATTCAATTGTTGGACAAATTACCAATGTATTTACCTTCACCTTAAAATCATAAATATTACATTTCGACAAGAAAATTAATCATGCACTTAAATTAATATTTATACGCAAATAAAAGAAATATAGGACACTTTAACTGAAAACTAAATGCTTATCTCTTTAATGAGAAATGGAAGTTTTGTTTCGTAGCGCAAAAGAAAAATAAAATGTTAAATTTTAATTCTCAAAAGAAAATATTGAATTGAAAGGAAATGTATTCAAAATCTTGTAAGAAATGTATATTCCGTTTTATTTTGCTTCCTTTTTAGGTAATTCAGAATATGAAATTGAATTTCAAACATAACTGTATTCAAAAATTAATAGGAAATGTATTATTTTTCCTCTAACATACGGTAACGGTTAATTTTGGATATTTTCTGACCGTTTTGCATTAAATCTTCACATTGAAATAAATTCAGATAATCAAATAAGTGATTTTGTAGCAAAATTTCCATTTTTGGATATGTTATACTTTACATTTTAACTTATTATGAATTCAAGCAAATGGTGTACATTAACTATAGTAAATTAAAATACTGCAAAAATAAATAAATAAATAAATAAATAACTTTCTGTGGCTAAAATCATGCAACTGTCAATGACTAATCGAAAATCCACACCTCATGTCTAAATTTCGAAATCTATTTTAAAGTGCACAATTCTAAAACATGTCTGGACTTGTTTTAAAGGGCAATTGCAGCCGCATAGTTAAATAACTTGTTTTTAACAAATAGTTAAACTGATAGTTTAAATGAAAAAAAAAAATGTTCAAGATCATTGCGAAAAGTAAAAAACTGTCTATACATGGAAACTGTATCTTAAGTACTATCCATTCAACACTGTATTCTTCTACCTTTTTCCTTTCATAGTGCGGATATACTTCCTATCCTTTTGTACTCATACACTGTCCTAACCATTTTATGAGTATTTACCCAAATTTAAGGAAAAAAAGTGAGTTTCATTTCACAGTATGGTACTAAGAATTCCAAACTAAGTGAATTCAATGCTCGAATTTGAAGTTGTACTTCCATAACTACTGGTTGCTATAGAGTAATAAGATTAAATATAGAATCTGTTCCTCGGACCCTGAATCGATATCAGAAAGGCATTACTCACCATTCCTTACTATTTTAGTTTTACAGCGATAAAACTTGAAGCCAAAAATCATTTATTCGAACTACATCCGGTTTGAATAGAGGGATAAGGGACGAGATAGAACCCATCCTTGGTATGGTAAATAGATTTTTTAAAAAAACTTTCTCGATATCTTACAGTTATGCTGTGAGAAATTCTGAAACCAGAAGAACTAGTAAATTCAACCACGTTTGGTTTCGATATAGTGTTACGGGTTACGATGATGTATATACACTTGAGACGCTGTATTAATTGCAAGAACCGTTTGTCTCTATCTATTATCCTTTCTGTTCTATGCCGATAAATTTTGAAACCGGAAATGGATAATTTGAAGCACTTTCAGTTTGGAAAGATGAAACCTATTCTTGTCAAGGTGAATCAATTGAAAAAGCATCTTGATAGCATTTACCGTTTTGGCTCTACGGAAATCAGTATTTAAACCCGAAGTAATAATGAATTTAGCCACTTCCGTTTTTGATACAGTGTTGTTGATATTCATGTTATATTGTCTTCAGACCCTAAATCATTTACTATCTATTCCCGTTTTTGGTCTGTGTCAATAAACGTTGAAACCGAAAATGACTAATTTTAACTTTTCCAGGTTTCAATCTATTATTAAAGCAATGAATCGATTGCAAAAAAAAACAAAAAAAATCCTCGACATCTCTTACGGTTTTTGCTCTGTGGAAGTCAGTATTTAAACCGGAAGTACTAGTAAATCTCAACCACTATGGCGATAAACGTTGAAACTAGAAATGTACTTCCGGCTTGAATAGAGCTGCAATGGATCATATTGTTTGGACAATGAATCGATTACAAAGAAAAAACTGTATCTTGATATCTCTTACGCTTTTCGCTCTGCGGAAAATGGAATTGAAACTGGAAGTGTTATTACATTTCAACCACATGCGGTTTTGGTTGTGTGTTGTGAATATATGCTCTCTTGAGCCTGAATCGATTCAAAATCAGTTATCTATTACCACTTTCCTTCTATTGTGATAAGTATTGAGACCGAAAATTGTTAACTTAAACTACTTCCTATTTGAATAGAGAGAGTTAAAGGAAATATAGAACTTATTCTTGGAGCAATGTCTTGATTGCAAAAAACTGTATTTCAGTAACTCTTACCGTTTTTCCTTTATGGAAATCAATATTGAGACTGGACACAGTAATAAATTTAAACCACTACCGGTTGCGATATTCCTAGGTAGTATTATGGGTTGTGATTACACGTTCTCTTGAGACACTGAACCGATTACAGAAAACAATTTGTTGTTATCCATTACCATTTTTGTACTATGGCGATACACAAAACCGGAAACGGTTGAAACCAGAAATGGTTAATTTGAACCACCTCTTATTCTACGTTAAATAGAAGGTAACGAAATAGAGGAATCTGTTCTTGACGAACTGAATCGATTGCAAAAACTCCACCTCAACATCTCTTACTGATTTTGCTGTATGGAAATCAGCATTAAAACCAGAAATAATAATAAATTTGAAGTACTTCAGGTTTAGTGTAGAAGTTATTATTTGCATGTTGCATTGAGTTGTAGAATCATTAAAAAAAACACTTCTCGCTCTCTATTACTGTTTTCGTACTACGACGATAAAAGTTTAAACCGGAAATGGCTAATTTAAACTACATCCAATTTGAATAGAGGGTTAACGGAGAAGATGGAACCTATTTCTGCTATGATGAATCGATTGCAAGTAACCAACCGCTTGTTGATATGATGATATCTCTTACCATTTTTGCTCTGATACCTGTCTTCAAAGGAAGCCGTTCAATAAGAGCTCAGACACTTGTGCATAGCATAGCTTGGAAGTCCGAAAAGTGGGTTCGAAGGTACTCGTAAAATAATCTCTGTTCCCTCATTTCCCGAACTGATATTTTATCATTGGTCTACGAATAGAATGGCATTTTGTGTTTGTTTGTAAAGCTATTATTTTTGGTTAATTGATGGCTCAAGAATGAAATAAGATGTAGATATAGCATTTATCAAAACTGAAGACCTATGCCGATCTCAAATGTTGAAGCTAATGTTTGTATCATATCATCATCATCATTGATGTTCGGCCATCGTTAGTAGACAATTTCCACAAACTGAAAAGTAATCTCCACCACGGTCTTCAGCTAGCCTCTTCGTCTTAATGTAAGAATTTGTTGTTGTAATACCATCCATCAACTGTAGCCTCTTTAGCTCATCACTCCTTTTCATTCCACAGTACTCCTCATAGTAGCTCCTTATCAGTAATGTCCCAAAAAGTTCCTCTATTTTTTTACAATTACATCCACAATTTTTCCTCCATTATTATTTCTGTCACTTTCTAATTTATTTTCCCTTCGACTTTGCTAATTATCTTCATTCTTTTCCATAATCTCATTTCGAAAGCCTCCAGTCTATTTTGCCTTCTTTTTTTCGTATAGTATCCACGTTTCTGCGAATGTTCAGAGTACGACATTTGCTAATAAATGTCAATAATTCGTAATATCGAGATTTGAACAAAAGTTCTTTTATATCTGCGTTTCTATTTCAATACATTCGGAATTATTGCTGAATAATTTAGAAATCAACGCAATGCATCACAATCCTTTTTCTTTGCTGTTAAGCCAAAATTGCATAAAATTGCTTTAAAAATTTAATTGTACATGTGATCAACATTTATCAACTACGAAATTCTATGCTAATCAGCTGTGCTCGTAAGCTTTACAGTAGAATTATTCCACACTAACCTCGAAGAATAAATTATATACTGAATTAAACCCTAATTCAATTGTTGGACAAAATTACCAATGTATTTACTTTCACCTTAAAATCATAAATATTACATTTCGACAAGAAAATTAATCATGCACTTAAATTAATATTTATACGCAAATAAAAAATATATAGGACACTTTAACTGAAAACTAAATGCTTATCTCTTTAATGAGAAATGGAAGTTTTGTTTCGTAGCGCAAAAGAAAAATAAAATGTTAAATTTTAATTCTCAAAAGAAAATATTGAATTGAAAGGAAATGTTTTCAAAATCTTGTAAGAAATGTATATTCCGTTTTATTTTGCTTCCTTTTTAGGTAATTCAGAATATGAAATTGAATTTCAAACATAACTGTATTCAAAAATTAATAAGAAATGTATTATTTTCCTCTAACATACGGTAACGGTTAATTTTGGATATTTTCTGACCGTTTTGCATTAACTCTTCACACTGAAACAAATTTACATAATCGAATAAGTGATTTTGTAGCAAAATTTCCATTTTTTGATATGCTATACTTTACATTTTAACTTATTATGAATTGAAGCAAATGGTGTACATTAACTATAATAACTTAAAATACTACAAAAAAATAGCTTTCCGTGGCTAAAATCATGCAACTGTCAATGACACTTATTCGAAAATCCACACCTCATGTCTAAATTTCGAAATCTATTTGAAAGTGCACAATTCTAAAACATGTCTGGACTTGTTTTAAATGGCAATTGCTGCCGCATAGTTAAATAACTTGTTTTTAACAAATAATTAAATTGATAATTTAAATGAAAGAAAATGTTCAAGACCTTTGCGAAAAGTAAAAACTGTCAATACTTTCACTTATAGCTAACTTAATATGCAAAAATTTAATTATTTTAACACATCAAGATAACTTACGTTCTAGTCGATCTTTTTAAATTCGTAATCCTATACTGGACTATTAGTCTTTGCACTCACCAGAGGGAATTTCGTATACCAAATAGAGCAACGTCCACTTGAACATTCTGTGCATATATAAAAGATTAGTCCGATGTTCTGATAAATCTTACTCAATTAATTTTGCTATAGTAATAAAACATGTTGAAATGTAATAAAAATACTTGTTCCCAAATGCTAGCTACTCTTCAAATTCGGTAATTTAACTCAAAATATTATTATTATTATTATTATTATTATTATTATTATTATTATTATTATTATTATTATTATTATTATTATTATTATTATTATTATTATTATTATTATTATTATTATTATTATTATTCCTTCTGGCAGGTCCTGGGACTAATGAGTTTAAATTTTAGGTTTGGGTCTAGAAATGTTTCTTTCACATTTCTCTATCTTCAGCTTCCTTTTCAAGTCGCAATATTTTCTTCTATTCTTAAATCGGGGGCGTGGTGGCTCAGTGGTAGAGCGTTCAGCTCCGGTGCTTGGGGTCCCTGGTTCGATCCCAGCTCGCGCCGTGTGGACATTGTGGTAGACAAACACCATGCTCGTGGGTTTTCTCGGGGTTCTCGCGTTTCCTCCCACTTTCTTCATTCCACCATTTCACTCATCTCTCATTATCTCCTTCCTTTATCCTAACCGGCATAATCGTGGGACGTAAAACTAAAGATTTCATTTAATTTATATTCTTAAACCATCGATTAGTTGTGTTCTTCGTCTTCCTATTCCCCACTTTCCTTCTATAGCGATATGAAGAAGACATTTTCTTCACAAGATGTGTCCAATCCAATTGGCCTTCCTACGAAGGAAGCTGGCTAAAAGTGTCCTCTTCTCTCCTATTCGTTTTAAAACATCTTCATTTGTTATTCTCTCTGTTCATTCCATCTTTTCCATCTTCCTCCAACACCACATTTCGAAGTTCTCTAAATATTTCAATTCTAATTTCCGTAATGCCCAAGTCTCTGAACCATACAGTCCAATGTTCCATGACCAACCTTTTCCTTATTTCAATATTAAGCCTGCTAGTTAAAAGTGACAAAAGCTATTAATTAATTTGTACTACTACTTCTAAAAGCCTACGTAACTACGTGGCGTAATCATGACGTATTCGCAACTTAAAAAAAAAATGCTATCATTTCAACTAAAACGCACTGAAACAGTATAAAAATTTGTTACTGAAATAACTCCAAGTGAAGCCAATAACGTCTTTTTTCAGGATCTGTCGGATCGCTTTGCAGCGATGTGGAACACATCTCCATCATGTGTGCTCTCATACGATGGTCTGACTGCAACAGCAGGTCGCAAGCATCCTCCACATTATGCTGTGAATGACTGGTTGATTGACGTCCATTTAAAGGGTCATCAGAAACGATTTCACGTGCATCACGAAATCAGAAGCAGCATTCAAATACATCAAATTTTCGCGTTAAACATTTCTGATCATCTTATAATTCTTTGTTGCTGGTTTCTCTAACTTACAGCAGAACTTAATGTTTGCCTTTGGTTCCAAGTAAGAATCCATGATAATTGGAACCAAAATGTATTCGATCTCGATGAACGATAATTAGATGGGAATAGATGTTCTCTTTACCAAATCTTCACATGTCCTGCAAAAGAAGAATATTATAATGTTAATCTCACATACCAAACAACATTCTGTCACAAGAAGTTACAGAGTACGAACATCAGTTCTGGAACTTCACTGTCAAACCTTGTATAAATCTTCAATAAAATTTTAGAGCTTTTAAAGCCAAGACAGGTGACCTATGCATCGACAAAAATTAAATAGAACCTTAAAAAAAATAAGAACAAAAATAAATTACGGATAGAGTCTGTAAGTAAGAAAATAGTTTCTCAAGATAGAAGACAGGCAGCAGGGAAGGGGAAGAATCAAAACAGAAAAGAGGAAGAGAAATTCAAAAGGATTTGGCGCTTGAGATCTTCTTGCACGGCGGTTGTTCCAACAGAAGCGGCAACTCCCTTATTCAGCATTTAAATGTCAGGAAAACCCTATTAATCATAGCATTTGCCTCTCTCTCATTCGGTCTTATTAATAAATCGTAGCGAGAGAGAGAGAGAGCTAATTGCATTGGAGGTTGAATGAAATTAGAGGTATTTATCAATTGGAGGTTGAAATTTTGATTACGTTGCAGGGATCTGTTAGTCTATAAAGGGATTGTGTTTTCTACTCAATGTTTATAAAGAGGAGAAACAGCAGTTTAATTTGAATATCCTTCAGATAAAGAACAAGGAAAACCAAAAAGAGCTTTTAAATAATACGAGAGGGTGGGTACATAATACGTTTTCTTTTTAGACGACTATAGAAAAATATATTATACAAAAAAGAAAAGGAATTAAATTTCAGTAGAAAAAAGAAAGAAAAGAACAAGTATACGCATTTACATTTTAATACACTCACAAAATGTAAATTTATTGTTGACATTTTGAAGTATAGACAGCGACGAATTATTCTTTTTTATATATATACATATTGGCATAACTATATACACTACTGCTTCTGAAAATTGCATCACCAAAAAGAAATAACGGAAATGTATCCAAACTTTCAGGATTTACACGGTGGACTATGATCTACGAACAACTTTAGCAAGATGATGGATATGTGCGCTTAGCAGCATCCTCGATTCTCAGTGCGAAGAAGTTCTGTGAGGGGGAATTTACTGTACCTTGTCATACGCATCAAACGGAATAATGTAAATGGACGACTGACTGCATTCAAACATGGTTGACCTTTATGAAGTTGGTGTACGTACAGTGTGAAAAAAATAATAGACAAAAGAGAATTGTACGCTGCAACGATTTGACAGAAGTATACCACGCAATGACAAATATTTTGTCCGCATGAATACATTCTGTCAAGAAAGTACCGGGAATTGTACATTTACAAAGCCCAATGATATGAAGTGTTACGTTAGCACAACTGCTCCTATGCTTACGCGGAGTTGAGCGCCATTGGTTTGTTAGTTTGTTTACGGTGCTTCATTTGCCAGTTCATCGCAACTATGTGGGGGTGATTTTTACAATGGATAAAACTATCGAACAAAGAACATGTCTGAAATTTTGCATTGCAAATTTAATTAACGTATGACAAAGCACCGAAAATGTTACATAAGGCTTACGGTGAATCGACTTTATCAAAAACACATGTGTGTGAGTGGTACAGTGCACTCAAAAGCAGCCGAAAGGTGGTGGAAGATTTGCCTCGCTCTGGTCGACCATCAACGTCTTCAACTGAACTTAACATCGCCAAAGTGAAGGAAATGGTGACTAAAAATCGACGTTTGAGTCTGAGAGAGAGAGATAGACGCTGAAATTTGTGTGTCTCACAAATCGATTCGTACCATTTTAAACGATTGTATGGGCATGAAACATGTTGCCTCTCGATTAGTGCCTAAAGACCTGAATTTCCTGCAAAAACTTAATTCTATAAGTGTTGCTGAAGAAATGTTAGAACGAGTCAGTTCCGACCCCACATTCATAAAATGCATTGTAACTGGCGACGAGACATGGGTGTACGAGTTTGGCTTGCAAACCAGTCAACAAGCTTCGAAATGGCGCCTGCAACTGAGCTGAAATTGAAGAAACAACGTCAAAGTCGGTCAAAAGTGAAGGTGATATTGACAGTTTTTTCAATTATCGCAGCGTTGTGCACTCGGAATTCTTGCCAGAAAGTGGAACAGTAAATAAAGAATATTATCTAAGCCTTATGCGGCGTTTGAGAGCGCAAATTTGTCGAAAATGACCAGATTTGTGGAAAGAAAACTTATGAATTGTGCACCACGATAACGCACTATCTCACAAGGTTATCATTGTGAACGAATTTCCGGCCGAAAACTCAACAAATCTTATCAAACAACCACCATATTCTCCTGATCTAGCTCAGGCCGACTTTTTTTCTTTTTCCAAAACTCTAATTACCACTTCGAAGTACCCATTTTCAGTCGATAGAAGACATCAAAAGGAATTCGTGGCGACTACTGAAGTCAATTCCGAGAAATGCATATCAAAAATGTTTTGTTGATTGTATTATTCTTTGGTATATATTTCGGAAGGGGCCTACTTTGAAGGCGATATAATAAATTTGGATGAATAATGCATATTTTGTGTTTATTGACCGATTCCCGGTACTTTCTTGACAGAATGTATGATGGATCGTACTGCGTCCTTCGATAATCGAGACGAGACGAGAAAGAATTCTTCATGAATCGAGACGAGATTAGAATTAGACAAATATATTCCTTGTTTCGTGTACAACACTAATGATAACAAGTGTAGGTTTGTCTGCGTCTACGGTTCGAAGGCATATGGTCGTGCTTAAGGACGACCCTTGCTTCATTCCAACTGTAGTGGATGCGTACGCATTTAACGCCATGGTGATAAGCGCAGTCTATCATGTGTAGTGTCCAGTGTTATAGTAGCCGAATGCAAGTGAGATAGTGTCAAAGGACATTGGGTATAACAAGCAGTCTCGGTTGATACAAGTTAAGGTCACTCAACAGTGATCGCTACCTTAGAGAATTTATAGACTTAGAGGTCATATTTTCCCTTGACAGAACTCCGAATGCTATATATCAACAGAACAATAATGGACTGCATGTATCGTTGAATGTGCAAGACTTTTAGTTTCGAGGAATAGCAAGAATCGCTGCTTTACTGGCCTGCACGGGCGCCTGATCTTTTTCCCATTATTAAAGATGTGTGATACCTTGTCTGTCGCGATCCTCAACACTAGACGGTGTAAAAATGTTGTGGACTCCATACAGGTTATGTGATAGGTGTTTTTTTCAGTAACACATCAAATGCATGTTTGGATTGATACCATCATCTATAGAGGCTCTAAGTGCAGCATTTGGAGATTTCACAAGTCATTGATTTTTACCAGAATAAGAAATGTTAAAAAAATTCGCAAATTATAGTCATGTAACGATCTGTCGTATAAATTTGATTATATTTAGATGTAAAAATTTTCACAAACAACAGTTTATTTTGAAAACGCTGAGAAACTTGCATGATATAACATTAGTTCTTGCATGATATCCTCCGGGTATACGTATCAACAGTAAATATCTTACTTTTAATTTTACAGTTAATAGTTACATTTTGTTATGAAATTGCAAAGTTTTAGCAAAAAATATTTTGTTTCTTATTTTAGTGAAGAAATCAATTATCTTTCTGCTGAAACTATAGTTCCATAATTATAGAAATAGGCAGGGATCAAGATGGTGGACGCATCGAGGGAAGTAATAATTTAAAGAGAGACAAAATATGAAAGTCAATAGCTAAAGATAGCCTATTTTTAAAAATATAAACGAAATTTTGATTCTATATTTTCTAAAAGATTGACTGTATATGTATATAGCACTTTATATTGATGACTTGTATTCAATAACCTTAAAAAATGAAATCTTTCCGTTTTACGTCCCACGATTATGATTGCTAGGCTAAAGAAGATGGTGATGATGAGAAATAAATTCAATGGTGGAATGAATAAAGTGGGAGTAAACGAGATAACCCTGAGAAAACATACGAACACGGCTTCTGTCCACCACAAAGCCCACTTGGCGCTAGATGGGACCGAACCAGGGACCTCACACACATCAGAGGTAAATGTTCTACCACAGCCACCGTGCCCCCAGAAGTTTCTGTTCTTCGTGCGTCACAATAAGGTTTAACAAATAAAAACTGGAAAATTTAATGCTATTGACATTGCTCTCCCCCCCCCCCGACAGGAGCGGAAGTTTTGTAAATGTTGAAACACTTATTTTAGGTTTCAAAGGAAAATTATTTTAGGTTAAATGTTGAAATACCAAGCTTAATAAGGTAATTATCACATTCACATTTTCTGAATAAATAGTGGGAAATTTTTAATATTATAGTAATTGCTTCCCCCTCTTTTCGTGGAATTAAAACAAGAACAAAAAAACGCTGAAACAACTGTTCAGTCATTTTTAATGGAAAGTTTATATTCCGAGATTCATCTTCCTAACTTTAGGAATTCGTGCGTGAGATACACTATACTTGAAAAACATGAACCATCTTCCCCCGTCTTGGAATACATATTTTCAAAAATCCTTCCTTATTTCTTGCTCTCGTGACAAAATGAATTTTCTGCCCAATTTTCATATTTCTACCTACAGTAATGTCTCTTGGGCGATGATAAGTCGTTCACTTTTTACGTCCGTATTGTTAAATTGTACTATGTATTATAGTGTGTATACCTTTAGTTCCTAAGTTACGTAAAATAAAAATCAAATGAAGAACTTTTTATTTTTTTTTTTTTACGACTATTTAAACGTTTCAGCTATGCTATGGTAAAACGTTTATGGCGTCTGAAGGCAGCGCATCAAGTAATCTTTAATGCTGTTAACAACTGAGAAGGCTGCGGTGTTGAAACGTTTTCTTTACTTTGTGAAAACAGGAAATGAAAATGCATCTGTCAACAACTGCTCACCTGTTTGTGCTGTAATGCTTCTGCTTAGCCACAACCCATTTACCAGACGGCAACGTAGCGTCACAACTTTCGTTTCACTCGCTTAGATCACACGCCATCGATTGTGTCCCACGCTTTAGCACATAATAGAGTAGGTTTCACTATCAAAAGATTACGATTAACAATTGGTCTTACTGTATCATGTGATTTTTTGCTAGAAGTAACGGATTTCTTTTGTTTTTAAAATTTCTAAATGAAGTCATTCATGTGGTTTCTGGCCAATGATCAAGAAAGGATGGGAGATTTACTGGGTTATGTTTAGTGGTTGTTCATCCTGTATAATAAAGACAATGCCTCAAGAAAAAAAAAAAAAAAACAGCAAATATCCATGAATGTACCTTACAACTGGAATATAGTTTTGAATTTTTGAAATGGTATTAAAAAATAAAATTAATTTTAAAGTGTTAGTGGTAGCACGCATAAATATGAAACCTTAAAAGACACCGTAACATACAATAAAAATAAAACAAAAGGATACAAGCCTAGGAATATTCAACTGTCACCATCTAAGTTCGCCCAATTTTCCATTAACATCATACAGCGCCTCATCAGACAGAGTAAAGTAAAATATTTTAAATTAAGGAAATTTTGTTTTAAAAGTAAATTCTACTCGGGCATTATCTATATTTCCCATAAAGTTAAATGAGCCAAATGTGAGGTAACATCCTGCAATGTGAAATATTCGTACTATTTCAAATGGCCGTTTCACACAATTCATTGCTTCCGAAAGAGCAGGTGGTACCTCAACCATAATCTGAGTTAGACAGTACTGGGATTGTATAACCCTTCCCTGGCTTTCATGTGGGTCTTAGATCAGGGATTGGATTCTGCTGAGTTGTGGTCATACCATGGGATTTGGTAGTATGCGATGTCAAGATACATCCTGGCACCAAAAAGGGATGTAGTCTTGCTTTGTAAAGCTCCGGTGCCAACCCTGGAGATACTGGTAGACTCCTACTAGGTAGGGAACTTCCCTTCACTTTAGGTATAACGAGAAGATTGACTTCGATCCACCGCTGCTGCTGTGTTAAGGAATGATCCCTCTCTTCTACACACGAGAGGGGAAATCCGCTTAAGTTGGAGATGCAAGATCAGTAGGTACAACAAAGTTAGAAATCAGTTTAGACTTACATACAGAATTTGAAGAAATATTAAGACTTTAGTAGATATTAAAATGTTGTCGAAACATTAAGAAATGTTACAATTGTAAACATGGTATGTCCATTCAACATTCCATGAAACAGTAAGATCCTTGTTCCCTTGCTCTACGAGGAATGTTAAAGATATGAAATTTCTTAAATAATCCCTCCCTAGTTGTAATACTAAAATTAATGTGATTTTACCATATTGATTGTTGTGTTTTATTAAGTATCTAACATGTTTGATAGGTAGAAAACCTACATCTATCAAATTTTTCAGTACCATCACTTCGGTTAATACAGGGTGTACCAGAAGTAGTGACTCACTTTTTGAATGATCAGTACATTTTTATTATTAACAAGAATGGCATGAAACAAAATTGTAAGTACATAAGAATGATGTAAAAATTAAGTGCTTTACAGTATCTAATCCCTATTCTCCATTTGTAGGTTTACCTGGGGGCCATTAAGATTGATGCATACCTGCATCCGGAGACACACATCTCTGCACGTATCTCGGCACATCTGAACGGTAATGTTGAATTCCTCGGTGATTCGCACCGTCAACTATGTAACACTCTCGCAAATACTTTGTCCTTTAAATGTCCCCATAAGAAGAAGTCGGGAGGGGTAAGGTCTGGTGACGTGGCGACCCCTCCATGAAACGGTGTTGTTCAAAAAGTCACGGACAAGCCGGGCAAAGTGAAGCACCGTCTTCGTGCAACCACAATGTGTCAAAATTTTTCCTTTCCTGTAACAGAGGTATCGCAGACTAATTCAGTAAGTCCGTCTCTTCAGTCACCGAACAACACCTAACAAGTGAGTCACTACTTTTGGAACACCCGGTATAATTACAGTAATATCACAGTAGAAGATATTTAGTATATAATATTAGAAAATGAAATTTTTGTTTCACCTTTATGTGTTCATATCTTATACAATAAAGGAGATGTATAATAATCGTAAATGAATGGTGTAAGAAAAATTGATAAAACGATAAAGTAGGAGGGAACGAGAGAAAACCTTAAGAAGACCCACAGATATTATTGTCCTCAAGAAGGGTACAAGAACTCACATTGTGATCGTACCAGGAACCTTTCGCGACAGAGGTGAGCGTTCTACTCACCGGTCACTCAAATCATTTGCGTAAGAATCTGTTCTAGAATTAGTAGTAAGTTGATTTGCTAATAGTATTATTACTATATGATATATTATTATTTGTTTGTGTATTATGATCTTTATTTGTTCTAATAATACTAGTAAGGCATACTATACTCTAGGAGTTGAATCAAACCATAGTCATTTCAGAAAGATCACTGTTTGTAAATGATATGGCAGAACTGTACGCACTGTTGCCAGATGCGTAACAGCAAATTTCACAACTAAAGCTATATAATTTCTTGATTAAATAAAAATTTCCCACTGAAATGAATAGTGGATATTTCTTCTAACTCTGAAATATAGCAACGACGTATGGATTAGTACCATTGCACAAAATGCTTCAAAGGTCTTGTTTTGTATTGGGTTGCGGTAGCGCAAAGCTGTACACGTGTTGCAGAAAGAAAGTATGTTTTCACATCGGTACAGTAGTGGAACTATATGTGAAGAGACAATATAAACAACCACTTCCGAAAGCGTGATAAATTTTAAGAACCAGTTCAGACAAATCACTGCGAACGACTAAATAACCTGTCTGAACGCAGATGTAATACATTTATAAGTTTGTGTTGTGCACTGATCTTTCTCCATTTCAAACGAGAGACTAGTTGTGGCATTCTGTAATCACCCTGTATAGTGAATTTGTATTATAGTGCCATGGAAAGAATAACGGATACTGTTTTCAACCCTTTGATACCAAAAATAGTGATGTATTGCTGTTAGAGAATTACCGCACATAACACGCTATTGGCACTGAATTATTATCACATAAAGTATAAGCTTAAAGAGACAGAAGTTGAAAACTGGGAAGAACTCTGAAGTATATGGATCAGAGCAGGGTGAACGCAAGGAGAAGATTTGGATCGTGAAATTTCTCCTTGCAGCGTTTTTCCTATTGTATATTCCATGCAGCACACAGGCCTCTTGGGCACGTGCTCTATCGGCAGATCACCTCTGATGTTTCTTCTCCTCTCTATAGCTATATTGTTCGCAGCTGAAAGAGAGGACGTTTTAGGGAGTCTTCTACATTTTGAGGGCTCCATTAACTAAATCGATTAGTAGTCTGAACGAGGAGACGCGAACCAAAATACGTGTCAAACTGTAATTAAAATATGAGTTACAACTTCCAGTGAATAAGCACCATTATTCTTACGTATGGCTATTGTTTTGTGTATGTCGGCTATGTTTTTCCCTAGAGTTTATTATGACACGTACTTAAATGGTGTTTACGATACCAACTTGTTAACTATTAATATCGTGAATAGTTTTTACTAAGAATTAAATAAAACCTAGTGTAACCATGGTAGGATTTTGGTAGGTTGGTTGGTTCATCTGAAGTTTATCGTCCCTTTCAACACCGATGACAAGTGAGACATGGATCTACTTCTTAACGTGGGATCTGAACTTCACAAGTCTGCTCGGGGAATCGAATCCGAGCCTACTACACACCGAATATGTGTACATTAACCAAAGATCCACGCCTGCTCGTTAGTTGTACTAGGTAGCACATGCGTTTGGTTTACAAAGTAGGAGAGAATTAACACAGAACAGTGATTTATGAGTCAGTTCCCACTGTAGATCTCTTTCTATTGTATATACCCTCGCTGCTGATATAAAATAAGTTAATTAATATTGAAGCCCAAAGCGGTAGTAGATTTTTTACCATTTCCGGTTTCAGTAAAGAGATAAGAGTGGAGATGGAATATATTTGGGATGATTAATCTATTGCAGAAAACCGCTTCTGGCTATCCATTATTGCTTTTGTTCTATAGTGAAATCAATGCTAGAAACCGGTTTCTTGATACCACTTCACTGTTTGAATATCATATCCAACAAGAAACTCGATTTTTAACTTTTGAACCTGTATCCTGGCCCAAATTGATGGTGGTCCATTAAGTAGGTCTTGAGATTTTTTTTCCTCTCCTGTACGGACAGACAGGGTAAATACGAAATATTAAAGATAAAGTTAAGATATGTCTGCCAATGAGATTCAAGAGCAATGTGGAAGTGACTCCTCATACAAGTTCGACTTTACGCGTGGTCTCAGCAACACCTTCCGGACGCCCTTACCCCAAAGTTTTCCTAGATATCCATTTTTAGATATGCTTAGTAAACCTCTGAGCTGAATTTGTATTTAGAGGAACAAGGATAGAATAATAAATAGGTACTGGCCCACCGGTTAGCAAGTACAAGTACAAGTACAAGCCTTACCGATTACACCACTGCATCTCAATCGAGTAATGTAGTAGGTAGTAGTAATCGACTAGCAAATTGAAGATATCCCTGTGTCGTATGCAATCCCGCATATCTTTATTGAGTAGCTAGGTTGCATAAACACAAGGGAGTCAAGTCAATTTACGGTACTTGCGCAATGCCAGAGCGTTTCTTTCCACTTTCCAGAACTTCAGAGAAATCAAGTGTTATTCTATCTTAATTTCCACTCCTAAAAATAACCAAAATAAGTTTCATAATTCGTTATAAAAAAAAATTCTATACGGTTTACCCAACATCGTTAGGGTCGTCAAGTCTAGGAGGCTTAGGTAGGCAGGTCATGTAGCTAGAAAGTCAATTCCTCAAATAAAACTCATTGTAAAGATGTTTGAAGGCTAATTCTTTAAACATAAATGAATGTAAAGATGTTTGATGTCTTTGATGCCTAATTCCTTAATAAAAAATGAATGTAAATATGTTTGATGGCTAATTTCTTAAGTATTAATGAATGTAAAGATATTTGATTGCTAATTCCTTAAATAAAAATGAACGTAAAGGTGTTTGATGCCTAATTTCTTAAATAAAAATGAATGTAAAGGTGTTTGATCACTAATTCCTTAAAAATGAATGTAAAGATGTTTAATGGCTAATTTCTAGACCGCTGCATCGATTTTGATTATTTTTGGTACATGAGTGAACTCTCGCTTTACTTAAATTTTTCGCTCACTTCTGGCAACGGGGAAATGGAGAGAGGGGATTGACATGTATAAATAATCGAAAATGAACGATATTAGTATCCAATCTATAGTAATATTTAACATAACTTCACAAGGGTTTACATAATTTAAAACCTATCAGTTTACTCAACCACATAGTAATACTTAACACGCCGACTACCCAAGAAATACACATCTAAAGTTTAACTGGATAAATAATACTGAATTTGTTAAACTTTACAATCATTACTCTATTTAAGCTCACATCAAGCTACAACTAAAAAAATTTTATACATATATTAATCGGAACCACTTCGCTACTAATAAGCCCTTTAATTCACCTGAATTAACTTCTTTATAATAATATCTGTAATATCGAAATTTCTTGTTTACCAAACAACTGACAATCATGTTCTTCGTTGGACCACCTCAATAGATGGAATGTATCATGCATTTAAATATTTCTGCCCTACGCCAAAAATCACAATACTAATTTTACTACTATACAATCCACGTATACGTCCAGCGCTTTCGGGGTCTCTGAGGTGAATATGACACATCCCGATGCCGTTTAAGTCTACATACATCCCGCATGCGCATCCTAAGAGGGGGAAGGGGCTCAAATACTTTCCATAAATTTATTTTCTCAACCTTTTCAAAAATTCCGCTTCTACGAGGGGAGTGGGGAGGCGATGGATATATGAACTACTGAGCAAAAACTTCTAATATTTTTTCCCGAGCAATTATGGCTACTTCATCAGTTCTTTTCACTGAGCAGGATTTAGATATTGCAGGCCATTTGCCGCAACTGAGAAACTTCTATGATGCACACGATCATTAGCTAATCTCTTCGTCTTCACGTACCATTTTTCTGTTTTGCTATCGTGCATCAATTGTACTCTCCTTCGTCCCCTCCCCCTCTTTCTTACCACCATACTCTCTAGCACGTCTGTCATGATACAGTTCCTTCTTAGCCAATGTCTCAACCAGTTTCTCTTCCTCTTCTTAATAATATCTAAAATTGTTGGTTTCTCCTCCACCGTTTCTCTCATTCTTTTTCCGCTCGAGCCAAATAATCCTCTCCATTCTTCTCCATACCTACATTTCTAAAGCTTCCAGTCGTTTTACTAATTTTTTGCGTAATGTCCATGTTTCTGCCCTATACAGTACAATACTCCACGTTAAATGTTTTAAAAATATACTTGATTACAGTAATGTAATGCTAAAATTTTTGGTAGCTCGACCATTTTCAAACATATACACTTGTTCTTAAGTAAAAATTTAAGTTGAATAGATGCTGGACTGTAAACATGTTAGATATTGGTTGAACAAAGCAACTATGAGAGAGAGGGAGAAAGCAAGAAAGGATTTCGTGGTTCGACTAACAGCTAAAGCACATTACAACATGTTATTGCAATAGCTTTGGATGCTTAAAAATCTCGAGATTTTTAATCTCAAAGACAAACAAGAAGCATTTTCTTACCTTAACATGAATGAATGAATGCTTCCAAAGATTCAAAAGATACCATATGTTTCTATTGGAAACCTTCCTTTTTTTATATCTATGGATTCTTTACTTGTTTTTCGCTGACCTTGTCTTCTTTTTGTGTATGTATATGTGTGTGTGCTGACAATTTGTAGAGACCACTTGTGGCGCTCTTAGTGCAAGTTATGTAACCTCATCCTTCGGAAAGAATCGGTTCCAAATGTCCAAGGTTCGCTGCCAGGCATAAGTGATGGAGCGTTCGTAGGGAAAAATCAAAGGAAGTGGATTTTCTTCTGGCAGCAGCCGTCTTGCCACCGGAAATCTCTGATTGCCACCAAAGATAATAGGTTTCCAGTCATGAAACCTGTGGAGTTTCCTATCAACTTTTCTACGCCATCAGCTTCTTTCCTTTATTAGTTCATGCTGGCTCAGAAAAGTTGGACATCTTTTTTTTCTTTCTTTTAAAAGTATAAATGTGTGCTGTTCCTTTAACGAAAATTCAACTGCAAACATATATTTGTTTTTCTTTCTTTACTGTAGATCGCTTTAAATATTGGTTTTGTCTTTCAAATGTTTACCTGAATCCATATTACTAAACTTCATGGTTGGAAAAACGCAAAATGTTTATCGTCAGAGAAGCAAAACCAACTGAGCGACTATTTTCTGTGTCAAGTCGATAAAATTAAGATTATAACTTATTTTCCTAAGATTGTGTTATTCGAAAATCCTTTTCTTGATCTGCACAAACAACATTTTCCAAAGGCATCTCAATTGAAAGTCTATGACCACGTCATGAATTTTTGATGTGGTACACTTAACTTATATATAATAGACGTACCAATTTATTTATCCCAAATAATTGTTTACAAACAGACAATGTAGAAGATCCAAGCAGCTATATGGTTAGAGTATATGCCTCCGGTGCAGAAACCCGGCTTCGATTACCAGTAGGAGTTATGCAGCTCGGACGTATAGGTTTACGTCTCATATATTATTAGTGCTGAGAGGAATTCAACTAACTTCGTTATACAAAAGTAACCAAGAAAATTCTGCGCTTTTCTGGAAGTCTGTATTTAATTGGCCCTCACATCGTGAGTGAATACGAATGGAGATAAGACGAAGGTCAGCTTTTGGTGTGTGTATATCCAACATACACGGTCCATATGAATTCGGTCGCACTGGTTCGATCACGGTCCATATAAATTTGTGGTGGATAATACAAGGTATGAACAGCCAGTTCCAAATATATTATTGACTACTTACTTTTGCACATATGTTTACAAACAACTGAAAGTTTCAGGGGGTTACAGATAGATATACAGGGGATTGAGCACCATGCCCATCCTCTAGCAATGGGCTTGGGATACGTTCGCAACTGTGAGATTTATCAGGTTCATTACATTCTTACTTGACTGTAGAGTAACATCTGACTAATAATCTCTGAAATTTCTTTTATAATTACATGTAATTCATAAAGAACCACTCAACCCACTGACTGTGTTACCTAGGCCAAACTTATCAAATCAGAGATCTTAGATTTGGGGATGTTGATCTAGGTAACAAAGTCACGGGGTTGACAAACAAGGTTTTTCAAGTGTCACACTCCGATTTGCTTGAAACCCCTGGACTGAATAAAGGAATCGAAAGTACGACATAGTGTTTTTTATATCGGTCAACCCCCCCCCCCTAAACACCCCCCTAAAGTGGAGACATAGGGCAATATGACACATTTTGGCGAGGCCATAACTAGCAAGGCACAATGGGAATCTGGTTGAAACTCTTGGAGTGAATAAAGTAATGAATGATAAGTAGGACATACGTGTTTTTCTATATCGGCCAAGGTGGGAATGAAGGGGATAAACACTCCCTAAACTGCGAACATTGGACAACCATGTAGGAAAGACCGGAACAAGCAACATACTCTTTCGATTCACTAGATGCTTTTAAAATTCGTAGAAGAATAAACAATACGTGGAAAACATTGTAATAGTAGTCGATACGTGTGGCAAATGGCGGATCAATTACAAATATTGTGTCATCATCTGCATGCAATGTGAGAAGTACTATGAATTCCTGTTGCTATGGAGACATTTAAGAGAACAATAGATGGATCTCTTGTAAATATTGGCCAAGGTGTGAAATAAGATTGGAATTCGTTACTACAGTTTGAATTGTCGTTTATGCCTGTTTTAGAAAGCAATATCTTGAGTGTTTAAAGCATGGTTACATCACACGATACTTCAACTTAAATTATAATTACGAAAAATTCATAACACGTAATTTAATCCTTTTAATCTTTGATAAGCGTGTTACAAGTGGAATATTATCTCGTATTAATAAAAAGACAATTACGCCAGGATAAAGCGTCTGTCAGAGCAATATATTCAAGTACAAGTGTATCGATAAGTTATCAGTGAGCAATGGTCAATGTGTTAATCGTCTATGGTATGCACAATCAATTATGTTTATCATTATGTTTATTGGGCCGTAATAAGTCAAGGCTATATGGCTCTATCCAAAATGAGCGTAAACTCATTAAATGCCATTCGTCTACTTGCAGTCTATTTTGCTATTTTAGATATTCCAGAACCACCTCCAAAGAGGGCAGAGATACACCTTGCAAACTCCAGGAATTGATCAATGATGCTGTAGGTACAGCCATGTCAATATACGACGAAGACATTACTGTATACTTTGATTTGGATGAGGGTGTCATGGAACCAAATGATATTACCAACTCTGGAGAAGCGAATGAAACTTTCGATGAATATGTGCGCAGGAGAGCATCGGGGACCTGCGGTGTGTCTGTGGACTTGGAATACAAGAGAAACGCAGTTGAATTATGGAAGAGTGAAAAACGAAAGAGATTGTCGTAACTTCCGTTATGCGATGCTACAAGAAAGTAACGTCCCGAAAACTGTTGTACCGTTGGGAAAAGCAAGTCTCTTCAGGTGGAACACGCGAAGACAATTGCGTGAGGTATCGCTCGCTGTGCTTCAGAACTTTCAAACCGCCGTCGGTGCACATTTGCCGCTACATGACGTAGATCTGCAGCGGCGAGCTCTCCAGGCAAGTCAGGAGCATAACGGCCTCAAAAATGAGCTTGTAAGCATTTAAGCGGTCGCTTAATATTGTTCAACGTAAAGTGACCAAACTTATAGCTGTTTTCCAATATTAGCCAATGAGTATCTCTAACGATGTAACTAGTTATGGTCTTCTTAACAGGTGTAGTGTTGCTAGTTATGGCCTTGCTAAACTGTGTCATATTGCCCTATGTTCGCACTTTAGGGGAGTGTTTACACCCTTCATCCCCCACGTTGGCCGATATAAAAAAACACGCATGTCCTACTTTTGATTCCTTTATTCAATAGAGGAGTTTCAAACAAATCAGAGTGTGACACTTGAAAAACCTTGCTTGTGAGTAGACCCTTGTGAATGATTTGAAATTATAAGAAGCTTTCCGAGATTATCAATCAGAATCTACTCTGTGTCAGGCATTTCAAACTCAGTATTTAAAATGAGCCAAATAGTCATCTATGTGCAATAGCGAGGGCCGCCAGAAAATTTTTTAAAAAAAAGTAATAACTAATAATAAATTTTCATACTCAGCAGCGCTGCAGAAAAATGAGTCAAGGGTCGCATATGGGAAAGTTTGACATAGTGCTACATATCAGAATCAAGTAACAATGTCATGAAATACCATGGGCTCTCTATCACCTGGCCATGTGCTACTTCAGCATTTTCTGGTGGGCTGTTTGCGAGCGTAGATGAGAAGAAAGCCATCCCATTAAAACTGAGCCCCGAGCGCAATAATGCGATTCCGTAGTTTTCCATCTGCTGAGTCTAATATAATGTGTTTTTAGCCCAAATTTTTTGTAACCACCGAATTTGAATAATGCGACAAATTATGATCTAATATCTGCCGTATTAGGGAAGTCTACTGCCATTAATATTTTCTAGGAGTGGAATCAACTTTTACAGCAGTATAATAAACTTACTTTTGTTGTTGGCAGTCCATAACCAATCGAGGTAGTTTTCTCCTGCTAATGTATAAGGGACAGAACATCAGGGAATTTTCATCAGGGAATCCCCATTACCTACCATTAAGAAGTCCTTAATATAATAAGTAAGTACAGGGTGTCTTGAAAGTTGCACAAGTTTAAACTTTGGACCACCAGAACTTTTGAATTATAAGTGTGAATGAAGTTAATCTACCACTCAAAGAAAGGATGTGTAGATATTTTCGAGATATAAATGGGTAAGGGGTTCCACATTCGTCCTCACTCATAAGAAATATACGAAAATTATTTTTTTCTTTCTTTTTCCTTGCGAGACGTGAAAAATTGCCAATGTATCGTTCTTGTTTCAAATCGATACATTTCCACCCAGCCTACCCATCAATATTTCAATTTGTCAACAAACAATGCCACCTATGTCTAATTCGTGATTTTTCAAGTAGGCCCTATCATGAAAAAGCAACATCTTTCCATGTTTTTTTGTGATTTGTGAAGACGAATATCGAATTTCCTTTCCATGATTTATACACCAAAAAACGTGCAGACAGGCCTTCCCTGGATGGCAGTTTGATTTCAGCCGCACTTATAGTTCAAAAGTTGTGATACTCCGTTTGGATTGCACGACTTTCCGCACACCCAGTATTACAAGACTTTCATACAGAATGCGTGTATTTTTTTAACACGATTATGTATTTTGCTTAATATTTTCTTAGAAGTCATTTTGAATGCTTCCAAGTATTTTCAAAGTCCTATTGTATGTTAGCAACATTTTCTTATAAGTGTCAATGGATTTCACGTAGTCATTTGTTCCCGTGACAAATGCGAGCAAATACTTATTCCGGAAACCGCAATGTTTTCTATATCAGGGTCAATTTTCGTTCCCCTCTTCTTTTGGTATAACATCTTTCCCCTTCCCATTGCATCTATGACGTCATATAATCAGATGATTGGGTCTCCCTCAACTTACTGATTGGAGGGAAGGTCCAGCACCTTCTTCATTGATTTGTCTCCTCCCCTTTGCTGTTGGAGTGATGAGGAAGAAATCAGGACAAAATTCTTACCCTCTTCTTATACAATTGTCATTTATCCTTTTCCTGTGTTTGATTTGTAATACTTGTTCAAGCTAACAGTTAGAAATAAATGTATTCTTCAGTCCGACCAACGGCTAAAGACAAGATAAAACATTATTTCACAGAATTAGATAGGCCAATATTAAAAGTGCAGAAATAGAAAGTTAATTACTCTTAATGATTGTTTAATAAACAAATCGTTTAATTAATAATTAACAAATTTACATCAGTCATCCTTAGGTTCTTACGTCATATAGTGAAAGATTAAATTACGCAATGATAAAAAGTATGTAAACACAATTAAAATGAAATGAAATGAAGTCTTTAAGTTTCACTTTCCACTGTTGTGCCAGAGAGGCTAAAGGAGACGATGATAATGGAATGGTGGAATGAAAAAAGTGGGAGAAAACGGAAGAACGTTGAGAAAATTCACTCAAATGCTGTTTGTCCATCACAAAGCTCACTTGGCGCGAGCTGGGTCGAAACCAAGGACTCCATACACCAGGGGTAAACGCTCTATCACTGAGCCACTTCGGCACCCGTAAACACAGTTAACAATTTGTTTCGTCTCCTGCGAAGTCGAAATTTTATTATTGCCTTTTGCTTCTCGATTTTTGTGAAAATTATTAGAGATACGAGGAAAGTTTCGAAAACTGCAATTTTCACGTAGCTTCAAATATTCTGGAAAGTTGCAACTACCGGAAACGCCGAGTGCTTTCTACTTATTTACCATATACATTGACTGATTTTTCTCACGATCATCAGTGCAAGCGCTGACAAATGATATCTTTGTAAAATGTCTCAGACTTTTCTTAAAGCAACTTCTCTGTAGCTGATATCATACCATTGTCATCTTGAAAATGCTTACTCTTAAAAAGAAAATCTTCCCTTTTGGAAAAGTACGAAAGCAAAAAGAGATCTCGAAAATGTAAACAACATAGAGAAAGAAACGTAGAGAAAGGAAAGTGTTTTAATGAGGATAACAGATGCATTATCGTGAAGCGTAAAGTCACCTTTGGTGAGCCTCCCTTCGCTACAAATTTTAATTTTATGTGGCAGCCTTGCCAGGAAGTGTAGGTGATATAATCCCTAGTAATTGTGTGCGCTTTTGAAAGATAATCCGTCAATAAAATACCATGTTCATCATTCTAGAGACCTGCACGGGCCGGGCCTGGCCCGAGGCCCGAAGCCCGGCCCGGCCCGCGGGCCGACTCTGTTATTTCTTTGGGCCGGGCCGGGCTTGGGCGGGCCGACACTGTTATTTCTTTGGGCCGGGCCGGGCTTGGGCTGGCCGATACTGACTTCTTTTCAGGTCGGTCTGGGCTGGGCCGATCAATTGCAATTCTTTAATAATTATTGACTTTCGTTAAACGATAATTGGAATAAGGCCAAACGTTGAAGAAGTGTGTCCGTGAAAAATGTTACAAAGAATGCAATAGCTATTTACAGTTTGTGTTGCTTAGCGACTCCACTTTCACTATAGATGATTGCAGGCATTATGCGGTAAATTGATCTCTGACCTTGACCTTCACTGAACTCAAAATATAACAAGAAGGGGTGGGAATGTTTTGCCTGTCGCTAAACAATATTGCCATCTTCACTTTATGCTAAAAATGAATTAAGTTAGATTTTTGTTACAGGGAATAGAGATTTTGTTCTCTCGATGACACGCAAAGTTCTAGGAGGCAATGGCAACATTCGGGAGGCAAACGTCAAGTTGTAAACCAGTGTTTAGAAAAGATTTCTGAGGTTAGGTCAAATTTAGTACTAAATTTTGAGAAAGATTTGGGCTCGAGCTATTTTTAAAAAAATATCGGGCCGGGGTCGGGCCAAAAACTTTTAAAATTTATCGGGCCCGGGCCGGGCTTGGGCCAAGAATTTTAAAAAAACTTATCGGGCCGGGCCGGGCCGGGCTCGGGCCGAAAATCTCCTAAACTTTTCGGGCCCGGGCTGGGCCGGGCATAGCTACGTTCGGGCTTGATTGGGCTCGGGCCGAAAAATTCGGCCCGTGCAGGTCTCTACATCACTCCCTTCCACTCTCCCTTCATACATAGAAGATGATACCATTACCTTTTGACAGATACTTTTACCTTGGTCTTTCCAGTGATGATGAATTACAGTTCTGTTCTTTGCTTTCCATATCTCAGAGTATTATTTGGTGAGTAACTTACTATCGCACTGATAACATTACTGTTGCTATGAAGAGTGTTACTTGGTATTTTGTACAAGTTTACTGAAATTCGTGATCTGAACTCTAGCTTTCGTATCACCTAAACTTGAATATTTCTCAAGGATGTGGAATATGGTTTGTTTCAATTTGACCTACTTTGATTCTGTTCTTAATTTTTCTCTTGCCATTGTTAGACATAAAGTTTGTTTGATACGAATAGGTAATAGAATTCAACTCTTTAGTAAATTTAAAAGAGACTACAAACTTCACATACACGATACATGGTGGCAGATTTCTGCTTCTCTAGAAGATTAGGTATGAATGGAAAAAAATAACTTTAAACACGTGGGTTCCGTTCTCAGTTTTCGTGTACTCTCTTGCCTTACTCACAGTCATTAGTTACTAATAGCGTTCGTAGGTTTTCTTAAGAAAATTTCCCTCCACTGAAACAAAAATTTCCCATTTCTTATAAAGTTTTCCCTAGTTTCTTCAGTATAAAACTCCTATGACAGAAATTATGTGATAAGATTAATGCAGCTATATTAAAGCAAGTGTCAACCATATTTGTTTTATTCATTAGCTTTTTGCTTTTTTGTTTAAAAAAACTTTTTCCGTCATTTGTTTCTAAACCAGGGATGCAAATAAGCACTCGCCCGAGCGAGTGGTTCATTGGTGCGGGCGAGTATTTAAGGTTGGTTTAAAGGGATAAGTTTTGCCGATAAATGACACTACAGTCTTCGTATCTCTCCCATGTATTTTTTATCCTTCTCGAAAATTCACGATTTCTCTTACACATTTCAATTTACAGACTATAGAACTACAGATTTTTAGAAAAGGAACTTCATAATCTATCGAAGACAATAATCCGTGCCTATATTTTATTTAGAATTTTCTTCATTGTTGAAATGATTTGATTGTTGAAATGGATATCCAAACCTTTAACAATCGAACTGTTTCAGTAATGAAGAAAATTCTAATTAAAAAAAAATCGACACGGATTGTTCCCTTTAATAGGTTACGAAGTTCCTTCTCTACAAATTTCAAGTCTCTAGGTTGAAATTTGTAAAAGAAATTGTAAATTTTCGTGAAAGATAAAAAAATAATACATGGGAGAGATACGAAGATTGTAGTGACATCTATCGGCAAAACTTGTCCCTTTAAACTAACCTTAATAGCATACCGAAAGTAAGTAAATGATTTCTATTGTGAGAAATGGGCTAATAGCTTTTTTCTTGGGCTAGTAAAATTTTGTTGCTTATTTTCATCCCTGTTCTAAACACATAAATACACCAGTCAACAATGAGTGCAAACTATGCTACTTTGAAAAGATAGACACACACACACGCACACACATTTGCATTGCTATTGTATTCATGAGCGCCCGAAGAAAATTTTATAGAGGGGGCCCATCTCCATGATTGATATATGTATTACATCCGGCATTTAATATACGTGGTTTGCTATATTATGTATACATTTTCGTGAGACAGGGGGAGCCCGGGCCCCTCTCTGCCCTCCTCTTCGGGCGCTCATGATTGTATTGTTTCATTTCTGAAGAACAAAGAAAAATTTAAATATTTATATTGACTAATCAAGCAGCGCGAGAATTTCCCTGAATTTTCACGTTTTATCCACACAAAAAATCCCCTTTCTCTTTTTGCTAAATTTACCTATGGAATTTCCCTAGATTTGGAAAATTTCCCCCAAACTTCGAACACTGGTTACTAACATATGCAACGCCCAGACTTTCAATTGTTCAACGTTCTTTGTACTTCGGGCTGGCATTATTGCACAATAGTTTACCGTCAGATATTGATGTTTTTTACTCTGACAAAGGAACATCTTATATTGATAGTAACATTGCCCAATCAAACTATGCGTAATTGATAGAGAAGTGAAGAAAAATGAGAAATCCAAAGTTTTACGGCCCGACACCAAGAAACACAGGAGATACAGAGGAAAGAACAAAGAAGAATCTAAAATCATGTGAAGATAGCAATGCAAGAGATACACTGACACAAAAAGAACTTCAAAATGATTAAAATAATCAAAATGACATTTACACAATAGTATAGTAAGTAAACATTGTACCCACAGACATGCTCAATAACAACATAGGTAATGCAGTGTTGCCAACTGAGCACAAAATGACGTTTTGTTAAATTTCACGGAACACAGATTATAACATCTAGAAAATCTAATTATGAGTAGAACCATATCTGTGATGTACAGTGTTGCCAACGTTTGATGATGTACAGTGTTGCCAACGTTTGATGATAGGCCTATATGAATTCCTATATGAATCTCGGATGTAGAAGAGGACATACAATACATGATTCGAACTAGTTGAAACCAAAATATGAGACCATAAACAAGAATATAATCACTGAAGTACAAAAATAACGGATGAAGCACAGTGTTTTGGTGTTCCGTGGCATTTAACAAAACTTCGTTTTGAGCTCAGTTGCCAACACTGCACTACATATGATGTTATTGAACATGTCTATGGGTACAAAGTTTGCTTACTATACTGTTGTGTAAATGTCATTTTGATTATTTTAATCATTTTGAAATTCTTTCTGTGTCAGTGTGTCTTTTGCATTGCCCTCTTCACATGATTCTAGATCCTTCTTTTCTCTGTATGTCCTGTGTTTCTGGGTATCGGCCAATAAAACTTTGGATTTCTCACTTTTTTTCACTCCTCTATCGATTGCGCATAGTTTGATTGAGCAATGATACTATCAATATAAGATGTTTCCTTGTGAGACACATCTCTGATTTAGCTTAATGTTCCTGTAATTAAAGTACATATTTCTTTATTTTTGCTCGCAATTTTATCTTCATTGTTATGGTGTTCCCTTTATATTTTATGTTACATTGTTTCAGTGTAAAATGGACTTTGATCTGTATCTGAAACATTGGTAAGTAAGTAAATAAAAATAAATTTCAAATCGACGCACCCACGTTCAGTCCCGTAGCCACCCCAAAAATGTAGGAGGGACCCGGTAGAAGTTAGGGAGACTGATCCAACCATATCGTAATTCATCACCATATTATAGTTCATTTGCAAGCCTGCCGTGAAAATTTTAGGTGAGCCACTGAAAATTTAGGGGGACCGGCCTTCTAGGCTTCCTTGGATACGGGCCTGCCCACGCCTTGTTCACTGTCACAACATAGAGAGAAAAGTAAAGTTTTGCCTTAGATCCAAGAATTGTTGTGAAAATTGCATACTTCGATGCTTTTGAAAAACTCAGCATACCGGATCTACTTCGTATATAACTTTGATATATGCAGGCGGTCATACATGATAGTTTGCATGAAGTTACATTCAGATGAGCTTTCTGGTATGTTTCTTTGATAGATAAATGACAGTTTTCCTTGGTTAGTGTCTTAACCTTGTTAATATCATCATTCATTGCTGTTGAGGGTCATCTAGATCGTTCTTTATTTCTGATGTGTTTACGCCACATTTGAAATGGATTTATCTCTTAGTAACAACAATATTTGATGGATAATTTTAGCCACATACATTATGCATTCCTTCATGGATTTGCTTTGAAGATTTTCTTTAGAGAAAGAGGAAACGGATAATTGTTCTGTATTTCAATTTGTCCACTTCTGCATTTTTCACTCACTTACATACTTATTTAAAAAAACGAAAGGATTTGTTAGAGTATACCTAGGTAATAATATTTGAGACATGAAAAAACGAAAGGATTAATTAGAGTATACCTAGGTAATAACATTTGGGACATAAAGTCAATAAGACTAGAACTTCTAAAAGCATAACATGTCGTTGCTTGGTTAGATTGGGATTATGCGAAAGCATTCTCTATAAATATGTATATAAAAAACAAGTAGATGATTCCACTGTCACCTTCTCCCTAACAAAATACAAAAATTGCCACGACCCGACACAGAGCTGCCAATATGAAGGAAGGGGTCATGTCAGAAAGTATTTTTTTAGAACTTTAGCATGTTAATTTCAAATATTTAAAGCAGCTAATATATATATCTTTTTGATGAGTTTCTGATTACGCCATTGAGATAGGCAACCAAAATGACACATGTATATGTTGGGTTACATAGCTTATACTTGCTGGCGCCTAATGCAATGTGAATTTGAAGACTGATGAAGAGAAGAAGGCCGAACTGGACACAGGTCCCCCAAATGCTAAAAGATATACGAGGGTGGTTCAATAATTATTGTCCCTGATCTATAAGCAGTATTATTTTTCTAAAAAGTCTCCTTTCATAGTAATGCACTTCTTCCACCTATGTTGTAAAATCACTATGCCAGCTTCAAAGAAAGTCTCTGGCTGAGCCGTGAACCATTCCTCCACAGTTTCAATAACAGCTGCATTTGAGTGAAACTTCTTCCCCTTGAAGTACTCCTTCAACTTTGAGAACAAATGAAAGTCACTAGGGGCGAGGTCGGGTGAGTAGGGAGGATGTTCCAACACATCAAACGCAGCAGCATAGATTGCGGCACAAGTAAGATGGTTTTTGTGGGCCGGAGCATTATCTTGGTGGAACAACACTGTTCGCTGCAACATCCCGTGCCGTTTTTCCTTGATTGCTTCTCCTAACTTAGGAATTAGAGCTGCATAGTAGGCCCCCGTGATAGTGTGTCCAACCTCCAGGTAGTCAATAAGGAGCACACTCTTTGCATCCCAAAAAATTGTGGACATAACCTTGCGTGCTGATGGTTACATCTTGAAATTGCGTGGGGGAGGCGAACTTCTGTGCCACCACTCCATGCTCTGTTAGAACTCGGGATCATAGTGATGGAGCCACGTCACACCCACTGTCACAAATCTATCATAGAACTGTTTCAGGTCTGCCCCCATAACCTCTAAACCAGCCCTTGAACATCGAACTCTGTCTTTCTGATTTTCAAGAGATAACATTTTGGGTACAAATTTCGGTTGTTGGAGGACCAGCACCAGGGGCCTGTTGACAGCTTTCTCTGCCGTAACGGAAGTCGCGGCACCAGTTCTTTACCACCTGGTAGAAAGGAGACCCATCACCCAACACACTGATCATGTCATGAATTTCCTTTGGGTTTAACCCCTTTTTCTGGAGGTACTTGATGACAGCTCGTTGTTCGGTTTTCTCCATTTTTCAAGCTAGGTGCCACCTCTCACACCTGAAGCGACAACAAATATTAATATAGCAGCTATGGTTCTGAAATTTAGCATATAGGCATCTAAGACATTAGGCCACAATATCCCTCATAATCCATCACAGTTCACGTATTTTAAATATGCCGAGGACAATAATTATTGAATCTCCCTCGTAAGGAAAACAAAGGTAGTATTGAATAAGAAAATCATAAGAAGACAAAAAAAAGTTCCAAAAATTTGTTTTCTTCCCCAAAAAGTTTGCTTTCATGAAAAAATAAATCACCATGTCTAAAAATCCGGCTTACTTTCATCTCTACTTAAAACACTAAACATTATAGAGTTCCTTCGTAGCTAAGCGGTTAGCGTACGCGCCTTTGGAGTGGAAAATTCGGGTTCGATTCCAAGTCGGAGCTCATGTGGTTCGGATTCCACCTTAATCAATAGGTCCCGTCTTAGCCTCGATGCTGAAAGGGACGTTAAACTCAAAATCAACTCAACTCAACTCAACTAAACATTGTATGACATGGGAGAAATACGTTAAGTTTAAAATTTATTTTCTCTGGTTGGTGGGCGATTCTCGTTCGTAGGTTGAGTTGTTATTGTAGATTAAGTAAAGCAAAAAAGAAAACTAAAGAGAAAGAAAACTGAATGTGAAATTCATTCACACAACTTCTTCGGGCACCAAAAAATTGAATTTCCCTACCTTCCAGCGAAGCAACACGTCTGTTGAAGGTATCGACTCTTTCGTAGTTACATAGTTTACTGTCGTTGAAGGAAAGAGGAGGTGGAGGTGTGGGGTGGTTGAATAAGAAGCAAGGGATACAAAAAGACGTAGTAGTAGAACAATCATAGAATAAAGACTCCCGATGCAGATTTAATGGGGGAAAGGGAAAATTTCCCCCCACATACGCCCTCCATTGGCACGCTCGGCCGGACTTGCAAATTCTAACGGTCTCTCTTTTCCCCTTTAGTAGAGACGGGGTTGCCAAAGCAATGGGAGCTAATAAAGCATGCCTGATTTTTCTATGTCACCGTTGCGAGGCTGGACGCGAGCAGGTGACTGAAGAAGCAGTCCCCAGACTCACGTTAACCCCACACTACCCTATCGATTTGTACGAAAAACATTTCAATCTTTCGTGCTCGTTCTTCTTTTCTTTTCTTTCTGACTCTTCTATTGAAAGCTGAAATAGAGCGATTTAAAACCACTAATGTATGCTCCGTTCCCTCGTTGAATGTAATCTTTACCATTGACTGTAGGGGAATCGTTTAAATCAAGTTAAATTAATTTATAGACTAATTTATTGAGTCAATTTCACAGACAATGAAGTGTTTGCGGATTTTTGTTAGCTAAAACACAACATGACAGTCAAAGAAGAGAAAATAAGGTTAGAAATTTGATTACAAATCACTCAGTATTATTTCAGAATTATCTCAGGGAGAGGTATCATTAAGACAGACATAAGGCAGTTGCTTCCCCTGGATTTGATATTTGTATCGTGTATTTTTGAATCCAAGACGATCCCCCCCCCCCCAATTTTGTGTCTAAAAATGCAGGATCGTGTTGCTTTCGCGACTTGATTTTGTGATGTGGAGTTTTTCTCAGTACGATCTTCCATAAACTTTAACTATACTTCTTTCTCGCCTACCACTTTAGCTCTGAACGTTAATGACTTTAGTGGCTCTTCCAGTGAGAAAGGTTAACCCCTTACATCCCAGGTGTCGTTTTCCTATGCACGTGCTGTAATACCGGTTTCATTTACTGGTAAAAGACTGTCTAGATCGTTATATAGGGCATAGTTTTTGTGAGAAGAGCAATCGCATTACTGCTAAAAGCAATTATTTGCATTGTGGAACATTTGGACTAAAAAGAGGGAAATTCTGATGTTCTGAAGGGATTTTAGGCTGCTTCCGGTTGGCAATACTGTTCGGAGATTTAAGACAAAGGTTTTCGTTTTCTGATCTCGAAATATATCTCGAAATTGCTAATCGTTTATCATCAAAACAAACACACCTGTGCTATAATTGAATGCTCCCTTAGGCATGCCATCTACTGAGACAATACATTTTTTTTGGTCTTTTTGGTCAGTGAGGTGCTGTCATCTAAGGGAAAATGGTAGAACTAAGTCTTGCCTTGCACCCACTAAAAAAATTCAGCATCTCCAGTATTAATACGACCCTTTAATACGGATACATTTTCATGACATCCACATGGGTATCACTGGTATACAGGGGGTTAAGTAAGGTCTGTATCTGATTTGATTTTCAGTGTTGTTTAACATTAAGTTCACAAAATATAGCCACTGTGTGCTGTAAATGATTTTCTTATAATTTTTCGTTAGAAAATGAAGGTTATCTTGGTTTCAGAAATATAAGGTATTTTTAATATAGGGTATAGTGGAAAATATGCAACTTATACCGGTGGAAAATCTTGCTGCTTTATTCATGGTAGGGGCACACCCACAGGGGGTCCACTGGATTCGGATACCCTCAGAAAAAACTTCTTAACATACATTTGTACACTTTCTCAATAAAACTATACTTGTTTAATAGGGAAATTATTGATATAGCATGAAAATTTGATCTTACACTTCATATGAACTCTTTCTCTTATAAAAACAATTTAGTTCTATCATTTTTCCCTGAAAATATAGGTTAATGTATTTTACAATTATTTATCGTCTTTTCGGATGCAAAATAATACCCGTTTAGTACTACATAGATCTAGTGGCTTGTAGTGTTGGACCTCTGAAAAGCTTGGATCCCTCAAAAAAAAAAAAAAAATCTAGATGTCTGCCTGCTTCAAGGAAAACCTCCTGAAATGAAACTCCTGATCACAAGTCACTTTGCCCTTCCTGAGTTCACGCTTTATTCTGCTTGGTGCGTACCGCTGGTGATCTGAGGTTTAAGGTGAGAAGTGTAAAAATATGCGTGCCAATATGAGAAAGTTTAGGCCATAATAGTTTTGTTTTATTAAAAGAAGGTTGTAAGAGAATGAAAGTAAGATCTCTTCTCGAAAAATCTCTTTCGTAGTATGAACAACAACATGATCCTTACGTTCATTTCAATGTTAATAATTTTGTAAGGAATTAGGTTTAATTTGCCTTGTCTGTGTGTCAAGATTATCGAGAACCCTTGACGATTTGCAGACAAAATATGAAATCCGTGCTAGGTGCCAAAAATAAAAGTTTGGTTTAATGTCAAAATGTGGAATATGTGCCTAACACTGCTCAGTGAAACACTGGCTATCTAGTATTCACTGTTGAAGTAGTTCAAATAATCGCCAAAAGAATGTGCATAGGTCTCTGTACCATCAATTCTGAAATACAATCTGGACTTTTTACTCAACACTTTCATTTTGACACTTAACACGGGTGTTACAGTTAGTCTACAATTATCACCAAACTTAGATTCTAGATGGCTAAAATATAGTAATGAGTTCATTGATGGAGAGTTGATATTCAAATTGCAAGTGGTAGAAATTAACTATTTTCTATTGTTTTATCGTTGATTACTATAGATCAAAAACTATAATTTTTAGTTAAAAGTTTTTTTTTTTGTGATTAATTAAGTGTCCGAACAACCATCATTCTTAACTTTCTAGTAAAGCTAGAAATGATAGAAGCCGTTTTTCGAAATCGATTTAGCGTTCTAAGAGTTAATTGGTTTTGAGTTTAACGTCACGTTCACCAGCGCGGCTATATGAGATGTGAACTTACTGATTAAGGTGGAATCCGAACCACATGAACTCCCGCTCCGGTCTCCTATGCCAAAGGCGCGTATAGAGTTCTAAGAATGGGTAACAATTAATCTTCTATTGAAACCGGAAATAAAAGAAATAAATCACGTTTATAGATATAGAATGAAAACCGTAATTGAAGCTGTTTCCTGCAATCAATTAAGCATTCCAAGAATTTATATTCCATCTTAACTCTAATGAAACAAATGAACAAATGAAAAAGTTGAAGAGGAACAATTCGGATTCAGGAGAGGTAAGGGCACAAGAGAGGTAATTGAGGTAATTGGATTAGTAAGGGTGATCGCTGAAAGATTTATTGAAAAAGGAAAAAAGGTTTATGTGGTATCTATTTATCTAGAAAAGGCTTTTGACCGCGTAAATGGGAATTGTTGTTGGAAGTTCTAAAGAAGGTTGGGTTGGAATGGAAAGGTTGAAGATTCATAAGAAACTTTTGTATGAAAAACAAGTAAGTGTTAGAACAAGGGAGGAAATGACAGAGGAGAATGCAATTGGAAGGTGAGTTCGATAGGGATGCTATCTAATGTTTTATCTAGAAGAGATAATGAGAAAAAGCTCACGAAATGAAGACGGCATTTCAGTAAGTTGTAAAATGATTAGGTGTATACGGTTTGCAAATATTATGGCGCTTGTTGCAGAATCTGAAGAGAAAATCAATAAGATGTTAAAAACTTAAGGAAGAGCTCTGAAGAATATGGGGTGAAAATAAATGTTAGAAAGAGTAAAGCCATGGTGATTGGATTTTATATAATTTAAAATAAATATTTGTTGTTGGAAACAGGCTCCATGATTATGGTAGTTAAATTTAGTAAGATGACCTCCTATTTCAATGCTACATTCATAAATCATGTTTAGATCGCATTAGTTTAAGGTCACATGGACAGTGTTAAAGCAAATGTTCATACAAATCCGAGCATGAATTAGCTTGATTGTTGTCAAATACAAGAACTCAATTCTCGAACACTAGCGAACACTTGTTCCATTTAGTTAGTTATCACAGTTTTGATATGAAAACTAATCTTTTCTTTGTCACAAACAAGCTCCTTATCATTGAAGCTGAAAACAAGTTTGTTTTTAATTCTTGAAAATGTAGAAGGAAAATCAAGAAATAATGATAAAAGAGCTAGTTACACTGGAATTGCAAACTGATATATTGAGATTGAAGCTCGATATTGAATTCTATGAAAAGGATTAGATACTATCTTATCTCTGCAGGTATGTTCGCTTTATCTTTCACTAACATAATAGATCATTATTTAAAGAAAAGAAAACAGACACAACGAGTTTCTATTTGTAGTGTTTAGGTCTTTCTGAGTGCGAGTTATCTTTCCCTCCCCTTCGTTGTTCATGACTGGGTAGCAAACTTAAAAACGTAGCTTTTCAGGTTTGTTCTTGCTGGAGATATGGACGAGGGCGGCAAATTATGCCATTGCAAGGGGCTGCAAACTGCCTAGGGCCGACCCTGATTCCTACTTGTTACATTTTAATATTAAAAAAAAAAAAAACAACATATTTCAACATCTTCTACAAACCTTGGGAGTCAAATAATAAAATCAAACATTTCGTTTCAGTACTTGAATGTGAAAATAGGGTAATTTTCACAGACATTGACAGTCCATTCTTTGAGTGTCGAGTTCTATTCTCCTCTGACACATGTTAGTGTAAATATTTGAAAAGATCGTTTCATATGGATGAGTGGATTCTATAATCCCTCCCACATATATACTTTTTCTCATAAAGTGTGAGATAGTTTCTGGCTGAAAAGGATCCTTCAAAATGCCATTTTGATGAATGAATCAGCGAAGAATGAGATGAAAGAAAAGGACATGGTTTGTAACTGATGTATCTTGATTCCGTTCTCCTCTCTCTCTCTCTCTCTCTCACTCTCTCCCTCTTTCTCTCTCTTTCTTTCTTCAAAAACTCCGTGAACATTCTAATCAACTTTCTTATCTATTTAGTAGCTCCTTCGCAAAAATAGAGAAAAAAAAGGAAAATAAATGTCTTGTATATGGTGGTCTGTTTAATTAGTTCGGTTCATTACCGCCGCCCGCTTCTTGTCGTTGGTGCATTGGTAGTAAGTAGAGCAGAAATTGGTCTCCGTTCACCCTCTTTCTCATCTTTTCCCTCTTTTATACAACGACTTTTCCTGTTTTGAGGGTAATCTTCACAGCAGTGTCATATGACACTCCATAGCAGGTTCTTCGATTAGGAAGAAAGAAAAAAAAAAGGGGAATTGGAATCATCTTGTACCGTTTTGTGATTCTGTCGTGTGTCGTTCAGTGACTCACTGGAACAGATTTGTTTCGAATCACTGAACCGAATCAAGCGTTATTTATTGAATATGATCTTACCGTAGAAGCAGTCACACCTCCGTAACCCTTTTTACAGTGCTTCTCGATTTGGGAGTGGGAAGAATCTAAAGCTATAAGGCCATGTTTCACAATCTGTAGTCCAAGAAACTTCAGGGACCTAGAAATACTGGGAGAGGGTCCATGGGACATTTTATTTACGGGAAACGGGTCCAAGGGAAACCATACCTTATTATATTTGCAATCAGGACATAAACTTCGTGATCTTTCTTAGTGTTACCCCGAAGATTTAAGGCATCTTGTCTTGAATTAGTGTAATTTATCCCTTCAATTTTATGATATTTAAAAAATATTTTAGAAAATTATTTTTATTTCATAAAGGACGGTGGAGAATTAAAAATCAGAAAGGTTGGGAAACGCTGCTCTAGGGGATTTGCATTAGATGAATTTAAGGTTTTTTTGTAGGATTTAGGATTTAGATTTCTGAGCTTTCGGCAGCTATGTCCATGTTAGCCCGTTTGAGAAATGACGTCCCTTGGCAAATACACTATTGTTTAGGAAAGGGAAGGAAGAAAGGATTGAGGGAAGAAGGAAGCGGCCTGGGACCTATATGTTAGGTACCACTCCGGCATTTGCCTGGTGTGAATGAGGAAACATTCAGGATGGTTGGACAGAAAATGCTTTTTACACTTTTTCTACCGGATGCTTCCACCCGGAATCTAACGCGGGACCTTTCACATTGAAGGCGAGAGGTTAGCGACTACACTACGCGGGGCCACTAAATGGATTTAAGTTTAACGACCCTTTCGACAGAGAGATTATTAAAGACTTGGATGTACATCCTTAATATGGGATCCGAACCGTATGAGTTCCCCCTGGAAATTGAACCCGGTACTCCCTCGCGAAAGACGAATAAGTTAACCATAGGCCCATAACCACGAGGGAGCTCTAAGGGGAGACCTATTCATTACCTACGTGCTACATCTGTATCTTCAAAAAATCTTGAGGGGAATTCAAGAACTTTGGGAGATTCTCTCCTAACGTTGCCTTTCTGAACGGATGCAATATTAAAGTGCGTGATTTTCTATTGAAGGATGTATTAGTAAGTCTTGTCCTAGCCTGCTCCAGAGAACCTTGATTATAATAATTAGGGATGGGCACGAGTCGAGCTAAAACTCGACTCTAATTTAACTCGAGTTTCGAGTTGAGTCACTGTTTTTGAGGTTGCGTTTCGAGTCGAGTCGAGTTTGATAAATGGATCGCTCGTTCAACTCGTTTTAGCTCAATTTGAAATCATGGCCTGATTAGACTGGAAAGCGAAAGTCAGGAGAAATGTAAGCTGTAATATGGAACACTTTTAATATTGCTCACGAGAGGGGACACTACTCGCACTCGAGACGACAATAGACTTTTATAAAAGACAGCCTCAAGTGTCGTGAGCATCAATATAAATATATATTGTAGTTCTTACCATCAAGGTTGAGACCTGCACGGTCAAATTTTTGAGTCGAAGCAGAAGCTCAACTCGGGCAGTGATATCAACCGGCTCGGCTCGGTTCAGCTGAGTGAAAAGCTGAGCCGGCTCTGTTAGGATGAGCCACCGACTCGGCTCCGTGAGTCATCGGCTCGAACCAGCTCCATTGAAACGAGTCAAACGGCTCAATTCGACTCGACTCAACTGAATCGTTGGCTCGAACGTCTCGATTGGGGTGAGCCATCAGCTAGGTTCGGTTCAGCTCGGGTGAGCCATCGGTTCGAGCTGGCTCGATTGTTGGCTCGACTTACTTTTCGGTTCGGCTTGTTAGTGAATGAGCTCTAGCCGAGCTCTCGAGCAGTTAACAACCCTAAACCTGGGCCGAACAGTTTTGAACAAGTTTCACCGGTGCCCTATAACTTTTAACAACTTTTTGCCCGAGTCCGAATACTTGCTCCTCCGGAACTCAATCCAGAACATCGCGAACGACGTCCTTTCCTTCTGAAGACTGCTCGACGACCGAGATCTGCAGTAGACTAGTTTTTGTATGGAGATACAAACTGCCTACCTTTCATGATTTTACACAGTGTTGTTATAATAATAATAATAATAATAATAATAATAATAATAATAATAATAATAATAATAATAATAATAATAATAATAATAATAATAAGAAGAAGAAGAAGAAGAAGAAGAAGAAGAAGAAGAAGAAGTAATAGTAGTAGTAGTATCATTGATAATAATTATATTGTGTATGTAGGATATCTACTTGAAAATAGTACTTGAAACTAAACACAGGACTTAGCTCGATTTGCTCGTTTTGGCTCAACTTGATTCGAAACTCGACCTGAACTCGAGTCAAGTTGCGAGTCGACTTAGAGGAAATTTTTCGAGCCGAGTTCTCGAGTCGAGCTGAAAGAAGTCTGTTTCAAGTCGAGCCAAGTGTCAAAGAAAACTCGCTCGTGCCTATCCCTAAAAATAATTACATGAATTGTATAACATTATGCATAATGAACGTATTAAAGAAAAAGTTAATATTTTTATCTAGTAGTGATCTGTATTCCCCACTAGGAAAAGTTAAATTTCTTATACTGTATATTAGCTTATTATTAGCAATATTTTAAAATAAAATTTTCGTCACAATATATTACTGTTGCTAATTGTCATTCTCTACTTCTCACACTTAATCTCCGAGCATTCATTCCCACTACATGTAATCTAAGTCAATTCTATGTTCTGAAATCTATACTTGCAATAATTTAAAGGTTACTCACAGAACTCAACAAATTACACCTACAGTACCTCCGAAACAACTTTCCGATCCACCTTCTTCAAAATTAGGTTATAAATGGTGTTGCGCATAATTTAGCAAATCCTCTTTTCTGTATTCTTTTGTTATACTATTTTTTATTTTCCTTATTTTGCTGTTGCTGCGTGTTTCAGTGCAAAATAACCAACGAGATGTATCTGGAACTACGCAAATAAATAAATAAATTATTCAATAAGTAAATTTATCTAAATAATCATCATTTGCATAACGTAAAATGTGCAAATTCTTGTTCTGTACTTATCAAACTGCTGATGTTGTGTGTATGTGTTTAATTTTCTTTTTAAATAATATATAACAAAAGTAGACCAGAGGTGCACCCACGGGAGATCCACGGGGCCTTGATCCCCCCAAAATTTCCTAACTTAACATACATTTGTACATATTTTTAATAAAACTATATTTGTTTTATTAAACAAAGGGAAATGATTGACGTAGCATGTACATTTGGTTTTACGCTTCATCTGTTCCCTTTCTCTTATAAAAAACAATCTAGTTCTATATTTTTTTTCCTGAAAATATAGGTGAAAATATTTTTCAATTACTTATCGGTTAAGTGACTTGAAGTATTGTACACCCCAACAAAAATTTCTGGGTGCGCGCCTGAAGTAGACGAAGATTGAAAATGTATCTTGTTTTCTTAAAACCAATTAATAACTTGACATATCAAGACTTTATCGGTGAAACTTGGTGAAAACCTTAGTTGAAATGACTTACCAGACACTTAACTACCTAGGTAGGTATAGATATAATTGAGAAGCTGAGCGCAACAGTGGTCTAACCCAATTTTTTTAAAAATGGAGAACAATCAATTTAAAGTTAAACACATGTGCTTTTTGTACAATATACCAAAAACAATTACAAGTGGTTGAATGTGTCATACTTTATACAGATATATATATATTGTACAAAAAAAAACACATGTGTTTAACTTGAATTTTCTTCATTTTTAAAAATGTGGGTTAGATCCCTGTTGCGCTCACCCCCTCAATTATCCTGAAGTTTGTTGTCTGTTGACGACTTATATAAATGTAAACACACTTAAATGTAAGCCATGTAGGTATACATACACATCCCTGGAAAGAGCTAGTATTTTAAAGTAGTATTTTGAAAAGACAAGATAATCTTACCACTTAGAAGTGGTTTCATTTATTTATTTATCCATTCCAATAGAACAGAAAATAGAAGAAAATGCCTGCTCATTTGTAATGTTGTTTCCAAGTGCTGCTGCATTTTGGATTTAAAATAATCTTGTCAAAGTTTCTTAATTACTCTGTGTATGTGGTAAATATGTTTCATTACTATTCATACGTAAAACACCATGAATAATTTCAATATTTTACTTATTTATTTATACATGATGAATAACAATTGATTTTTAAAAATACCTATTTATTAGTTTTATTCCTTGTCATTTTAATTTAACTTTACAGAGAAAGTCTTTTTTGGAAGAAATTTTCTTATTGATTTTTTTTTTTTAGAAAATAACGTAGGTTTATGTTTCTTCTTTCTTTTTATTTAACTATCACATTTGTTTCTACACAAAATTAACGTTAGAATACGAGGCATGTCCAGAAAGTAAGTTCCGTTTGGAAATAAAATTAAATTGTGTACAAATACAGAAAAATTATTTATTGCACAAAATTCTACAACTCTTAAACTACTTTTCCATATAACTGCCGAAATTTTGCAGGCATTTGTCATAGCGTGGCACAAGGTTTTGTATACCTTCTTCATAGAAGTTTGCCGCCTGTGTCTTCAACCAGTTGGAAACAGTTTCTTTCAGCTCGTCGTCATTGTTGAAGTGTTGACCGCCAAGGAAAGACGTGAGATGTAAGAACAGATGAAAGTAACCCTGCGGTTTTCCTGGATCTTGTCATCAATCGCGTGAACCAGTTCTTCTGTAACCAAAGATGGACGCCCACTTCGTTCTTCATAGTGCACGTTACTACGTCCTTCATTGAATTGTCGGACCCATCTTCTCACCATTGAATCACTCATCGCATTTTGTCCGTAAACATCGCAAATTTGCCGATAAATTTCACTTGGTTTCACTTTCCTCGCATTCAGAAAACGAATCACAAGCGGCGGGATTTTCAATCAACACCGACATTGTAAACAAGCACAACAAAGCGTACGTGACTGACAGCAATCTCCAAATGGCGCACGTTTCTTCTCCTTGATACAGAGCGTCTACCGCGCATGTACGGAACTGCGATCGCAGCGCTGCAGCGGAGATAAATTGAAACGGAACTTACTTTCTGGACGTGCTATGTATTATTAGAACTATATCCTTAAAGAATGATCGAGTTCGGTCTCGATCAGATCGTCAAAAAGTGTTTTTTTTTTTTAATATATAGTTTGTGATTTTTAGCTTCGAGAATACGTTGAGGACTAACGTTTGTGAAATTATACAAAATTTGATTTTAAATTCTAAAGTTGATGTAGTTAAACAATGGAATATAGCTATTTTAGAAAGGAAATGAAGTTATAGGATGAAAGGGACTAAGTGAAGTTAAAAGTAGAAGCTGAGAAGGCCAGCAACTTAATTCGAAGCTTCTTTAAAGAATCCAAACAAGGCTTTCAAGAAGCTTAACATATCCGGTGTCCGATGTACCTCAGTCTATCACATTGGATTATGAAAGCGATCAACTTCAATAATTGTGGGTCACCGAACATAAAATCAATCGAGTGTGATGTGAAAAAGATTCTACAGGTGAATCAGACAATTGTAAAAGTGATCGCAAAGCGCGAAGCTACTGATTTGGAGCCTAGTGCTGTGATGCCGAAATGATTAAACAGTGTCACTTGGACTTCTGGAGTTCGAAAAGAATACAGGAAGAGAGCTGTTGTCGACTCAATAGGGGCCTGGGTGTGATGTCTTTAGCACCTACAAACAATCGGACAATGAACAAAAGATGGTTTTAAAGGAAAATAGACAATTCGATGACTAAAATTGCCTGTAATTTCCTACACTTACTGAAGTTACTTTCTATTTTGATACCATTTTGAAAAAGAAAACATCTCTATAAAGCATTAAAAATTTCTAGATCATACGAAACAATGATACTAATGTCCATTCACTTAACGACACCAACTATTTGGCTGAGGTTATTGGAACTTAATTAAGTAGTATGGGTTAATCAGTAATTCCACTCCTGTTTAGGCACACCCAGAGCAGATGTCAAGAATAGTAAGATGTAAGTAAACTGATTTTGAGAAAAGAACATTACTTGTTATTAAGTCTTTCCTTGGCTTTGTAGAAACGATGAAGAAGGATGCTGAAAGTTTGATTGAAATCATTATGAAAGAACAAGAGGCTGACAAAATTAAGATACGACATCTTAGATACACGATATCTTAAAGATACGACAAAACTATTCTAACGTTAATCAAAGAATTAAGAAAATAAAGAGAATCAAAGAATCAATGTTTGTAAACTGTGACACTCACTCACTCAATTGATAGTATCATTTTTTTTTTTTTCAGAAACCGTCAAACTCTTCTACACTTTGCTTGTTCAATGCAGCGCTGGTACAATCCGCAGCAAAAAAACTGCAACATGAGCATGTAAGTTTATTGTGAAACGACAAAGTCTTTTGCTCCAAAATAAGTGTGCATGGGAGGACACCAAGGTTTCTCCTGGCGTGATTCGTTCCACTTAGACGTTATGTTGATTCCCTGGGCTGTTAGGCGTAGTTTCACAATAAACGCAATGCTCATGTTGCAGGTTTTTTGCTGCGGACTGTACAAACTGGAAATTGTTCCTATTTCTCTAAAAATCGAAGTCAGAAGCTAACGGAGTGCAAGGGTAGAAAGTGTGAACATCACAAAGTATACAATGCAGAGGTTCTTTCAATTCTTCACATCATAATAAATAATGAAAGAAAGAGAAGTGAAACAAAAAGTTGTACGATACAGTTTAACAATAGCTTGTTTATTTACATATTAACAACTATGTTGGGGATTTTGGAACGAGGTATAACTTCAATCAACTGAATTTAATAGTGGCCTCAGAGGCTTAAAATGAACTTCTATGAACTCTCGTAAACTTAAAAGGTCTCAAAGATCATTTTTTGCACCGAAATATAAACTTTCGTTAGTATGACCTAGGATAAAATATTTAAGCTCTATCAATTATTGAATCTGAAATTGTGAGACGTCAAAGAAGAAAATTATGTGTAGTGAGATATCGCAAAAAAATAAATAAATAAATAAATCTTTGAGTTTTACGTCCAACGGTTATGCCGGTTAGGCTAAAGGAGATAGTGATGATGAGTAATGAATGAAATCGTGGAATGAAGAAAGTGGGAGGAAACGTGACAACCCCGCGGAAACCAACGCACACGGTGTTTGTCCACCACAAAGCTCATTTGGCGGTGAGATATCGAGAGATGAGAGACTAGCTGCTAATCAAGAAATAGAAAAAGATAATAAAGGAATATCTCGATCGTGTTCTCATGAAAACTGATGATAGATTCACACCCTTGCAAGATGTTGATTCAGAATTTGGGTTCCTTCTGGACTTCAACACATTGTGTTAAAGTGCCAATTGTAACGACTTAGTAAACAATTACAGAAGCCTCGGTAAAACCTACAGCAGTAATAGCAGTAATACCAGGTTTAGCAGTTACGTAAAGAAATTTTGAACTTCAGAATACTACTCTAAACTCTCACTTTCACAATTTCAATGTCTGAAGAGCTTGTAGAGTTCAATGTACAGCATGTAGATGCAAGTATGCTCCCCAATCTGAGGAATACAACCAAAAAGTAATGGTAACCATTGCTGTTCTTATTACTAGCGATGAAAGGTCATTCATCCTTTCAGCCATCAATGAGAGCTTGATGTTTCTCTACTAAGAGAGAAGACAAGCTTTTGAGGACATTAGACAAGAAAAATAACAATGTCATTTATATATATAGAAATAAATATGATGATCACATTCAAAAGTGAAACAATGTTCAAGTTTCTTCATGCTTTCTAAATTTTGGGATCTTGTAAATGAGTGCGGTAAAGCGAATAAAATATTTTAAATAATAAAGTTTTATTTTCTTTCCTTAGTAAATTTACAAACATATTTAACATGAAAAAGATAGAATTGAAATTAAGTGATTGAAATAAGGATGTTAACATGAATGTTGGGCTGCAGACAGGGCCGGTCTGTGACATGTACGACGTGTGCAGCCACACACACGATCGTTTTGAGGAAGGGTGAAAAAAAACAGGTAAAAACTATTTTTAAAATGTAATGAAATTAATTGTTATGAAGCCAAATCCACTTATAAATGTTAATATAAGTCTAAATTTTATAAATAATTGTTAAAAACAGCTTGTAAATATTATTATTATTATTATTATTATTATTATTATTATTTTTTATTTTTTATTTTTTTTTTTGTAGGCACAGTAAGTGAAAGTATTGTGATAGTTTATGCCACCAGTCGCAAACGTGTGGTTCTCTTATAGTTATACGGCTACGCTTTTTTCTTAGCAGAGGGCCAAAGAAAATAGAAAAAAAAACATTAGGTGGGACAGTATAATTTATTAAAAGGAACACTGATACATTTTACAAAATGCTTGAAATACTAACCCCTATTACTGATTGATGTTTCTAATGATCTGGTTGAAACTAGGATGCACTGATTCTCAAAAGTTGAAGTTAAATGAATGTCTGCCAGTCTGTTTCTAATAGCTCTTTCGAAAGATCACTATCTCTCCTTTCATTTTCAGATTAGGATTCATGTCACAGGCCGCATCTGATCCAGAGACGAAGTTTGCCTATCAATAATTTAAGATGTTTTTCTTGACGCTCGCAATGTCTGTGGCTTCTGCAGAAAGAAGTTTGTCGAAGTTGAAATTACTTATTTTAGATCAACTCTGTCACAAAAAATGACTAACGACCTTGCAATATTTCCTACTGAAAATGACGTTTTATCAGCATCATTTAATAACGAAGTTGATACATTTTCTGCTACTAAAGCAAGAAAAAATGCATATATGAACAACCTTTCTGCATTTTCAAAAAACTATTCAGAAAAAAAAGTAAAATGTTTGACTGTAAGCTGGATCTGAAGGAAATCGAAAGCATAAATTTTAGTGCAAATTTGTTTTAGAGTAAATAATTTTTTTTGTAATATGTAAATTAACTAACCTTATTCTCATAATTTTCCTTATTTCGAATACTAAAGCTTTAAAAAATATATTGTTTCTATTAAAACTTAGTATTTAAAAAAATACATAATTGTAAGGTATTATTTCAATTAAGATTTTAGGTCCAAATTTCTCTAAAATGCTAATTTCGTATTGACTTTTAACCCGTAACAACACACGCCAGAATTTTTGACATAACAACACAGGCCCGTCTGTGAGATTCTCTCTGGAATTTACAGTCGTTATTAACCGATGTTTGTGCTGAACAATAAAAATTGTGCATTTTTATTCTCTGTCAATGTTTACTTAACAAAATAATTGCAAATAGCCGTTACAAAATTCGTTACGTGATAACTATTACAAATACAAAATACATTGACGAAAACTTTTGCCTATTTTGATAATATTGTAGTATATTACTACTGAAAAAACACTTTTACTATAGTCCACAGAAACAACATGAAACACATGAAAAAAAATCAGAGGATCCTTTTTATGAAAAATACACAAACTTATAAAAAGACAAACATTTTAAGAAAAAATACAGGATGTCTATAAAGTCATGCTTTTAAATTGAAAATTAAACTCTGCTATGAATTTGAATATTTGAGTTATTATAAACTGTACCAAAGACCAATATCTTTTCCATTTCCATTATGATCAAGGTTAAATTAATGTTCTTAAAACAAAAACACCATTTGGCTTGCTTGTTTTTACTTTTTATTTGTACAATGGCGATAAATCTTAACAGAACACTCATGGTCCGAGCATAGTATTTCCATCATGGTCCGATTCTAAATTAAAGTTTTCATCAACTGCCAAATCTTCATCACTTCCTTCTTCTTCTTCTAATCATTGGGTAACTGCATTCCGAAAAGATGGACCGTTTAAGCTCACAGCAAGCGAAGGACCAGGGACAACATCCATCACGTTACAACTTACGCCCGTTTCTCAGATGGCAAGCCAAAATGAACAATTAATCATGTGACCCCTATAAGAGCTACAAACACAATACAGTGAGGTTGCAACGGCAGCAGCACAAGGAACGATTAGGTGGTAATGCCATCTAAATTTACAACAGGAGAAAATAAAAAGGCTAGTGAGTGATACCTTGAGCAGTCTCAGGGACGGGCGTGTGTTGTTACGGGTTAAAAAGTCTGGGAGTTGACCTCCAGTCTCCCGCTTTTGCTTGGTGGAAGTATGAAGTGCACCAACATCCAGTCTTGCCACCACTTCATTTGGCTCTTAGGCTGGTGCTGGGTGGGGGATAGGGAAGGACAGTAGGGGCGCAAAATTATCCTTTTACCCCGAACTCTGGTTTATTCTGGGCGCTGTTAATACTAGGTAAACTACTGCGTATTTGCGGCCTTCCCTGTAAATACGGCAAATACCAGGAACATATCCGTAACCTCCCAAATATTGGCTGTTCTGTGTTACGAGGGAAATTCTATGCTTCTAGAAAACCCAAATTAAGCCATCAGCTGATACTTATATTATTAATAGCTTACTTGTTATATACACATTACGTACTTGAGAGTCCGGAGGAATCGAAATGTGTCACGTAGAAAACTCCGGAACTTTCTCGTGTTGTCACCGGAACTACGATCAGAATAATTTAGACCCCCTCCGAGCTGACAGTGCTCTACCAAAATGCTTCTCCTCTTGAAGTCAAGAAGAAGAGGAAGATAAAAAGGAAAATCAGTTTGATGCTCAAATATCGAACATTCCTCTTACACACATACATCAGTGCACTAAGCAAATATCTGACCTTCTATCTAGCCAACAGATGGAGTACCCTGTCTAGGGAGCAAGGGTACACACATTAAAATTCAATAGTCTGTCTTTTGTATCTATGTCAATTTATGCATATTAATGAGGCGCGAGGCTTTTTATCACTTTCATATTCTATTTGACTTTTTGTACAGAAGACTGAATATGAGTAAGAAAAAAACAGAGAGAAACGTCTCCCGCAAGTGGAGCAAATAGATATGAATCAACGCTTGTGGAAAAAGATTTTTTTTTTATTTTTTACTTTTTCAAGATCCTATAAACGTTGGCTTCCTTTTCCATTTTATTTTTTAAAACTTCAGTTAAGAGTGATGGTGTTTTCCCCCCGTTAAATGACTGACTTCCCAATTTCTTTGTTTAACAGGATAAGGAAAGCAAAAAAAGACTATATGAAGCAAAGGAACGAGTTAGAATTTTCATCTAGATGCGTTTTTTGTTTTTTTATCTTTTCTTCTTCTTCTTCTTTATTTTTAAAAAAGTATTTCAGCTCTTGCTGCTCAGAGCTCACCAACATAAAAAAAAGACTAATAGAGGAAAAGAAAATATGCAGCGTATATATACCATTTCATAAACTAGAAAATGAAGACCTTCCGAGGGAAATTGTCACACTTCTTGGCTTATGCTTGGGGAAAAAGAAACTAAAATGGCTGCTTCAAACTATTAAATTGGGATTGAGATAGATGGCTCTAGAAACGCCTTGGGAACGCATGAGAAAGACGAAAAATTTGAGTTGTTGTAGTTAAGAAGGTTTCTCTGTATTTAAATGACTTTTAAAAAGCCGTAGTATATATATAATTTGTCTCTCAATTTTTAAAACCTGCATTATTCATGAAATGAAATCTTCTTCAGATTTCTTTTTTAAAGATATGCACAGAGATATATCTGCACCAAACAGACTACCGTATAGAGAAGGCGCCGTAACTGACACACGAACTTGAGATACTGTATTATATACATACCACAGCATCAATGGGTGCGTTTTAATCCGGAAAGAAATACGAAAAACAACTGAAGCACTGCGATAGCATACTTTCTCCGTAAGAGGACGTAGGATTCATTTTCCCGTCGTTCTTCACAAATTACAGGATGTGCCGTCTTTTCTTTATGTTCCGTTTTTAAATATGACGATCGTATTTAGGAAGAAAGTCATAGTTTGTGCTTATAGAGATGGAGGCATTTTATGTTTCCTCTTCTTCAAGTTGATCTTCCCACTATTTCGTAAAAGATTAACAGTCCCATAACAGGTTCCTACTTATCCTTCTAATGTTAATGTTGCTAATCTCTTATCACAATTAAGACATCTTTACATGTAATATATATATATATATATATATATATATATATATATATATATATATATATATATATATATATATATATATATATATATATATATATATTAAACTGTCTATTCTTAATAGCGAAAATAACAGTTATATGATACAGAACGAAATTGGATTGGATGTAACAAGGGAAGTTCGGGAGAAAGCACTCGCCTGCAGAGAAACTAAGCATGCCATTTGAAGAACCAATTCATGCAAATTTACAAGCTAATAAAAATTCCTCTACGGTTGAGAACTGTTCAAGAGGTTCAACTTGGAAGTTTGTATGAAAAAATGAGTATATGTGCATTTAAACGCTTTAAGTACAACATTATTAGCAACGAATATTGACATACTAATTGAAGTCTCTCCGAGGTAACAGAAAAAAACTGTTTTGGAATAACTATCGGGTTTGTTAGTTAAAATTAGTTATTATTCTGTTCACAATAATGGGAGGTTAGAGATGACAATTGACCACTCTCGTTCTTCTGTTCTATGAAGAAATGACACAGACAAAAGACTTCCTTGCACCATGGATATTTTATATGTACAGTCAGCGACTTTAGAAAATGGAGGTTGGATACATAAGAAATGATAGCTTTTTCCAGTAGCAGAATAGTTTCACTGTATGTCTGATAGTTGGACAACCAACATGACAGCAAATACATGCCCGAAAACATAACATGCCAGGATATTCCTCCATTTGGAGGAAAAAGTATTACTATCTGAGAGCATCACTTAGAGAAACAACCACGAGATAAATCTACAGAAATTCCATTTACTTTAAGATCAAAGAGATAGGAATTAATGCAAAGGAAACGAAAACAATAATACGCATCATGCAGAGACCGAAAAAGTATGGAAAGCTAAACAAAATGAGAAAAGAAGGAAAGAGGGAAAGGAAAGAGCAAAAGACATGGGAATAAATTAAATTTTAACACTTAAGGATAAACAGTGTCCGTCTTTCCCCCTGACCCCATCGTGGGTTTTCTCCCTTCATAGGATAAATCTCTTTCAGTATCAAACGCGAACATCATTTATAGTGTTGAAAAAAAAATAACTCAGTCTAGGCCGAGACTCGAACCCGACACCCTTAGAATGACAGTCTTACGCGGTATCCACTTACCTACACAGGCTCTATCTATAAACCACCTATTACCCGCGCTGATATCAAACGTGTTAAATCAGCCATTGTCGGTGAGCCACCCCAGTTTCATTTGAAGTTTAAATTTTATTTACCTCACTTAGCCATCTATGGGTAGCAGTCCCCTTGCTTTCATAAAAAACATTTGTTCTGTAGATTAAAATCAAGAATGAATTAATCTGTACTCTTGGGTGCTCACTGGTGCACCAACATATCTATCTATCTATCTATCTATCTATCTATCTATCTATCTATCTATCTATCTATAGCTTCAACCGGTCGCTTCGTCCCCGAGTAGTAGATAAAAAAGAAATATATTTTCGTCAACTTTTCTCATGTCCTAGCTTAACAAATTGTTTTACTTGATGTCAAAGAAAATGTTTCAGTAACATGTATGGAAAACTGTGAGTTTGTTCGTGAAATGTACCTCAATCTTCCATTGACCTTTTTTCCGCAAAATACTAATTAATTAGTTAATTAATTTGAATGTTTTGTTGCGGAAACTTCATTTTAGGGTGTTATTATTATACTAAGAATTATCTACTATAGTATCGATTCACAAATAAAAAAGTTTACTTTTTTTCAGAAGTGAAGTCTATGTTGGTTTGTATATCTTACATGGGCTTCTCGCACTAAGTCAAAAATGATAAAAATCAACTTTAAAAATTTACTGCGGGCAAACTATTTGTTATTTTTTAACCGGATTTGAAGAATATGCTAGGGTTTTACACAAAAAATCTTAGAAAAAAATTGCGCTCCATTCCGTTAATAATAACGTAAGATAATTTAAAAAATATATATACTTTTCAAAAAATCAAGGTCGCTGAATCCCCTAAAATCAGAAAAAAGCTTATATTTTTAAAACTGTTGTCTTTAGTGCATCTAGGTTTGAATATGTTGGCTATCTGAACTTGCTTTTAATATCACTAAAGTTTGTTTTATTATCTACATCGAAAATTAATTAATTAAAAATGATGTTTTCTTATTTTTGAAACCGGTCGCCTCTCGACTTTGAAGTGTTTCCAATTGCTGGATATTACCCCACATGTTCTCAACCAATCAAATAATTCTATTTGGTTGTGCGACGAAAGAGCGTTTAACAACTTCTAAATTTCTATATGGCAATTTTGAAATTGTGTTTAAAAATAGTAACTACTCTCAGAGCTACCAACATTTTAAGAATATATTCTTGTGACACTAGCGAATGAAAATCCTTGGCGGGATACTGATTTTGCATAAGGAGAGACGATGCAGTTCAAGGTCATAGAAGTAGAGGGCGCAATTGTGCAAAGACAATAAAGAAGCGAAGCGGGAATCGAATCTTACGGTAGCTCCATGCAGGGGAGGGGTTGTCTAGCGTACATAATGTTCGCGTGCGAGAGAGAGAGAGAGAGAGGAAGTGAGTGAGTGAGTGTGTGAGAGAAAGAGAGAGAGAGAAAGAGAACCATGTTGTCAGTGAAATAAATCAATTCAACCCTTCGCGCTTCATTGATTACAAAATAGTTTTCTTTGTAAACACCTTTCTTGGAAGTTGTTTCAATATGTTGATTATTTTTCATTAAAAGCACATTTTTAAAGGATAATATAAGCATTTGTTACTAAAGGTATATTTCTCTTTATCTTCTGCTCTGAAACACCAGTATAGCCAGCATTTTTTTTCCCTATGGGAGCAGGACTTCTTTTAGAAGAGGTAAACATTTTACACTAAAAGCAGACCATGTTTGTTTCATATTTATTATTTATTCTCTACTTTATTAAAATATGGGTCCTGAGACTATGTAAAAAAAAATAGACTGTAGATATGTAAGTTTATAAGGAAACAAAAATTATTCATCGAAGTCCACTTATTTGACTTGCATTAAGAACGAGGAAATATTAGAGGAAAATTCAGTAATAAATTCGCTAGTGAGTGCATTCAGTTAGTCAAATAAGAGTAACAAATTGGGAGCAGTAGCGGCTCCTGAGGGAAGTCGCATCAGTAAATATTTAAATTTTATTATTACAAGTCTTGTAACTAAAATTTTACAAACGCATAAAACATATATTAACTTCAAATCTGTATTTCTTTCCAACAATACCAATGAAATTATAATATCAAAAATTGCACTTTTACCAATTAAAGTATCTACATTAGCACATTTCACTTTTGCTTTACTGAGATATCTATTTAATACCAACTATTCAAACCAAATAGTTACTTTTTAAACACTGTTTTGTCTTTATATAGACCTATAAAATTGAAAGTGACAATTTTCGTAATTTAATAACTTTTGAACCACCCGACCAATCTCAATTAATTTTCATCATAAATAATGTTGAGCCTGGCATCTTTTCACTTTGAAGGTGCAACTTGGAGCAGGGGATGGGTATATATATATATATATAGTGGTGCTATTTTAATTTCTTAACAACCGGTTTTCTCTCTCTCTCTCTCTCATATATATATAGTATAAGGATATATATAACTCTCTTAGGAAACAAAATATACAAGGTAGACAAAACCAAAATATTTATTGGATACCGCAAGTGACATGTACAGACCTACATAGCATCCTAATACAATGTAGTGTGACGAAATTAGGATAGGTAGCACTGCGAATATCTTGGAGACGAATTAGCCAAGATAGATGGTTCTCAAAAAATGTTGGGAAGATCTTAATCGAGCAATGGACCAACAATTTATTATTGATAATGATACGTATGCGTTTCATATATAAATTACCCTCACCACGACACACATGTGATCCCAGTTCTCATTCTTGATACCTGAGCTTTTGAGATTAAGAAATAAACGGTTATACCTTGTTTTGAGAGATCATATGTTTAACCCTGTAGACTATTCCTATTCCTACGGGGTTGAAAATTCCTAGCTTTTGGGATCTCTAAGTTGATTGGTGACAGTTTTATTGACCTTTATATCCGAATTGAAACGTTGAGTTGATTTTGAGTTTTACGTCCCGTTCAGCAGCGTGGCTATATGAGACGTGGACCTACTGATTGACGTGGAATCCGAACCTCATGAGCTCCCACCGGGAATCGAACCTTGGTCTCCCACGCCAAGGGCGCATACGCTTAGCCACGAAGGAGGTCCGAATTGAAACGCATTCTTCCTATGCAAAGAACGGGTATTCTGCTAGTCATAACATAAAAAAAGAAGAAAAAGATTCGTGAAACTAAATTTTATACGGATTAGCAACTACCCGTTTGGAAAACAACATAAAGTAATCAACCTTCTTTTTACCTTTCTGCCCTCTTTTGTTCAATAATTTCCACCTTCAACAATAAACTAATAGAAGAAAGCTTTGTACGGCTTCAAACATGGAACAACACTCCAACATGGAAAATAGCAACACTATCTTTAATAATAATAATAATAATAATAATAATAATAATAATAATAATAATAATAATAATAATAATAATAATAATAATAATAATAATAATAATAATAATAATAAAAAGTCAGGGCTACCATTTAGAAGAAGCTCAACAGACTTATCTAATCGTAAGTGCAACACTGCCCATATGCTGTATATAAGGCAGGCCGCGGTGGCTCAGCTGCAAAGCGCTCACCACTGGTGCGAAGGGTCTATGGTTCGACCTAAGTTCTACCAAATAGAATTTGTGGTGGATAAACGCTTTGTGCGTGGGTTCTCCCGATTTCTTCTACGTTCTTCATTCCACTTCGTTCATGATTATTGTCACCGCCGTAATAGCCTTGAAGCAAATCATGAAACTCTAAAGCAGCGTTCCCCAACCGGTGTGCCGCGAGGAAATCGAAACAAATTATTAATTCTATAGCAATCTAATCTCAAGACAAAAGAAAAATGTATAATTGTATTTCACATTACTATGAACCTCTACTATGAATCTACAACTTTAAGTTTCATACCGTGTTCCTTTTCTGTACATTTTTAATGTTGAAACAAGTATTTGTTATTATTGTTATGACTATTATTGCTTCTTTATTGCTGCAGATTATTTCGTAACTTGAAATTTTAAAATATCATTCAATCCTTTCGACAAAGCAAACATGCATACAAATTATCTACATTTGTGTTTTAAAACTAAAAGAGATTTGTTTGTTCATTCATTATTAAGTGATCTTCCTTCTTAGTGAAAGGTTGGATACAGTTTTCGGAAAAGGAAGCATAGTTTTAAAAACCTGAGTTCAATTTTTCATTGCAATTGTTTTCTATTTTTAAATTAGAATGAAAAATAAGCATAGTGATTTACCATGATAGAAAACCAGTGATCGAGCTTTCTTCTCAGTGAGAAGGAGATCAGTAATCACAGAAAAATACCACGGTATTTTATATTTACAAATAATAATATCTATAAGTGTGCCGTGAGAATCCAAGTTACACCCGTAGTGTGCCGCAAGTTGAAAAAGGTTGGGAAACGCTGCTCTAAAGTATAGAAGAGGGAAAAAATGCTATTGGACTGCCTGTGATCTCAGCTGGTTGTGAAAGGAGCTTTTTTGTTATGACACTCACAAAACACGAATAAGAACTATGTTAAATGGTACATTTTCGAAATTGATTCTGCTTAACACTTAGTCACATTGTTAAGCACAATTGAGATCCGAATGGGTATTTGCAGAAAGGGGAGGGACTAGTGGAAACGTCGCCTCGGGCGCTGATTGCAAGAGGCGTCTAACGAGCAAGAAGGAGAAAGTGTTGGAAATGAGTAAACATTCCCTAAACAGTATTAGCGCTCTGTTAAAGCCATATTGTTGTCAGTTTGCAAAGAAATAGATTTGTTAAATGTTTTCTTCTAAGCTCCGCTCGCAATCCAAACTTCTTAATAGGAGCCAGAACAGGTTTTCACTTATTATTTTTCAGTAATAGTTAAGAAAGTCATTATATACCTAAGCAGGGCCGTACCGTAGGGGAAGCGAGCTAGGCGACGGCCCCGAGCGCCGAAGTAAGGGGGCGAAAAATTCGGGAGAGAAAAGGAAAAAAGATACGAAAAATTGTTTGGAATATATGTATGGGAGCGCCATCGTATACTCTCGCCCCGAGCGCTGATTTTCCACGGCACGGCCCTGTACCTAAGTATGATTCCTTAATGATTATGTGATATACAAGCTGCCGAGTAATGATTTATAGTGTATGCAGGAGCGTTTTTAAAATTGGAAACGGTGAAAGTCTCGAATACGTGTTAGGCGTTTTAATGATGATGAGTTTGGTTCGTTAATCACACTTTTCTACGCAATCGGATTAATCACGGCAGTCAGAATGAAAGTATGAAAAATAAGGCGGGTGAAGAAACACACACAACCTGCTATTTACGAGGGAATGTTAAAAATGAAGGTAAAGAAGGGAAATAATAACTTTTTTAACCTGAAGCAGTTGTAGAATAGAGGCTTAAGGGGTCAGAATTTAACCGAACGAATTTCGTCTTTTCAAAGACTGATCACTACCAGTGATTGGTTTTGATCCATTAACATATGAAATGCTTCCAATTTGAAGGACTTCGTGTACCGCCAGGTAATATATATCTACACAATTTTGTCTATAGGGGATAGACAAAAAATCTAAAAACACTTCATACAGGACACGTAAGTTTGGCCCTCCACTGTACAACACGAATTGATCGTTTTTTGTTTTCAATGTGTTATGTGGACCTTCCTCCTCCATCAGCAGTAACCAGTTCACCTGTGACTGTCGTGGTGTGAAAATGGTGCGGTACAATGGGCGACCTGACAGACTTCCAATGAGGCATGATCCTTGGTGCTCGTCTCGTTGGAGCTTTAGAGGCAACAGTGGCGAACATTGTGGGGTTATCGAAAGGCACTGTGTCCAATGTCACGAGGGCATACACAATTAATTGGCAAACGACGTCTGCAAAGCACAACAGTGGTCGAAAAACAGTCCTGTCAGATAGGGACCAGAGGGCATTAAAACGGATTGTAGCAGCTAAAAAGAATACCACTGCAATGAAAATTACGTCTGAACTCAATTCCGGCCTACAAAACCCGGTTTCATCGAAAACAGTGGGACGGAACTTCATAAAATGAAAATTCATGGCGACGCCCCTGGTCACAGCAGTAAATGCGAAGAGGCGTATCCAGTGGTGCAAGGACCACAATCGTGATCAGTGGAAACACGTAATATGGCCCTATGAATCGACCTTCACCTTGTTTCCAACAACCGGTCATGTTTACTTATGGAGAACACCGCCACAGGCCTATGATACAGACTGACTGCTCACAACTGTAAAGCATGGGGGTGGTTCTGTTGCAGTATGGGCAGTGATATCGTGGTTTTCTGCAGGTCCCATCATAGTCTTGCATGGAATGATGAATGCTAAGGTGTATGATGCCATTTGGGAGGACCAGGTTCTCCCATGGCAAAAATTTTGTTCTCTGATGGTGATAGCATCTACCAAGATGATTTGGCACCCTGTCACACTGCAAAAACGGTGAAATCATGGTTTGAGGAGCATGACCAGAAGCTATCACACCTCCCCTGGGTCCCGCAATCACCAGATCTGACATCATGGAGCCATTGTGGTCTGAGTTACAAAGCCGTGTTCGGTCTCATTACCCTCCACCAGCATCCCTTAAAGAACTGGAGCGTGTTTTGGAGGAACAATGGTACAAAATTCTACACATTACATTTCAGAAGCTGTATACGTATATTCCACGTCGGACCCAAGCTGTCTTGGACACAAAAAGAGGTCCCACACGATACTAGATATGATTTTCACACTTTTGCAAACGTTTTAGATTTTTTGTCAAACTCCTATATATATATATATATATATATATATATATATATATATATATATATATATATATATATATATATATATATATATATATATTGTGTTAGTGTATTTTTGTTAATGTTAATTAATAATAAGTAACCTTAAATCCAGGACTTTCACTTATTAAGAAATTAAGTAATTACTGTAATTTCAAACATATGCAGTAGCCAAACTATATTATGGATTTTAAATATAGTATTCAGCTCCAATTATCAATTTTGAGAAATTCACAAAATTCCCGTTACGTTTCAACACACACACACACACACACACACACATATATATATATATATATATATATATATATATATATATATATATATATATATATATAGTCATAAAATAATTTAAATTTAAAATGCTATTTGTGTGGTCATATACAAAATAAAATTACAATTTGTAAATTTCTATTACCGTTCTCCAAATGGATTTAAAGAAGTTTTGTCAAATTTAACAACAACTCTTAGTTATGAAAGAATACATAATGATCGCTTTGGCAGTTGCAATGATCTGTCCAAGCAGCTTGGGAGGACCGCGTTGGTTCAGTGGCAGAGCGCTCACCTCTGGTGTACGGGGACCCGGGTTCAATCCCACTCCCGCCAAGTGAATCTTGTGGTGGGCGAACACCGTGTGCGTGCATTTTCTCGTTTTTTCTTTTTTTTTTCGTTTCCTTCCTCTTCCTTCATTCCGTAGATTATGCACTTTTTCGTTTTAGCCATTATATCCTATTCCAATCGTTATATAGGTCTATAGTATAATTTGTATATATATCGAAAATATCATCATACTCTCTTGTTAGAGGTAACTAAACCCGTGAATCTAAGTTAAAAAGAAAAAAAAGTAAAGAGAAAGTTATTGGAGGAAACTGAAGAGCATAAACACGAAGCACAGTGAGGTTTTGTAAGAGTAAGAACATAGCATACGACTAGAATAAAAGAAGGTAATATTTGTAATAATTAATATTTCCAAACCGATTTTAACAATGGCATATATCATTTTAAACATATTTGTGATAGGATCGATTTTGATTGATCAGTTATACAAGAGTATAGAGTTCAAAATTATAGAAACTGTTTGCTCATAGTTGCTCATTTTTAAAAATGGGTCCAGTCAGTAGCTTGGTAAAAGATCTTGGGCCTTATGCAGAGTCGTTGTGACGCGTGATTAGTGCCATACTAAGGATTTCGACTAATATGTTTCCTGCAGTACTCAGGCCTTTAGTATGACGCTAATCATACGTCAAAACGACTCTTCATAGTGCCCCTTATGTTCATACCATACGCGAGTGTTGTCAAACTATATGTGAATAAGAGAAAATGCAGTGCCACCACGCAGAAAGGTACGTGAAGCATTAATTGATATGGTAATGACTTTTTTTTTTTTTTTTTTTTTTTTTTTTACAGTTGGAAACAAATGAACATGAAAGAAGGAATATAGAGCTACTATGAGCAGACAAAGATCTTGATTAACGCTTTAACATCTGAACTGAGCCCCAATTCATCCTTTTCCTGCGTGATACAACTCTAACGTTGTAGTGGTATCTTAAAAATATTTGAAATAGCTTACTTATTTATTATTATTACCACTTCGGATTTTTAAGCCAAATGTCATAGTCCAGTTTTAACAGGATTTCTGTTTATATATATGAATATAACTTCTTGTAAGGGATCCAAGCAAAGAGCATCAAATTTTGTTTGGTAGCACTGGATTCTTTTTGCATGCTTTAAAATATATGTAGTGAAATGGTGGTTAAATGTCTGAGGTGGGGGGGGGGGAGACGCGTGGCCATCAGGAAAGTGTTCGACCCCTCTGACGTCGAGACTGTGATGGGTATAGGCGCAAGAAATCGACTTTTTGCAATAATTAAAACGAAATTTGGAAACTCACAACGATAAAAAAAGAAAAGTTGTTACGCATGATTTTTAGTTTGGTTTACAAAATTTTCTTCAGGATACAGTGGTTAAACACAAAGTTATGGATAAGGTATAAGGCTCAATCTTGTGCATTTATTTTGTGTGGTACGTACGGATTTGAAGATCAATTAAATTTCAGCCGAAGTCAGCAGATTGGATGCATGATGGGAATCGTCCTCCCAAAATCTTCTGGAAGCAACATTATACACTGACTTTGATAGGCCTAATGGGCTTTTTTTTTGCTACTACTATTTTTTCCTAGATTCCAGTACGTAATACGAATATAGTTGTTAGTCAGTATGTCTGACAAGGGAACCTTCCGAAAATGATAGTTGCAGTGAAAGATGTGGCCTATGCCGATTGAAAGAGCTGTAACAGAGATGAGCATTCCCAAAAATGTAGCTGCCCATAGCAATAGGTTCAAGAAATATAAGCGGTGGAAGTTCGGGAAACAGCAAGGTTGGACAAGGGGGGAAAAGTGCAAATTCCGCAAAAAAAAGGGGGGCACGCCAAATACAATGCTGACGAGTGATGTATAGAAAGAGACTTGCTACAATAGGGAACAAATGAAGGTCATCAGTGGGGTTAACAGTGTTGCCAACTGCAATGAAAAGTACATGTTTTGCAAAGAGCACTATATGAAGTGAGTGCAATATGCAGTGACAATCTGTCATGTAGAACATAAGATATGACGTGTATAATCAGTGGTACAATCTAACAAAACAGAATAGAAAAAACAGAAGTACGAAAAATACGGAAAAGACGAAGTTGGCCATAATGCTCCACATTTGATCACGAGCTGTGCATATTAGAATGAACAAAACAAGAAATCACCAACTGTGCAGGAAACTGACCTAGCCTATCCAGAGTCGTAAAGAAAAACGAGTTCCAAATTTGGCAGCACTGGCCATGAAAATCCAGACAATTCTAAAATAGTTAGGCCACTTGCTTCCCAAAAAGAAAATTTCGGCAACATTCATTAGCCTTCGCATCATTTGTACATGATCGTCCACATTGTACGTGCAATTGTTCGATGAGACAATGGTCCAAACAGAAGATACATTTGCAGTGAGCACAGCGGAATACTGCCAATCCGTCACACATGGTACAATGATCGCCTGTGAATGTCTCGAAGCAGTACTCTAGAAGTGTCGGAACCTTTGGTGGTCTTTCTATCACATATCCACACCTGTAGAAAGCAAACATAATCAAAGGCTTGATCTGATGTGTGTTGCTGTCTGCAGTACTATCACCACCTATATGATATATCCAGAGTGTTCTACCTAACTCCGCGACTGAAATAGTTTCAAAGCGAAAAAAATGTGACACATCCAGTTGTGCAGGAATGTACCCTAGTCAGCGAGCGACAAACTTCTGTGAGACGCAAGTGCCCCCAAGTCCCCATCATAGGGTCCCAGGGGCCAACTTCAAAATTTCAAATAGCACCATCATTCGAGTTACATTTCTTTCGATAAATCTTGGAATATGCAACAACACATATCAAAATTATTTACTATATGGGGTTTCAAAATGGATGCCAAAAATATCTGCTCGGTGACAAGAACAACGTGCATTTTTGTCGGCCATTTTGAAACCCGTGCTTCATATAGCAAATGTTTCTTATAGGCGGTGTTGTATCTATCCAGAGAAATATCATTCGTCCCCTGTTCCCATTTGAAATGTTGCTTTTGACCCCTCGAACCTTGTGATGGGGGCCCTGGGGGACTTCCTTCTTACAAAGTTCTCTTGGCCCTCGACATGAGTACATTCCTGTGCAATTGGATTTGCAACACCTCTTTTCGCTTTGCAACAATTTGAGATCACAATGTTCGATGCCATGTTAAGACACAACATATATTTGTGGCGGCCATTTTGAAAAACATGGTTCATATAGCAAATGTGTCCCTCAACATGAGTACATTCCTGCACAACTGGATCCGTCAGATTTTTGTTCGTTTCGCAAATCTTTCAGGTCACAAAGTTTGGTGGGACACCCTGTATATTCCCACATACGACCCAACCATGACATAATGTTCACTACTTCTATAGTCGGTTGTTGGCTCAACCCAACAATTTCATGTTCCTTGACTTGACATTGCCTCAATCACTCTAGCATTAATGCATTCCGAGTGATGCCTGTTGCCGGAATTTTCTTTTTGTGAAGCGAGTGGCCTAACTATATTAGACTTGTCTGGATGTTCATGACCAGTGTTGCCAACTTTGGAACTCGTTTTTCTTTTCGACTCTGGGTAGGCTACGTCAGTTTCCTGCATAGTTGGTGCTTTCTTGTTTTGTTCATTCTAATATGCACAGCTCATGATCAAATGTGGCGCATTACGGCCAACTTCGTCTTTTCCGTATTTTTCGTACTTCTGTTTTTTCTATTCTCTTTTGTTAGATTGTACCACTGATTATACACGTCATACCTTATGTTCTACATGACAGATTGTCACTGAATATTGCACTCACTCTATATAGTGCTCTTTGCAAAACATGTACTTTTTATTGCAGTTGGCAACACTGTTAACCCCACTGATGACCTTCATTTGTTCCCTATTGTGGCAAGTCTCTTTCTATACATTTTTGTCAGCATTGTATTTTGCCGTGCCCCCCTTTTTTGCGGAATTTGCACTTTTCCCCCCTTGTCCAACCTTGCTGTTTCCCGAACTTCCACCCCTTATATTTCTTGAGCCTATTGCTATGGGCAACTACTTTTTTGGGAATGCTCATCTCTGTTACAGCTCTTTCAATTGGCATAGCCCACATCTTTCACTGCAACTATCATTTTCGGAAGGTTCCCTTGTGAGTTATCTATCTGAAGCAGGGTCATCGTTTGAGGAAGACAGGAGAGCAATTGTTCCTCTGAGTTTGAGAAATACATATTAATCAATTGTATAATAATAACTAATAAAAAAAATAAATTATTATGTGAGTGAATAATCTTGCCCCCATTTAGCAAAATTTGCTGGTGTCGAAGGCAGAGTTTAGGCCACTTATTATTCTAAACTAGTTAGGTAGTAGTAGGGTGGTGAATTTCATTCCTCTGTGGTTCCAAGTGGGAAATTACAAACTGGCATTTATATGCTGGAGTAGAGAAACTGGTTGAGAATTAGGATTAAAATTGAATACGATTCTTAGTTTAGCGCCCCTTTCAGCAGCGAGGCTATATGAAACGTGGTTCTACAACTTAATGTGGAATCCAAACCGCATGAGTTCCCGCCGGCAGTCGAAGCCGTGTCTTCCACGCCACAGGCGTCCTGTGACAGTCCTAATGGCACTCAAATCCAAGTTTAGGCAAGAACGAACACGCCAGCTGGTCCTGGTCGGCGTTGCTCTTCGGCATTTCTATATTGCACTTATATTATGCTTATATATTGCTTTATTTATTTATTTCATTGATTTCTTTACCTTTAAATATGATATATTGTATAAATCTTATCTTCTCCATGCAAAGAAAGGATATTTCAGGTAGTATAAAATAATTCATCAAGTAGATACCTTGCTTCAGGAAATTGTACTGAAATTGAACTAAGCATTCTTAAGTTTAAAAAATAAAAATGTGGTACGTGAAGGTATTTTTTTTTCTGGTAAAGTTGACTTTCATATATTCTCATTCCGTCCCTCTGAGGAAGTTTGAAGGCCTCGAGTAGTGTATTTTTGTCTATTTTCCGCCGGAGGCTACGTGATTCATTTCTAACCATGGTCACACTCACCAAAAAACAATATTATTATTATTGTACGAATTTATAACTTCTTAATTACTATATAACTCATATATGATGTATAATTCAGAACAGTAGGGGAATTGTTCATAATAATAGCTACGTATTTATTGAATTGTAAGTAGCTTCCTATATATTTGATTTATTACAGGCCTATATAGGTACTAATCACAATACGCGTTTCTGGTATTTTGTTTAAACAAATCCATTGACTGTGTTCTATGTGCATAATGATTTAAGTAAGTCTAAACTTAGGAATTTCTACCTAACAGAGGAATAAAATTTAAAATTAATTTATTTAAATAAAAACTGAATTTGTCGTAGAAGATTATTCAGAAGATTATTATAGTCAATAGTTACGGGTTACCATCGAGGCCGAAACTTAGAATCCAGTCACAATAGCTATCGCCTATATTGACGGCATGATACTTTGTCCTATTTCTGAAAATATAATTCAAATTTTCTTGATAACACACCAAATGTTCATTATCCCAGTGAATAATGAAATACGAATGTTCTTCTCCACACTATACGTGATAGATTTTATACTAAAGTAAAATAAAATACAATGATTTTCCATATCCTGCGTTTTTCCATTTTGTCATTTTCATTTAATAATTGACACTTTCCTTTTGGGGAAAAAAGATACTAGTTTCTTTTCCATTCTTTTCAGGAAGTGTATGATGTAGACAGACCCTTAAACACACCTTTTAATGCACTGAAACATTAGCAGAGTTGATAATTCAGAATGTTAATTTATGAAAACCACGTTTTCCTTAATAACCCCTTACAGAGACCTCATCCGATTAGTTATCGGTGTATATGAAAAATTCTTTTTTCTGCTCCATGGTTTCCAAGCTACTCCAACTAAGCAAACTGAAAATTAATGACAGAATATCCATACGTATGAATTATCTGACAATTTACATGTTTTCAAAAAAAAAAAAAAAAAAAAAAACTTTATTTACATCTAGCGACACTGCGTGGTTCCTAGCGTACTTCAGTCGTTGCTTCCTAGTTTAAAAATATATGCATGAACAAGGCTTCTTTATGGTATAACCATTATTTGTGTATCGCTTCAGATTCAAAAATTCTACTATCCCAAACTCCAGGTTGCATTGTATATTGGACACCCTCTATTTATATTATGCGAGTAAGGTAGAGCTAGGAAAAAATGCAAAGCTGAGTTGATCAGTTAGAGTTTTTTTTTTTTTTTTTCTTAAATCTTAAGCTTTACGCAACACGAGAGCCACATTTAACATATGATGCGAACAAATATATACGTTCCGATTCAAAATGGGGTAAAGGAAAAAAAAAACTTTTTTCTTTCTAGTTTAACGACCCATGATTATGCATCGAGGCTATGGGAGACGGTGATGATAAGACGAACGGGTCTAGGAAAATTCTGTGTAGGAAATTTCGGTGTAAGAAAACTCGGTGTAGAAAAATTCGGTGTACAGAAAATTCGGTGTACGGAAAACTCGATGTGGGGAAATTTAGGTGTAAGGTAGATTCGGTGTAAAACATATTGAATATTACCACTTACGGTAACTTACGACACTTCATATTGTGAAAACGAAAACCATAAAATGTAACGAATAAAATGTTACCTATTTCAAGAAAAGCTTTTTTTTTTTTTTTTTTTTTTTTTGCCTTGAGTCCAATACCTCTTGCATATCTTTTGCGGGGTGTTACTATAAATTACTTTTTATCACACAATAAAGCTGACATTTTTTGTCACAATTAAAGCAATTACAGCTATAAGTTCAGAGAATAGTTATAGAAACAACTAAAGACACCTTTCATATAGTACATCATACGGGGTGATTTTTTTAAAACTCACCAATTTCATTTGGGTCTAGAATTTCTAACTGAAGTCCGATTTTCATGCGGTTTCTGGCAAATGATCAAGGAAGGATGGGAAATTTATGGAATTGTGTTTACTGGTTTATATCAATTTGGGATAATATCGGCCACGCCTCTAGAAAAACAGCAAATATTCGCCAGTGTACCTTACAATTGGAATTAGGTGAGGTGTGGTGTGGAGATTTGAGTTTCTTCGTTAGATGGCAACCTCGCGACGATGAATAAGAAACAGGAAACTGGCCGTTGTATTGAGAATTATGCTGTGCTACTGTATCAATGTGATCAAGACACAGTTACAATAATGTACTCTTTGGATCAACGTGATTTTATCGTTAAGAAGTTTTTGGAGAACGGAATCTGTTGTTGCTATGCAAAGGGCATTTACAAGCACTTTTGCTTCACGTTCTGCCCCAGACAGAAACATAATATGGTCGTTAGTTAATAAATTGCAAGAAACAGGACCGCTTCTGAGTGAGACAGGGAAGCATCGGACCCCGCTGGCGGGTGTTGTGGAAGATGTCAGTTACCGACTCTTTAAGTCGCTCAAGAAATCTCTCTGTCGTTTGTAGTGAGAAACCGGCTATAGCTATTCAACATGTGATTTATGTGTATTACCACTAACACTTAATTTGTATTCTAGCACTTAATTTGTATTCTTCAATTTCCCTTCAAATATTCAATATCTCATTCGAACTATAAGGTACACTGGCGAATATTTGCTGTTTTTCTTGCGTGCTGCTCGATATTACCCCGGATGAATTTAAACCAGTAAACATAATCCCATAAATCTCCCATCCTTCCTTGATCATTTGTAACAAACCGAATGAAAATCGGACTTCAGTTAGAAATTCTAGAGCCAAATGGAATCCGTGAGTATTAAAAGAATCACTCTGTATATGTACATATGTAAGATGCAAAAATATATTGATCAAAAAGTCTTAGTGGAACGGGAAATATAAAGCAGGATGGATTTATCAGATAATAGTAGATAATAGTTGACTTCTCCTCCAATCAGATACTTCAGTTTGTTTGCCTTAAGTTAAGGCAAACAAGTACTGCAACCCAATTTACTCCTTATTGACTTCACCTCCAATCAGGCGTGGATACTTTAGTTGAGGCATTTATTTTTACACATTTCAGTAACACAAATAAACTATGTCGTTTTTGAAAACTTTAGATTTAAATATTTATTTATAAAATAGACATAAAATCATTAGAACATTTTTGGAAAAACTGCAATTTTCAACTTTACCCGTCTAGTAACCTACATTTATTTATTTATTTAAAAATTACCAGATACAGCTCTGAGGCCATTTTATACTGGATATCTAACAATAACAATAAACAACAATGGAAAGGATTTGGGAATGTATCGGCCAGGGCCTGTTTTAGTAGGTACCATTCCGGCATTTGCCTGGTAGGATTGAGACTTTGCTTCGCTACTTTTATTTTTGGAAGTAGAAAATTCTAGAATACACCCTCTAAAACAGCATAAAAACTTAAGTTTTAAATTAAATGTCGTTTGGTAGTGATGGTCGCTTCGCTAAATCACACGAACGGACAATGAAAAACAAATTTATCGTCATGTAAGGGCCATGAAATGTTCAAATCCGTCGAAATGTAGAATTCAAATTATTTCAGGAACACCATTTTTTAAATTCCTTATAGTAGACAGTAAAAGTACGTTCTACACAAAGTTTCAAATTAAAACTAATACGCTCGTTTATCTTCAAACTTAAGTTTCTAATGGATTCTACGGTCTACTACAATAAATCTTTCTTTCCACCTAGCATTCCTCACACCGAATTTTCCGTACACCAAATTTTCCGTGCACCGAATTTTCTTACACCAAGTTTTCCTACACCAAATTTTGCTACACCGAGATTTCCTACACCGAATTTTCCTGCTCCCTAGACGAACGATATTGGTGCAGTCTTGAAAGTAGGAGGAAACGGGAGAAGAAGATCCACGCAGATGATATTTGTCCACCACAAAACCCAGTTAGTGGGAACTCTAATGGAAAGCGGTATCTCACTGTTCAGAGGCGAGCGATTTGTCACTGAGCTACCATGGCCCCGAATGCCATTTCTTTTGGGATTCTCCTGAACATGGGCAGAACCATAGTCTGTCATATTCTCATATATGAGCTCCCTCATGGCTGTATGGTTAACATACGCGTCTTTGGCACGGGATAGCCGGGTTCGATTAATGGTGGGATTTTGTCTTGTTCGGATGCATGTTAATCTGTAGACCCACGTCTCATATAACCTTGCTGCTGAACACAACGCTAAAACCCAATTCAACTCAACTAATATTCTCATTTATAAATGTGAGACTCGTAGTTATTTATTTTTTAAAAAAGTACACTATATTCTCTAAGAAGAAATGACGCATAAGATAAAAAAAATAAATAATATGTATTAACTAGGATGTTATTGTGGTTGACTGATAAAAATTTTGCTCTGTTGTGAGATCTCACAAAATTTAGATTTCATCTCAATATGTAGAATTATGTATCATATAGTTTCCTATGAGTTTTAGGCTAGACGCTGACATCCAACTATCTGTTGCGCAAAAGCTTATAGCATCATGGGTATCACTACTTTATATTATATTGCAATAATGTGTAAATACTGTATTAATTTGTTTAAATTTGAGAGTCGCGATTTTAAACAAATTGAAAATTCCGCAACTGTGAGCAAACGATTTGTTTAGTTTCTTTGCTAAATTAAAACTTCCTTTCTTAGATTTATTATTTGTATATGCAACAATCTTGCAAGTGTGTGCAGCTCCCAAGTTTGTGTGGTGTTCGCCTCTGTTAAGGAAACATAATACGATAGAGTCGTTCTTCAAAATTCTACAATATTGTTAGTTTTCAATGAGAAAAAAAGCTTCTCCAACGATGAGATACCAAATGATAAATCTAAATGAGATGGACAAAATGGTATGCTGGAGTGTAAAAGATCACATATAATTTTCGAGAAAATAAAAGAAAAAAAATTAAGAATTAATATCGTATAGAAATCATGCTACATATTAAGATGAAAGTAATACTGAAATATGTCCTTTCAATCTCTTCATTATGACACAAGCAAGATGACAGTACGGAGTATGATACAGAGATGGTGTGGATCAATGAAAACTTGACCCACGACCCACTGACTCACAACCCATCGTGATCCATGAACCACTGACCCACCGTGACCCACTCTGAACCACTACCCACCATGACTACTCCGAGCCACCACCCACTATGAACCACTGGGATTCACTCCGACCCACCAAAACCCATCATCATCTACTTTGCCCAGTGATTCACGCTTTCTTCTCTACTGACTAAAGAGTTTACACTTGTAATAAAACAAGGTTGTGAAATTATCAGTAATCGACGTTTGAACTTCTGCGGTGAATCGCGCAAGTACCGCTCTGTTACAAAAACGGTGGATCTGACGTTTGCGATATAAAATGGTAAAGTGTTTGTCATGGGCAAAATTACGATAAACTTCAATTTAATCATCGTATATAGAAGTATTTTCTTGCTGAATTACAGATACTTTTCATTGGAAAATTGAATGAAATTTGAGTCTCCAATCAAGGTATAGTAGACCAACGTAAAGGAGTAAAAATGGTGTAGTTTTCCATATAATTAAGCATACCGTACAAACTTAAATTTCCATTAACTAAGCTTACAATATCAATTTTATCTATTTTATTCTCACAATTTTATGGCTTAATTGCCTTGTGCTCTGAACGCTCCATATAATAAACGTACGATTCAGCAATTATTATAGTAGAAAGCAGTGGATATATAATGCGAAGCACTGTATTTCTTGTTTCTCAATTAAAAATTATTTCTCAATTTGTTTTACAACTAATATCGATCATTTCCGCTTACTTTTAAAATCAACCCACGACCAGTTTCCCATATATAGAAAGAGATTTAAAAAAATGCTAGAACACGTTCTGTTTATTTTTAATAAAAAGTTAATATCCTGACTTTCAGCTCCGTCAGTTGAACAACTTGTGAGGTACACAATTTTTTGCAAAAGTTCGGATCCCCACATCCCCCGTTGTATATGTATTATAATGAAATTGATAAAACACTTCAGTTGAGACTGGGGCCTAACTATATTCATTTCATTTGGTTTTGCCATTTGGTCGTGATCATCACGTGCAGATAGTTACAGTCATTTTTATGTAATAATTCATATAGTACAGCTGATTCAAAAATATACTTTTCCAGCAGTTAACACCTCTAAAAACTCACAGGCTGTATCTTGAAAGCCAGGTTGTAAGTCCTGTTGCTATTATTACAATTATTAGCTGTACTTGAAGTTTTTTTTCCACTTAAATATACATGTATACACTCCTCTTAGATAAGTAAACAGAAACAAATGGAAAAGGAAGGAAAATAGAGACCTTGAAAGTAAAACATACGTAGAAATTCACCAGTGTTCACTGCTGTCTTAGGGATGCGCACGAGTCGAGACAATCTCGAGTCTCGACTCGACTCGACTCGAATTAGAGTCGAGATTCGAGTTGAGACACACTCTGTAAAATTCGAGACGAATCAAGACAGACGTATTTCTCGACTCGAATTTTCGAGTCGAGACACGAGTCGAGTCGAGACTGTTCGTAAAAATCTCGACCCGACTCGAATGTCTCGAAAATCTTTCTATAATTTTTAATATTATTTTGAAGAAAGTACTTACTCAGAAACAGTCTTGAAACTAATTCAAGTGAGCACCCATGCATAGGCGTAACTTAAGGGGCAAGGGGCAACTGCCCCCCACATTTCTGAAGTTTATTAGGATAGTCATCCAGTGTTATCTATGAACTGAGCTGAAGCGAATACAACACAATTTTGCTTAATTTTATATTTTTGTTACACAATATTAAGGTCTTTAGGCGAATAACGAGGCAAAGAGAAAGGAGGGGCAAGGAAGTGAAAAAACAGCGACCCTGGCCTGACAAAAGGTAACAAATAAAACCTCAGTCACTCAGTCAGGATGGCCGGTGGGAACAGAGTTCGTGGCCATGCTCCACCTTTAAAATGCTGCTCGTTAGGCATACACACTGCCCAGGGCTTAAAGTGGTTTCAGTGAATAGCCACCTCACCAGAATGCTTATCCACAGTTATTTGCGAGAACGCAGTCAACAATGAAAGTAAATAATCCCTGATCCATGTTCCAGATCTGGTTTGATAGATCATATTGCTAGTCGTTTCATAGACAGAACCAAAGAAATAGTAAAAATTAATGCACAATGTTTGTAAAGTGACTGTTGTTGCACACGAACTAAATTCTGACAACAGGCTGATTTGCCAAAACTTTGTGCCGAGCGTTCCGGCTCACTTTAAGCCTTGACACTGCCTCTCTACTACTAGCTTGGTAATTGTCACTCACTTTTGATGCATGTGTTCTGAATTGATTCAAACCTCACTTTATTGCTTTTTTCGTTTTTAGACATTACATGTTCCTTTACGACAGTAATAATAATTTATAAACTGTACTGTCATGATTTCTTTATTTTTCTGTTATATCATAAATGCTTGTAATTTGAATAAATAAGACTTATTCAGAACATTTGGGGGGAGGGGAGGGTTGAGGATCACAGAGACAGTGTGAAATTGTGATTGAATATATATTTAAAAGAAATTTCTCATGTTCAGAGATGTTCATATACCTTCTCTCTTACTGATTCTGGCTGTTTCCTAGGCAAGGGACAGTTATTAAAAATTTTGTCTTACGGTATCTATGCTTGATATTATTATAAAATATTCGACTGTAAACTGTCTTTAAGTCTGAAAATTCTTCTAGAATAACAACGGGAATGGAACTCTGATTTTAATCATATCTTGTAATGTCTTGCAATAAATGTTTTGCCACATCCATCTTAATAAAGGTTAGTGAACTTTGAGTGTGCTGGAGAAAGGGAATGCGGTGTACGTTGATGCTGAAAGGAAGAACAGGTCGGTCTGTTGTCTGGGATACAGGGTGAGTTTTATAAGGATAAGCAGATACATACAGAACTCGACCCTTTGTCGGAAATCTTGTGGTCCTAAATACAAAAGATATTTTAATCCTTTCCCTGTGTCACAAAAATAGCAACATCTATTGTTGTAAAGTGGAAAGGGAGAATTGTAAGGTTAAAACAACGAGTTATTTTTAATAATAGCCACCCTGGCACCCACACCAAAAATAATACACTTGATTTATTCTGAAGTTTGTGTTTGCAGTGAGCAAGGGCGCCGATTCTAGGGGGCCGGGCCCCTCAAAGCTCATATGGGCCCCCATGTATTTTTTTGAATATGTATATTTATATGCATTTTGTATTGTTATATGTATTTTTTTTATGAATACACAAACCCACGTCTGAATTCCCCCCCCCCCCGAGTTACAGAGAAATCGGCGCCCTTGGCAGTGAGCAGTTTGTTTGAAGGTTTTTTTTTTCTGTATATATAGCCTTCACGTGTATCGGTGTATAGTGGTTTCATTTTTTATATTTTATCTAGGGTATTTGAAGATTTCTCAAGTTTCACAGGAAGTTGTTGTGACTAATATCCAGTGCTCCCCCCCCCCCAAAAAAAGAAAGAAACTTTGTTGGAATATTTTAGTAAGAAGCCGGAACTTAGCAATATTGACAGTGCCAGCGGAGATAATGAAATAGTGACTAAACAATCTACTTCTTGCGTTTCAGAAGATAAGAATTCACGATCTCGTTTCATAAGGATACCTTATTACAACTACAATGTTGAAATTTGACTAAATATTTATTTGAATATTTCACTTAAAGTTTAACATTTTCAATAATAATAATAATAATAATAATAATAATAATAATAATAATAATAATAATAATAATAATAATAATAATAATAATAATAATAATAATAATATGGTATTTTGATCTAAAAGGTGCAAAGTGTTTCAACTTTATACCTTCCATATAGAAATGCGTGTAACTCTGAAATGGTTAATTGAAATGTGTTTAAAATTTAAAAGGTAATCGTAATTTTAGGACATTTAGGTTGTTATATCTTATTAAGGAGAGGGTGGACTGTCCTCATGCTAGTGTAGTAATGAAAGGCTGAATAGTGTATACTTTGGACAAAAGTTTTGTTCACAATAATCATTACATTGTTCACAATAATCATAGGTTAGAGATGAAAATTGATCACTGTTGTTCTTCTGTTTTATGAAGAAATGACACAGACAAAATACTCCCTTGCACCATGAACATTTTATATGTGCAATTTTGTTGCATCCGTCAAGGGAACAGTTCGCAGAACCAAAGCAAAAAGCAAATTCGACAAGTGATTCCAAAGTTATAGGCCTATAATTTGTTCGTAACCTGCCTTGCAGAACGCAAACTGAAACAATCTAATGTATCGCGGTGATCGGAAGTGATTCGTATGGACACGAACTTTATTTGATTGTTTCGTTGGTACATTATAACGTCCAGATGAAGAAGATTCATACTATGTACAAATCTCCTGCCATAATATTTGATTGATCGGAATCAAAACACATGAAATGATTGCATAAATCGTGTGCAATTCTTTGGTATCTTCTCAACCATTAGTTTGCCATCCGTCATGCAACTTGTAATGGACAATTTGTCTGCGAATGGACCCTAATGATCAAGCAATAGCAAGTTCAAACCATCAGGCTTCGCCATGGGTGAGTATACTTAACACATTGAAACGTGCATCCACTCATTTTCTCATATAAATTTCCAAGTTGAATATCTCGAACAGTTCTCAACGTACAGGAGTTTTATTACCTATTGTAATCAGCATGAATTGGTCCTTCAAATGACGTGCTTATTTCTCTGTAGGCGAGTGCTTCTCCCAAACTTCCCTTGTCAGCTGGGTTCAGACCATTATATCCATTAAATAATACAATAAAACAATTAATATAAACAATGAAATGTGCAAATTGTACCTTATAACAGAAAAGACAATCCCTTTATAAACATCCAAGTGTATGTTGTTCCACTTAGTGAGCAATTTTGCAACTTATAGGATGCCACATAGATTTGCTGTGATTACTACTAAATTAATCCCTACTAAATTAATTAATAATCATAAATTTAGTATGAGGGATTAATTCCTCTCTTTCCAAATATAGTTTCTCCCAGGCACGTGGCAGTCAGCACGCCGTCGTGCCAGTCAGCACCTTCATATTTGCAATCAGCGACAGTCGTGGCAGTCAGCACCAATAATTGGCTATGGCAGTCAGCACCCGTGGCAATCAGCACTTATCCGTTCCGGCGTGACTACCACGATGTGGTGTTAGTTCAACACATACCCCGTGGTGTTGGCGTTTAACACAGGGGGTGTGTTACGTCTTTAACGCACAACCGGTGTTGAGCCGTGCCGTAAGCGTTAATGAACCACAAAATTACTCCCTCAAAATATGTTAAGTCGCCTATATGCGTAATATGTTTACATTATGCTGAGTCTAAAAAAAACACTTTAAACAAGTAAAAAAAATGTACTCCAGTGGTGGGGAGGGCACGAATCACCAACCTTTCAATTACTAGCCGCGTGCTCTTCCGACTTGGACACGGAGGCGATGAAGAAAACGTCGCTTGTAGAGGGATAAAACGTTGTGGTCTTTTGAATTTGGCTAATCAGAGTGCTCCTTTAAGCCACGTATATTCGACGATAACCGTTCGGGATAAGATAAAATCTGCTCGCCATGTAGACCTAATTTTATAACAAATGACGACTGTCTATTTACTTTATTTTATAGTTCTTTCATATACACTTTCAAATAATCGGCGCCAGTTCCATCTAATAAAGTTGATGCGTTTGTTGCTTCTAGTATGCAATCGCTTAGAAAAAGAAGCAATAAATGCATCAAATATGGGAGATGAAATTTTGCGTATACCTGGATTTGTTTAAGTATTTCTTTCTACTCTGTTTGTCTGTAGCTTCAATTCGTAAGCCTTTATAATTAGATGCCCAGCATATTTGACAATCACACAGAAAACAACACCGAAGATTCTACACTTGTGCTGATTTAACACACAGACTGTGTGTCATTTTAACTACCGGCATTTGACACACAACTCCAAATGGAGAGGGAGTTGTTCTAACCACTTGTTTGTGTTATATTTTAACACAATCGTGTTAACACATAGGCATGCTGTTGAAATAACACAACGATTTTTTACAGTGTAGCAGTGAAAGTAGCAACATTTTCTGAAAACTTCTGCTGTCATGTTTCCATTTGGGTTTAAAAGAAAGTGAAGTTTTCAAAAATCAATAGTTTAAGTCAATTGTTTGAAGGTTGAATGAAAAGGATTCACCAAGAGCAGACTCTTAGAACTTCCAGGGCAATTCTTAATTCACACCACAGGTGCCTAAAGATATTTTAAAAAATCAAATTTAATTCAAATGTACTGGTAGTTATTCATGCACCCCCATCAGAAAATCCTTGATCGGCCCTGCTTGGAATTGGAATGTGTACAAAACTTTACAAATATACTTACGAATTATGTTAAATATAATTTGTCAGTAGACCCTATGTAAAATAAATAAATAAATAAATAAATAAATAAATAAAACAAAGAAGTTCAATATGTTGTGACACGTAGTTGATACACAAAAGCTTTTACTTCATTACCATTAAAGATGAACGGGGACGTAATATGGAAGTTAACCTCTGTAAAGGTCAAAGATATCCACAACTTTATTTTCAAGGACTATCCGAACCTTTGAAAGTAACGTTTTTTCTACTGCCTTAATTTAGAACAAGAGAGATTTTGTAGGGTCATTAAATGGGTATAGTGAACGAAATTTCTTTCATATTTTTTTCTTCTGCTCTGCATGGTAACATTAATTTTCTTATTCCCTATAGACATTATTTCATGTTACAGTGTTTTCTTTTAATAGTTTATTATATTTTCATACTTTCGTGTTAAAGCTCTCTAATGAAATTTCATATCGACGTGTCGTTACAGCCTACAAAAATATTATTGTTTATTTCATCCAAATCCATATTGTTTGTCGAGAGACAATTCGAAATTGTTCATCTTGCGAACTCGCAGTAGGTCTGCAAGGAGGATGGGAAGGTGGGATCTTTTTTAATTGCAAGGCATTCGAATATGTATATATATTTTTTTCTTTTTGTATATACATATATCAAGGAAATCACGGGTTGCCCGGTGCAGCAGCCTTTTACAAGAATACTCTATATTGTATATACATTTAAGTACCAACCCATTGCCGGCTATGATATCTTCTCTCCTTCGAAATGAAAGTAAAGTTGCATTTCTTACATTTTCATCGGTATCTTCGTGCTCTACCTAATGACTCTCCAGCACTTTGTGGCACATTTTGTATCTTATTTTATCTTTAACCAGAACAGAATTCCTGTTCTGCCTAATCTTCACAAAATGTATATTTTGACTCCGGAAAAGTGTAATAGTAATTATTTTCTCTACAATTGCAGTTGCTTTCAGGGTCCCTTAATTTTCATCTACTATTTCAGCATCCCTGAAATTAAATTAACTATCGTAGATCGCCATTAGTTCACTACGTGTATATTTATGTCGTGAATACAACCAACTACAACTTCATCGATGTTCCTTCGCTATATAAAGGGATTCAGAGGTTGTGCATAATGGTAGTTTCCTGTATAAAAAAAAAAAAAAAAAAAAAAAAATATGGAAAGAAATTACAAATAAACTGAAGTGTTGTATATGAAAAAAGTGAGTTAGATATAACAATGCAGTTTTATTTTTTTTTTTTTTTTAACTTTAAAGCATTTCGTACTACCTATAATGTTCCCTCTTAAAATATTTTTATCTGTCAACAGAATGATTTAAATTTACTTCTAATATCAGTTTAGAAATGTTGGACCGTAAGTGCTACACCACTTAAGCACAGACACATTTAAGAAAATGCTAATAGTTAATAGGGGATGTAGTAAGCAACTAAAACAGTGCAAATATAGGATATCTTGTCATTTCTCTTCACACAAATTAATATACTACGAATACCTATGTTTTCATTAGTTTTCTCCTGTCAAATTAAATAACAAGATTTTTTTCTTTTAATAAAATGCAATAATAATATTTCATAGGTTCAGAGGTCCGAGAATTTTTGGAGGGCACCTGATTCTTTTAGTTGCGAACGTGCAACTAACTAACCAGTAATGTAGTTGGCGATATATTCCTGCACCAGTGGTGCTGATATTTATTAAATTTGTTGGTCCCGGTAATGTGTGTGTGTTAAATTGTCATATATCCAACACATACACTTAGATTCTGGGGAGTCCAAGCAAACTTGGGACGCCCATGACCCCCCAGGACTATTTTTTTTTTTTAGATTTCCAAACTGTGCTGTCCATAAGTGTGGAAAAGTGTGAACGTTCGTGTCCGTCCGTCCGTCTGTCAACATATACCAGAGCGAAAACTTTAATATACGCAAGCGATTATTTTTCAGTCAATTTAGCATCGCAAGAATGGATTCTATCTCCTCTGTTAACTCTCTATTCACAACGGAAGCTTCTCAGATAAAGCATTTCCAGTTTCAACATTAGTACCATGTGTACACAAACAACAAACGTGTTTCTGAAATCGATTCAATGTCTCAAGAGAATACATCATCACTACCTGCAACAGTCTACTAATACCAGAAATGGTTGAAATTTACTAGTGTTTCAGGTTTCAATATTGATTTTCATAACACAAAAATGATGACTCAAGAAAGTTTTTTTTTTCGGTCTACTCATTGTTCGACGAATAGACTTTATTTCTTTCTTTAACCCTCTATTTAAATCGGAAGGGGTAGAAGTCAACCATTTCCGCCATAGAAAGCTACGTTCATAGCCATAGAACAAAAATGGTAATAGATAGCGACAAGCGGTTTCTGTCAATCGATTCAGCGTCCCAATAGAATATACCATCACCATACTCAGCAATTTTACCAAAACCGTAAGTGGTTGAAATTTACTAGTACCGGTACTTCTGGTTTCAAAACTTGGTTTCGTTGATTAAAAATGGTGTTTTATTTCGACTTTCATCTACTTGTTCAACTTGGAAATGGTAAAAATCTACGATTTTTTAGTTACAACACTGATCACATAATTGATAAAATGGAAATAGATAACGATAACCCTTTCTTTTGTGTATGGGATACAATCCTGAACAATATGTTTCACCTCTGATTTTATTCCTCTTTTTCAGAACTGATATCAATTAGCAATTACAGTTTCAATATTAATCTTCGTAAAACAATAAGAAATATCGAGTAATGACTCTTTGTAATTGATTCAGTGTCCGAGGAACAGAATCAATCTTTGATCTTATTCCTCTGTTGCAACCAGTGGTTAGAGATGCATACTTCAAGGTTGAGTACTGAATTCGCAGTTTGGAAGTCTATCCTAGTGCTTCACACTGAAACGAAACTCACTTGTTATTCTTTTATTATTATTATTATTATTATTATTATTATTATTATTATTATTATTATTATTATTATTATTATTATTATTATTATTATTATTATTATTATTATTAAATTTTATACGTTGGAACTGGAACTATCTCCTTGTGTGTCGGGAAAGATTAATTTATACTTACATCACATCACCTCAAAATGGACTAGAACGGCATTTCCCAAACATTTTTAAAATCAGGACTATTTTCACTATTTAGAATGTTTTGTGGACCACAATACTCTTTACACTTTGAAAAACTAATTTATCATCAACATTTGACCATATCTGCATACATTAATAACAATATACAGTACGTTCATTTTTACAAAAAAATAATAATTTTCGAATATCAATTAAGGTTCCCTTATTTTGTTTTTGTGTAAATAAATACATATTCCTTTCATTTAATAATTCAACCGTGTGCGTAGGTTTTCACGGGGTTCTCCCCTTTCCTACCACATTCTTTATTCCACCATTTCATTTATTTCTCATCATAAGAATTTCCTTTAGTCTAGCCGGCATAATCGTGGGACGTAAAACTTAAATATTCCATTTCATCTATAAATTAATAGCGGTGTCTGTGAACAAAAGACTTTAGTTCCAAATTGAAAGTGGCTATGATTATGACTCTTAATTTCTTAAACCACCCGAATGATCTCGATCAAATTTTGACGTAGATGCAGTTCTGGCTTAGGAGTGTTTTTAACTATTCACTTTGACGTTAGAGCTTAGGGGAAGGAGAGGAGGAGGAATTATACAAAAATAAATAAACCTTAATAATACTTGAATCGAACTACCAATCTCGATCAAATTTTCAACATAGATGGCGTTCGTGCCTGGGATGGATTTTACCATTCACTTTGATGAAACAAAGTTAGCAATGGGGAGGAGGGGGAGATATACAAAAATCAATAAACATAAAAATAAAAGTGCTCAGGTTTGTGAGTTAATAACTCTTGAACCACCCGATCGATCTCAATCAAATTTTCAGTATAGGTGAAGTTGGAACCTGAGACGTTTTTTTATTATTTCATTTTGATGGTAGAACTTAGGGGAGGAGGGCAAATATATGAAAATGAATAAAACTTAATAACTCTTGAATCTCCCGGCCGATCTCGATCAAACTTTTAACATAGATAAGGTCCGTACCTGGAATGTTTTCATCATTTTAGTTTGACGGCACAATGTAGAGGAGGTTAAGGGGGACATATACGTAAGAAAAAAATAAAATAGAATAGAAGAAATATAAAGTAAGTGTTTTTGTGACTTCATCACGCTTAAACCACCGAACCGATCTTAATCAAATTATCAACATAGATGAGGTTCGGACCTGAGGTGGTTTTCATCATATCCCTTTGACGATAGAACTTAGGATAGGAGGAGAGGAGGGGAGAGATATAGAAAAATAAATAAGACTTAGTAACTCTTGAACCGACCACCCGACCGATCTCGGTCAAATTTTCAACGTACATGACATTCGGGATTGGGATAATTTTTATCATGCCATTCCCCCCAACATGGGAAGGGGAGAGGGTTATATAAAAATCACCGAAAATGATCAATATCAAAGAACTCTTTATTAATAGTAAAAATGGAACATAATACTATTTTCTTAATTTTACCCAGGGAAATTGGGTTGCGTCATGGATTCGAAGACGTCTTAAATTCGAGTAATTATCGAGAAATTCTTAATTAAAGATGTTATTAACGTGTTATTAAAGCTACTTTGCTAGCCATAAATATTTTAAATTTTCTATTATATTCAATTATTCAGACAACAATGGTGTCCTGCGTGCGGGTTTGTCAGTTTTGTAATTGAAAACGAAGAAGAATATCTTATACACTAGAGTCACAAAGTTTATAAAATGTCTGTCCTGAAGGAGAAAATAAATTATGGTTGCGTATGTAATTTTCAAATTATGTTTGAGATTCTTAGCTGTAGTGTCTAATTTTCATATCTGATTTGTTTCAATTTTATCTTCTCTCTCGTTTTTGGACTAATGTTCATTTCTAAGAGCACCAGAAGGGTAGATCTCGAGTATCACTTTTGATTCGCGGACTACAGTTTGCAACACACTGGGCTTGAGTATATGCCTATTTACGAAAGGCAAGGGGACTAAAAGATTTGGTACTTAATATTGAAGATAGTCGTATGTCCTTTGTATGTCAAATGTCGTTTCCATGTTCAGCTTGAAAAAATATATAAATGATTCTTGATGCACTGCACTATAATTGATTTACATATTCGGAAGACACGGGTGAGATCTTGGATTTAATACATACATTTCGCGGATTGGGGTTCTTTTGTCTCAAACTCCTTTAAAGATCTGTTTAGTGTGTGTGTGGTGGCGGGGAAAATATTTTGAGATGACCTGATTTTGAGTTTAACGTCCCGTTCAGCAGCGAGACTATATGATACGTGGACCTACTGATTAACGTGGAATTCGAAACACACGAGCTCCCGTCGGGAATCTAACCCGGGCCTCCCACGCCAAAGGCGCGTACGCTAATCGCTTAGCCACGGAGGAGCTCGGGAAGATATGTTATTGTTGTTACACAAAGAATATAAACTAGAATCGAATGAGCCATAAATAAACGAATGATAGGAATTCGGAATACCATGATATCGTACTTGGAGTCTAAACATGAATGAGGAGAGGGATAATGTTTCAAAAAGAATTTAACTATATCTTATAAAATAGATTATTAGTGTTATTAGATTTATTGCATATCCCTCGTATAATATTTCCGACTACACCAGAGATAGAGGTATTAGAACTCCTACGTATAGTGAATTTTATATTTAAACGATATGTACGTAAACATTTTTGTTACCATGTCAGTCACTCAATTACTTGAGTTACTAGCATATTATTGAAAACCATTAGAATATTGTTCATGTAATACTCGTGCAACGAAAATTTTAAAGAAAGGGGGCACGGTGTCTCAGTAGTAAGGTGCTTACCTCTGAAGCATCTAGTCCCTGACTCGATCCCCGGCCACGTAAGTTTGTGGTGGACAATATTTTCATGGATTTTCTCGGGGTACTCTCTTTTCATCTAACATTCTCATTCAATTAATTCCTCCATTATCATTAACTTGTCTAAATCATCGACTGCAATAGTCTACGGTCATAATCGTGGGACGTTAAACTGAAAGATTTTATTTTTTAAATTTTTACTTTAAAGACAGAATTAGTTTAAATAACTGCCTTAATAGTTTGAGATCATTGCACATGTTTCAAATTTGAAATATTAACTGTTGAAATGAATATTCTCATATATTTTCTTTTCTCTCTCTCCTTTCTTTGTTATTGATATACCCAAAATAAAATCTTGATCTCGAAAATAGGATATAATTTGAAAATTTTAATCAATGTGTTATTGCTGATGTGTAAAACAGTATACACATCAATAGAGTATTGAACAGTGAATTCTGTGGTTAAAAATCTTAAGTCAACAATTTTCATACAAAAGTTAGTTGGTAAGCCTGATTGGGATGAAGAGACCTCGAAGCTTCAAAACGACCTGTTTGGATATCCATTTGGGGAGGAAGAGACCTTTTTTTGGGGACGAAGAGACCTTACGGGGACAAAGTGACCGCTTGTGCTTTCTGGAGAAAATTGCAAGAGGTCGATACGTCCCAATATGGGGAGCAAGAAACCTGTTCAAGATATCTATCTATCTATCTATCTATCTATCTATATCTATATGTCTATCTATCTATCTATCTATCTATTTATATATATATATATATATATATATATATATATATATATATATATATATATATATATATATATATATATATATATATATATATATATGTGTGTGTGTGTGTGTGTGTGTGTGTGTGTATGTGTGTGTGTGTCGAATTGATTTTGGATTAAAAGAGCGACTTCGTAAATTTACGGAACGCGTGTTAACACGACAGTAAGGACATCTCGTAACGTTGTTAGGTAACACACGCAGTGTAAATAAAGTTTCAAAACCAGAAATCGGAAGATATGCCGTGGGTAAGTCGGTAAGACGTCTGCTTGCTGAGTGCAGAAATTCGCGTTCAAATCTTGGCAGTTACTTTTTTTTTTTTTGTTCCGTTAAAAATACATTTTTATATTTTTGCGTTTGAAATTGCTTTCTTTCATTTTTTGTAGATTATCTTAAATTAGTGAAGGCCAAGTAAGATCAGATTACATATATGTCTGCTTTATCTGTGTGTACAGTCCAGAGATGGAGTGAGTCAATTGGGTCAAGATTTGTGAGTAGGTCAGTGGATCGTGGGTCAACAGGACGTGACTCACTGTGACACACCACCCCCCGTGACCTCTCTGACTCACACTGACCCTACGTTTTATATTTTAAGGTCTCCCTCTTTATTCGGCCTCCCTCCTTATTATTAAATTCAATGTATAGATAATTATTGAGTTGAGTTGATTTTGAGTTTAGCGCCCTTTTCAGCAGCGAGGCTATATGAGACGGGACCTACTGATTAACATAGAAACCGAAAAACGTGAGCTCCCTTTGGGAATCAAACCAGGGTCTTCCACGCCACAGGTATATAATAGTGTCTTATAAAGCAGTTAATATTCTTGCTATAAAGTATCAAATAACTAAACATTTGATGATGTAAATAAATGAGAAACCTAAAATATTGCAGATTACTGCAATTGCGATTTAATTCAATTTAAGCATTATACATCCATATGATTGTTAAAGTTGCTTTATAAAGATGCAGATTATGAATTATAGTAATTTTTTCAATGAAATGAAATTAAATTAAGTTTGACGTCCCATGCTTATGTCGGCTAGGTAAAGGAGACGGTGATGATGAGAAGTGAACGAAAATTGTGGAACGATGTAGGTAGGAGGAAACAGGAGAATCCTGAAGAAACGAACGCACACGGTGTTTCTTCACCACAAATCTGACTTTGTGCAAGCTGGGATCGAACCAAGGACCCCATGCACCAGAGGTGAACGCTCTACCACTAAGCCACTTTGGCCCTATGAAAAATACAACCATATTTATTCTCTCTCTCTCCCTCTCCATTTTTATATAGTTATCAGAAGCATGAATAATTTTCATTTTGGGGGGTGCGGTGGCTCAGTGGTAGAGCGTTCACCTCCGGTGCTTCGGGTCCCTAATTCGATCCCAGCTCGCGCCGTTTGGACTTTGTGGTGGACAAACGCCGTGCTGGTGGGTTTTCTCGGGGTTCTCCCGTTTCCTCCCACTTTCTTCATTCCACCATTTCACTCCTTTCTCATTATCACCGTCTCCTTTAGCCTAACCGGCATAACCATGGGACGTTAAACATAAAGATTTCATTTTATTTCAATTTTTGCTTTGAACGTATGGTTTCAAGTTGGTATTAAACTCAGAACTCTTATCTTAATGAGTTGAGTTGATTTGGAGTTTAACGTCTCTTTCAACAGCAAGACCATATATGACGTGGACATATTGATTAACGTAAAACCCGAACAATGTAAACTCCCGCCGTGTGGTGGTGATTGTGATTTTGAGTTTAACTGCCCGGTCAGCAGCGTGGCTGTAGGAGACGTGGACCTACTGATTAACATGGAATACGAAACACATGAGCTCCCACCGGGAATCGAACCCGGGTCTCCCAGGATAAAGTCGTGCGTACGCTAACTCCCACCGGGAATTGAAATCTGTTCTCATTGTAAGAATGTTAACGTTCCTTATTTTACCGGTTTTTGTATAACTTCATGGACCAAATTTCACAGAAGTAAATCCCCACGGCAAGCAGGTTTGCATATCCAGACTCCTAAGTATGAAAACATTTACGCTCACTTCAACCTCAAACAATTCATGAATTGAAGAATAAAGGATAATATTCCCGATAAAGTATATGGTTTGAAAAATACCATATAGGAGAGGGACATATCAGTCCTTTCTGCTCATGGAGTTATTAAAACAGGATCATCGGGCAGTGGTCTTTACCATTGAAAGATATTGCTTCTAAAATATTTCCAAGTAACTTCCAATTTTCTTGTTCTTGTTGTGGGGCTCAATGGTAAACCGCTTACGCTGGTGCGTGTGGTCTTTATTGTTTCGATCCCCGGGCAAGTAAGTTTGCGTTGGACAAGATCGTATCCGTAGGTTTTCTCAGGGTACTCCCGCTTTTTGCCACTTTTCATTCAACCAATTCTTCTATCATCATTGACTTGCTTTAAACATTGGAGAGGTCTTGGTCCCTTGAGCATTGCGGTGATGTAAGAAATCGGATTCGATCCCAAGCATTTGGGTTGTGATGTAAACCTTTGCTGTGGTTCAGTCTCAGTATTTTATTACGCGAGGTAAAACCATCCATACAGCTATAAATGTTGTTTTATCTTACGCAACCAGGTATTGATATTGAGCCAATGCGGAACCACATTTTTGGCGCTTTGAGGCCAGGAACTGACTTCGGACATAACGCTGTTTTCAAACGACTAGGATCTTTCCAATGTTACCATTCGCGTCCAACAACCCCATGTTTAAAAGGGGAATAGAAAGAGCCCGTGTCTAAAACTTCCGGACCCAGTTTCTTGACGTTCAAGTTTAGGGATCGACTCCTGACATCACAATTGTGCTCAACGGATCAAAACCTTTTAAATGCCGCCAACGCCGTCCAACAACTTCATCTTTAATAGGTGAATAGAAGGGACCCGAATCCATAACGTCAGGACCCCATTCCTTGAGTTGCGTGGCCTGGGCCAGACTTCTGACATTACTACTGCACTCAGGGGACCCGGGCCTTTCCAACGCTACCACTCGCGTCCAGCAACTCCATGTCTAAGATGGTCGTCCTGACGTAGGAGAATCGACTCCATGCTTTTTTCATAATTATTCTCCAAATGGATTTGTATACAAGGTAGTTTGGCAAGTTTAGCAGCAGGTCTAAAATAAGCCTCTTGAGAGTGGCTCTTATTTGTTAAAGAATACATAACGATCGCTTTTGGCTGTTGCAATGGTCTGTCTAAGCGGCTTGATAAAAAAGAAAAAACAGCGTAGCATAACAACAAAAAGGTGTTTTTCTTATATGTTAAAAATAAAAGCACAGAAAGAAAAAGTCAAAGTTTGGTAAGGTGAGTGTCGGGGGACGCCGAATTCTACTTCGCCCCGGGCAACGAAATTCCTAGCTACGGCTCTGAACTCCAACACTTATCGGTCATTCAGAGTCTCATCCCTTACCTACAACAGCGTAGTTTGATTAACCTGTTATACCAAAACGTTTGGAAAGAACCTTTGAGTGTGACTTATTGACAGCTATGCAATATGTTGACAGAGTGCTAGTCTTCAGTTTAGCAACGAAGGTGCCCTTAGGCGAAATTTCACGTTGCTCTCTACTTTTGTCTGTGCCTTGTAAACCGTAACATTATGTTTAAAGGCAAGCAGAAACAACGTCAGTTGTTTAGTACTTCTTTGCAGAGCCACTGATAAGGCGTTTGTGTCTTTTACACAAATAATTTTTGCCTGATTGCTGTTTGAAGCCTTTTTGTATTATACACTATAAAACAACATATCCAGATTCAGAGAAATACACAGAAAGTTTAAAGAAGGGGGGTTAAAAATATCGTTATTATTCAGATGCTTTATTATTATTATTATTATTATTATTATTATTATTATTATTATTATTATTATTATTATTATTATTATTATTATTATTATTATTATTATTATTTTCTTGAGTACAGAGATACAAAGAACAAGAACTCCGTCACCATTAACATGGAAGCGAAAATGACTTCGAATTGGAAATAATAGATCAATGCATTTAATTTCGAGGAGAGGCTATAGGGCAGACACGGATCCAGGGAGCGATCGGGGCAATCGCCCCCCTCCCACGGAAGAGGAAGCTTTCTTATTTTATATATAAATAATACCCATCCCAAAATTTGGAGCTCTTAAAACTAGCTAAGTAGCAGTATTACAATCGACGCCCCCCCCAGAAGTCCGTTCTGGATCCGCCCCTGCTACAGGGGTACTTTAGAGTTCACTGCTTTTCCTTGCAATCCACGCTCATTGCTGGATAAGTATTATATTTTATTATATTATTTGTCAAATTGAGCGAAATAGTTTTACCACAGCGGCAAATTCAACAATTAGGTTTAGGAAAAACAACTCATTGGTTCAAACACACACAGAAAGAGAGAGTCCATTTGTTCGGGATGTTTTTTGAGGTTCGCGGCGTCTCCCAAGAAGAAATCTTGCTAAAACATATGTTGTTTTTAACAAGGAACGTAAATGGGTATCAGGTATATCAGTACTTCAAATGGAAAGCAAAAAGAAAAGAGAGATAAAGATGAGTAATTTCCTATACTGTATTTTTGGCATTGAAGAATACCGTTACTGTTTTATTGATCTACTGTACGCACTTCTGCGTTTTACTAACCAACCCACAATCATGCTATATATACCATATATCGGCTAGGTCCAATCTGCTGCCAATGCGCCTTTTCTTCAAGGAACATTTTTTTTATTATTACACGCTCAGAAACAAGGATAATCACCCGAAACCTGAGAAGATCTGGAGAATGACCCAGTAACAATAAACTGACAAAGGGAAGGAAATACAAAAGTGGAAAACTATTGTAATTTAAAGTCGAGGCATTTTTTCTTGCAATAAAAGACCCTTCAAGTCGGGGGAAGTTTCTTGAAATAATAGTAATATATTTTTAACTTGCTCCTTATTTTAGCTTATGTAGTAATTTAAGACACAAAGATGTATCGCAATTTGCAATACATTTTTCAATTTTCAGTGCAAACATGTAAATGCAATGTTGCATTTCCATGTTTGCGCTGCATTGCATTCCCATTTGCACTGCAAACTGCGATGCGATACTCCATTTAAAAAATGCAAGGAGATTCCTGACCAGTTGTTCTTTCAGAAAAAATGTTCAGGGTGAGGGGAGCACTGCTGGTACTATTCTATTTATTATTGTATTATAGACGTAATATTTTGGTCTCCTCCGGGGGGCACTCACAGAGCTCCGGGAGGGGGGCAGTGCCCCAAAAACATATCTGGAAGAAATACTGTTCCTGACACCAAGATAAGACAAAAGGTAATAACAAACCTGGTCGCACAAATGCTTAATTTCGGAGTTATAGGCTGCCAAAAACATGAAGAAATGAACTTTAAAGGTCCATAGCTCCAAAACTAGGCGACCTACCGTAGTACGGTCAAGACCTTATTTAGGAACTAGTACGTGCGCTGTCCAAATATCCATATTTTAGAATTCTAACATACTTCTGCAACAATTTTTATACAGGTATTTGGTGAGTACTTCAAATTATATGCACATAGCCAAAGTTCCTCTCTAAAAATTGTCGCATGTGTACTCTAGATTCTGAAACATTGTATTTTTGGATAGCGCACATATTAGTTTCTAAGTGAAGTCTTAACCCGACTACGATAGGTAGGGATGCGCACGAGACAAGATTTGAGGCTTTCTCGTCTCGAAAATGTGCTGTAAAAGTGATGTCTCGACTCGAAAAATGTATTCTTTTTTATTGCAAGAGCTGTGTCTCGACTCGAAATTTGTCAGGAAAATTCTGTCTCGACTCGTCTCGTGCGCATCCCTAACGATAGGTCCCATAGTTTTACAGCTATGAACCCTTAAAGCCCCGGATCCAGGATATGATCAAGGGAGCGACTAAATCACTGTTTGCCGCTTTATCCAGTGTAAAGCAGGATTGAAGCCTATTTTATCCAGTGTATACCTGAGTGTCAAGAGGGCTGTAGCTCCCCTTGGATCCGCACCTGTATAATATATATATATATATATATATATATATATATATATATATATATATATATATATATATATATATATATATATAACTGTTTCTGAGTGATTAGTTTCTTCAAAACTATTGTTAAAAATATGTGAAGAGTTTTGAGACATTCGAGTCGAATCAAGATTTTTACGAGCAGTCTCGATTCGACTCGAATTTTACAAATTGTGTCTCGACTCGTGCACATCCGGTTCGGTTCTCGGTTCGGTTCGATATTGAATAAGCTGTGAGCCAAGCCGCACAAGTCGTTGACAACCGTAGACCCAGGCAGAACAGTTTTAAACATGTTTTCCTGGCACGCTATAACTTTTAACAAATTTTGGCCCAAGCACGAATACTTGATCCTCCGGAACTCAAACCCAGAACCTCGTGAACGATGTCCTTGTGTCCTAGATTTCACGACTACCGAAATCGGCAGTTAACTAGTTTTTAGTATTCAGATGGAAACCGCCTATCTTTCAAGCTTAATTACAGAATTTAATAATAATAATAATAATAATAATAATAATAATAATAATAATAATAATAATAATAATAAGCTGTAGTGGAAGTAGCAACATTGATAATAATTATATTGTTTATGCAAAATAAGTGAAAAAGGAACTTGAAACTACACACAAGATTTGGCTCGATTTGGCTCGACTCGACTCGAAACTCGATCCAAATTCGAGTCCAGTTTCGAGTGGAGTCAGAAGAAATTTTTCGAGTCGAGTTCCCGAGTCGAGCTAAAAGATGTCTGTTTCGAGTCGAATCAAGTTTAAAAAAAAACACTCGAACTCGCTCGTGCCCATCCCTAACCACTGCCCCTGAGTGCAGTAGTAATGTCAGAAATCAGGCTCAGACCACGAAGCTCAAGGAATGGGGTCCTGACGTTATGGGCTCAGGTCCCTTCTATTCACCTGTTAAAGATGAAGTTATTGGACGGCGTTGGCGACATTTCAAAGGTTTTGATCCGTTGAGCACAATGGTGATATCAGAAATCGATCCCTACTCTTGAACCTCAAGAAACTGGGTCCGGAAGTTTTAGACACGAGTCCTTTCTATTTCCCTTTTAAACATGGGGTTGTTGGACGCGGATGGTAACATTGAAAAGATCCTAGTAGTTTGAGGACAGCGTAATGTCCGAAATCGGTTTCTGGCCTCAAAGCGCCAAAAATGTGGTTTCGAATTGGCTCAAAATCAATACCTGCTTGCACAAGATAGAACAACATTTATAGCTGTATGGATGGCTTTATCTCGCGTAATAAAATACTGAGACTGAACCACAGCAAAGGTTTACATCACAACCCAAATGCTTGGGATCGAATCTGACTTCTTACATCACCGCAATCCTCAAGGGACCAAGGCATCTCCAATGATTAAAGCAAGTCAATGATGATAGAAGAATTGGTTGAATGAAATGTGGGAGGAAGCGAGAGTACCTGGGAAGACCCACGAATACGACCTTGTCCACCACTAACTTACTAGGCCGGGAATCGAAACAATAAGGACCCCATGCACCAGAGATAGAGCTCTACCACTGCGCTATCGCGCCCAACGATTAAAGCGTCAATGCTAATAGAGAAGTTGGTGGAATGGAAAGTGTGAAGAAGCGGGAGTACCCTGAGAAAAACCACGAAGACGATCTTGTCAACAACAAACTTACTTGACTGGAGATCGAAACAATAAGGACCCCACGCACCAGAGGAAGCGCTCTACCACTGAGCCACCGCTCCCAATGATTAAAACAAGTTAATGATAATACAGGAATTGGTGGAATGAAGAGTAGGAAGAATCGGGAGTACCCTGAGAAAACCCACGGATGCGATCTCATCCACCTTAATGTTAATTGGTCCACCAGAGGAAGCGCTATACCACTGAGCCACCGCGCGCAATTATTAAAGAAAGTCAATAATAATAGAGGAATTTGTGGAATGAAAAGTGGGAAGAAGTAGGAGTACCCTGAGAAAAACCACGGATATGATATTGTCCACTACAAATTTCCTTTGGTGGTGATCAAAACAATAGGACCCCACGCAAAAGAGGAAGCGCTCTACCACTGAGCTGCCGTGTCGAATGATTAAAGCAAGTCAATGATAATAGAAGAATTGATGGAGTGAAAAGTGGCAAGAAGCGGGAGTACCCTGAGAGAAGCTACGGATACGATCTTGTCCACCGCAAACTTATTTGGCCGGGGATCGAAACAATAAGGACCCCACGCGCCAAAGTAAGCGGTCTACCATTAGCCACCGCGCTCAACAAGAACAAGAAAATTGGAAGTTACTAGGAAACATTTTAAGAAGCAATATCTTTCAATGGTAAAGACCACTGCCCGATGATCGTCTTTTAATAACTCCATGAGGAGAAAGCATTGATAAGTCTCTCTCCTATATTGTCTTTTTCAAACCACATACTTTATCCGGATACTATCCTTTATTCGTCATCCGGATGTAATCAGTTATCCGAATGTTCTATTATCCAGATATTATCCGTTATCTTAATTTTATAAATTATCCGGATAAATCCATTATCCGGATACTATCCGACATCCGGATAACATCCGTTATCCGGATCTTATCCGTCATCCGTTATCCATCATGCGGATAGTATCCGTTACCTCTATATTATCCGTCATTCGCTATCCGGATATTATCAGTCATCCATTATCCTGATATTATCCGTTATCCGTCATCCGTTTTGTTGTCCGTCAACCGGATATTGCAAATTCGGATAAGTTTCTATCCGATATCAGTATAAAAATTATCCAGATGTTACAATCCTTAATCACCATCGCAGGAGCTAAATATCTTCAAAGTCTGCTACACAAGAGCGGGGGCGGATCCAGTGGGCGATCATGGCGATAGCCTCCCAGAAAGGGAATATTTGTGTTTTTATATAGAAATAAAACCCATTCCAGAGTTTGGAGCTCTTAAAAGTAGCTCTAAATAGGAGTATTACCAACCACCGAGCCCCAGAAGTCCATCGTAGATCCACCCCTGGACAAGAGAATGGGAAACACTTATTATTCACATTCAGTTTGCGCATCTCAACAAATAAACAATATTTTCTTTCACTTCTGCATTCTACTACTGCATTCTAGTGAACTGTAATGCCTTTTATGTTTAAAAATAATTATTCATTTTTCAATAATTGTCAATGTTTATAAGTTTAGTAATTCACCATGAATAGAGTCAACTAGAAGTGTTTTTGTAACGAAGAAATAACAACATGAACTGTGAAATATCTTCTTACAAACTGTCGAGAGTTGAGAGTCGACAAACTTTGCTCTTTCGTTTACCGATTACCTCGAAACCGCGGTAGCCAGAATTAGCCCAGGATAGGGGACTTATATTAAGAAAATGAAAATCTTAGGAAAATGCAGAAGTCTTTTAGTCTGAGAGAAAAAAGGAATGAAATCTTTAATTTCTAGTTCTGTTAGTCTTGTAGCTCTTAGTCCGTACCAAAGTACTGATAGAAATATGGCCAATGAATTATGACTATTTTGCAGAATATTCCACTTTAATATTACAGGAAATTCATCTTCCGGCTTGCTTGGTTGTGAAAAGTTATAGAGTGTATTGGTATTGGTATACTATGTAAAGTATGTGTACTGTCGCTGATTTGTGATAACAATCAGAAACAGAAGTAAAAGGTAAATTGCAGTAATAGTTTTCTGTTAATTTTTATATTCAAGGGGAGACGGAAAACCTACTTTTATCTTAACATTTGTTTTTCTTAAAATTTCTATTCGGGTTCACACTCTTCCCCCTCAACATTGAATAGGGAAATGGAGAACTTATTTAGAATTTGATTGTTGATTCCAGTATATTTCAAGCATCACTTCTCGGACCTGGGCCTGTGATATGTCGATAAATCGCTATCGTCGATATATATATATATATATATATATATATATATATATATATATATTATCATATATCAACATTCGATATCGCGAATATATGGACATGAATATATCATTCGAAATTTTCGATATCGATATTCGGGGGGCGGCGAGGTATAAGGGGCCCCTAAGACTGGCGATGGATGAAGAAATTAAACTTACTTATTACAATATTGTTTTCTAATCATAATATCTTTATTACCACAAATTGCAATGTAAATACATCCACTTGCAAATTTGCAATATTATATGGTATAATTTCTTAGGCGCCAGAACTTTTCTGTTCCCTGAAAAAAGAAACAAAAAATCACGTGCAAAAGCAAGTGCTTCGAACTTTGAACTAGAATTTACCAAAAAAAAACTTTTTTTATTTCTCTCTCTGGGAGATTGATTGATTGATTTTGAGTTTTACGTCCCGTTCAGCAGCGAGGCTATATGAGACGTGGACCTACTGATTAAGGTGGAATCCGAACCACATGAACTCCCTCCGGGAATCGAACCCGGGTCTCGTTACAAATCGGAGGATAATAATGGGAAAACATACTTTATATTTTGTTTTCAGCTATGGATTTTAGATTTGCAATTGATATATTGTTCCGTCTTAGCCGAATTTGAAACAAAAGAAGTTTCCAATGAGTTATTCAAAGAAATGTTTTCCGCCTCCAAATGAAAATAGGAAGACACTTAGAGAAACTTATTATCGGGTTTTAAAACACAAACATATGATTGATAGAGTATCGACCTAAACCACTCGACCATTTTGCATGCTTTTGCAGGCTTTCTTTTAACCTTTGTGAAAGCAGTTTACTGTTCCATACTCGCTTTTGTTTATTGCGATACGACTATGAGTTCTCAGTGAATATTTAGACGTCACAGCTCTTGCAATGTATAAAAGTGTTTGTAGAATAAATCACATTCAATTTTACGTCCTAATAACATATGTAAATCAGGTTGAATTCATGAAATGATTGAGGTTGGAGTGAACGTAAATGTTTTCACACTTACAAGGAAGGGTCACGCAGTGGCTCCGCTGAGATCGGAACGAGACCATTGTGTTTCCATTTTATATGTTATAACTAGATGGATCCCAAAGTTATACGTGCCACCGGGCGGAATATCGTGAGTTACAACATATTTTGTAATGTAAGAACTACAAAAAAATACCATGCAGAATAGTTTGAACCGTCATTTGTTCGGAAATGGTTGAGTAAGTGAAAAACTCTGCCAACACTTATCCCACCATTTTCAACGAGAAACTTTTTGTGGTAAGAAAAAAATGCCCCAGGGTCCCCCGCGGGGTCCCAGATGGGGTCCAACTCAAAATTTTCAAATGGCAAGGGGGGTTAAGTGGCATATCATTTGAAATCTGTTGTAAAATGAAAGAAAATGCAGCAAGTCTCGACTCTCTACAACAACCGTGTGCAAAAGGGCGACGGGTCAAAGTGTAAACAAAATCTTAATTGGAAAGTCCATGACTACCCCTATAAATCGGAAACGGTAAAACAAATGTGGAAACAGGAAAGAAAGCATGGCATTATTTTCAAAGCACAACGTGAAAATGTCTTGTTCCAGGGTCCCCACATGGTCCCAGGTGGAGTCCAACTAAAAAGTTTCAAATGGCAAGAGAGGTAGGACATCGTTTGAAAGCTCTTGTTAAGTGAAAGAAGATGGAGCACGTCTCGACTTTCTCCGACAATCCTGTCCAAAATTGCGGCGGGTAAAAATATAAGCAAAAGCTTAATTGAAAATCTATGGCCACCTTGAATCCAAGAGACAGCTTAAAACCTATATCGAAAGGATAGGCATACCAAACTGCTGAAGCTAGGAAAACCAAATTTGGCATGAATGTTGATCAGTGGATGACGAAAAGATGCGAAATGTTCAAAAAACGAAACGTCTTGAGTTCAAAATGCCATAGTATGTATCGAACGCATGTCCAGCTCAAACCACTGGTGTTGGAGGTAATCCAATATGGCTGCCAGCGTGAAAAATGAGTTTGTATATAAATATGTTATTTCTTGGAATACCGTAATTAAACCAACAAAGTTTGGCGCAACTCGAAATACTGAAATGACTTACACATGGTTTGGTACTACTCGCCAATCTTGCAAATGATTTTTTTTTTTTTTTTTTGTATATTTGGTATTGCTTGGAGTATTGTGATCAAACCAACGAATGACATACAAATGTAACCGCCACGAATGCGCAGTTACGAATTACAATAGAGCCACCCACCTACTGGTGCAGCAAGTCCTTTATGCATGAACTACGTATGACAAAATTAGAGGAAGTCAGAGTTGTGTGTTCATCGCATATTCGTTATATTAAAGTAAATGATGGCGAGGGAACCAAACAAAACATATATGTGTTGTTACCGAATGAAATTATAGTTGAGGTGAATCGAAATTAAATTGTTCTTTAATCTTCCTATTGTTTCTAAATATATAATAGAGAAAAATAGAGATTTAAATTTGTACTGTTATGAACGACATAAGTTTTAACCGGCCATCTTGGATTCGAGGTGGCCATAGTTTATCAAATAAGCTTTTGATTACTTTTTGACCCGCCGCAATTTTGGACAGAGTTGTCGTAGAGAGTAGAGACTTGCTTCATCTACTTTCATTTAAGAAGATCTTGCAAACGATGAGCTACTTAACCCCTCTTGCCATTTGAAACTTTTTAGTTGGACCCCACCTGGGACCATGTGGGGACCCTGGGACAAGACGTTTTACCTTAAATTGTTGTACTTTGAAAATAATGCCACACTTCCTTTCCTATTTTCACATTTTTCACCGTTTCCGATTTATAGGGGTGACCATTGACTTTTCAATTAAGTTTCTGTTTACATTTTGACCCTCCGCCATTTTGCACAGGGTTGTCGTAGAGAGTCGAGACTTGCTGCATCTTCTTTCATTTTGCAACAGCTTTCAAACGATGTGCTACTTAATCCCTCTTGTCATTTGAAAATTTTGAGTTGGACCCCATGTGGGACCCTGCGAGGATCCTGGGCAAACTTTTTTATCCGAAAAAGTGTGTTCTTGAAAATGACGGGATACATATTATCCGAGTTTTCCATTTACCCAACCGTTTCCGAACAAATGATTCGGTCAAAATATTCTGCCAGCTTTGTAGTTCTTACATTACAAAATATATTGTAACTCACGATATTCCGCTCGGTGGCACGTATAACTTTGGGATCTATCTAGTTATAATATATCAAATGAAAACACATTTGTCTCGTTCGGATCTCAGCGGAGCCACTGCGTGACCCTTCCTTGTTAGGAGTCTGGATATGTAAACCCGCTTAACGTAGGGATTTATTTCTGTGAAATTTGGGACATGGCGAATAAATACGAGTGAGCTTGGAAATGTGAAAGTTCATCTGAATTTGTTTTACAATCACTTCAAAATACAACTTTATATATACTTTTAAAAAGCCATCCCTATTTTGAAGAAGAATTACTGTACTTAGGCTCGAACCGCCGCCCTCCGGTTCTAGAACTATAACAGTGCTATTAAGCACGCTTGACCACAGAGGCAACTCACGAAAATGCGTTGTGATATAGCTAATAGAATCGCTCCAAGCGCAGGTTTACACTTGGAATTTTAAATAGCCAGTTTCTGTCTTTTTCAGTAATTCCAACTGAAGATATTGACTGATTTCCCATATTGAAACTTTGCGTGAAGTGTGAATTGTATGCTCATTTCAATAATGCACTATTTTCTGTTCTTTCAATTTTACGTATTTGCGAGTGTTCCTAAGACCTGTTGTGTGCAGCGATTTTCACACAGTTAAGCGTTTTACTAACCCCCGGAGGCATAATATGTTAAACGTAGGCAGCATTCTGTTGTTATCATAGTAGTCACTTGTAAAGGCACACCTAGTATTAGTTTTTCATTTTTGTTCTTGTGTTGACCTTGAAGGACCAACAAATGCCTTTCGTGAAGCTACAAGTTTTCTTTAACTTTATACTTTATAGCAAGAATATTAACTGCTATATAAAACACAATTATATACTGTGGCGTGGGAGACCCTGGTTTGATTCCAACGGGAGCTCATGTGTTTCGGATTACATATTAATCAGTAGGTCCCGTCTCATATAGCCTCGCTGCTGAAAAGGGCGCTAAACTCTAAATCAACTCAACTTAATAATTATCTATACATTGAATTTAATAATAAGGAGGGAGACCTTGAAGGAGGGAGGCCGAATAAAGAGGGAGACCTTAAAATTAAAAACGTAGGGTCAGCGTGAGTCAGAGAGGTCACGGGGGGTGGTGTGTCACAGTGAGTCACGTCCTGTTGACCCACGATCCACTGACCTACTCACAAATCTTGACCCAATTGACTCACTCCATCTCTGGACTGTACACACAGATAAAGCAGACATATATGTAATCTGACCTTACTTGGCCTTCACTAATTTAAGATAATCTACAAAAACTGAAAGAAAGCAATTTCAAACGCAAAAATATAAAAATGTATTTTCAACGGAACAAAAAAAAAAAAAAAGTAACTGCCAAGATTTGAACCCGAATTTCTGCACTCAGCAAGCAGACGTCTTACCGACTTACCCACGGCATATCTTCCGACTTCTGCTTTTGAAACTTTATTTACACTGCGTGTGTTACCTAACAACGTTACGAGATGTCCTTACTGTCGTGTTAACACGCGTTCCGTAAATTTACGAAGTCGCTCTTTTAATCCAAAATCAATTCGACACACACACACACACACACATATATATATATATATATATATATATATATATATATATATATATATATATATATATATATATATATATATATATATATATATATATAGATAGATAGATAGATAGATAAATAGATAGATAGACATATAGATATAGATAGATAGATAGATAGATAGATAGATAGATAGATAGATAGATAGATAGATAGATAGATAGATAGATAGATAGATAGATAGATAGATAGATAGATAGATATGTTGGTGCACCAGTGAGCACCCAAGAGTACAGATTAATTCATTCTTGATTTTAATCTACAGAACAAATGTTTTTTTATGAAAGCAAGGGGACTGCTACCCATAGATGGAAAATTGGAAGTTACTTGGAAATATTTTAGAAGCAATATCTTTCAATGGTAAAGACCACTGCCCGATGATCCTGTTTTAATAACTCCATGAGCAGAAAGGACTGATATGTCCCTCTCCTATATGGTATTTTTCAAACCATATACTTTATCGGGAATATTATCCTTTATTCTTCAATTCATGAATTGTTTGAGGTTGAAGTGAGCGTAAATGTTTTCATACTTAGGAGTCTGGATATGCAAACCTGCTTACCGTGGGGATTTAGTTCTGTGAAATTTGGTCCATGAAGTTATACAAAAACCGGTAAAATAAGGAACGTTAACATTCTTACAATGAGAACAGATTTCAATTCCCGGTGGGAGTTAGCGTACGCACGACTTTATCGTGGGAGACCCGGGTTCGATTCCTGGTGGGAGCTCATGTGTTTCGTATTCCATGTTAATCAGTAGGTCCACGTCTCCTATAGCCACGCTGCTGACCGGGCAGTTAAACTCAAAATCACAATCACCACCACACGGCGGGAGTTTACATGGTTCGGGTTTTACGTTAATCAATATGTCCACGTCATATATGGTCTTGCTGTTGAAAGAGACGTTAAACTCCAAATCAACTCAACTCATTAAGATAAGAGTTCTGAGTTTAATACCAACTTGAAACCATACGTTCAAAACAAAAATTGAAATAAAATGAAATCTTTATGTTTAACGTCCCATGGTTATGCCGGTTAGGCTAAAGGAGACGGTGATAATGAGAAAGGAGTGAAATGGTGGAATGAAGAAAGTGGGAGGAAACGGGAGAACCCCGAGAAAACCCACCAGCACGGCGTTTGTCCACCACAAAGTCCAAACGGCGCGAGCTGGGATCGAATTAGGGACCCGAAGCACCGGAGGTGAACGCTCTACCACTGAGCCACCGCACCCCCCAAAATGAAAATTATTCATGCTTCTGATAACTATATAAAAATGGAGAGGGAGAGAGAGAGAATAAATATGGTTGTATTTTTCATAGGGCCAAAGTGGCTTAGTGGTAGAGCGTTCACCTCTGGTGCATGGGGTCCTTGGTTCGATCCCAGCTTGCACAAAGTCAGATTTGTGGTGAAGAAACACCGTGTGCGTTCGTTTCTTCAGGATTCTCCTGTTTCCTCCTACCTACATCGTTCCACAATTTTCGTTCACTTCTCATCATCACCGTCTCCTTTACCTAGCCGACATAAGCATGGGACGTCAAACTTAATTTAATTTCATTTCATTGAAAAAATTACTATAATTCATAATCTGCATCTTTATAAAGCAACTTTAACAATCATATGGATGTATAATGCTTAAATTGAATTAAATCGCAATTGCAGTAATCTGCAATATTTTAGGTTTCTCATTTATTTACATCAAATGTTTAGTTATTTGATACTTTATAGCAAGAATATTAACTGCTATATAAGACACTATTATATACCTGTGGCGTGGAAGACCCTGGTTTGATTCCCAACGGGAGCTCACGTTTTTCGGTTTCTATGTTAATCAGTAGGTCCCGTCTCATATAGCCTCGCTGCTGAAAAGGGCGCTAAACTCAAAATCAACTCAACTTAATAATTATCTATACATTGAATTTAATAATAAGGAGGGAGGCCGAATAAAGAGGGAGACCTTAAAATATAAAACGTAGGGTCAGTGTGAGTCAGAGAGGTCACGGGGGGTGGTGTGTCACAGTGAGTCACGTCCTGTTGACCCACGATCCACTGACCTACTCACAAATCTTGACCCAATTGACTCACTCCATCTCTGGACTGTACACACAGATAAAGCAGACATATATGTAATCTGACCTTACTTGGCCTTCACTAATTTAAGATAATCTACAAAAATGAAAGAAAGCAATTTCAAACGCAAAAATATAAAAATGTATTTTCAACGGAACAAAAAAAAAAAAGTAACTGCCAAGATTTGAACCCGAATTTCTGCACTCAGCAAGCAGACGTCTTACCGACTTACCCACGGCATATCTTCCGATTTCTGGTTTTGAAACTTTATTTACATTGCGTGTGTTACCTAACAACGTTACGAGATGTCCTTACTGTCGTGTTAACACGCGTTCCGTAAATTTACGAAGTCGCTCTTTTAATCCAAAATCAATTCGACACATACACACACACACACACACACACACACATATATATATATATATATATATATATATATATATATAGATAGATAGATAGATAGATAGGTAGCTGCAATGGGTCTATTCCGGACGTTTTCGTTCAGTTTAGACCCCTTTTGCAATGCACGAAAATACACAAGGGGTCTATACGGGACGAATGGGTCTATTGAGGACCAAAAATGGGTCTAAGCCGGACGATAGGGGTTTAAATGGGACGGAGGGGTCTAAGTAGGACGATCAGTGCTACCAACATACTTTTGTTAAAGTGTTTACTGAAACTTTATAAATTATGCTCAACTGATGGTGATTTGAAGTTTAGTGTTTCTTTTCAGCAGTAAGGCTATTAGACACTTGAATCTAAAGTTTGAGGTGGAATCCGAACTACAATTTCTGTTCTTTTTCAACCGGGAATCAAACTCGGGACCCCACGTACCAAAGTCGTGAGTGCTAGCCACTATAGCAACGAGAATAGCAATAATCATGACATAAGAGCTTGTGGTAGCATTATAGTATCAAACTACATATATCCATTATATTTCTTCCATCTCATTTGGGATTTTTTTTTTTAATGAGAAATATTATACTAGTTTCCAACTCTACCATTATACCAAGATCACTAAAAGTACAGTCATCCAAGTAAATAAAACACATCTTAATTCCAAGTAATTCGGAATACTTAATAAATAAAAATATAAATACACAAAAACATTAAAATAGAAACGTAAAACATTAAACACTTGATGTAGCACTTACAATTTGGGACATTTTTTCGGTATAGTTTATAAATATCTTATTGATAAAGTTGTAGACCGTTTATGGTGGCGTTTCCTGGTTCGATGGTGGCTGGTGCCAAGTCAGATTTGGAATAGAAAAACACCGTGTGCATCGGTTTTCTCTGGGTTCTCCCGTTTCATCTATTATCAAGTGTGGGAGGATTCAGTAGTCTCCGTAGAAATAATCATTTTGGAAGCTCCACTGTTTTCACGAAATATGGTCAAAGTCCTTTTTCAAGTATGGTGTTACAAACTAAATGTGTTTCAACTTTCATAAAACTCAAACCGGTTACAAGTGTGTGGGGGAAAGACTATGATGATTATTGAAGTTTAGCATCTCTTTTATGCACCAAAGCTATATAAGACGTAGATCTACAGTGAAATATGGAATGTGAACGACCATAATACTTTAAAATTTAGGTACTCTTTCATCACGAATCGAACCCATGATCTAATGAACCAAGGACGTGTGTTAATTACTAGACCAGCGAAAAGTTTGGGGAAAAATTGAAAGTGTATATATTACATCTTGAAAATTGATCTACCAGCTTTCACAAGAACTTAAAAAAAAAAAAAAAAAAGTCGGGATACACGGAAGCGAATTAGATTAGTCTTAGTAAAGAGATACCTGTAGAATGCATTCAAAATTCACTACTCTTACGCTTTTGGTAAGGAAAAAATTTAACTTGGGAAAAAGTATTTTAAATCCATCTAGTGGCAAACAGTTTCTAGTCACCGTGCTCCAATCACCGCAGGCTTCTTAGAGGTACACATAATGATTTATTTATACTTTGTCATTTACCCTACACTTCCCTGGCTACAACCCAATTATGAATTAGATATTTGGAAGCTTCCAGTAGGATGGATGGTAAGTTAGGCATAAAGCCTAAATGTATATCAAATAACGAAGGGGCACTAGTATGTTTGGTTTAAGTTAAACACAAAAGATATATGTCATCTCATTGAATCCGTACCCTTATATGTGGAAGCCATACCTTGAATGCGCACTTACAAAAGGGGCCAACCTGTTCCAAAATGAGTGTTTCTTTAATTGACAATTTTGTAATACGAATTTTGATTACTCCCTCAGTAATCACCATAGCTAATAGGAACATTAATAACAACTAGCTCTTTATTTGTGTTAACATTCTCGGATTTACAGATTCTATAATTCAAAGAGAGAAGGATTACAATCATTAGATTGAATGAGTGGAGAATTGCAATATGTGTTATCAGTGGCGTGTTTAAGATTTCGTTTCGGGAGGGGCTTTGCTAACTTTCGGGGGGGATTTGCCTGTAAATGTGAAAATTTTGCAAGATATTTAATTTACTTTACTATAGTAAGTAAGATTTCCGAGGGTTTAAGCCCGGAAGACCCTCCTAAATACGCCACTGTGTGTTATTGTTTACATTATTAAAAAAATATGATCATTCCAATGCAAAGTAAACATTTTTAATGCACTTAATTTTCCAACTTTAAAAATTTCTAATGTTTCTTAATATGCCAGTATTTACTCTAATTTCTCATCTAAATTTATGTTTTGTGCAGTTTGTGTTTAGAGTATATTCTTCTATAGTTATTTTGCGTTTTTTTAAATTCAATTATTGTCAAATTACTTTAAGGCCACACGAAAGTTCTATGAACAACAGGAATTGATATAGCATAATTAAATAAAAATATTGTTAAACCTACCCAGGGATTAGTGGCCGCTTGGCTTAGTGGTAGAGCGTTCACTCTGGTGCTTGGAGTTCCTGGTTCGATCCCAGCTCGCGCCAAATGAACTTTGTGGTGGACATACACCGTGTACGTGGGTTTCCTAAGGATTTTCCTATTTCCTCCCAATTTCTTCATTTTACCATTTCATTCATTTCTCACCATCACCATCTCCTTTAGCCTATCCGGCATAACCGTGGGACATAAAACTCAAGGATTTCATTTCAATTTCTACCCACGGATCAAGGCCGGATTAAGGAGGGCTTAGGGGGCTGTAGCCCTGAGCCTAAAGGCGGATGGGGCCCCCCAATTTGATCAAAGTCTCAACTGGCTGTCTAAAACGAATCATGCAAGATACAATCATCATAAGATAGTATAAAATATGACCAAAAATATTATTCTCTTAACTTTCCTATTGCACTTTCACAGAAATGTATTAAGCAAAGTCTACAGGGCTCACTATTTTTTTCTAAGCCCGGGTTTCCAGATGATTTAGTCCAGTCCTGCCAGGGTTCTGCTACTAGAAAGTGATGCCTCTGTGCATGCATGTGTACTTGTAAGGACGTATTCTGCTGGACACAGTCGAGATTAGTAGACTAACAGTACACAATTAGAAAGAGCAATTCTAACTTGTTCAAAAATGTATGTAAAAACTGCAGAGTATAAAGCTATAGAATTAGAGATTTTACGTATACAATAACAGAGTAACTACGGCTTCATCATACTGAGGTTTACTTGCACACAAATTTGTGTATCAGTAGAGGTCAAAGGAGGATGTGTATTTACTGGTCGAGCATTGTTTACTGATTTGCAATCGGAAAATCCTGTAACCAATCATTCTGTTCAAAATAAAAGTTAGCAAATGGTTTTATGTACATACAGATACAAAAGTATTTTAAACTCATGATGAAAATTTTCTATTTTTGATTACTATATTACAATATGTTGATGTTCTTAGGTTTAGTATGTTTGGTTACACCAGACCCACCACTCTCTGCTAATACTTTAATATATTAACAGTACAAATTATTTCTGTCTCCAACTGCTTTTTCATCATGTGACCATTTTTCTATATAAGATTGTTCTGTTTCAGCTTCTAAGCTGTAAGTTATCTTCTCGTAATTGATTCTTCGAGATTTCTTTCCTTCACAGTTTAATTTATTATGACTATTACGGTGTTGCTCTCGTGTTTTAAGGCAATTGGGAAACCCTTACATTATGAGCTATCAAATCTTTGTTTCGAAAAAAAAAAAAAAAAAAAAAAAACAATAAATACTATTGTAAGTCAACGCGCTGCCCACACACTATTGAGTCAAAGTATGCCATTTGATTCGCTGTAGCCATTTGTTGTAAGTTCAGATAGATAGAAACGCTTCATATCCAAGGGGTCTAATCGGATCGTTTCCGGCGCTTTTAGACCCATCTTGGAATGAACTAAAATATGCAAGGGGTCTAAAACGGACGACTAAATGAAACATCGTTTCCGACTATTTTTCTATACACTGTTATTACTCCCGTTTTAAAAGGCTGAGGTAGCTAGCTACCATGAGACAAAAATAGCCAAAACTTGTTACAAATATGGTTTCTGGCTCGCGCTAGTTATAAAGTGTAATCTACATTCTCGATATGCTTTACAGTATTTTCATTCTCTCTGTGAAGAAGAAAAGATACTGCAATTATACAGTAAATAGACATGATTTATGGACACTACAGTGCGTCAATGCAAGTTTTCGCTTACTCTCAGCTAGTATGCCTTCTATCTATTTACACGAAGCAACTCGGAGATTATTGCATGTTTATAACTGACTAAATATGGAACATGGTAGGTATTAAATTTTGAAAATAAAAAAAAATAACAAAAATATTACTGAAAATCATAACAAACACATCATTTCCACTTACTTGTTATGGTATATCGTGTATAAGTTGAAACTACAGGTAAAGTGAATTCCCAAGAGGAAAAGAATATTAGTGAGGTACTGACACGTGAAAACTAGAGGTGATTTATTGCTTTACAACTCCTTTTGTCTGCCATTACAACAGGCTATGCAAAGAATATGCCAATCAATGAAACGAGCTGGTGAGTACCGTAGATTTTTGCTTAGGTGGCAAATAAAAGGAAGTATTCCTGGGTATATAGCGTCTTGCAGTGATAAAATTGCGCAAAGTATAACAAATAAGTTTTCGATTATGTTATTAGGTGCAATCTGACGTTCTTGTTCATAAACGAAGCTACATAATATAATGTTTCTGTAAAGATATGGTCCGTTTTGTCTGTTCTTCATTCATGGCTTAGTATGCTACCAAGAATAGAGACCGGAACAATTACTTTGACCACTATTCTACGTTGCGGCACTAAGCTATCTCACGTAGTTACATCTCGACTTTTGAGATTGACTTTGTTTCTAAAATGAATTATAATGTATAATTGTCTAGTTGAATTCTCATAATATAGAGTTTTATCGTCATCCATTTATAATTCTTTAAAGGAGCAGATATAAAAATAATAGAATGGAACACAAGATAAGGAAATTCAATTACACAGTTTACTTTCGAAACTATCTTCATTTCCATTGTTATTTCTACGGCCAAATTATCTTGTTACTTAAGAGTTCCAAAGTGGAATTGGACTTAAAGAGAAGCGTAAAGCCATGTGTAATATTCCCTTAAGAATTCTTCTATCAGCGTATATTTACAAGAAAAATGTCCGTTTTCAAGAGTCCATAGACCGTTCGATAATTATCGTAATATAATCACCTATTTATGTGTTACGCTCTTGAGGAAAGACAAATAATTTCAGGAAAACTGAAATTTCAAACAATTTGGACTATTTTGCAAGGGTTTCAATACTTTTCGGGGAACTGAAAATGCACATTCCGAAAATATAGTTACAACTACAAATTGATTTGCTGGTGTAGTCATGTGGGTCGTGTATTATACGTCATTATCCTCAGCACGGACGTACTTTCCGAACAAAACCACATACACATGTATTCTGAATTCCTAGTTCTGGTTATATTCGTGAATATTTAAGAATATCCTGCCAAAATAGTGATTTGTTTACTTTTACACAAAATGGTGCACAATCGCGGCCTCAGAGGCCGGTTAAGGCACGAGAAATACCACGAATAGCCTTAGAAAACTGTCAGATTACTACAAGTAGGAATGGGCACGAGTCGACTTTTCAGCCGAGGCAGAGAAATTTTCTGTATTCTAGTCACAGTTTTTAGGTCGATTTTCGAGTCGAATCGAGTTTGATACTTCGTTCACCCGTGCGGCTCCTTTTAGCTCATTTAGAGATCATAGATTTCTTTGTTTCGAAAACGAAAGCTATGAAAAAATAAGCAGTAATGTAGAATAATTTTAGTGTTGCTCCCGAGAAAGGGCAATTCTCACATCTCGTCAATCCCGAAAACGAGACGAGACTACATTACCCTGAGACAACACGAGACAATCTCAAATATCGTCTCATGAACATTGCTGCATGTAGCAAAATCAAGCTAAAATTTTGTAAATAGGATTCTTTAACAGTAATTCGAGAAATAGCTAACACAGTGCTTACTAACCTGCGGATGAACTCGGAAGAATAGTGTGAAAATCTATTACCGTAGAACTCTGATAATCCGCCGCAAGGAGTCCTCACCCGGACACCGACGAACCAAGCATAGGTATAGGCCCTCATATTCCATGTTTCTACGCATGTGGGTTTCGTCCCCAAAGCTCCTCTCGGGGCTTCTCCCTCAGACTCCGAAGTAACTTTTTTAACTTCGAGAATTAGAAAACACTACTTTTTGTAACAGTTATCACTTAAAATTTTCAAGTTGACCTCAGAAACACTATAACAGGGTTCTTTGGAGAATTTTTACAGAATTGAAACTTTTGAAACTGTTACACTTTATTGTCATCCATTTCCCTCACATGCATATAGTTATTTTTTAGGCTGGTCTTTTGATTCAGGGGTTACTAATACGAGTACCTTGAGAGCACTTCTTATATAGAATTTAAAACTAAGTTTGAAATTATATAAAACTTTTATTTTCATTCATTTTAAACCTAATAGCACCAATTGAATGCATGTGTACCCCAACTTCATTTTTTCATTTACTGCTCCCATTTTTTTGGTGGAGAAATTTACTTATTCAAAGCATTGTTTTCTGAACGCTACGTTTCTGTAAGAAAATATTCAGATCATTTCAACAAAGTGGACAAGGAATAAGTATTTTTTTCTGTTGAGTGCACCTGCACCCCTGCTTGCTGCTTAACATTCTGCAACGATTCAATTTCTCAGGGATTTCCAACAATGTGTTACAGGTTTTGTGAAAGATTTGTTTTCAATATTATTAAAAACATCTGAAGTATGATTACTTTCATGAGCAACAAACGTCCATCTGCATAGATTATCCCCGTATATACAGTATATTATATAGGATGTGAGTGTACTGTATAAATAAACGGTGTCCCATAAGTAGTGCTCTCAACGGGTCGGGTCGGGTCGGGTTGAAGACCGACCCGACCCGACCCGTGACCCGAATTGACTGACCCGACCCGATGACCCGACCCGACCCGACTGACCCGAACCGTGATCCGATCTGATTGACCTGACCCGATAACCCGACCCGAGCTGACCCGGTTGACCCGACCCGACAACCCGACCCGAATAACCCAACCCGACAACCAGACCCGAGCTGACCCGATTGACCCGACCCGACAACCCGACTCGAATAACCCGACCCGACAACCCGACCCGAGCTGACCCGATTGACCCGACCCGACAACCCGACCCGAATAACCCGACCCGACAACCCGACCCGAGCTGACCCGACTGACCCGACCCGACAACCCGACCCGAACTGACCCGACTGACCCGACCCGACAACCCGACCCGAGTTGACCCGATCCGAGTCGGGTCGGGTCACGGGTCGGGTCGGGTCAACCCGACCCGTTTGAGAGCACTATGGTCACGACACTGGGTGAACGCCAAAATGCACTCACATTGGGAAACTAGTTTTAAAAGCATAATTTTAGAAAATAAAGCATAAAGCATAATTTAAAATATATAGCACAATTCTTGGAAAATTCTCTTTAACTGAAAGTTTAACATACTGTGTTAATATATTTTAAAGCCAATATTTACAATGCAAAATCATTGAGAACATAACAATGCAACAATGAAAATCTTATTTTCATTTCTGTAAACTTTTCGGTGAAATCCTTTGATGTGGAGAAAAGAAAAAAGTAAAAGAAGAAATTTTTCTGCCAACAATGAATAGTATGCAAGAACTCCATACTATATTGTTACAGTGACGACGACAGCTTTAAGTTCTTAGGGGGGCAAAGGAGGGGCAAATACATTTTCGGGGGGGGGGGCTATTTGCCATACCAAAAATGACATATTTATTACGTTTGACTTATTTTACATTACATTGTGTATTTCGTTGCTGTTTTTATGTTAGATCTATATGATTATAAATTAAACTTATTTCAAATAAAATTTGTAACTAACAAATAAGTAACGTCTGCACATGAAATATTTTTCAATGAAACTTTTGAAGCCTAAACATAAATTGAATTACTTTCGCGTATGCTACAAGTAACACATTCGTCTATATGCTACGTATCTCTCTCTCTCTCTCTCTCTCTCTCTCTCTCTCTCTCTCTATATATATATATATATATATATATATATATATATATATATATATATATATATATATAGCCAGAGAGAGAATTTACGAGGAGCTGCTGAAAATGTCGTAGTCCAATCCAGAAGGAGTGTAGGTACTAGGTAGAAAAATGAAACCATAGTTTAGAAAAACATATCTCTGTATATACAAATATAAATTTTCATATTAATAATGAAATTCTTATTGTTTCTCAGGCCTCTGAAGTGATTATGTGTGCCCAAACAGATAATTTCACGAACACCCAGATCCTTACTGTTATAACATTTTTGTTCCACCAAGGAAAGTCACCGAAGTAAATTAATTAGGAATTCAGTGAAACACCACGGGACTCTCCTCCGTTATATATGGTGGTGAAGAAGTAAGTGGCTTAGTATCAGGGGCGGATCCAGGGCCGACTTCTGGGAGGGGGCGGTGGGTTGTCATAATGCTACTTTTAAGGGCTCCAAACTCTGGGATGGATTTTAATTGTATATATAAAATAAGAAAGTTTCCTCTTCTGGGGGGGGCGATCGCCCCGATCGCCCCCCCCTGGATCCGCCCCTGCTTAGTATGAACGTAGCAATTTCTCAACAAATTATGCTTAACATCCAGGATGATTAAAAGCAATGATTCTTCCTGGAATCATGGATGCAATTTGTGACATTATTCTTGAAAATTGCAGCATTTCAGCCAGTGGTGGATATAGCCCGGGGCCGGAGGGCCTAGGCCACCCCAGTTTTTGTGTGACAAAAATAATTTAAGCTATTATTTATATAGTTTTTAAAGTGTATAGTAAACTCACGATATATTTATTATAGTCTGAGGTCTGCACCCCGCTTTCTCAGTTTTTATCTTCTCAGCAAAACTTGTGTCAGAGATTCTGGGCATTTCTTTGGAACTCGTCGGTAGCATAATTCAGAATGGCTTGGGTATGCGCAAGTTCTCGGCATAATGGATTCCCAAAATATATGTCAGGAGAATAAAGGGGTAACGGCATTAAGAGAAGTCTTCTTCCAGTTTGACCGTAATGCTGATCAATTTCGCTGACGAATAGTAACCATAGATGAAATATGGTTGTACCACTATGATCCTGAATCGGAACAACAGTCAATGGAGTAGTAGCACTCATTTCCCCAAAAAGTTCAAGACACAGAAGTAGGTTGAGAAACTGTTTGGAACATTCTTCTGGTATAAGTATGGAGTGGTAGACTACCTCCTCAATGGTCAGATATTTAATCCAGAATCTATACATTACTTACAAAACTGAAAGAAAAATTCAAAGTTCAACGCTGCGGAAAATGAAAAGAAAGGAATTCTGTTCCTTCAGGAGAATACACCTGTCCATCAAGCCCCTGCGAACATAACTGACATTGCATAATCTAGGATTTCAATGTCTAGATCATCATTCTTATTCCGCAGATTTAGTTCCGTCTAACTATTACGTGTACTTATTTCCCAAACTTAAATAACACTTGAAAGACGCCATTTTAGATCTGATAGGGGTAGTGCTACGAACAGTGGTGCGAGGAAATCTAGATTTTTTTTAACTTTTCTGCAAAAGCTGGAGCACTGTACAAGGTAGTATATTGACTCTCGGGGGAAGAGAAGAAGTAAAACTTCACCAATCCACGTGCACTCCTTCTGGGTTGGGCTACGAATTTTTCAGCATTTCCTAGTCAATATGGTAGACGTCACGTCAGTACTTTGAAACAAAATAAGTAAAGGAGCACTAGTATAAACCAATTACTAACTAAAGATCAGCACTCTGACAATACATTTTATTGGGAATCAATTTCTTCCATAATTTTATTATTATCATTTGCAGGAAGGGAAAACACAACTCTTTTTATCTCCTTCAAAAAACTAAGCCCTGGTAGTTGCAAACTAAGCTGTTATAAGCACATCCTCTGAATATTGGAAGCCGAGAATAATGTTTCAGAAAAAAGAAGTTTTAAATAAAACAAAATATGAAACTGAAAACTTCAAACCTGGATAAATACAAACAAGTTACGTAACTGGTTTTACCTTTCTTCTGTTTCCAATCGAAGTTGATCCAATGAGAAGAAAACAAGTCGACCAAATCTACTATTGTTCGCTAGGCACAATTATTAAAAATCATAAGAAAGAAGTATAACTAAAATTTACCTCAAAAGGGGCTAAATTAGAAAACAGAAATATGCGTGCATACCCAGACGCTCAAAGAAGAAAGCTTGAGGATTAATCTGCCACATAGTAAATTCATGGAAAGTAGACTACAATTTGTCAATGAGATTGGTTATGATACTGATATAAAATACTACGTGAAGAATGTTTAAAGATTGTACGAGTCTGGAGGGGCAGTCTAAGTGGCAGTCAGGGGGGCAAAAGTAGCTACTAGGGGGGCGCTCGCCCCCCTTGCCCCCTCTGGCGTCGTCACTGTATTGTTATGTTTACTTTTTGAACTTAAACACTTTCTGTACTTTTTGGTGGCATCTTTTACTTTCCCTTTCTGTATATATGTACCTGTAAGGCGCACACAAATGATAGAAAAAATTTATTCGAGCAAAGCACATCTCTTTACAATGAATTAAGTAGAAAGTTCATTAAATATGAGAGAAACTAGTTGCAAAAAAATATCAATAAATAGATCAAGATATTTAGAATATTTAATGTATAATAAATATACATTATACACGATTAATGTAAAATAATCATTGAAATTAACAATAAAGCATAATTTAAAAAAAGCATAATTAAACAAGAAATAAAGCATAATGTGGGTTGCTCTAACAATTAAGTTGTATGAAGACGAGAAGAAAACGAAAGCTGGTTCCTTAACGAATTTCGTTGATCTTCTTTGTGTCTACAAAAACGCATTCCTAGAAACCTACAAGCTAGGTATCATCTCTGTGATTATATCAGTTTCTAGTGCTACATGTGAAAGGTCATTCTCTTCTTTGAAAAGATTAAAGACTTGTATACGCAATTCAATGACTCATGATAGGTTGAAAAACTTAGTGTTACTTTATTTTGAGAAGAAAATTGCTAAATCGTTAGATCTTTAACAAGTTGTGAATATGTTTGCTGCTGCCCACACGAATAGAAAGATCCTCTTCAAGTAGGGGCATAAACATATAAGTTATTTTCTTTACCTGTAAAAGTGTATTTGCTTCCACTTAAGGTAATCAGCTACACATATTTTAAACACCATGATTAAATAACTATTTACTTATATTAGAAATCAGTTGCATTAATGAATCCTAGTTGTTTGAGGTACTAAATTCTTATATTTTCACTGTTTTCCAAATAGTAAAATCATGAACAATAAAGATGGAAACATTCACCTTGAATACACACACACACACACACACATACACATATATATATATATATATTGGAGATGTCCCCCTCAAAATCCTCTTGGGCCCTTCATTGGCCCCCCCTAAACAAACTCTAGCTACGCTACTGGACACCATGCACCAGAGACGAATTCTGTACCACTGAGCCACCGCAGCCCTGCTTGGGCTTGGTCGTCCATATGCAATATCTCTTTTGGCGTTGCTTAAACAACTTCCAGTTTTCTTCTAAATCCAGACTCCATATTGGCGTAGATATTAATATTACAGTCGATTGGTAAAATCAATCTTCCACATTTAAAAACTAAAGTACGCACAAGTAGAAAAATAAGCATTTATCATAAAAACACTAGCTGCAAGTGTTCAAAATAGATTTATGGTTTCTATAAAATCAATTGAAAATTGCTATTTTTAATTAGGCAGCTAGTGAAAAACAGCAGCTTTCGACTCCAGCCGAGTTTAAACTCAACCTAAACTCAGTTGACCAAAGTGAACTGACCCGACTAACCCGACCCGACAACCCGACCCGATAACCCGACAACCCGACCCGATAACCCGACCCGAGTGACCCGACCCGACAACCCGACCCGAATAACCCGACCCGACAACCCGACCCGAGCTGACCCGATTGACCTGACCCGACAACCCGACCCGACCTGACCCGATTGACCCGACCCGACAACCCGACCCGAGCTGACCCGATTGACCCGACCCGACAACCCGACCCGACTGACCCGACCCGACAACCCGACCCGAGCTGACCCGACTGACCCGACCCGACAACCCGACCCGAGTAGCCTGACCCGACAACCCGACCCGAACTGACCCGACTGACCCGACCCGATAACTCGACCCGAGTTGATCTGACCCGACCCGACCCGTAACCCGACCCGAGCTGACCCGACCCGACGCGGGTCAACCCGACCCGTTTGAGAGCACTACCCATAAGTCTGGTTGCACAGGCCATCTAGATAGCGATTAAAGATATGAAAAAGTGATGAGACATAAGAGAGCAATGTTACTGGAAAGTATAGGCTTTCGGTCTAAAATGTTTCAATATTTCAAATTGGACCAAACATCTGAGCTCTACAGTGGTGTAGCGCTCAATTAAAGAATAACGTAGCGTTACCACACCACGCCATTAGTAGACAAAGTGAATGAAAGACGGGGTAGTTTGAAGTGTTCTGAACCACGAAAGATGAAAGATGGCACATAGGCGCCGACTTTGGGAAGGCAGGACACTTTTGGCCCCCCAATATTTAAAGGTGGGGTCCTCGCCCCCCCCAATATAATCCAGTTGAGGAAGAATTACCAAAGAGGAGCAAGAATTTCTGTCGTAAATTACGTCGTTCCTTTAATTCAATATTAGGAACAGCCTTCTTATTTGATAAAAAGCACCGTTTTCAAATCGGCGTGTAACCCTTTTAGGATGTCCACTTTTTGAAGTAAATTTTAGTCTTTCACTCAAACAGCTACTGCTTCCTTACTATTTATCGTAGGATCGTGGTTTATACCTCGTTTTTCACAGGATAGCCCATACTTTCCAACGGTACCACTCTCTTGTCCGTATTATACACCAGAAATAAGAAAATTAAAATAAAAACATGAGATTTTTCGAAAAAATCGAAATTTTTGTGCCTCTCTGGCCCGGGCCTGGGTTCACGTAGCGACCTGAATCTTTTTTAAAAATCCTGTTATATACATAATACGTGCGCAAAATTTCGTTGTTGTATCTTAAAAACTGAGGTCGGGAGAAATTTTTGAAAGTCTGAAGGTGACCCATCTTTTCATATATGTATATAAATAGAGGAAGTTCGGGTATTATGGAATAGTCGGATAATATGGAATACCTCATTATATCGCCTGTGATGTGTTGCTTCCAACCGGAGAGGAAAGAAACTACTACCTCACGTCCCCATGATGCTCTACAGTCAGTCTCCATGTGATTGTGACATTCGTTGTATTGGTAGACGTGAAAATCTGCTTTCTTATTCAGGAATACTTTTACAGATGAGTGGTTTACAACCTGTATTTTTTATTGAAATGTAATAGAACAAGAATTCTTTATTTACTATGACGTTGGATATACAGATGTAGTTTGATAAGCGCCATTATCCTATACGCCTTCGAATGCGTTTAACAGCTCTTTCGTTTCTAAGGTGGCGTGGAGGGCAATATGGAATACCCGCAAGAAAAGCATGGTATTCCGTATTCCGTATCGTATTCTGAGTACTAAAATATCTATCGGTATTGGGCAATTAAACATACATTTATGATGACAACAATGCTAACTGTATTTTTTATTGGGGCCACGGTGACTCAGTGGTAGAGCGTTCACCTCTGGTGCTTGGGATCCCGGGTTCGATCCCAGCCCCAGCCAAGTGAACTTTGTGGTGGACAAACACCGTGTGCGTGGGTTTTCTCGGGGTTCTCCCGTTTCCTCCCACTTTCTTCATTCCACCATTTCATTCATCTCACATCATCACCGTCTCCTTTAGCCTAACCGGCATAAGCGTCGGACGTAAAACTCAAAGATTTTCATTTGTATTTTTGTTACAGCAGATTTTCTGATGATACAAGGGGTGAGCTTGGTTCCAGCGTTCATCATGTTTAATGTGAGCACACAATGACTGTGCCGATACTGAAGCAAAGTATCATATTTATGACTTTTGCAAGTAATCACAATCAGTTATGGCTTGGCATTCAGAATTTTCATATATTGTCACTGTATTCATTATATGTTCAACAGAAAACACATTTCTTTTCTGTATAGCATTTGTATTCCATGCTCGACTATTTCATATTACCCTCCAAAGTGGTTTCTTTACAAATTATAAATTTTACCCACCCCTGTAACGAAACTTCTTTATCAAGATATGCATAAATAAAGCCAAATATGTAAGGCGTATACTTGTTTTCCTTTTTGTTTCAATGTGCAATTATTAACTGAGTTACAAGCGAAACAAAAATGGCATTCCATAATACCCGAACTTCGTCTATATATACCTAGGTATAAAATATTTTAAAAATGTACTGCGTCATTCCTATTCAGCCTAGAGTCATGGTTCAAACGCCATTTTCTTCAGTATAATAAGCCCTTTCCAACGGTGTCACTCACATGTCCGTATCGTACACCTAAACCAGATAATTAGGGAAAAACTCGGAAGTATTTTTGCAAATTCAACCCAAAGATTTTGCCCCTGTGGCCTAGGCCTATGGGTTGACGTAGGGATCTGAATTTTTTTTTCTAAAAATAAACTGTTATGCACATAATACGTGTGCAAAATTCCAATATTGTATCTTAAAAACAAAGGGCAGAAAAATTGTTGAAAGTCTGAATTTAGGCTCTCTCTTTATACACACACATACGTATACATTTATTATAAAAATTTACTGCGTCATTACTATTTAGCCTAGAGTCATGGCTTAAACGTTATTTTCTTTAGTATAACAAACCCTTTCCAACGGTGCGAACACATGTACGTATGGTATTCCTGAACCGGAAAAATCGGGAAAACTGATTTTTTTTTTCTGAAAAAACTCAGCCCCTCGTGCCCGGACTCGGCTTTATGTAGAGATCTCAGAAAATTTTGAGAAATATCCAATGGTACATACAATTCCAATCTGATATCGTGAAAACTACAGGCGTGAAAAATTGTTGAAATTTGCCTTAAGAAAAAGTAAAAAGTCACGCCCTTCCGCCCCCACTTGGCGCAGCCAAGTTGACCATCCGGTTCCAAAACGCATCTGGGGTGTTCTTTGATCTATCCTTGACTTGACTAATAGAAAACGACTCAAGTACCTGTTATAGAACCTAAATAAGAGGTCAAAGACCATAGTACGCCATGGTAACAAAAGTTACCAAAAATCCTAAAACAGTTAATAGAGCACTGAAGCTTTAACCAACACTATGGTAACACTGATATGAGAAGTGAAGATCAATGTGGTAAATGAAGTTCCCAGAATTTGAACTTGAATTTGTTTTAATGCGTTACACAAATTTGACTTAGGTCATGAATTTAGCAGTGGAGCGGATGCAGCAGACCAAGATCTGGAGGGAAGGGGGCCTTTATCCAGCAGTTGGTAGAAAACGGCTGAATATGATTATATATTTATTCGTTGTTTCCCCCCCCCCCCAATATTTTCTTCAATCGGCGCCTATGGACGGGCATATGAAAGATGAAGGATCACGTCTCACTTCAATGTTCACGGCACTGGCGCCACCACCAACCTTAGTAATACATACGTTGATTCAACGTTGAAATTTCATTTATTGTGAAATGAATAAACCGTTTAATAGGCAGACATTTGCCCTTTATCCAACGCTGGAAAACAGTACGAGTTAACATTTAACTACCAGTTGTTGTTCTGAAGACAAATTCTTTAATCTATTAGGTCACCTCCTTTTAGATAGTAATACTCATTGCTCAGTAGACAGATATTTCTTTTTTTATATTTTCGGTTATTAATCATAACTAAATATCAACGTTTTAATAAACATATGTATAGTAAAATTCACCCTGTTTTAATTTAATTTTGTTTTGTATTTGCCCCTTCCTCTTGTTTGTGAGTAGTAACGGTACTGCCATAAATATTGAAGTCGTGTGTAATCACTCAGCCAGTGGAGTAGAGATCACTCTGCCTGCCACGCTTTATTTAGTAGGTCGAGGTTGGCAAGAACCCATGCTCCGGTAGGACATCCTGACTGAGGGGTTTCCTGATTTATTCAGTCCCTCCAGGTGAATGCTGGGATGATAGTTACTCTTTTAGACTAGAGCCGCTTTCTTTCTTAATCCTAGCCCAACCTAAAGGGCGAATGTGACCTCAGTGCTGGAGGTCCGAACTCCTCCTTGTATCCTTCCCTTGAACAAAGAAAATGCTCGCGTGTGATCCTTTTCCCCTTCATATATCCGCCCATCCAGTGTACTTCAAACTACACAGGATTTGACTCGAGTCGAGTTGGATAAATTTTCCGAGCCGAGCTCTCGAGTGGAATTGAAAGAAAACTCGCTCGGACTCGCCATTTCCATCCCTAACTACAAGCCATCATGGCAGTAGATTCTGTCTTTTGGGAGAGTTTTGTTCCGATTCTCTGATTTCTATATTACTTTGTTTTTACCACTTCCAAATTTAATCGATTAAAAAGATAGAATTATGACGTCGTTCTATTAACATCTAGCACTCCAGAATTTTCCGTGCCTTCGCAGTAGAGACTGAGATGAAATGTTTAGAATCTGTGGAAGTTTATTTTCTGCGATTGCCAATTACACAGAAGTATTATTAGCGAGGAAAAGGGGGATTAGAGGGCCAATAGCCAGCCGGAAAAATGAAATGAAATCTTACGTCCTAAGGTTATTTCGGCTAGGCTAAAGGAGAGGGTGATGATGAGAAATAAATGAAATGGCAGAATGAAGAAAGCAGGAGGAAATGGGAGATTCACGAGGAAACCCACGCATACGGTGTTTGTCCACCACAAAGTTCACTTGGTGGGAGCAGTGTTTGAACCCGGGACCCCATACACTAAACTAAACACTCTAGCACTGAGCCACCGCGGCCTCGAATAGCCAGACGGATTTCTTACGTGAGGGAGATATGAATACCGAAGGTGCAATGGCAAAGTCACCAAAGATTACAAGAAAGAGTTTATTTATTGCATACAGAATCTGGGAAGAATTGAAGCTCCTTTTACAAATCTTATGATATAAACTCACTTGGCTCATGAATATTTATGCTGTAACAGACATGCCATTTGTGTACTGTAATAGAGATGCATATTACGACATACAAATCCAAGACTAGAATGTTTTATCAGCAATACAAGAAAACTAGAAAATACAGCGGTACATAATTTAATTCAGTTGCATACTTTAAGTTTACAGAAAAATGCAAAATATTGATTTTAAAATACTTTGGTTTGAAATTCTTGAAATAACAATATCCCTGGGAAACACATTTGCTACATCTACTAAGAAGCATATCAAATATCACGCTTTATGCAAAAATAAGTAAAATGTGCTTTATTGTTCAATATCAGTAATAAAGACATTAAAAGATAAATTAAACGAATGTATTACGTGGTCTAATCAACTAGAGAATTATAATCCCAATTTTCTAGCTATGTGATATATGAATGCTACGTCGTGAAAAAAAGAATAACATAAAATAATAATAGTAATAATAATATACAGTGAAACCCCATAATGACACCGATAAGATAAAAGGTTGATTTAAAATTGTGTATACACCTTTGTAAGTTGGAAAGTATTGTACTGATTGCAATGGAATTCTCGCTCTAGCTATTCTGGTTGACACTTTTATTGGTGATATATTTTAAAACCTATAAAATATACCCATATTTCTTAGAACATAGTAAGGAGAGAGAAGCTGTTGAAAATTCGACACACTAAGGAATTTGCTACATGCATCTAAATATTGCCTTTAGGAGTGTTAATAAGAATATATCATAATTCATGTTATACAGACATTAATAATAACTTATACCAAACATACACACATCATGTCCCAGATGACTTAATAAAAAGATGAAAATAACGGAATGTAACACTCATAGGCGCCGTCTTGAAGAAAATATTGGGGAGCCACTGGCGGAAATCCCGGGAGGATGAGAGGGACATGTCCCCCAGTCTTGGACCTGGGGGACAGTCCCCCCAATAATCTGACGTGAAAAGTGCTTTTTGGGATAAGTGTTATGATTTATGTCCGTCTGCCATAAAGGAATGTATGATGGAATTTATTTTTCTTAGCCTTTACCGGTATATATATATATATATATATATATATATATATATATATATATATATATATATATATATATATATATATATATATATATATATATATTGTGTGTGTGTGTGTGTGTGTGTGTGTGTGTTAGAAAGAATCGTATTCTGTAGTATTTCAAACTGAACTTCGTGCTGTAGTGCGTTTAGTAGTTTAATCAATATGTATGAATTCCACATCCGCTACTTGGGCACAAATTGCAATAAATGCCAGAGGAAAATATGCCCCTCTCCTCATTCTGTAAAATTGTCTCAGCTGTAGGTACGGGCAAAAATCCCGGGGAAATTGGGAGACATCTCCCCCAACATTGGAACTGGAGACTCCCCCAATAATCCGTTTTGAAAAGTGCTTTTTGCAGATAAGTGTGATGATTTGTGTCCGACTCCCTCAAAGGAAAGTGAGATGAAATTGATTTCTTTTGGCTTTTCCATTCTTAATGAAAATGAGGGTGTGCGACTGTTCGTGACGTAACCTGATGTGAAATCTTATCTCCTCCTCTCTCCTAGGCCCCAGCACACGAAGAGTATATAGACTACCCTACGTCAGTAGAACCCATCTTTTCAGTAAACGCGCATTTCATCTATTTGTAGTATCAGCCTAGGCATCTACTCATGCTTCGTAAGTAAAGAAAATAATTTAATTGCTGGAATATTTTTCTCCGTAATCTTAAGGTTACATCTGTTAACTAAAGTGTATATGACACGTGTCAGATTTCTGTAACGATTCCTGTAATGATGTTGAGATTATCATCATTTTGCTCAAATAAGAGTATTGTTGCGTCATACATAATTTTCTTTCTTCATAGTTTTGGGGAAGTCATTATTTATATTATTATAAAACAAGTGTCCAAAATTTTAACGTGGATCATCGTTGATGCCTAATTAGAAACACCAATTATAAATATTCATGTATTAATATTTCAGAATGCGATCACGGCAGTGATTTGTAATACGGATGTGTACTACTACTACTTCATCTACATCGCCTAATATATAATATACTCTACAACGTGTTCATCTCAGAAATGAGATTCATCTACCGTAATATGAAAATCTTTGAGTTTTATGTCCCATGGTTATGCTGGCTGTGCTAAAGGAGACTGTGATAATGAGAAATGAATGAAATTTTGGAACGAAGAAAGTGGGAGGAAACGGGAGAACAACGAATAAACCCACGCACATGGTGTTTGTCCATACAAAGTGCACGTCGCGGGAGCAGGGTTTGAACCCGGGACCCGATGCATCAGAGGTGAACGCTCTACCACTGAGCCACTGTGGCCCTTTACCGTAATATGGATTTCATCTCTCTTCCCTAGAATAAGTCTCAAATCTGCCCACCTCGCAATGTTGCAGACAACCAGTGGGGCCTTTAGGATTTTGTTTCGAAGGGCTACGCCCAACACAGGGAAGGAAGTGGCAATTGCCTACCTGAGTTTGAGAATTAAATGTATTTTAATTTATGCATGAACTGAAATTTCAATGGCAAGAACTGCAGACCGATAAATCCTATATGCTATAATACAAAAACTTAGGAGTGAATCTCACCTTTTATTCTATCCATAGAAGAAAAAGGAAGTATATTCTTGGCCTACCTAATTTTCCAGGTTAATTATTCCCCCGTTTTGATTTTCTTTAATTCAAACATTTCCTTCTTTTTAAAATAACAAAACGATATAATTTTTCCTTTCTTATAATAACTAAAGTTAACTCATGTTGATATCCACTCAAGTTGGTGTGGAACACCAGTTTCGCCTATCAAGTCCTCTTAATTTAGGTGTTACTGATGACGGCCGACTTGAAACAACGGTCGATAAAGTATGATAGGCGAAACCAAAGATAGTAACATCAAGAAAAAGAAACAGAAAATTAGAAAGGAACAAAGAAAGAAACAGAGGACGTAATTCTTACATTATATGAAATTTGGCAAATACAGTATTATTTCTGAACAAAGAGCATAAAAAAATGGAAAGTCAATGAAATTCTTAGAAATGCTAAGAAGGATTATTGATTATTGTTCTAAGTGGAATGCGAAAAACCAACATATTTATTACGGGGTGATCTTGAGCCCGATAGCACCCTATACGCCACTGAAGACAACTCTGCTCCCCTGATCCTCCACAAATGGGAACACGGGTCGAGTAATACCTCGTTCGAAAGGTCTTGGAAAACTAAGTAACGCTGTACCAAAAGATGTTTCATATGGAGCACCAGTTTCAAAATGGCCGTCATGATATGGTTCCGAAACTCCAGTACCCGTAGTATGAAAACCATGGAAGGTAAATGAATGGAACAAAATTGAAATACGTAAATATCACAGGGCATATCGAATGATGTGATCCCTGTGATCCCAGTGAAAGGTCTTGTGAGCTAACTTCAAAATTTCAATGTCCGACCGGACAACGGTTCGGGCGTACGCTTGACCTACCCAATGCTGTTTGGAAGGCAGACTTCATGGATAGAGAATTGGTGCACTGAGTTAATGCGGATGGCCACAGTTACATTTTGATTAACTATTAGCACTCATGTTATATTGTGAGCTTGACGGACGAAACGGTGTGTACGTATATCCCCGAAATGCTTTCCAAATAACCAGCAGGCATTGCATAAAAGTTTCTGTGGCGACGGAGATTAGCAAATTCACACGTTTGTAAGTGTTAGCAACTGCATTATTCGACAACTTCTTTCGTATACCATTCCTTCTGTTTTCGCATCAAGTCATACTCAGCCATACAGATATGCGTTACCATTCAAATAAAATTTCCCCTTTTTTTAGTCACTACAGCGTCATCCTTACAAACAAATGTTTCAACCACATCATACCTATTTGTGGCGTAGCCTTAATTTGCGAATTAAAGTAGAGTTCTCATTTGAACTTTCACAGTTACTTTCCACCCCACTCACATACAGAGCGCAGTAAGAGATTATTTTGCAGTACTTGGATTTCCCTCTATACATTATGGCAACTTTACTCAAACATTTTTATCTGTGTTGTATCATTCTCGAGCCATGGAACGCCTCCGTGGTTTTCCTATTTAATTTTCGTTATTTTCATTTATCTCTAACCTAGAGATGCAAGAGCTCGGAAAAAAAACGGCTTTTTTGGAAAAAAACTCGGTTTTTTCTGCTTCGCTTTTTTGCTTGGGAAATTTTGGGCTTTTTTGAAAATTTTACTTTAAACTGATAAAGCAGACTTTGTTTCGCTTCTCTACAACGAAAAAACTCATTTAATTAGTGGCTGATGCAGATAATAATATAAAACCTCGAAAATAAACCATGAATTTCAAAAAAATTTTTTTAAAAATTCTTAACATATTTACATTCCAAAGGATTAATTCCAAAGGATTAACCAATATATGTAATAGTATTTTAACCTCTTATATACAATAAGTATTTTTAAAAAATAATACACAAATAACTACCAAAATTGTATGTAGTATTTTTACTTCAAAATATCACACACCCTCTTTTTGAAGCAAAATAAACAAAAACATGAGAGAAATATGCTCATCAAGAGCCTCGTTTCGGGTGGTTCTGTACATTCTTAAAATTGTTCAGTTAAGTTTTAACTTTCATATACATTGTATGAATATTTCGAACAAATTTTTCACTGATTGATCACATACGTAATAATCTGTTACCACCTATCAGGTGCTTCGGATCTACAAAATCGGTAAAGCTCCAAATTCTGTAATGCACTGACTGTTCCCTAAGCTTCTTCAAAATCGGGAAAGTATGAGCATATGGTTTCCTAGGCTTTAGAATATATAACCACTATCACGGTTTACCCAGTCCTTAAGGTTTCTGATTTTTTAACAAGAAAATTCAACATATCGTTACGAAACTTTTTTTTTTTACAAAAAAGAAAAACTATGGAATACATTAAAAAAGAGTGGGAGATTGAAGCCTTTCGGATTGAAGCCTCTACCCCGAAATTTCTAAAACAAACTAAATATTAGTTTTGCCTTTACTCATAAACTTCAAGCTGTCCTCAAATAAAATATTAGGAATGTTTAGAAAAAATAAGCATTAATAAGAAAAGCCCATCCCAAAATACTTTTCTAAATCCGCCACTGATTATTAGTATAAAATGGTCTTCAAGGTTGTATCTGGAAGATTATGGCTGAATATAGAAACGAAACGAAATATTTGTTATTCCTGTACTCATAAATTTAAGCTCCTCTTAAATAAAAGTTAGGAATTTTTAGAAAAAAAGAAACAAACATTATTAAGAAATAAACCTCCCAAATATTTTTCTAAATTCGATACTGATTTATTTCTATCAAATGGTATTCAAAGTTGTGTCCGGAAAATTACTGTTAAATCATTGCACAGCTACAGTAGAACGGAAATGTGGAAGTACGCTCTGACAGACATATATTGAAAAACATAAGTTTAATTATGTGCTAGAAACTAGAGTACTAAGCCCTAAGAAATGAAACACGGATGACTAAAAAGAAATGATCTAGAGAAGAAAAAAATGTTGATAATTCAAAAGTTAAATAACTTCTAAAATTGCTCTCAAGTACTACGTACTTTATGTTTACTTTAATTCATAAACCATGTGCTCCATCCACCATGATGGTGAATTCCAGAGCGAAATATGGCATTTAGGTCATGGAAATATGGCATTTAGGTCATTTAACTTTAGATTATACTGTAAGAAAGCTATTTAAACAGAAAAATCATGAAAATCAAAAAAGCCAAAATTTCCAAAATTCTCGTTTTTTTTTTTTTTTTTCAAAAAAGCCGGCTTTTTATGTGCAAAAAAACATCCATTCAAAAAAGCCGGCTTTTTTGCATCTCTACTCTAACCGTATTCATACTATGGGCACTAGACGTTTTCTTAGACACAGTCACCATGTCTTGGCGATCATTTTGAAAACGGTGTCTCATGTCGAAAATATTCTTACAGAAGCTGTTTAATATTCATTTGTCTATGTAACGTGATGTTACTCACTTCAAGTTGCTATTTGAAATTTTGAAGTTGGCCCCGAATACCTTTCAGTTGACCCTTGGAGTCACCCCGACAACACCTCTCGATGTGCCTTACGTCAGTTACCTACTCCAGTTTTTCTTCTGTTGATTTATCTCCAATCGCTTTCATACTACGGGTACTAAACCTTTTCTCTGGCACGGATACTATGTTTCGGCGGCCTTTTGAGAACACTGCCATTTCACCTCAATCGTTTTCTCCTGCAAGATGTTTGATTTTGCAAGAGTTATCGAACGAGGTACCACTCGATTCATGTTACTATTTGAAATTTTGAAGTTAGCCCCCAAGATCTCTTCAGGGAGGCCACTGGGATCACAGGGACCACATCATTCGATATGCCCTATAATATTAACGTATTTCAATTTTGTTCCATTCATTTACCTTTCATGGTTTTCATACTACGGGTACTGGAGTTTCGGAACCATATCATGGCGGCCATTTTGAAACTGGTGCTCCATATGAAACATCTTTTGGTACAGTGTTACTTAGTTTTCCAAGACCTTTCGAATAAGGTATTACTCGACCCATGTTCCTATTTGACATTTCAAAGTTACCGCCCGTTACCCCCATTTACGGGGGGCGGGGAGGGGTACTTTTGGCGGAATTGGTTTTCCCCCTTAGCAATATATAACGTGTACTTCAAACATTTCTTCTATGTTTTATAATTTTTCAGATATTTCCGTGGATTGATTAAAATTGCCCACCCTATATATATATATATATATATATATATATATATATATATATATATATATATATATATATATATATATATATATATATATATATATATATATATATATATATTACCCGTCCTGTTCAATGTTGAAGACGGATTTGCACGATCGGGGGGGGCAAACAATGAATAAATATATCATCATATTCAGACGTTTTCTATCAGGTGCTAGATGAAAGCCCCTCCCCCACAGGATCTCGGTCCGCTCCATTCGTTCCGCTGCGAATTTCAAGACCTAAATCAAATTTGCCTAAAACAAATTCAAGTTCAAAATTTGGGAACTTCACTGCAAGTTTGCGCACCACATTGATCGTCCCTTGTCACATCAGTGCTGCGATAGTGTTAGTTGAAGCTTTAGTGCTCTATTAAACACAACTTTGGAAGTGGCGTTTTGTATCGAATAAGAAGCCTGTTCCTAATATTGAATTAAAGGTACGACGAAGTTTACGACAGAAATTCTTTCTCATCTTTGTTACTTTTTCCTAAACTGGATTATATTGGGGGGCGAGAACCCCACCTTTAAATATTGGGGGGGCCAAAAGTGTCCTATCCCCCCCAAAGTCGGTGCCTATGATGCCCGCTATTCGCACGGGTAGAATAAGTTTTATGGAAAATATTTCAAAACATTGCAACAATGAAAAACTCGATCAACGGATATTAGACATAGAATTAAACATAGAACTTACTCGTTACTCGTAAGTTGTGTTTAAAACTAGGGTTAAGTACACTACTTTTAAAAATAAAACTCATAATTGAAGAAAACTCGACATGAAATTAAAGCTTAACCTATTTTTGTTTTTGGTTTGTTTGAGTTTAACGCCCCACTCTTACGCCGTGGTGGCTGAAGGAGACGTGAACCTACTTATTATTGTGGAATCAGAACCACTTTTTTACGTATCACGTGGGAATCGAACCTAGGGATACGCGCGCCGAAGGCAAGCGTCTAACCTCTAAACCAAGCATGAGTCCTCAACATCTTCGTTTTACTCCCATTGAGATGAAGAACAACAATGATGTACAGTGAATTATAATGGAGGAACCCATGTAATGAAAACGCAAAAGAAAGGTAGAATAAAGCTCAAACACCGCGTTGTACACTATAAAATTCACATGAAATTTTCTGCCATTGAACAAAGGACGAATATCACCAGATGTTATACTTTAGCACTTAGTCACTGCGGTACCCTTTAGGGATCATTAACCCGATGACCCTTTTCCCCTTTTTCACAGGTGTCTCTTTCAAAAGTACTTGTGATCCATGTGACCTCTGTAAACTGCATCTCAAGTATCCAGTTGTGTGAAAAAATCGGTAGTGATAGTTGGGAAACGGAAAAATCACAGCAAAAGGTTTCATAATGCGGAAGGGGAGGAACTCCTTCCATGTGGCAAGTTATTGGTTCAATACATGAAAATAGAACAAAAATTTTACACGCCTGCAGCATTTTTGTTACTGACGGGAGTGAAATAGATGTTCTATCATCAAGTTAAAGGTTTCTTTTGTGTTCTTAAATCCTTTGAATTTCCCTTTACGATGAATGATTCAAGAAAACTATGTCAGTTGGTTTTTCATTCTTTTTTCTTATTATAAAAAAGCAACGCTCTCTTGTCACTTGCTCAAGTGTTAACGAATGAGCTAGTGCATTTAGAGTAGATAATATTTGCTTTCATTGTTTGTAGGCTCTACTGCCTGTGTACCCTAGAAAACTTCAAAGATATGGCTGTCTTTCCTTTTTATCTGGCAGATACAGTAGAAATAAGCTTAATAAAACATGGTACCATTCTTATCATTCATGGCATCAGCCATTCAAATTTTACATATAGTTGTATCTGACACCGCCTGTGTGAACAACAGCCCTGGTGATGATTTATGGTGATTTATTGATTACTCTCAATACCTATATGAATGATTCGCTAATAATGATCGCAAATTGATATAAAATTGATCATTAAAAAATCATTAAAACTTTCTAAATTAAATTATAGTTTTTTTTTTTTTTTTTTTTTTTAAGTCTAAAGCTCTTTTAAAGAATCGTTGAATTTGAAGGAGTTCGGGTAGGGATGGTATACTCACGAGGCTGCAGTTCCGGTTTCGTCTCGTTTGACAAAAGTGGTCTCAGTCCCGATCTCGTCTCAAAGTAAATAGTATAAAATAAACAAAATGTGTAAGTAGTATCATTTTTTGCTTTTATTATTCAATTTGAATTGTTGTGTGGCATATCCATTCGTAGCTAGGTGGCCAACACTCGTGCTTTTTATGCGTGTTCGCGGGTTCAAGCATTAGGGTGTATATCAAGCATTGGATAAAACTCGAATAGTGATCCACATTTCACTTTAAACAACAGATCTTATCATATAACCTCAGTACTTGCTATGCAGAGAAACTCTTCACAGTCAACTTCAATACTATAGTTAATTTCCTTCCTGCTGAATCAGAGTTATTCAATATCCTACCAGATAACACAGTAGAAGCAAGAATGTATTTGAATTATAGGAAATTTAAATTTTACAATTTCTCATTTATTGTTCGCTACCAGAATGTCCGTTCTTTGCACAAGGAGAATAAGTTTCATTTTGGACATATAGGGCAAAAATACTGTCACCAATCAACTATGAATTCGACACTAATATCGATCATTTTCAATTATTTTTAAGTCACCATCCCCTTTAAGAGCACTAATGGGAGCTGGACTTAGAAGATTTAAACAGCATCGGAAGTGTCACTGTTTGTCTCAGCGACCCCGAAAATTATGGATTCAACACTACTATCGGTTATTTTTATATATAGTATATCGTATGTCCTAAAAATGGCGCTTACAAACTACAGAACACTATTCTGCAGGTCAAAATAAAGGGAAAATCTTATATGATGGAATACTCTCCGGGGCCTCCCTCAGCTGGTATGGGGAATTAAAATTTCACTATGTGGCAACATCGCATATTAATTTGGAACATTAGCATCGCTCTACAAATCCATCAAACAGTTATATCGATTGTTAAGATAATAATTGGTGCTAGTATCAACGTCTATTGACTTCACGGGCGTCTCTGGCGGTCTAAAGAGGGGACGCGTCCCCCAAATATTCTGAGCACGAGATAAATGCATCAATGCTGAAAGTATTTAGATCTATGTGGAAGAAGTAAAAATATAGACAGAACAAATTAAAGTTATGCCTGTTCTTAAACATTAGGTTAACGTGAATAGAATGTCCGCCTGACGTATGTCACTTTGAAAGAAGTATTTTATTTATTTATTTATTTATTTTTAAAGTTACGCTTCTTGGTTAGTCAAAGTAATATCTGCTGCAGGAACATAAGTTTTTCATAGCTTAACCAGCAACAATTGGTTTCCATGACGAAGGGAGACTGGATAAGGGGATGTATAGAAATTTATCTGCGAATTAAGAAGGGGAATCTACAAGGACGGAAATATACACTAGAAGCGAAGGTGACCAAAAAGAATTTTAAAAGATAGAGAAATTTGAATATTATATATGAGAGTAAATTTCATGCGAATACTGTAGAAGGGCAGCAAGGGACAACTACTATGACAACATATAAACTAAAGATAGAAATGAGTGTTTAATGAGTGAATTGGGTTTGAAGAAGATGGAAAGAATACATTGAGGAGTCGGATGACACCAAGAATAAACAGTACATTTTAGACATTAAAACGGAAAATGAAGTAAACGAGGATGGTTCATTGGAGAAGTTCAAAAACATACAGCGAAATGAAGAACAAAAAAGTAGATAATATATATACCCATTCCTTCCTCCAATTTGCAGAGTTGAATTTGGATTTAAACGACATCGGAAGTGTCACTGTTCATCTCAACGACACTTAAAACTATGGATTCGACATATATATCGGTAATTTTCGATCATTTTTAAATTAATCCCCCTCACCTTCCCTTACATTGTACAAATAAAATGAAATAATAAAAACAATCCCAGGTTGGAACTCATCTATGTTGAAAATTTGATTGTGATCGATTGGGTGGTTCAAGAGTTATTAAGTCACAAAAGTAGTCACTTTTATTTTGTATATAGCCTATAGATTACATTCTGCTTTGACTGCCATGTTAAACAAAGAAAATCACGTTCATTATCTAAATAAATAGATATTTTACTACTACAATAATTGTTTCAAATATATGAAATGCTTTATTACCTTTCACAAGACCAACTTTAATTGACATTTTATAACACGACCTTCTTACAATCTTATGATGAGCTTTTTCTCCATAATACTATCGCTGCACATTAAGTTGTAGGACCACTTCTCAAATACTCTCGGTGCAGAAGGGAATGCTAAACTTAAATCAAACAATCACCTTTTATTAACTATAGTCTCAGTGGCGTCTTCAATCGAGTTAGGTTTGAACTCAGATGTCTCTCGTAGTTCGAATTGCACTTTCCGGTTTTTTACAAGCTCATACAATCGTGATGCATTATATAGGAGTTTTTTTTTCTGTTGTAAAGAATGAAAATTACAAATTGTTGTATACTTCCGTGTTTATAGTGGAGCAAAACGAAACTGCTAGAATTTTTTATATAATTACGAAAAAAGCACAGTTGCGTAACGATAACAGAAAATAAAAATTTAAATCTCAGAGTGCTGAATACTATGATTGAATTAAAGTTTACAAAAAAAATCCCCTTTCGGATATCATGGCTTAAAAATCTGTTTGTGGCACTCATGCCTGTGGGGGTGATGAGTGCTCAGTACTCGACTCCCGTCGCCGTTAATGCTGGGTTTCTCAACCGGAGTTCGCTACTACTTTCTTTCAAGTAGCTTCCTAATTGTCCTTATGACGCTGGGTGCATGCCATAATGCCAACACTATCTAGTGAGTATGCATGGTCGGCAATCGTTCCTCGAGCCAGACCCGACACTCCTTGACTTCGCTGACCTCACTAGGGCATTGCCGAGTTATTTAAACATTTACAACTTCGCTTCCCACTACATTAATTAGTTTTACATCGTTATCTACGTGAAATAGAAATTTATTTTTATTCCATACATACAAGCGGTTGTAATAAAACAACAGGGAATTTTAAACGTATATTTCTGTGGATAATTCCTTAACTGTGTAACTAGGGACAAATCCAGGCTGAGTATTGCTAGGGGAGCAGTCGTTCGAGCTCAAAACCAGTAATAATATATTGCAAAAAAAAAAAAAAAAAAAAAAAAAAAGTCAAAGAATTTTATAAAAGGGAATGGACTCTTCTGTACAATTAACTTGTTTAAACATTGATACTGATGGATTACTACTACTATTATTATTATTATTATTATTATTATTATTATTATTATTATTATTAATAATAATAATAATAATAATAATAATAATAATAATAATAATAATAATAATAATAAATAGTAGTAGTAGTAGTAGAAGAAGAAGAAGAAGAAGAAAAATACGATGCCAGAACCTTAGGTCTATTAACTTTCTGCACTATCAAACTAGAATTTCTAAAACTGCAATATTGGCAAACACTTGCGAACAGATAGCGTTTAAAGCTTATTGTCTACCAATTGTTTAAGAAAGCAGAAATCGGTTTTCAGAACGGTGCTGGTTGTCATTGCTGCTGACTACCACAGCCAATTATTGGTGCTGATTGCCACGACTGGCGCTAATTGTCAATATCAAGGTGCTGATTGTCACGATGGCGTGCTGACTGCCACGAGTCTGAGAGGAAGTTGCTAGACGTAACATTACCGGACGTCAAGAAGCATGAAAGAAACGTGATGAACCTTAGGATCGTGTTGTTCAGACCAACTTCTAACAAACGTAAACAGATCTCTGTATGTACTTTCAGTTTTGTCAGGGAGCAGTACGTACAAAATTGGTACGATTTATATGTTCTCACTTGAATTCCCTATGTCAGCATGAACTGTGTACAGCTGAGCAAATTGTTTCGAGCAGTTCTTGGAAATTCCATAAAAAAAAACACTGCTGGCTGTCCTTCACAAGGGAAGTTCGGAAGAAAGCACTCGCCTGCAAGAAAACTAAGCATGCCATTTGAAGCCCTAATTCATGCTGATTACAACAAGCTAATAAAATTCCTGTACGGTTGAGAATTGTTCGAGATATTCAACTTGGCATTATATGAGAAAATAAGAATATGCGCATTTAAACGCGTTAAGTACAACATAATTAGCAATGAATATTGACATACGAATTGAATGCTATCGGAAGTAACAGAAAAAAAGGACTGTTTTGCAATAACTAACGGGTTTGTTAGATACAATTAGTCATTATATTGTTCACAATAATGATAACTAAGAGATGAAAATTAATCACTGTTGTTCTTCTGTTTTATGAAGAAATGACACAGGCAAAAGACTTCCTTCCATCATGAACATTTTATATGTGCAATTGCGTTGCATTCGTCAAGGAAACAGTTCGCAGAACCAAACCAGAAAGCAAATTCGATAAGTGATTCAAAAGGTATAGGCCTATAATTTGTTCGTAACCTACCTTGAGAAACGCAAACTGAAACAATCCAATGTATTGCGGTGATCGGAACTGATTCGTATGGATACGAACTGTATTTGATTATTTCGTTGGTACATCATAACGTCCTGATGAAGTTGTTTCATACTCTGTACAAATCTTCTGCCATAATCTTTGATTGGTAGGAATCCAAACACATCAAATAGTTGTATCCCCGTGTGTAGCAGTTCTCTGGTATCTTCTCAACCATTACGTCTTTTGTCATCCGTCATGCAACTTGTAATGAACAATTTGTCTGTGAATGGACCCAGTGATCAAGCAGTAGCAAGTTCAAAACATCAGGCTTCGCTATGGAAGAAAATACTTAACGCGTTTAAATATGCATCCACTCATTTTTTCATATAAACTTCCAAGCTGAATATCTCGAACCGTTCTCAACTGTACAGGAATAATATTACCTGTTGAAATCAGCATGAATTGGTCCTTCAAATGGCATGCTTAGTTTCTCTGCAGGCGAGTGCTTTGTCCCGAACTTCCCTTGTCAGCGTTGGCTTCTGACCATCATATCCAAAACACAAAATCCGTTTATCTTGTTCTAATTTATCGTACTGCAAAAAGGAAGTTCCGTCTTCGAAGCAAAGATGATCATCCGGAAAATCTAGTTCTTTAGACGTGGAATTATTATTATCGTTATTATTATTATTATTATTATTATTATTATTATTATTATTATTATTATTATTATTATTATTATTATTATTATTATTATTAATGCCAAGAACTGTCCATCTAGCATTGTTTAAATAGCCCTTCCTTTGACTTTAGAAACATTATTTGGGTGAATAAATACACACTAATTTTACATTATAATACTGATCCATTAAATAATACAATAAAACAATTAATTTAAACAACGAAATGTGCAAATTGTACATATAACAGAAAAGACAATCCCTTTATAAACATCCAAGCGTATGTCGTTACACTTAGTGAGTAACTTGGTAACTTACAGGATGCTACATAGATTTGCTGTGACGATTAGTAAATTAATCCCGCATATTAATTTAGTGTGATGATTAGTAAATTTAGTATGAAGGATTAATTCCGCTCTTTCCAAATAGTTTCTCTTAGGCTCATGGCAGTCAGCTCACCGTCGTGGCAGTCAGCACCTTGATATTTGCAATCAGCGCCAGTCGTGGCAATCAGCACCAATAATTGGCTGTGGCAGTCAGCACACGTTGCAATCAGCACCAAACCTTCAGAACGAAGCGATAGCGCAAAATATCAAATCTTAAAAACAAAGAAGAAGAAATGGCTACCTGCATTTTCGAAGGTCGAAATTTTCTGAGCAAGAACGCCAATGCAAGTAATTTCTTGCGATGTATTGCTTCATTAAACTTCTACAACGTAAAAAAAAAAAAAAAAAAAAAAAAATCCTCTGGATCTACCCCTATGTGTAACAAAATAATATTGGAAGGTTGAAGTCTTATGTGCTTGTTTTACAAAATTAGGTTTCGGAATTTGTTGAAAACATGCTCTTTGACTAAAAATGACTGGAAAGCGAATAGATCTACAGTATATTGAGTCACAACTCAAAATTTGAGTTGTTTTAAACACTTTCGATATACCTTGTGAATCACCTCAAAGGTGGAATTCCTCTTTCTCCCGTGTATATCCCTCTGAACAAGATCACCCAAGGGTAATTGTTTACTATCAGAAATGTAACTTAACAATGCGTGCATTTTGAGTAAAGACAATGGTATATATATATATATATATATATATATATATATATATATATATATATATATATATATATATATATATATATATATATATATATATATAATGTGTGTGTGTGTGTGTGTGTATGATGTATTTTTTTGTCGATATTCAAAACGAGAGACCGAGACTTTGGAGAGTGAGCTTGATTTTTTTTTTTTTTTTTGGTGACGAGTTAGTTTCAGGAAGTTACTCTCTCACGAAGTTATTCCCCAGTATTTCCAAGTGGCGTGTTGTTTGCCACGACTCGATTTTCGTGTTGATTGCCACGATTTTGCCACGATTTGCATTCCGATCTTACCACATTCATTATCGTGAAAGTTCACACACACCTGGAGTAAAAGGAAGGGTTGTAAGGCACCTCTGTTTTTGATTCTCTGGAACAAGTGGTAAATGTTCTCGCCTTTGAACACAAAAAATTAGTAAATTTATATAACTGCATTTTCTCTTTTAACTGAGTTTTTAATATGGGCTGTTACAAAATGTTACGTTTTCTTTTATGCTACGCGACTAAAGAACTGGGTTTTATATACTTTAGAAAAATGAAATGAAATATTTCAGTCTTACTTCCCATGGTTATGACGTGTAAGCTAAAGGATATGGTAATGATCAGAATGAATGAAAAATAGTGTAATGAAGAAAGTGGTAGGAAACAAGAACCCACTGCATCACTGTCGTCTAAAGTGTTTACTCTGAGACTTGCTGGAAAAATTAAGCAAATATTTCTCATTTCTGCACCCCGAGAATCCACCTGAGATACGATCTTGTGTACGATTACATCACAAAAACAATATTTTAAATTATTCCTTTTTTTCTGGGGGTGGTTCAGTATCGAATGATTTATCTTTCGATTGCGGAATTCAACTTCTTACATTTATATAGTCTAAATTTTACCTTCAAACGTCCGAGAGAATTAATGGTTCAAGAGAAATGTAATCTGCTAGTTTACTTCTCCAATAGGTTTTATTGTATCAAATCGTACACAGTACTCCCTTGTGGCTATGTGGATAGCCCCTTGTGGCTATGTGGATGGGCGTACGCGCCTTTGGGGTGGGAGACCTGGGTTAGATTACCGGCGGAAACTTATTTGGATCAGATTCCATGTTAAGCTGTAGGTTCATGCCTCAGTCTGCTGCTGAATCGGATGTTTAACTCAAATCTACTCCAATTCATGCACATTCCATCTTGTTTCAAAAAAGCTATGAAGGGATTGCTGACCCATGTATTTTAATAATCTCTGTTGAATTGATTTGATTTGATTTTTAGCGGCCCGCTCAGCATCGAGGCTATATGAGATGTGGACCTACAGTTTTAACGTAGAATCCGATCCACATGAGCTCCCGCTGGAATCGAACCCGGGTCTTCCAAGTCAGAAACGCGTACGCTAACCGCCTAGCCACAAAGGAGCCCTCTGTGTGGGCTTGAAAATAGCCAACTAACAATACAAAAGTCACTAAATTTTTGTATTACCAATAGAAGTTTCCTTCCTCTCACCAAAGATGTTCAAAAGATTGCTAAATCCATATATTTAAATCTAATTTTGTTTAATTTAATCTCTAGGAAAGCTATGAAAGATTAAAAGAAAAAAAAACATGCCCCTCCTGAAGGTCCGGGTTCTCATTTTTCGGGATGGTTATCTCCTACTTATGGGTGGTCCTGATGAAATGCCTACATTCAACGTTGGCTACATATTCGAACACACACAAATTGTACGTCATATAAATTTTGAAAATGCATTTGGGGAAATTTTAAGCACACAAATGATTACCTCGAGTGCTTGAACTCAACTTGAATAAATTTAACAGCGGCGTTAGCAGCTGATAGCGTAACCCAATAACGTGCTTGGGACAGTTTGTATTGTATGTATTATGTTTATAAATATAATAGATTTGATTTTTATGATATGGTCATCTGGTAACCCTCGGCTTATGAGTCCATTATCTATATATCTTCACGATTGTGATATAAGATAAGCCAGAGATAATACCGTGGCAAACAACACCAAAATGAAGTCGTGGAAAACAACACGTAAACTATTTCCAGCCCTTAAAAAAAAAAAAAAAAAAACTCCTGAAGTTTGGAACTTCACTCCTAAGTCCTCGCAAACAACTCCTAAACGATTGATATTCACGAAGAGTTTGACTAATGGGAGACCCCACTATTTTGTTGTACTGTATATCCAGAACTTTTAACTCATAAACTTAACAATTTCACCCATAAATCCTTCGAAACAAATCAAAAACAATTAACGTAGGTTTCATTATTCGTGACGAATGGGCCCTTCTTTATTTTACTGGCTGTATCTTGAGAAGTGTAAACTTCTAAACTTTAGGATTTCAGTCTTAAATCCTCTCAGACAATTTTAAAACAATTGATGTAGGTTTTAAAATTATATGTGACGTATGGGGTGCTAACTTCACGAAGTTGGACCCAATTTGCGGTAATGTATCTTTAAAATAGTAACTTCTAACTTCGGGACTTCACTCCTATATCTTCCCAAACAAATCATAAACGATTGGTGTACGTTCTAAGAATATTCGCCCTCTATCTCTCTATCCCGCCCTCCAAATTTATTCTTGTTATAACTTGAGAACGACAAGAGCACAAAACTGGGGTTTTCAGAGTAAAAGGGTTTTAAAAAAGTTTGGCATAGAAAATATTTTCAATTTCTAAAGTAGTGGCTGGAGAGATGGGTACCCCATATTTAATAGAGAGAGAACTCGAAAACGGCAAGAGAACAAAAGTAGTAGTTTTCAGCACAAAACTATTAATAGTACAAAACTTTTGCATAGAATGAACTTTCAATTTCCGAAGTCTCCAGCCCTCCCAAATTATTCTTGCTATAACTTAAGAACAGCGAGAGCACAAAACTTGGGATTTTCGGTACAAAAGGTAAGAAAATACCACAAGACTTTGCCGTACAAAAGACTTTGAATTTCAAAATTGTGTGTGTGGGGGGGAAGGGAGGATTGAGACCTGGACCTCTAAATAGGGGACCGCGGTGGGTCAGTGGTATAGTATTCACCTCTGGTACTGAATCCCTCATTCAATCCAGATAGAAGATAGAACGTAGAAAATGTCTAGAAATGTCACGTTAATTTTGAAACGAGTACAGGGATTGAAACGAGTTCATGCAGACATGCTTAATTTTACACACCTTTATTTTTGTTAAGGTTACTGATCAGAACGAAATAATTATTCTACCATTCAGTAAAATGTTTTCTTTGTTTTGAACTTTCTTTTATGATCAATATTCCAGGTAAATTATGTCAGTTGTCTTTTTTCGTTCCTATTTTCTTTCGTTTTTTTTTTCATCGCTCACTTGTCGCACTCTCCCATGTTTGAAATGAGCAAGTGGATTTAAAGCAGATAAAATTTCTGCTTTTATTGTTTCCGTTTGTCTTTCCTTTTGTTTAGCACATAGAAATAAGCTTCACAAAACATGCTACTATTTCTTATCATTCACGGCAGCAGCCATCCAAAATTTTAGACATAGTTATATTTGTCACCGCCTATGTGAACAGTTCCAATGGTGATTTCTTGAATATTCTCAGTACCTGTGTGAATAGTTCCCTAATAATGATGGTAAATTGGTATAAAGTTCATCATCAAAAATTCATGAAAATTTTCTAAACTATGTTACAAATGGTTGTTGAGCCTGTAATTCTTTCAACTTCTTTTAGAAAATCGTCCAATTTAGAGGAGTTCCGATTAGGGGTGGTATAGAGACGAGACCCCAATGTAGGTCTTGTCTCGTTTGACAAATAATGGCCTCGATCCTGATCTCGTCTCGATAAACACACTGTACGCTTGTCTCGATCTAGAATGTCAAGTCTCGATTTCGTCTCGGAATAAGTAGTGTGAAATAAAAAATGTGAAAGTAGTATCATCTTACAGACTGTCGTTTCATCTTTCTTATTTTTAGCCTTCATTCTTGAATTAGAATTATTGAATGGCGTGTCCATTCGTAGCTAAGTTGCAATGCTCGTGCTTCCTATGCGTGTTTGCGGATTCAATCATTAGTACGTATATCAAGCCTTGGATAAAACTCGAATAGTATCCACATTTCACTTTAAACAACATATCTTGTCTCATATAACCTCAATATTTGTTATATAGTGAAACTCTAATCAATCAACTTCAATACTATAGCTTATTTTCTTCCTGCTGAACCAGGGTTGTTCAACATTCCTACCAGATAATGCCGTCGATAGTAGCAAGAAGGTATTTAAACGATAGGAAATTTAAATTTTACAATTTCGTATTTATTATCCATTAATTCTTCTTTGACTGCCATGTTAAACAAAGAAAATCACGTTCATTATCTTAACAAATAGATATTTTACTAATACAATATTTGTTTCAAATGGATGAAATCCTTAATTACCTTTCACAACACCAACTTTAATTGACACTTTGTAACACGAGCTTATTGCAACCTTACGATACGCTTATTCTCCATAATATTATAGTTACACATTAAGCTGTAGGTCCGCGTCTCATATAGTCTTGGTGCAGAACGAGACACTAAACTGAAATCCAAGAATCATCTTTTACTATCTATGGTCTCGGGTTGTGTCACCAAACACGAGATTCAAACTCAGATATCTCTCCTAGTTCAGATTTCACTTTCTGTTTCTTATACAAGCTCATAAGACTGTGATGTATTATATAGGTATACAACCTTTTTTTTTTTCACCTAACAGTATGAATAGTTCCAAATTATCGTACACTTCCGTGTTTGTAGTCGAGCAAATCGAAACTGCGTTCTCCATTTTCTCTTCCGATCCCCAATACTTGAATATGTTGCTCCCCCATATCAATTACTTGATTATGTTTCTCCAGCAAAGTTAGCTCCTTATGGCACACTTTCTATGCGTGCCGTCTGCTCACACTTGTTCTTAAGAGTAAAACTGATATAAGTGACTGGTGTGAAATAAGTCTTCTGTATGTGAAATATCGACAGAAAGCCAGTGCGTCATCCCATGGGATGCATAAAAGTATAATTGGAAACGTTATCCCACTTTTTCTAGTTCTTCAGGATTCGTGGTAGAATTATTGAATATACTCATAACCTGTTACAATTAACTGTTTATCTCTTGAGTAGTTTCAAAGGTTTTCTTCCCTTTTTGGAACAAAGACAAAGCCATGTTACTTCCTGAAAATTCATATAAAAATATCATCATATCATCCATGTTTCCTCCTCTATTTTCATGTATTTAAACATTTTGACTGATTGATGAAATCTGCTTTCTTTATGAAAAATCAGAAAAATACGCTTGAGAGAGAGAGAGAGAGAGAGAGAGAGAGAGAGAGAGAGAGAGAGAAACAGATACAAGATTAAACGACATAACCCTTTCCTCCATTTGTAACTTTATATCCACCTAACCTACAGAGATTGTACTTTATATCAAACGACAAGAAATTTGTTTACATAATATTTTGTTATAAGTTTCAAAATCGTATAATTGAACAAAAGGTAAGAAATCAAGGAAACGTGGATATTCTATAGACTGCGGCGATCACATGAGATATGGCAGGAATATTGGGTGAAGCTTAAGTGAATATCTGGTCACTTTTACAATATGCCTATACTTGATGGAAAGAAGCTGTCCCATAAGTTTTATTGTTACTATTTTTTTTCGGTTCAGACCCCTGCATACTGCACTAAAACAGTTCGCACTTAATTAAAAATTTACAATTTTAATGGTGATGCTCGATGTCAAGCGTATACTATCTATACCGGATCTTTGGTGCTTTGTTTAATTTTATTTTATGAATTATACAAACTCTCGTCGAATTTGTGACTTCATTTTATATTTTCTGTAATGATTTTGCAACTCCATGTAATATTTTCATATCTTGGTGTCAAACATATAATATCTAGTCATATAGTGTAATTGCGCTTATACTGTTTTGATGTGTACTTTTTATTTTTATTTTTTTTTTTAAATTTAGAAACTACAAATTTCTTAAATTGTGTCATTTCTTGTCAGTACTACCAACATAATTTCACATTAGGCAATCTTGAATTCAAGATTCGCTTACACTTTCTCTTGAGTTAACATCTGCAAATTTCATTGCCTGAGGTTATTAGACGAATCTTGAATAGCCGAAAGTTGAAGTCACCGAGTTCAATACTTTCTTTCAAGTAGTTCCCCAATTGTCCTCACGACGCTGGGTGGATACCGAAATGCCAATACCATGTAATCAGTACCCATGGTCACTCGGGCCAGATCCGGTACTATTTAACTTCGCTGATCTCACTAGGACATTGTCGACTAAATTAAACATTAACAACTTTGCTTTCCAGTTAACATTAATTAGCTTTACATTGGTATCTACGTAAAATAGAAATTTATTTTTATTCCTCGCATGCAAGCTCTTGTAATAAACAAGAAAAAATTTTAAATGTATCTTTCTGTGAATAATTTCTTAACTGTGTAACTAGAGGCGGATCCAAGTTAAATATTGGGGGGGGGGCAGTCGTTCGAGCTCAAAACAAGGTAATAATATATTGCAAAAAAGAAAGAAGAAAGAAAAAACGAAAAGTCAAACAATTTTAGAAAAGGGAATGGACTCTTCTTTAGAATTAATATGAACAAAAACACCAGAGGTACAAAAAGTGCAGCCAAGTTCGTCAGCCTCAAAAAGTGTTGAGATGAGGATGGATGAGCCAAGTTTTTTACCACTGCATCTGAAACGAACACTGGAACTTGGCGCAAGATGTCTAACATATTCGAATACATTAAGATGTCTGTTCCTAGTTTCACGGCCGGGACATTTCAGCCATAAGGCTAATGGTGACCCCCAAATCCACCACGCTCACAAACACCATCCCTAAGGTTCGTTAACATCATTTACCTTGACACTTCGTGAAGGAATGTAAGTTTTCCTTGTCTGGGTTTCGAACCACCAATCTTACTGCAATATACTGTATATGTGCCTTAGCGCCTTAGCGAAGTTGATATTCCTAATGTTGGTGGTGGTCCCAAACCCACCACGCCCACCACCACTATTCCTAAGGTTCCTTAATATAATTTTCCTTGACATCTCGCGCCAAGTTCCAGTGTTCGTTTCAGATGCAGGACCAAGGAACTTGGTTCATCCATCCTCATCTCAACACTTTTTGAGGCTGACGAACTTGGCTGCACTTTTTGTACCTCTGGTGTTTTTGTTCATATTTCACTTCTTTTTGTAGTTCACCATGTCAATATCGTATATCTTAATTGTGGCATATTATTGGATTTAAATTTAAAATTGTACATTTTTAAAGGAGTCATAATGTGTTACATGCATCATTAGTTCCCAAGGGCTCTCCCACCGGAAATCGAATCCAGGACGCCGTACAAGAAAGGCGCACATGCTAGCCACTAGAACAGCGGGGAGGATTCATTCTATTAAATATATGTGAGAATGTTAGGTCCAAACGAGATTCTAATTCATTTACCAGAACTACAAAATCACGATCGCTAACATCTCATTTGTCATTACCTAAATACGAAGAGTATCAACAGGGCCCAAAACCCTTAATGCTGAATCCTCGCAGCTACATAATTAAACATGGCTGGTGTTTCAATATACTTAATTGTTCTCTACCATTCCACATTGCGAAATTACGGAGTTCATTACATGGCGCGCATGTTGCGCAGTTTCATACTGCCTCGGGTTTTCCTTCCAATTATATCCACCTTTCAAATAGCTTGTAATCTTAATAATATTTGCCACCAACATATCCTAACTGTATATAAAACTACATGAACTGACATAAATTAAAGAGGTGCTTCCGGTTGACAGTTGAAATGATGAGGGGGAATGAAGAATTTCCCCATGTTGTTTAAATGGGTCTTTTTTTTTTTTTTTTTTTTTTTTTGGACCTATAATCTCATGCTTTAGGAACTTGGAATTGGAATAGGAACTTGAAATTCAGTATGCTTCTACGTTTTTGTTAGTATTACCTAAGTAATCAGTAAAAATAAACAATTCCAACTTTAGAGTGGTTTTATGAGGAACTGAAAAAACATTTCCTTGTTATTTATATTGGACGTCTTCTACACCCCAAAATGTTTATTCACTTCCGGCAAGATTAGAATGATGAAATTTGGCACGATTGTAGCCTCTCGCGACTAACCTACAAGAAAATTGCTAAAAGTGATTTAAAAAAAAAAATTAAGGAATCTAAAGGGAGATGAAGAAATCCCCATGTTATTTAAATAGGCGTTTTCCTGGGATACAAAATCTTATGTTTTAGATAGTTGAAATAGGAAAAGAAATGTGAAATCCGGTAGAATTGTGAGCTTAAGAGGTGTGAGGAAGTAGGCCGAGCAAAGGCAGACGCGTGGGGGCAAACCCCAGGTGGGCAAATTCAGGGAATATGAAGAGCAAAGGCACAAAATTCACTGTTGATGAAAAGGCCGATACGTAAGAGATTCACACACTGTTCGCAGATAGAGACACGAAGCATCAAGAACATTTTTACATAATGACTGTGGTAACCATAATACAACTCGTGGTACCAATATATTTACGAAATCGATTACATTTTGTTGCTAGTCTCACGTAAACTCAAACAATTAAATTTCTCATTTCTTCGGAAACTTCATTAATTCTAAATATCCTCACTTCTACAATCTCTTAGGCCCTTTTTAGACGTTATGATAAATCATCAAGGGTGGAGATTTTTTTATCATATGCAAGAGAGATATTTTCTATTCACACACGGCGATATCGCTCGGAGATATTCCTCACAGAGGTCAATAGAGTCTGACATCTTTCGGAGGTTATGTGAACTATTTCAGAAAAATACAGGGCCACGATGTTTGCTTGTGGTGTGTGTGTGTGCGTTTCTACCTGCCACTTGTGAAAGGACAATTCCTGTTTCTTGGTAATTTGTGTTCCCGCCGTAGTAAAATAAAGAGCTTGAAATGGAAAAGAACTATTATGCGGCTTTTGCAATTATCATGTCCGTAGCAATGATATAATTGTGTTTATGTTTAAAAAAGAAAAGAAATATAGAACGGTGTTGCCTATTTAGACACTTAAGAATCGTTAATAGTAAGCTGAAAGACGAGTGTCATTTTATTGCTGGGGTTTTTAATTCATTTTTTGTATTTGTGTCCACAGAATATATCTAAATTAAAAGATAAAATATACATTCTTGTCCCAAGTATTTAAACATACAACACCCCCCCCATATATATATATATATATATATATATATATATATATATATATATATATATATATATATATATATATACCTTGTATACTAATCCGTAACTACGCAACTTTTCTCGTTAAATCTTTTAGGATTCATGGTATCTTTAGATACCATGGCGTAAGTGTTGTCTTTGACCGCTTATTTAGGTTCTATAACAGTTATTTAGGCCGGCTTTTTTTATTGGTCAAAAAAAGGATGCATTTTGGAATCAGATGGTCATCTTGGTGGCGCCAAGTGGGGACAGAGGGAAGTGACTTATCCTTGAGGAAATTTCAAAACTTTTTCAAGCCTTTAGTTTCTAACATACCAGATTGAAACTTTGCACACGGATTGTGTGCACCTTTGAGTAGGCCTATTTCTCAATTCTTTAGATCCATGTGTACTCGGGCCCGAGGCTGAGGGTTGCAACTATTCCGAGGGGGCGATTTTTTCAGAAAAAAATCTGATTTTTACCAATTTTTCCGCTTTAGGTGTACGATACGCACATGTGAGTCATACCGTTGGAAAGGGCTTGTTATATTGAAGAAAATAGTGTTTGAACCATGACTCTAGGCCAAATAGTAACGACGCAGTAAATTTTTATAATATGATTGAGTTGATTTTGAGTTTAATGTCCTGTTCAGCAGTGATGCTATGTGAGACGTGGACCTACTGATTAACGTGGAATCCAAACCACATGAGCTCCCACTGGAAATCGAACCCGGGTCTCCCACGCCAAAGGCGCGTACGCTAACCGGTTAGTTATACGTGCGTGTGTGGCCTAAATTCAGACTTTCAAAAAAATTTTCATCCCTTTGTTTTCAAGATACAAGATTGAAATTTAGCACACGCATTGTGTACGTAATACGTATTTTCAAGAAATTTTCAGATCCCTACGTGAACCCAGGGCCGGGCCAGAGTCAGTGTCGGATGTAGAAGGTAAAAAATCGGGCAGCCAGCCAGACCCCAGACTATGATAGGTATATCATGACTTTACTATAAACTTTCAAAAATATATAAATAATAAATTATTTTTTGACTCAAAAAACTGGGGTCCTACGCAGGGCATGATTTAGGGAGGTGCAAAAGTGCACGTGCACCCCCGCGTTGTTGTAAATATATCGGCCGCGGTGGCTCAGTGGTAGAGCGTTCACCTCTGGTGCATGGGTTCCTGGTTCAAACCTTGCTCCCGCCAAGTGAACTTTGTGGTGGACAAACACCGTGTATGTGGGTTTCCTTCCACTTTCTTCATTCCACCATTTCATTCATTTCTCATTCTCACCGTCTCCTTTAGCCTAACCGTTATAACCGTGGGGCTGAAAACTAAAAAAATTCATTTCATTTCGTTGTAAATGTACACTACCTAAAGTAAGAAGCTAGCAGAGAGCTTTGCAAAATAAATAGTTTAAGTCAATTTTCTGAAGGTTGAAGGAAAAGAATTCATCGAAATCAGACACTTAGCATTTCCAAAGGAATTTCTCATTCACATCACAGATAAAGCATTTAAAAAAACTCAAATTTAATTCAAATGTACTGGTAGTTATTGGTGCACCCCCTCAGAGAATCCTAGATCTAGGTCCCCCGGGCTAGAGCCGCCACTGGCCAAAGTGGTGAAGTGTTTCAGGGGGATCCTTTAAAAAAACCGGGTTTTCCCGAATTTTCCGGTCCAGGTGTATGATACGGACATGTGAGTGGTATCGTTGGAAAGGGTTTGTTATACTGAAGAAAATGGCGTTTGAACCATGACTCTAGGCCAAATAGTAACGATGCAGTAAATTATATATATAATGTAAATTTTGCAGGATTTAAATTTAGCACACGTATTGTGTACATAACTACGTATTTTCATAAAAAATGCATATCCCTACGTGAACCCAGGCTCGAACTAGAGGGATGCAAAAATTTCGAAAAATCGAAAAATCTCCCAGTTTTCCTCGATTTTCCAGTTTCTGGTGTATAATACGGACAAAGAAGTAGTACAGTTGAAAAGGATGTTCTATTCTGAACAAAATGAGATATAAAACATGATCCTATGATAAATGATCCCATGATCTTAACATATTTCAAATTCTATCGAATATCAAATTCATGGTGTATATTTCAAGGTGAAGTTTGCCCATCTATTCAATAAACTTGTATTTCAGCTCATAGAGGCAAATATTTTTGCTAACTTCATATACCCTGCATTTCATTGCAGTTTATTTTATTATAAATCATTACTTAATTCTACATATTATAGAATTGTTCATAATATTTGTCAAATTGCCTCCGACATTTTCAACTATAAATGTTTTTTTTTTTTTCATTTCTTTATATAACGAAATGTAATGCCATAGTGACATTTTGCACTATGCTCTCTCTTTTGTTACGAGCTAAAGGTGACTATTTTATTTCTAAACGAAAAATAAAATTAGTTATATTTAGTTCCAGAATTAAAGATGATGGAAACCAATGAGCTGACCACACACAAAACAACTTAAATCCATCTTCTTGACCATAGCTAATTAAGGACTACAATTGAAGAGCATTCAATTTATTTTTGAGCTGTAAACATATTCGTAGTTTTTATTAATACTAAAATCTAGAACAGTTTTACGCTTGTAAAATTCTACTTCATTTTGTTCGCTTGACAATAAATATATAAATACTTGCAGAATATCGAATCACATCTTAAACTGTAACTATATTTTCCTGTTTACTGGAGTCCTGTCTGATCAATGAAAAAAAAAAAATAAATAAAAAAAAAGTGGGACCCAATGAGCTACGGAATAAGATACACAAGTCACCTACTATATACGTATATATACAGGGCCGGATTTAGGGGGTGCAAGGGTAAACGTGCACCCCCTTCCGTTGTAAATATACACTACCTAAAGTGAGAAGCTAGCAGAGAGTTTTGCAAAATCAATATTTTAAGTCAATTTTCTGAAGGTTGAAGGAAAAGAATTCGAGACCAGACACTTAGCATTTCCAAAGGAATTCCTCATTCACATCACAGATGCCTAAAGGCATTTAAAAAACTCAAATTTAATTCAAATGTACTGGTAGTTATTAGTGTACCCCCTCAGAGATTCCTGGATCGGGCCCTATATATATCCGGGCCAGAGGTGGACAAAAAATCTAAAAACACTTCATACAGGACACGTAAGTTTGGCCCTCCACTGTACAACACGTGTTCCGGTTGCCGATCGTTCTTTTGTTTTCAATGTGTCATGTGGACCTTCCTCTTCCGTTAGCAGTAACAAGTTCACCTGTGAGTGTCGTGGTGTGAAAGTGGTGCGGTAAAATGGGCGACCTGACAGACTTCCAAAGAGGCATGATCGTTGGTGCCCGTCTGGTTGGAGCTACTGTCAGATAGGGACCGGAGAGCATTAAAAAGGATTGTAGCAGCTAAAAAAGAATACCACTGCAATGAAAATTACGTCTGAACTCAATTCCGGCCTATAGAACCTGGTTTCATCGAAAACAGAAAAAATGAAATGAAATCTTTAAGTTTTACGTCCCACGGTTATGCCGGTTAGGCTAAAGGAGACGGTGATGATGAGAGATGAGGGAAATGGTGGAATGAAGAAAGTGGGAGGAAACGGGAGAACCCCGAGAAAACCCACGAGCACGGTGTTTGTCCACCACAAAGTCCACACGGCACGAGCTGGGATCGAACCAGGGACCCCAAGCACCGGAGGTGAACGCTCTACCACTGAGCCACCGCGCCCCCCACCATCGAAAACAGAGCCCGACGGGAACTTCATAAAATGAAAATTCATGGCAGGGCCGCTATCGCCAATCCCCTAGTCACAGCAGTAAATGCGAAGAGGCGTATCCAGTGGAGCAAGGACCACAAGGCGTGGACTTATGAGCAGTGGAAACACGTAATGTGGTCCGATGAATCGACCTTCACCCAGGGATGAATTCAGGGGGTAGCCCGGGGGGAATCTCCCCCCGAAGAAAGTTTATTCCCCCCCCCCGGAGAACTCCCAGAATTTCAGTCACAAAATGTACGATAGAAATTACTTCATCCAATTATTTGTTTTTCTTTCTGTGCACGTGCAGACGAAATCCGATCTCTCAATACATATAAATGACACAGACCCATTCTATATAAATATTAAGCATGTAACATCTAAGATAGAATGCCAAAATAGTCAATAAAACCTGTATTTCTTAACGCTATGACCGAGTTTGGCAGAACATGAAATTGTCAACTGTTGAAGAAAGGTTTGTATTTTAGTAGGTATTATACTCTCGCTCTATATTATATATTAGTAGGTAGCACTAGAACTGATTGAGATAGGAAAGGAAAGATAGGGAAGATCTTTTGATCATTCCATATGATCTCTGGAATGAAACGTGCACATGTGGGCATGTGCATATATATAAAATGAAAGGAAAAAAGTAATAAAAAGTGCTCAAAATCAAGGAAAAGCAGGATTTAGTTTTTAAAATTTTCTCACCTTTCGCAGCTGGTCTGTCGACCTCACTCATATGTACGGGAATGTCATCGTATACTCTCACCCCAAGCGCTGATTTTCCACGACACGGCACTGAAGATTTTGTAAACTAAACTATTGATGTGTATGCAGTGAAGAAACCAAGGCCAATATACTTGATTTAGAATCAGAAGTGTGAGAAAGAATGATTACTTTTTGTTAAGATATTCCTATGTATGTTTGTTTTAGGACAAAAAATGTTTGAGTTAATTTATATCGTTTTAAAAACTTCTACATTAGTAACAAACAGTAACTAGACCTACTGAATATAGGAAAAAATAACTAAAATAGCTACTGTAAATAGCAGTTAAAGTTTAGTCTAAAATATTTTTGCCAGTCTTTATTTAATGTTTTAGATAAAATTAAACGATTGTTTTTTTTTTTTTAATATAATCACATTGAATATTTATCAGCAATTAGTCTCAATATTAGCTAAGATGTTCATGTGAATGGAATTGTTAAATATGCAAAAATACAGAAAAACAACCCTCCCCCCGAGGAGTTCACATTCCCCCCCGGGTGAAAATGTCTGAATTCAACACTGCCTTCACCTTGTTTCCAACAACCAGTCGTGTTTACGTATGGAAAACACCATCGCAGGCCTAGGATACAGACTGTCTGCTCCCAACTGTAAAGCATGGGGGTGATTCTGTTACAGTATGGACAGTGATATCGTGGTTTTCTGCAGGTCCCATCATAGCCCTGCATGGAATGATGAATACTAAGGAGTATGAGGCCATTTTGGGGGACCAGGTTCTACCCATTGCCCAAATATTGTTCCCTGGTGGTACAAAATTCCACACACCACGATTCAGGAGCTCTATACGTCCATTCCACGTCGGATCCAATCTGTTTTGGACGGAAAAAGAGGCCGCACACCGTACTAGGTATGATTTTCACACTTTTGTAAACGTTTTAGATTTTTGTCCAATCCTCCCTATATATATATATATATATATATATATATATATATATATATATATATATATATATATATATATCGGGTGAAGCATTTAAAATTGTTTTTGGGAATATCTTGAAAACTGCAAATCGGATTTTAAAAAAGTTTCAACAAAAGTTGTTCGCCTCGAAGGGGAACATCCAAAGATACCACACGCGACCTCCTGCCTCCACCACCCGGGGGAGGGAGGGGCAACTTTGAAATCTTAAATAGGAACCCCCATTTTTATCGCATATTCTGATTCTCCGTGAAAAAATACGTAACTTCTGTATTGAACATTTTTTTCGTTACGTGATAGATGGCGCTGTAATCGACAAAAACAAACATAGTACAAACGAATGACCTAGTTATTGTTTCAATTTTCTAAAGTCGGGGCTATCTTGCCAGATTATTAATATTCAAAGTCTAGTTTGGATTTTAGTATTTTCCGTTTACCATTTTTCCATTGCTTACTTGTATTTATTTTATTCATGTTTATTTTCCTTTGCAATTAGTATAAATTAGTTAACGTATAAGTGCAATTAGTTATCATTATTGTATTTTTTCCTTTCATTAATTATTTCATAATACAATTATATTATTACTGGTGAGCTTATGTCCGCGACCCATACATTATATATATATATATATATATATATATATATATATATATATATATATATATATATATACAGGCGCGGATCCAAGGAGGGGGCTATAGGGGCTATAGCCCCCCTTCTTGACGCTCAGGTATACACTGGATAAAAGGGCTTCAATCCTGCTTTACACAGGATAAAGCGGCAAACTATGGTTTAACCCCTCCCTTGATCATATCCTGGATCCGCCAGTATATATATATATATATATATATATATATATATATTTGTATACCTTTCGAGTCGTCGTCTGGAGACATAAATTGCACTATGTAGCAACGTCGCAAATAAAGAACCATAGATGTATCAATCTCTCAAATAGTTATATCAATTCTTTTCCAGATGGCAACTAAAGTCGATATTGATTGATACTGGCATCACTTATTAGTGAAGCAATCGATTTAACGCTTTGTTGTATTCGTAGAGTAATGCTAATGGCTTCAAGTTACTCTGCGACGTTGCCACATAGTAAAATTTGGATTCCCCATAGAGCCTGAAGGAGACCCCGGAGGGCATTTCATCATACAACATTTTCGCTTTATTGTGACCTGCAGAAGAGTGCTCTGTGGTCCGTAGGCACCATTTTTAGAACACCCATAGTTTATATTATAATAATCTTAAGTGTTCTTGGAAGAAGATAAACCTTTCTAGCCTAATGGTTACTATTGGTTAAAGAGCTCGCCTTTGGTTAAAATATTTAATCTGACATTGTAAATTAAAATACAATTTATATAGAAGTGAAATAAGTATGAAGCATAGGGGGGTCTATATATATATATTCAAAATTCGAAATTCTAGTTATGAAGTATCTATATACGATTTCTGAATTCGGAATTGAGTTGAGTTGAGTTGATTTTGGGTTTTACGTCCCGTTCAGCAAAAACAGGAGGTAAGCACTAAAACGCTTGATTGACAAACCAGAGTAAGAATATTGAATAGGTCTACAACATTGAATAGGTCTACAACAAGGGTGGCTAACCTTTCTTAAGTTTGAGCGCTACTTTTCATTTCTGAAATCACTAGCGATCTACTGATTTAAATATAGACTAATAATGAGGACATAATGGACAGTACAAAAAAAAAAAAAAAAAAGGAAATACGATTCATAAAATTAAGTTTATTTAAATATTTAAAAAACTAATTAATTCATTTTGATTTTCTCAGAAACGTTCATTTGTTATCAGAAACTAGCAATCAGTCCATCGAGATTGGTATGCTTGATTGATACAAACAGTAAGACAGACCAACGTGGGCTACCTCTCACAATTACTTGTAGACTAGCAGACCATGGTTGATGTGTCCATCTCTGGTCCCCAATAAATTTATGTGGAAGAATTATTGCAAATGCTGTATTTAATTTTAGGTTTATAATGACTTGTTTCGAAGATATGGACAAAGGTTTCAATCAAGGACGTGCCGCTTCTGATGTATGCGGTCTAGGTTTCAATTCTCGGTGCTAGTCGGTTTTATCTCATTTTAAACTATGGATCTACCTTTGCTTTAGCCGAGGTTAAATTTCATAAATCAAAGCAAACCAAATCGAACGGCTAATTTGTTGTAGTTTTCGTAGTTTGGAAAACTATTCGCATTTCATGAACAGAAAATGGGGAAAATATATTTCTTTCCTTTTTGTCAACAGAACAGATCACAGGACGACAGGTATAAGCAAATTCTTAGCAAAACCTGTTTTTCCGCTTTCCTTCCAAGAAGCTGGCAGCGAAGAAGGGTTGGAAGCGGTGACCTATTCATTCCTTTGTTTCTCTACGGGGGGCTATACCTGGCTTGCATGCGATAAGTTGAACATGTCGAACTTATCGCATCGTATCATATGCAGGAGAGATATCATGAGATAAACTAATTTAGATGTGATGATTTCTGAAATTTATCTCTACCCTTGATGATTTATCATAACGTCTAAACGGCCTCTTACTTATCAATTAATTTCAATATCTATTTAATACAAATGACTGCAATAAAGGAAAAACCTTTACTGAAAAAATAAAAAAAAATATTGGCTCCCCTTGTCTGGGTTTCCAACCACGAAATTTACGGCAGTATGTACGTGTCTTAGCCCACATTTTTAAAGTTAACTGATTCTCAGAATGTGCCTCATTAACTTGCTTAAGTACTTATTACTAGCTTTCACTTATTTTACTCGCACACTGAGAAAAATGTACGTAGGGACATAGGTTACATAGGTAGGTATGTGGCGTACGTAGGTTACATATGTAAATCCTGTAGTTTTTGGACTTAACGTACACTAAACGTATAACTGAAAGAGTATATTTTAAACATAGTTTCCGTATAAGTGTTCCGAATAAACGTACTTTCCGCACAAATGAAAGAACTATGTAGACAGTCAGGATCTCACATACAGATGGCCGTTTGTAACTTATAGTTGACGTACGTAATGTACGGAAGACTGTTAGATGTCAGACATCCTGTAACGCCACTGAGTAACATCTAAGCGGGAAAGAGGCCAGTACGTATGTAGCATATGGATAACGTATGTTAAGTATTGATTTCTATAGTAAACATAAGGATCCCGTATATTTGTACAATATACCGATGTCCGGATAACGAATTTTTCTCGGTGACCTTAGCTCGTTTTTCTATTAATCTAGAACGACAGGGACACGAACACAGAAACATCGAGGAGAGTTAAAATTCCAAAGGCTCTTCTACCGGGAATCGAACCCGGGACCCCATACTCCAAAGGCGCACGTGATAGACAGCGAGGAGGGCACCAACTCGACTACTCGGACGATTGACAACATTATCACAATGCACATTATGTGTTTAATAACGCAAAGTTTCACGTCTCTATCTCACTGGAAAATACCTAATCAATTTAATGAGTGAGTGAGTGAAACGATTTCTTGCTTGGTTAAAGGCAGTTTCTTGCCTATAAAAAAATCTCATAGCACATTTCTCAAATTTCAGACTTTTCCCATACTCAAGTCATTGTAGGGTACCTTTATGCAGAATTTCCCATCTCTATCTCGTTGGGAACTACCTAATCAATTTGATGAGTGAGTGAGTGAAACGATATCTTGCTTGGCTATGGACAGTATTTTGCCTATAAAAATTCCCATAGCACAATACTCAAGTCATTATAGGGTACCTTTATGTAAAGTTTCACGTCTCTATCCCACTGGAAAATACCTAATCAATTTGTTGAGTGAGTCAATGAAACGATTTCCTGCCTGGCTAAGGACAGTTTCTTGCCCACAAAAAAATCCGATAGTGCATTCCTTAGATTTCTGACTTTTTCTATACTCAAGTCGTTATAGAGTACCTTTACACAAAGTTTCACGTCTCTATCTCATTGGGGAGTACCTTATCAATTTGATGAGTGAGTGAGTGAAACGATTTCTTGCTTAGCTAAGGACAGTTTTTTGCCCATGAAAAATTTCCCATAGCATATTCATCAGATTTCGGACTTTTTCTATACTCAGGTCATTATAAGGTACCTTTGTGCTAAGTTTCACGTCTCTGTCTCATTGGGAAGTATCTAATCAATTTGATGAGTGAGTCAGTGAGCCTGAAAACTGCATATTTTAGGGGTCCAGTACTCGAATATGGTTGAAGGTAGGAATGTGAGATTTGGTATATGAGCACATCTCTCGGATATCTCCTTAAATTCTAAATTTCATGTTTCATCCCGTTACTAGAATCGGTTTTACAGAGCCTCGAAATCGGCGATTTTACCCAAAACTCTTGAAATCTTTAAGTTTTACGTCCCACGGTTATGCCGGTTAGGCTAAAGGAGACGGTGAAGATGAGAAATGAATGAAATGGTGGAATGAAGAAAGTGGGAGGAAACGGGAGAACCCCGAGAAAACCCACGAGCACGATGTTTGTCCACCACAAAGTCCACACGGCGCGAGCTGGGATCGAACGAGGGACCCCAAGCACCGGAGGTGAACGCTCTACCACTGAGCCACCGTGCCCCCCACCCAAAACTCTTGTTCGTGTATAATATGCTTACGGCAGTGCAGGCCAGTTTTCATTTTCTTCGCGGAACTTGGCTGCCATGCACTGCCATGCATGTTGACTTGTCTAAACGTTGATACTGATGGATTACAAATAATAATAATAATAATAATAATAATAATAATAATAATAATAATAATAATAATAATAAACAGTAGTAGCAGTAGAATAAGAATAAGAATAAGAATACGAATTCTTCTTGAATCATGAACTTTAATTTCTATTCATACGCTAGTTATATTACTTCCTTCTTTGTATATTCAATTGCACTTGCATGGAAAATGCCAGAACCATTACGTTTATTGACTTTCTGTACTGTCAAACTGGACTTTCTAAAACAGGAATATTGGTAAACACTTGCGGATAAATGGTTTATAGCTTACTGTTTACCAATTGTTAACAAGAAGCAGAAATTAGTTTTGAGAAGGAACGGATAGCTCAAAATATTGCATCTTGAAAAGGAACAAGAGAAGCGGCCACCTACATTTTCGAAAGTGGACATTTTCTGAGCAAGAATTCCAATGCAAGTAATATATTGAGATGTATTGATTCATTTAACTTCTACAATTGAAGATTACTTATTTTAGGTTTTATTCTACAATTATAATACAAAGTTTTAAAAAAATCAAGAGCTACAACTTTGTAATGGGTTTTATTTTTTAAAATCCTATTCTTGGGGTTGCGATCGCCCCGATCGCTATCCTGGATCCGCCCCTGTGTTTGTTTTACAAAATTAGATTTCGAGATTTTTAGGGAATGCTCTTTGAGTACTAAAAATGTCTTAAAAGGAATAAAGTTATATTTGTGATGAGTGGGGAGCTAACTTCAGGAAGTTACAATTAATAGGGATCAGGTCCCTGTATTTCTCCCCTACAGTCTCCGCTCTGTTCTAGTGGATAGCGAGCGTGATGTAAGAGGCTCCGAGTTCGATTCTTGATCAGTCTTAAAATTTGAACTCATTAACGTAGATCTGATTCGATCTTAAGGTATGGATTCACTTATACGGAAACCTCGGTGGCTCAGTGATAGAGCACCTACCTACTTCTTAGGATATGTGGCCCCAACTTCGGTCCTGGTTCTCGCCAAGCCGGTTTCATTGAGGATGAAAACGATGTGCACGGGTTTTCTCGAAGACCTTCCATTACCTCCTTCTTTTTATATCACCAAGATTTTACCATCATTTGTTTGTTTCATTCGCTACCATCTCCTTCAGCCTTGGAGCATAATTGTGTGGCACTAAACTCAGAGATTTCATTTTCAATCAGTGATTATTTCAGAGAGTGACAGGGAGCCCCTTGGAGCTATTGAATTCCTCCTGGACATGGTAAATGTGGATTTCCCACCATTTCAACAATATTACTTTTCACACCTAGTGTATTAAAATCCTCACCCCTGAGGGAAAATCTAAAACCATTACTGTTTTCAAGCAACGTATAGCTTCGGTACTAGAAAGAGGTCATAAATAAATTTCTAATTTATTCATTGGTAAATCCTTTGGTAAAGATGATGCTGAAATTATAACAAAGCAAAGTTTTTATAAAATGCATTAAAAAGAAAAAACTATTTTTGAGAAGGTAAAATGAAGAAATTAAAAACATTGAGTGCGGTTTTCTGGAATATCAGGGAAGTAGTTTAGTTTATAGAAACATTTAATCTCGCAAATGCTTTTAGTGTTAATTTCATTTCTTTAATTTACCACCACAAAAACTATTTTCTCCCAAAGTTATTGTTTTCAAAATTTCTTGATGTTATTAACTATATTATTTGAATACCACTCATTCTAGCTTTGGAACTTCTTGTATAAATTAAAAGACAAATTCTGACCAAAGCATATATATACTAATAAATAATAGCGTTACAGTTTCGGCAAATTAATTTGCCGAACCTGTAATACTATTATTTATTAGTTAATATATGCTTTGGTCAGAATTTGTCTTTTAATTTAAACTTTATTATTATTATTATTATTATTATTATTATTATTATTATTATTAGTAGTAGTAGTAGTAGTAGTAGTAGTAGTAGTAGTAGTAGTAGTATCTCCATACCTAAGCGATTAGCGTACGCGTTTTTGGCGTGAGGTACCTGGGTTCGATTCCCAGTAGGAGCTCATGTGTTTCGGATTCCACGTTAATCAGTACGTCCACTTCTTATACAGCTTAACTGCTGAAACGGGCGTTAAACTCAAAATCAACTCAACTTACTAATAATGTAATAATAATAATAATAATAATAATAATAATAATAATAATAATAATAATAATAATAATAATAAACGACACAATGTAAGGAGTGAAAGGCAAGAAACCATATAAAAAACTGCATGCGATCAGATGAAGTCGGAACCTCTCCTTTCAGTGTAATTACCAGTGAGACACTAAACCATAAATAAAACTAATATAACGGTCTTGTTGATGGTGTTCCTAAAAATATGGGATATATTGTAGAGTGGTGTTACATTGGATTATTTAATTATCATTGAGTAACATGTATTTCTTATTCTATATACATGTATTGTAGTTATATATTATAATATTTCAAATGGTGTGTCTTTTAGTCTAGGGCTTCTACATATTTTCTCAGCTTTAAATATGTTTGTGTAGAGCACAGCCTATACAATTGTTATTGAAATCTGTAACCAGTCTTTCTTGTTCGCTTTACTGCTTTATAACGAGCGGAAGAAAACAGCTATAAAGGAACTTCAGGTGTCAATCAACTATTGAGCTGCTTCGTGACGCACGTGGGGAGGCCTCCTCCTCTACATACTTCCCCCTTCTCAATAGCGTTTGTTATGAGCGAACGGTGGTCCGACTTTCTCCGAAGCAATTGTGTATGGCGATGATGTTCTATCTGCAATGTTGGTAGACACTGTTTTAGTCAATTTTCCATCCTAATTTCTGTGAACTGTTTAAACAGAATAGTTTATGAAATGAGAAATGCTTGAGAAGAGACGTTTTAAAGAATACGCTCACAGTTGCCGACATTTTCTTACACATTCTGTTGAGAGTTGGATACCTGGAAATAACCAAAAATCGTCCCGAAAAAACCCCTTGACCATAAAAAATATCGTCATATCAATCAACGTTATTTCTATCTAATTACTGACACATCTCGGGAAAACGTTTCTTATGCTACTTAGATTGAATTATGTCAGATTCATTGCAATAAGACGTAAAATGTCGTTGTTATTTTTAAAAAATCCAAATTATTGGAAACATTTCGTCCCGTTTAAACCCCTCAAAATTATAGATATGTATAAATATGTTATTTATTAAAATTAATTAACGAAACTTTCTATAACGATGTCTCTCACAGTCCTTTGCCACTCTCAACAAAATTTATTAGAAAATATAAACTTTTTTGTCCTTCGACTTTTTCGCCTCACAGAAAGATGCCTTGGTGGTATGTAATGAACAAAATACATTTTATTTCTTAAAAAAACAACAAAATATTTATTTGTGAATAGATAATAGGGTCGATAAAGCTTTTTATACTTATTTCTTTGTAAAACGGTGACATCAAAAGTCATTTCTGCAAAAAAAGTGATATTTTAGGAAAAATATCATGACATTCCGAAAACTACATTAGAACAGAACGTGTTGATGGCAATAGCATATTCATAGTTTTATTCCTTCACGCATTTCTTCAGATCAAGATTTAGTCAATATAGTATAGAGAGGAGCAAATAAATCAAAGTTAGAAAATTTAGAATATATCTATTGTTTCGTCCTTTTTAGACCCCTAGCAGCTAAAGATAGATAGATAGATAGATAGATAGATAGATAGATAGATATGTTGGTGCACCAGTAAGCTCCCAAGAGTACAGATTAATTCATTCTTGATTTTAATCTACAGAACAAATGTTTTTTATGAAAGCAAGGGGACTGCTACCCATAGATGGCTAAGTGAGGTAAATAAAATTTAAACTTCAAATGGATCTGGGGTGATTCACCGACAATGGCTGATTTAACACGTTTGATAACAGCGCGGGTAATAGCTGGTTTATAGATAGAGCCTGTGTAGGTAAGTGGATACCGCGTGAGACTGTCATTCTAAGGGTGTGGGGTTCGAGTCTCGGCCTAGACTGAGTTACTTTTTTTTCAACACTATAAATGATGTTCGCGTTTGATACTGAAAGAGATTTATCCTATGAAGGGAGAAAACCCACGATGGGGTCAGGGGGAAAGACGGACACTGTTTATCCTTAAGTGTTAAAATTTAATTTATTCCCATGTCTTTTGCTCTTTCCTTTCCCTCTTTCCTTCTTTTCTCATTTTGTTTAGCTTTCCATACTTTTTCGGTCTCTGCATGATGCGTATTATTGTTTTCGTTTCCTTTGCATTAATTCCTATCTCTTTGATCTTAAAGTAAATGGAATTTCTGTAGATTTATCTCGTGGTTGTTTCTCTAAGTGATGCTCTCAGATAGTAATACTTTTTCCTCCAAATGGAGGAATATCCTGGCATGTTATGTTTTCGGGCATGTATTTGCTGTCATGTTGGTTGTCCAACTATCAGACATACAGTGAAACTATTCTGCTACTGGAAAAAGCTATCATTTCTTATGTATCCAACCTCCATTTTCTAAAGTCGCTGACTGTACAATTACATTATATCCTTCAAGGGAACAGTTCGCATAACCAAAGCAAAAAGCAAATTCGACACGTGATTCAAAAGTTATATATTTTGTTCGGTAACCAGCCTTGTGGAACCCAAACTGAAATAATCCAATGGCTCGCGGTGATCGGAACTGATTCATTAGCATAGATATGAACTTAATTTCATTGTTTCGTTGGTACATCATAACGTCACAATGAAGAACTATGTAAAAATCTCCCGCTGTAATCTTTGATTGGTCGGAATCCAAACACATCAAATGGTTGTACAAATCGTATGCAGTTCTTTGGTATATTCTCAACCATTGCGTCTTTGCCATCTGTTATCCATCTTACAATGGACAATTTGTCTGTAAATGCATACCAGTGATCAAGCAGTAGCAAGTTCAAACCATCAGGCTTCGCCATGGAAGAGAATACTTCGGTTATATACTTCTGGCATCCTTCTGGCAATCGTGCATTTAACGTTGAATCTCTCGAAATATTCTTAACCATATAGGAATTTTATTAGCTTGTTTTGATCAGTATGGATTGATCTTTCAAATGGCATACTTAGTTTCCCTGCATGCGAGTGCTTTCTCCCGAACTTTCGTTGCAAGAATCTAAGGGTATCATTTTAGCTTCAAGTATATATATATAAATGAAAATGACTATGTACCGATTGAAACAAGCACCGATTGAAACATTTTTAGATTGATCACCCTCGAAGAGACTGATCTCGATCAAATTTGAAATATAGATGAGATGGATAGTTTTTGTCTCTTCACTTTGATGGTGCAAGTTGAGAGAGTGGGAGGGGATATATATATATAAAATTGACTTAAACTATTGATTTTGCAAAGCTCACTGCAAGCTTCCCACTTTAGTTAGTGTATATTTACAACGGAGGGGGGTGCACGTGCACCTTTGCACCCCTAAATCCGGCCCTATATATATATATATATATATATATATATATATATATATATATATATATATATATATATATATATATATATATATATATATATATATATATATATATGAGTGTGTGTGTGTGTGTGTGTATGTATGTATGTATCTTGCAATCAGTGGTAGATTGCTGCACGAGAAGAGCAGTGGCTCCGATGTTGGGAGAGAGCCATACCAATTGATCGGTATCATACCATTTATAGATATCTTTTCTTACAGACATCTCGTGCATATAGTCATATGTGATTCAACTACAACATAAAACTGAAATATATTATATATTGAAGTTTAAATGATTTAATTACTATTATTATTTTCATTTAGGAATTATAAACATTAATATCATGACCAAAGGCTTATCTTAGAAAAAAATCAATGAATAATTTCCTATTTATTATATTTATACTAGTTCCTCTCATACTTGTGATCTGAAATGCACTTGCTGTTATAAGATTTGGCGAAAATGTCTCTTTTTGAAGTTATCAAAAAAATAAAGATTCCAGATTTTTATCGGTAAGTCGTGAATAGAGCTTGTTTTTTAATATACTGTATATACTCGAATCTAAGATGCACTTTTTCTGCCAAAATTTCAAGTATAAAATGAGGGGTGCGTCTTGGAATCGCATACAAAACCAGATACAAAATGATAGTAAAAGTTTGTGTTCGGACAGTGAAAGTGCTTAAGCAGGATGTCCTCTGTTCATATTGTAAGTAAGATTGTAAGATAGTACCTTTCTTCCTCATTTTAATATTGACATTTAAGTGTTTAGTTTGAACAAACAAACCCGTATGATTTAATTTCTACTGCCAAATTCTGAGTTGTTTCATTGAATATCCAGGATGTGTCTTGAAGAAATTAGCACAATTTTGACGTTTAGAAATGGAGAGTGCGCCTTAGATTCTAGTTTATACGGTATTTAAGCTTCTGAAAAGATCATTCACATTATATTTGAGTTATAGACAAAGAAATAAGTTAACTTTGAATAGTTCTTTGTAAAGTCTTGAGTACAAATTACTGGATACTCCAGACGTATCAAAAGCACACTTGAAACAAAAAAATGCACTGTACTCCTACTCTGAGGATTTCCTAATTTGAGGAATAATCTACTCTTTTATTAGTCAACGATGCTCAATTCATAGGAATGGGAGCGCGGTGGCTTAGTGGTAGAGCCTTCACCTCCGGTGCTTGGGGTCCCTGTTTCGATCCCAGCTCGCGGCGTGTGGACTTTGTTTTGGACAAACATCGTGCTCGTGGGTTTTCTCGGAGTTCCAAAAAATGCACTGTACTCCTACCTTATATTTTATAAGTTTTAATTTCTTTTTTTCTCAAACGTTGGCAATGATTCTATGAAATCTTCTGCTCACTTTGGTTTCCTAATCTGAGGAATAATATAAGTAATTGTCCAGAGGCATTGGTAACAGGTAGTGATGACGTCAGTTTTCTACAGGATGCACAAGATTGTTCTTCTCATCGATTTCCTGATCAAATGACAAACAATTGATTCAGATTACTACTCAAATGTGTTGCAGTACTTGTGACAACAGATTCAGTTCAAGCGCCTTAACAAACTGAAGTGCGGTATTCTCTATGTTCATAACAAATGCGCCGTGCCACACTACACGGGCCGGATATTCCAGGAGTTATTTATCTGTGGCTTTGAATGTTTTTCCAATATTCCTTCTATTCACTCGATTTAACACCTTTAAATTGTCATCTATTCCCTTTCAGATTCTGTAGATGGCTGGTTCCAGGAAGAAGTAGAAAGCACTAGGTAGAACGCATATACAATTTTAACTCGTTACCACATCACCTTCCCTGTCAGGTCGGTTTTTTTACAGTCGGCCCCGGTAACATTTAATAACCTGATTAAAAGCAAAAATTATGAAGAAAATTCATAATATAAGTAACTTTAATTTTTAAATTAAACATAATAAAATTTACTCATCGCTATTAGAAATAGTATAACCAGTTAAGAATGCTTCAAGAGCATTGCCAGAACGAACTTAATAAAAAGAATGGAGAAATAGAGCAGGAAGGATAACTTTGATTGTTCCTACACGTAAAAGCAAACATTTTTATCCACACCTTCTGTTTCTTACAAAACTTCGTAAAATATCATCTCTCTGTGACGTACGGTTTCCGAGACATGGCTCCTTAAATCTCCCGAAATTCGAACTTTTTGGGCCAATATCTTGGGAATGGTGGCCAGTTGGCCGGTAGCCAGTTGTCCAGTGGCTACCGGTTACTATTTGGTACAAAACTGTTCACCATCCCCTTAGGTATTGATCAACACCAATATCATCTCTCTATGACTTACGGTTCCAGAGATATGGCTCCTTAAATCTCCGGAAATCGGCCATTTGTTGGCCAATATCTCGGAAACGGTAAGAGTGACGAGGAAAATTCTATCATTTTCTCAAATAGTTTTTGAAGCTTTATCGAATGGAGGGCTCAAGATTGAAAATATCGCAATTAACAGACAGGTGGACAGATAGACATAGATAATTCAGTAACAATTTTTTTAAGTTCGTTGAAAATGAATTATAAAGAAAGTAATCAAGGCAATGGTATTCATAGGCAAATCTGATTAAGACTTTGTAAATAAAGAATACACCACTTGGTCCGAATTACAATTGGCCTGACCGACTGAAGTTCTTTTATTAAGTGGGTGTACAATTAATTTTGTAATATCAATAGCACAGGAAAATAATTAATTTCATAATAAAGTTGGGCAATTAATTATATTCTTACTAAAACATTAATGAAATATATTCTTAAATTATAATTTTACTTGGAATAATGTAGTACTCGTGAGAGTCGGATCATTTGGTGTGGTTGCATTGGTAGTGTAAACAATATTAACTGTTACATAAAAAAAGAAAGTAATTAGGGCTCCCACACTCTCCGACTTAGCAGTAAATATTATCAGTAGATTATTCCTAGGGGGGATTACATTATCTGTCCCCCTAGGAATTGTCCGGGACCCAAATGTCTTGGTTTCCCTCCAAAACATAAGTTAATATGATTCGAGGGGTATTTAAAAAATTCCGCTTTTTTAAATCATCAATGCTCAACTGATAGAAATAATCTATTCTTTTACTAGTCATCGATGCTCAACTCACAGGAATAATCTATTCTTTTATTAGTCACCGATGCTTAACTGATAGGAATAATCTACTCTCATTATCATCGAGCTCAATTGATAGAAATAATGTACTCTTTTATTAGTCATCATGCTCTACTCATAGGAATAATCTGCTCTTTTATTAGCCATCGATGCTCAAGTTATAGGAATAATCTACTCTTTTATTATCATCGATCTCAACTCATAGAATTAAACTACTCTTTTATTAGTCATCATGCTCAACTCATATTAATAATCTACTCTTTTAGTAGTCATTGATCCTCAACTCATAGGAATAATCTACTCTTTTATTAGAGTAGGATTGGGACACATTATCGCCTCGCCTTTTTTAATCCTTGGAACAGGTATATAGGTATATACGGGCTTACGATGGTTTTTATATACTTAGAGGGACTTTTTTACCTGTTTATGGACCGAAAATGATGTAATTTTACCCATAATTCACCTGATTTTCATTAAACAAACACAATTCATTTTTTATTTTCCCTATTCATTTTTTATTAAGCATTAGAAACCCCTATTTATTTTTTATTAGCCCACAGAAAGCCCTGTTTATTTTTACCAGTTCATAAAAAACTCCTGTTCATTTTTTATCAGTCCACAGAAACCCCTATTCATTTTTATTAGCCCACAGAAAGCCCTGTTCACTTTTATCAGTCCTGTTTATTTTTTATCAGCCCACAGACAGCCCTGTTTATTTTTTACCAGCCTTGTTTATTTTTTATCAGTCAACAGAAAGTCCTGTTTATTTTTAACACTGGTTTATGTTTATACGCATTTGAAAGCTTTATTTATTTTTTATTAAGCAATAGGAAGTTTTATTTATTTTTTAACAGTGCTCAGAAGCACTGATTGTTTTTTATTTAATTTATCACGTATGTGTGACCTTTGCGCTGGCGCCATTACCGTCGCGAGTTTCTCGCCCGCCCGCTTTGTATATCCGCCGCCCGGCAGCCACGGACGCTAATGGTATTTTCCTTTATAGATAACGGCACACTTTGTATGTTTATTTATTACTTTAACTTAAGTAAGAAGACAAAGTTCACTTACCTTTGATAATACCTCCGCTGCTGCCTATTTCCTAGTTGCGGTTGGTGGTTCATTGATGTTGACAATTTTCTTTATGACGTAGAAGAACTTGTTGCGCGAACCGAAAGCAAACAAATATTGCGATACCGCCGTTGTATTTTCCGGTTTTAGGTATATTTATAACCTCGGTTGACTATTTGATTCAGGCTATTTTTGAATTTAATAAAATAATAATTAATTGGGTGAATATATAAATTTGATATTGTAATTTTATGAAAAACATAATTATTGTGCACTTATGTATTGAAGATTATTTTTAAAAAGTACGAGAAACTATATATTATAGGAATGTGGATATTTTATGGCGCTTACACGTACACTATCCGAAACTAACTATGTTTACAAGCTAACGTTGTATGTTGGTACTTTTATGTTGCCTTTTTCCGGAAATATGGCTTATTTGACACTGATTGCAGGTACAGCATTTGATTGTAGGATATTTGTTGCACCTTGCAAGTCAGAACCATGTTTTTATAGACTTTTTTGTTATTGTTAATACAGCTTGAATAGAGTTTCTTCTTCTTCTTCTTCTTCTTCTTCTTCTTCTTCTTCTTATTATTATTATTATTATTATTATTATTATTATTATTAGAATTATGAAAATAATTATTATTGTAAGTAAATAGAATTGGAACTTGGGCTCTTTGAATTACTACTTCGTTATGTCAGGATATATTTGCATGGAAGAGAGTTAGTTTTGTATGTTGCAGGAAATTATTATAAGCACATGATTGCGTTTTTAGTATATGAAATTGGATATAGAAATAACAGTACATAACATGTAGATGCGATTGTTTTTATTGCACGCTCCTATTATTTAATTGTGAAATTGCACGTTACAATTATTTGATATGGAATTATTATTATTTTGTTACTAATTGCGGAGACCATATGATTTTAGTTTACTTTTGGATTGTGATATTCAGATTTTAATGTTTAGTGTGTGTATCCTACTAGTTATGTAATCGGTAGCAACGAACAATCAATTTGAAAAATGTGTAGAAGTCTTGTTTGCCAACATAATTTGCGCTGTTTAGATTTCATATTATATATGCATAAGAATAGTCATTCAATATATAGGTTGAAACTGAAATTGTATTTTAGATATTTGGAGGGTGGATTTTAAGAATACCCATTTTTTTGTTTTGTTAGATACTTATTTTTTATTTAGGGTGCTGCATTTTTATTTACAATATTAATGCATAGACATTTAAGATATAAGACACGAATTTAATAATTTTATTACTAATTAATACAGCTTGTATTCAAAATAATGGTGAGATTATGGATTGTTAAGTCAAGCGTGAATTTTACTAATTAAACTATATTTATTACGTATGGCACTAATTTTACTAGAACCTACAATGGTTTTAAGCTGTTTTGCCTGCATGAAATTAGCATTAACGGTTTGATTTATATTGAATTTATTTGAATTATGCTTTGAAATTAGAATTTTTTTCTTTATAACGGGAAACTTTATAGTTGAGATTACTTAGAAAGCTTTTTACAGCGTTTGAATGGTATATACGTTTATTGCATGATGGTTATTGTTTTTGTAGGTGAAATGAATATTTGTTTACTGAATGAAGACATGATTACAGAAATATTTGATTTTTGATAGTCTTATGAGGAATTGAACTAAAAATTTTACGCTCCAGAGGTTACAATCGTACACTAAATAATTTTAAGTTTATCGTCCTACGATTATGCGTGTTAAGGTAACTTGTATTAGAACACTTTGTGGTGACTTTCCCTTTTAAGATGAATGAAACGGTGGAATGAGAATGTAGGAGGAAACGGGAGAACCCCGAGAAAATTCCATATGTACGATGTTTGTCCATTACAAACATACATGGTCCAGAATTGAACCAAGAGTATTGACGATACTAACTACGAAGTGTGTTCACTATAATTAAGAATAGAGGGTATTCCATTGTTGGAAGCGAATTTAATGGGAAATTGTTGATAATTGTAGGGTAAAAGTTATTCAATTTATGTGATAGATAGTGTTGCAGATCTATTTATATATTATGTGGACTTAAGACTTACAATGGATACAGTACCGAGACTATTGATTTAGGCGAAGATCATAGTTGATGCCTTTTATAGGGAGTTTTTTTTTAGCTTAAGCTTGCCGAGGAGTGTATTATTATACTTTGAAGTAAATATACTACGAATATTTAATCTTGTACTCACAACTGGGCTTGATTCACCAGCCTTTTGGTTAACACTTGGATGTGCTAGCTGATTATTTATTTTTATGTTGTACAACAATATTTTAATGTATGTGCTTTATTTGACTTAATTTATATATATTTAAATCACTAATGGAATTATTATAGGTAAATTTTGTTTTTGTCTTGAAATTTTATTTTAAGTGTCTTGGTTGTTTACCGTAAAAATATTTTTATGGAGTATATGTGAATTTGATTATATCTAAGACTAGAATATATTGTTATTGACAGAGTATTTGACATAGGTTTAATTGAAGTTGGGAATCAGAGATTCACAAATTAACATGTGATGCATATATGGCACATTGATATTTAGTATAGTGTAGATATATTTAAATTTACAATGCACGATAACATTAGAATTTGACATGAATTTCATTGTGGTACCCTACAGAACCAGCATATGAAGATTTGGCTGATTACACTTTGTATTTTGCTGAACTAGGTCCTTTAGGAGATTAGTTTTGTATAGAGATACAGATGAACTACACGCTATTACTGTATGATGGTGAAAATGATTGATACTTTATTGTTTGGATATTAGATATAAGGCTTAATGGTTTCTAGAAAAGAATTTACGGAAACTTGTGTGCATTAAGATTTTGGAATTTCAGATTGCAAGATAGAACTTTGTTTGATGTTATTTGGTTTATTTATGGATGTTGATTTAAATTTGTTGAATTATAATTACACTATTCAAACTTGAAATCTGTTTAATGTATTATATTTATGTAACATTACCAGAAACAACTACAAATTAGTTTGTTGTATCACATTAGGCCATATTAGAAACTATTTATCAGAATTGGTAACTATATTTGAAATAAGATTGAAGACAAAAGAACTATGCTTGAATTTAGCGATGAATAATATTTACTTATTATACTGATTAGAACTTTAATTATGTGTCCACTGATTTATTACTTTATTGTTTATATATTGCATACATTTTAGGATAAATTAGTTTTCTACGACTATTTGTAGATATTACAGTAGGATTAGAATTTATTTTATATTGAAATATGACACAATATTAAGTATGAACTATTGATAACTAATACTAACTACGGTTTACTAGGAACACAAGTTCAGACTATAGCTTGCAGGTTTGAAACTACTATTTTTCTTTTAAGAAGTAGATGGTTAACAAGATTTAAGAGCAAGGACAATTGATTTGTACATTAGTGACAACTATTATACTGGATTGGAGATACTCTATTTATATAACTTTAATTTATTTGTATTGCAATTACCAGATAGAAGTACCCTATTTGTATAAATACTTGATGATATTGATTCCTTTATCTATAAAGGACCTACTTATTAATAGCATTAAAATTTGCATGATTGGAATTAACTTAAGTAACAACCTTAACTATGAACATTATGACCCATTTGGAGAATGTTTTTGAGTTGATATCAGTGAAAATGTACGGTAGAGACTTATTATATCCTTGGAATTATAATTATAAGAATTAATTGATTTAGAATATTAGGATTGACAGATGATTCCTGGAATATTGTTATTTATTTCTTGATTTATATACAAAGCACCACAGCTAGTGACAAGTATTATCCTCTTGAAGTACTAAACACATAATTGACAGATTGCCACATAGTACTTTATAACATAAATGCATTGCAATTACATGTAATGCTAACTGAAGAGTGTACTATTGACATTTAATTAATAGATAGCCAGGCCACCACAAATAGTGACAACTATTGTTTTGTTTAAAGCCATTTAAATATAATTGACAGATGGGTATGTTTTGCTTTTATAATAAGATATATTTGGTTTACATTTATGGAGACACTTTTGTTTTGGCATTAGTCACTTATTTTAGATATGAGGCAGCGCAACTAGCGACAGCTATTATTTTATTTGAAGTATTAAATACGTGAATGTTAGCGTGATTTGCTCTTTTGTCATAAGATGTATTTGCTTTACATTAAAGTTGGATATTTTGATTATTACAATACTGAAATCTATATATGTTAGATAGAAGGCAATACAACTAGCGACATCTATTAACTTATTTGAATTATTAGAATGTGTGAATGTCAGTTTGATTTGTTTCCTTTTCATTATAAGATATAACAGGTTTACACTTAAGGATTGATTAGTATAATACCAAGATTACTCATGTTAGATAGGAGGTAGCACAACTAGCGACATCTGTTGACTTCTCTGAATTAAAAATTGCATGAATGTCAGATTGAATTGTTTTACTTCAAATATTCATTTATTAAACCATAAATATTTTTAAAATGCCTGTACAGTAACAAGGTATATTGACGTTAAATACGACTCAGTATACGTCATTACCATGTACTACATCGTATTTAAATTATTAGATTTTGAATGACAGACTAGGGCGTTTTGCTGTTATACTAAAAGACTAATTATTTTGAATATTTATTCATTCATTCAATCAATAAATACTAATGGATAGGCATTATATTTTCTTTTACATAACTTTATATTTCATTTATTTTGCTGCTTATATTAACTTGTTATTGTAGACATTTTCTTTTGTTAAAGAAATTTGATAAGATAAATATAATTGTATAAACACAGGTAAATTGAAATTATATATTTATAGCCTACACATTGAATAAATACTGGTTTGATTTACGAGATGATTATGAAAGTTGAACAAACACACTGTGAGTTTTATATTTGTATATTAGTAAGCATAACATTAAAGATAACTTTCTATGAATATAGACTAATTCTTGTGCTGAAGAACACTGTATCCTTATTGAACAGAAATTTTTCAAATACATGAAGTTTAAAGAATCATAAGGAATATTTACAAGTAATTGGTAAAAAACTAAAACGATGAGACCTGACTTTATGATGTGGAGATATATCAGGAGAATATGATGGATAAGAAAATAGCAATTTTTACTTATGAAGACTATGTATTTTTGTTTAATAGTGGCATCAAGTATTTTTTATTTCAGATTGTTTACAGACACAAACTATACACTATTTTCACTACTGATGAATTACATGATAATTTAATTGTATTATAGATTATGACATTTTCAGTATTAAGTGCTTTGAAGGTTTGAAATCCTCCCAAAACATTGTTTGTGAATAGATGAATGTTATGTCCATTTATAAATGTTTTAATCATGGGGATCAACACATTGTAGGATTTGTTCATAATTTCAGCACATACAAAGAATAATTTAGTTATCAGTAACTATAAGCGCTTGTTCATCTTAGGTGACAGTTTTGAGACTATATTGACTTTAACAATTGCATATTATTGTTTTCATTATAATGATTCCTTTATTTTCTGCAGGATATGTTTTATGTTACGTTTGTTGATCCTATTTCTTCAGTATAGTGTCAAATGTTTCAGCTGTATTATGATATTTGAATGAAAATGATACCAACCAATTTGTTTTATTATTAGAGGTTCATTTTGCGGAAGAGTATGAAGGATATGAGGCTGTAATGAAGGAGAAGATGGATTGATTGTGTCGGCTGAATGTCTATATGAATATGTGGGACTTGTGGTGTGAAGATGTCTTGAAGGAAATCAGCAAAAGCATCAGCTTTGGAGGAGTCTTTCTATATAGGTAAGACATTATTTAAAATGAAATCTTTGAGTTTTACGTCACACGATTATGCCGGTTAGGCTGAAGGAGACAGTGATGATGAGTAATGAATGAAATGGTGGAATGAAGAAAGTGGGAGGAAACGGGGGAACCCCGAGAAAACCCATGCACACGGTGTTTGTCCACCACAAAGTTCACTTGGCGGGGAAGACATCATTTAATAGTGAATATGGTGTTTTACTATGTTTCCGCAAAGAGCATTGAAATGTTTCCACTATTTGTTAGGATGAGTGACGTCAGAGAGTATTACAGATTTTAACCCGACACGGTAGCTTGTAACCACAGATGTAATTTTTTGACCATCCTCTGAAGTTGTCGGTAATGAAGAGTGATTTTGGATTTTTTGTACATTGATAGTCACGATAAAACTGCCGAGAGCGAGTGATAAATGTGAGATATTTTGGTGGCAATGTTGGTCGTTAAGGCGTTGATGTACTTATTGGTATGTAAAGTGAATTAACTTCTTGGATTGAAGGTGTGATGGTATGAATGTCATGATACAGTTTGTCGTTTGATGTACGAGGTTGCAATGGCTCTACTGCTGTCGATAGATATGTTTTGTATTGTTTACAGTTGAATTTGTCAAAACGGATGCTAGTTCTTCGAAATTCTGTAGATTGGGTCGTATGATGAGTACTAAGTTGTAATTTGATTGGAAGAGGCTCACTTCCTAATGGATCGAGAACATCAATTTGGATTTGTGAAACGTGATTAGCAGAAGTAATGACAATAGCTGGTATGCTTTGTGGTACAGGCCTAGTGGGTTTGGAAGATTATGAATGATACCAGGTATGTAAGTTATGACAAAGATTTGAAAGGTAGATTTGTCTATTTCTGATCTGCTGTGCATGTTGAATTCAACCATAATTATGATTTTTTATAATTATCGGAAATGTGTTGCACGATTACAGTAGGTATTGGTTTTACAGGTCTGATATAAACTGTAGCAACGATTATAGTTATATTACGGAAGTATAAAGTAATGATGAGATATTCAGGAAGATCTGGCAGCCTACAAAAGTGTCGGCATGATGGAATACGTGGAGAAAATTCCACAACTGTTTATCTATTTGTGCGTCTCCTAGGAAGGTGTTACCCTGTAGAATTAATGTATATCCAGAAAAATGACAAATGATGGAGGAGTGAGAAAGGTTTCGGTAAGGATAAACATTACAGCTTTTTCTTTCACTAACAGCGCTTCGAATAAAGCTTTATTTTGATGAATGGATCCAATATTGAGAAATATAAAGACTATATCCATGATCAATAGGTTAGACAGTAGTTTCCAAAGGTACTGTATGAAAATATATATTTTGACCAGAATAAGTAGTATGAAATGTAACATGGAATATTTCTTTTGCTACGTGGGTGATTTGTTTTAAGACATGTGAACGATGAATTGATTGAATATTTTGAAGAGTAAGCGTTAGAAAGGCAACAATATTGCGTACTGTTATGGAAGAGTCCAGTGATTGTAGAACGTTTGCAGAATAGTTGTATATACGTAGTGGCACCACCTATTCAGGGTGAACTTTGGTATGGACGGATTTGCCTTTACACTTGTAACTATATGTCGGGTATTGTTTATTGCAAATGTAACAATTTTGGGGTTGTAGATTGGGATATGAATGACTGGAGTGATCACTAGATTAATAGCTGCAGACAGAAGTATTTGGCAATATTGTGGTAGAGTGTTGATTATATGTATAGCATTTTTCGCATTGAAGTGTTAGCGGTGTTGGTGACCATGAAAATTTAACTCTGTTTTTGTTATAAATGTATGCCCCACTAGTTAGAAGAGAATCATTAGTGGTTTGAGAAGGTGTTAGTACTTGAACAATGTACGTGTGACATGTAACATTTCTAATTCGTATAACCTTCAGGAGTATGTGTCCTTCGTAGGTAAGTTCCCCCTGAATTTCTTTATCGGTATAAGGATCAACACCACGATTCATCACGGAAAGGAGAGGAGGACGGCGAGGTGGTGGTATTTGCTTGCCTTGAGATGCATTGTGGTTAGCAAATTTAACATTTTTGTTGAAGGTATCTATATGTACTTTGTTTTTATAGCGCTGATCATGTTTGTCTTTTCTGTTTTGAAAATAAAGCCGTCCCTAGTTTGACTATTTCTTTGAGTGACGCACGAGCAAGGTACTTGTACAGTTGTAGAGCAACTTCTTTCTCAGTCGAGAAACGTGAATCGAAACGGGTCAACAGAAACGAGTACATTGACTGAGATAAAGTTTGGCGTAAAGTTGGAGTCGCAGTAGAATTTGTTTCCATGTTCATACTGTTGTTTACTATATCTGGTGTAGCGTGTGCTTTCTTTGCAGCTGGTGAGAATTGCAAGCGGTTAGAATAAGTTTGCATGATTGAAGAGCGGGAAGCCACAGACATAACAGAGCTTCTGGTACGACCAGATATGGTTTGTGACTGCACTTGCATTTCTTCCACTTTAGTGAAGCAGCCAGGAAGTTTACGCTAATTATTGCTACCTAGTAAGGTTACGATTGATACTTTGATACATTTTGACAGTTTATACTTGGGAGTTGGCATCAAGAAAGATATGGTAGAGAATTTTTATTATCGATAGATGCACCATATTGTAATTAAAAATAAATGAAATATGGAGAGTTTAATTGACATGTTAATGTGTTTTAGGTTCTGATAAGAACTATTTGATTTATAATGTCACAGAAGAATATTTGATTAGTATATTATTGTTATTCATATGCAATAGATACAGCATATCGTATCTAGTATCAATAATTATATTATTTGAAATATGACAAGCACACATGATAGTTGCTAATTTAACTTCTAAAATAAGGTATGGTTTATGAATTCTTGTGGATTAATGAAAAAATGAAATGAAATCTTTGAGTTATACGTCCCACGGTTATGCCGGTTAGGATAAAGGAGACGGTGATGATGAGTAATGAATGAAAAAAGGTGGAATGAAGAATGTGGGAGGAAACGGGAGAATCCCGAGAAAACCCCCACACACGGCGATTGTCCACAACAAAGTTCTTATGGATTTGATTACTACAGAACCGTTATGTATCAACATTAAATATTACAATATTCGAAATTTTTGTCTGCATGATTGTCAGACTGAAATGTCTAGTTTCACAAAAGTTACGTACATTACAATATTAAATCAAGAGTAATCAATATTATACAATTTAAAACAAACAAAAAATGTAAAACTGAAAAAAGTGCAGAACTAAAACTAAAAATACAACTTGAAAATGAAAAAAATAAAAAGGAAAATGAAAAAGTGTAGATCTAAAATTAAAACTGCAACTTGAAAAACAAAAAAAGTAAAAGTGAAAATAAAAATGCAGAAACAAAATTAAATGTTGAACTTAAAAAAAATGTAGAATCGAAATAAAAACTGGAAACAGTATTCAAAATGCAAGTCTTGCAATGAGTTTGCAATTGCACACATTACATTGCACACAGTAATCAAATCCATAAGAACTTTGTTGTGGACAATCACCGTGTGTGTGGGTTTTCTCGGGATTCTCCCGTTTCCTCCCACATTCTTCATTCCACCTTTTTTCATTCATTACTCATCATCACCGTCTCCTTTATCCTAACCGGCATAACCGTGGGACGTATAACTCAAAGATTTCATTTCATTTTTTCATTAATCCACAAGAATTCATAAACCATACCTTATTTTAGAAGTTAAATTAGCAACTATCATGTGTGCTTGTCATATTTCAAATAATATAATTATTGATACTAGATACGATATGCTGTATCTATTGCATATGAATAACAATAATATACTAATCAAATATTCTTCTGTGACATTATAAATCAAATAGTTCTTATCAGAACCTAAAACACATTAACATGTCAATTAAACTCTCCATATTTCATTTATTTTTAATTACAATATGGTGCATCTATCGATAATAAAAATTCTCTACCATATCTTTCTTGATGCCAACTCCCAAGTATAAACTGTCAAAATGTATCAAAGTATCAATCGTAACCTTACTAGGTAGCAATAATTAGCGTAAACTTCCTGGCTGCTTCACTAAAGTGGAAGAAATGCAAGTGCAGTCACAAACCATATCTGGTCGTACCAGAAGCTCTGTTATGTCTGTGGCTTCCCGCTCTTCAATCATGCAAACTTATTCTAACCGCTTGCAATTCTCACCAGCTGCAAAGAAAGCACACGCTACACCAGATATAGTAAACAACAGTATGAACATGGAAACAAATTCTACTGCGACTCCAACTTTACGTCAAACTTTATCTCAGTCAATGTACTCGTTTCTGTTGACCCGTTTCGATTCACGTTTCTCGACTGAGAAAGAAGTTGCTCTACAACTGTACAAGTACCTTGCTCGTGCGTCACTCAAAGAAATAGTCAAACTAGGGACGGCTTTATTTTCAAAACAGAAAAGACAAACATGATCAGCGCTATAAAAACAAAGTACATATAGATACCTTCAACAAAAATGTTAAATTTGCTAACCACAATGCATCTCAAGGCAAGCAAATACCACCACCTCGCCGTCCTCCTCTCCTTTCCGTGATGAATCGTGGTGTTGATCCTTATACCGATAAAGAAATTCAGGGGGAACTTACCTACGAAGGACACATACTCCTGAAGGTTATACGAATTAGAAATGTTACATGTCACACGTACATTGTTCAAGTACTAACACCTTCTCAAACCACTAATGATTCTCTTCTAACTAGTGGGGCATACATTTATAACAAAAACAGAGTTAAATTTTCATGGTCACCAACACCGCTAACACTTCAATGCGAAAAATGCTATACATATAATCAACACTCTACCACAATATTGCCAAATACTTCTGTCTGCAGCTATTAATCTAGTGATCACTCCAGTCATTCATATCCCAATCTACAACCCCAAAATTGTTACATTTGCAATAAACAATACCCGACATATAGTTACAAGTGTAAAGGCAAATCCGTCCATACCAAAGTTCACCCTGAATAGGTGGTGCCACTACGTATATACAACTATTCTGCAAACGTTCTACAATCACTGGACTCTTCCATAACAGTACGCAATATTGTTGCCTTTCTAACGCTTACTCTTCAAAATATTCAATCAATTCATCGTTCACATGTCTTAAAACAAATCACCCACGTAGCAAAAGAAATATTCCATGTTACATTTCATACTACTTATTCTGGTCAAAATATATATTTTCATACAGTACCTTTGGAAACTACTGTCTAACCTATTGATCATGGATATAGTCTTTATATTTCTCAATATTGGATCCATTCATCAAAATAAAGCTTTATTCGAAGCGCTGTTAGTGAAAGAAAAAGCTGTAATGTTTATCCTTACCGAAACCTTTCTCACTCCTCCATCATTTGTCATTTTTCTGGATATACATTAATTCTACAGGGTAACACCTTCCTAGGAGACGCACAAATAGATAAACAGTTGTGGAATTTTCTCCACGTATTCCATCATGCCGACACTTTTGTAGGCTGCCAGATCTTCCTGAATATCTCATCATTACTTTATACTTCCGTAATATAACTATAATCGTTGCTACAGTTTATATCAGACCTGTAAAACCAATACCTACTGTAATCGTGCAACACATTTCCGATAATTATAAAAAATCATAATTATGGTTGAATTCAACATGCACAGCAGATCAGAAATAGACAAATCTACCTTTCAAATCTTTGTCATAACTTACATACCTGGTATCATTCATAATTAGAGACCGGATGTTAGGCAAAATGCCTATTCTTTAATATTAAAGATATGATCAAAAATAACGTTTTAAAGTTTATATGAGGGGTTGTAATTTCAATTTAAGCCAATTTTATTTTGCCTATTTTGCCTATTTCGGCCCTTCCTGCCTAAATAAGTGCTTTAGTGCCTAATATTGCCTATTCTATGCGATTTCTTCAAAATAAGACTTTATTGGGAAAATATATATAATCTAATATATCACGAGAACTCGGACAACTGCAACTTTCGAGAAATATAAGTGCTGTTTGTAGTAATAACTTGCCGTAAAACTTTGGACTGCTATGTTACTGATAAAGTAATGTAAAACTTTCGACTGCTGAGTGTACTGATAAAGTGTATAAAATTTGGACTGTTATATGTTGTGATAAAGTGCTGTATACAGTGGTAGCTTTAGCAGGTAGGCCAAGTAGACACGGACCTACCTAAAAGTTTAAAAAAATGTATAAACGCTAAATGATACAATAAAGAGTAAATATATTTCCCACTAGTTATATTAATAGTAGATAGTTACTTAACAAATAGCATCAACCACTACTGTAAAAGTAATTTCCTACTGTCATGAATCAATCAAATGGGTATATGTATCCATAAGCGACGGAGCGGGCATACCCAAAATTAAAATCCTAAAGCCGCCCCTGGCTGTATAGAATGTATTTACTAAATATACATAAAATACATGTCAAGTTTCGTTTTTCTATATACAGTAAAAGAAGTTATTAGAAAACAGGCATATTTCTATATTCTTTGAACATTAATTATGACTTCAATTTATTTTTAAATTATATTAAGATTTTATAGTCATATTTCGAGTTATTTTAGTGCCTATTATGCTGCCTATTTTTAAAGTTTTAAGTGCCTATTTGCCTGCCTATTTCCCAGGTTTTTAATGCCTAAACATCCGGTCTCTATTCATAATCTTCCAAACCCACTAGGCCTGTACCACAAAGCATACCAGCTATTGTCATTACTTCTGCTAATCACGTTTCACAAATCCAAATTGATGTTCTCGATCCATTAGGAAGTGAGCCTCTTCCAATCAAATTACAACTTAGTACTCATCATACGACCCAATCTACAGAATTTCGAAGAACTAGCATCCGTTTTGACAAATTCAACTGTAAACAATACAAAACATATCTATCGACAGCAGTAGAGCCATTGCAACCTCGTACATCAAACGACAAACTGTATCATGACATTCATACCATCACACCTTCAATCCAAGAAGCTAATTCACTTTACATACCAATAAGTACATCAACGCCTTAACGACCAACATTGCCACCAAAATATCTCACATTTATCACTCGCTCTCGGCAGTTTTATCGTGACTATCAATGTACAAAAAATCCAAAATCACTCTTCATTACCGACAACTTCAGAGGATGGTCAAAAAATTACATCTGTGGTTACAAGCTACCGTGTCGGGTTAAAATCTGTAATACTCTCTGACGTCACTCATCCTAACAAATAGTGGAAACATTTCAATGCTCTTTGCGGAAACATAGTAAAACACCATATTCACTATTAAATGATGTCTTCCCCGCCAAGTGAACTTTGTGGTGGACAAACACCGTGTGCATGGGTTTTCTCGGGGTTCCCCCGTTTCCTCCCACTTTCTTCATTCCACCATTTCATTCATTACTCATCATCACTGTCTCCTTCAGCCTAACCGGCATAATCGTGTGACGTAAAACTCAAAGATTTCATTTTAAATAATGTCTTACCTATATAGAAAGACTCCTCCAAAGCTGATGCTTTTGCTGATTTCCTTCAAGACATCTTCACACCACAAGTCCCACATATTCATATAGACATTCAGCCGACACAATCAATCCATCTTCTCCTTCATTACAGCCTCATATCCTTCATACTCTTCCGCAAAATGAACCTCTAATAATAAAACAAATTGGTTGGTATCATTTTCATTCAAATATCATAATACAGCTGAAACATTTGACACTATACTGAAGAAATAGGATCAACAAACGTAACATAAAACATATCCTGCAGAAAATAAAGGAATCATTATAATGAAAACAATAATATGCAATTGTTAAAGTCAATATAGTCTCAAAACTGTCACCTAAGATGAACAAGCGCTTATAGTTACTGATAACTAAATTATTCTTTGTATGTGCTGAAATTATGAACAAATCCTACAATGTGTTGATCCCCATGATTAAAACATTTATAAATGGACATAACATTCATCTATTCACAAACAATGTTTTGGGAGGATTTCAAACCTTCAAAGCACTTAATACTGAAAATGTCATAATCTATAATACAATTAAATTATCATGTAATTCATCAGTAGTGAAAATAGTGTATAGTTTGTGTCTGTAAACAATCTGAAATAAAAAATACTTGATGCCACTATTAAACAAAAATACATAGTCTTCATAAGTAAAAATTGCTATTTTCTTATCCATCATATTCTCCTGATATATCTCCACATCATAAAGTCAGGTCTCATCGTTTTAGTTTTTTACCAATTACTTGTAAATATTCCTTATGATTCTTTAAACTTCATGTATTTGAAAAATTTCTGTTCAATAAGGATACAGTGTTCTTCAGCACAAGAATTAGTCTATATTCATAGAAAGTTATCCTTAATGTTATGCTTACTAATATACAAATATAAAACTCACAGTGTGTTTGTTCAACTTTCATAATCATCTCGTAAATCAAACCAGTATTTATTCAATGTGTAGGCTATAAATATATAATTTCAATTTACCTGTGTTTATACAATTATATTTATCTTATCAAATTTCTTTAACAAAAGAAAATGTCTACAATAACAAGTTAATATAAGCAGCAAAATAAATGAAATATAAAGTTATGTAAAAGAAAATATAATGCCTATCCATTAGTATTTATTGATTGAATGAATGAATAAATATTCAAAATAATTAGTCTTTTAGTATAACAGCAAAACGCCCTAGTCTGTCATTCAAAATCTAATAATTTAAATACGATGTAGTACATGGTAATGACGTATACTGAGTCGTATTTAACGTCAATATACCTTGTTACTGTACAGGCATTTTAAAAATATTTATGGTTTAATAAATGAATATTTGAAGTAAAACAATTCAATCTGACATTCATGCAATTTTTAATTCAGAGAAGTCAACAGATGTCGCTAGTTGTGCTACCTCCTATCTAACATGAGTAATCTTGGTATTATACTAATCAATCCTTAAGTGTAAACCTGTTATATCTTATAATGAAAAGGAAACAAATCAAACTGACATTCACACATTCTAATAATTCAAATAAGTTAATAGATGTCGCTAGTTGTATTGCCTTCTATCTAACATATATAGATTTCAGTATTGTAATAATCAAAATATCCAACTTTAATGTAAAGCAAATACATCTTATGACAAAAGAGCAAATCACGCTAACATTCACGTATTTAATACTTCAAATAAAATAATAGCTGTCGCTAGTTGCGCTGCCTCATATCTAAAATAAGTGACTAATGCCAAAACAAAAGTGTCTCCATAAATGTAAACCAAATATATCTTATTATAAAAGCAAAACATACCCATCTGTCAATTATATTTAAATGGCTTTAAACAAAACAATAGTTGTCACTATTTGTGGTGGCCTGGCTATCTATTAATTAAATGTCAATAGTACACTCTTCAGTTAGCATTACATGTAATTGCAATGCATTTATGTTATAAAGTACTATGTGGCAATCTGTCAATTATGTGTTTAGTACTTCAAGAGGATAATACTTGTCACTAGCTGTGGTGCTTTGTATATAAATCAAGAAATAAATAACAATATTCCAGGAATCATCTGTCAATCCTAATATTCTAAATCAATTAATTCTTATAATTATAATTCCAAGGATATAATAAGTCTCTACCGTACATTTTCACTGATATCAACTCAAAAACATTCTCCAAATGGGTCATAATGTTCATAGTTAAGGTTGTTACTTAAGTTAATTCCAATCATGCAAATCTTAATGCTATTAATAAGTAGGTCCTTTATAGATAAAGGAATCAATATCATCAAGTATTTATACAAATAGGGTACTTCTATCTGGTAATTGCAATACAAATAAATTAAAGTTATATAAATAGAGTATCTCCAATCCAGTAAATAGTTGTCACTAATGTACAAATCAATTGTCCTTGCTCTTAAATCTTGTTAACCATCTACTTCTTAAAAGAAAAATAGTAGTTTCAAACCTGCAAGCTATAGTCTGAACTTGTGTTCCTAGTAAACCGTAGTTAGTATTAGTTATCAATAGTTCATACTTAATATTGTGTCATATTTCAATATAAAATAAATTCTAATCCTACTGTAATATCTACAAATAGTCGTAGAAAACTAATTTATCCTAAAATGTATGCAATATATAAACAATAAAGTAATAAATCAGTGGACACATAATTAAAGTTCTAATCAGTATAATAAGTAAATATTATTCATCGCTAAATTCAAGCATAGTTCTTTTGTCTTCAATCTTATTTCAAATATAGTTACCAATTCTGATAAATAGTTTCTAATATGGCCTAATGTGATACAACAAACTAATTTGTAGTTGTTTCTGGTAATGTTACATAAATATAATACATTAAACAGATTTCAAGTTTGAATAGTGTAATTATAATTCAACAAATTTAAATCAACATCCATAAATAAACCAAATAACATCAAACAAAGTTCTATCTTGCAATCTGAAATTCCAAAATCTTAATGCACACAAGTTTCCGTAAATTCTTTTCTAGAAACCATTAAGCCTTATATCTAATATCCAAACAATAAAGTATCAATCATTTTCACCATCATACAGTAATAGCGTGTAGTTCATCTGTATCTCTATACAAAACTAATCTCCTAAAGGACCTAGTTCAGCAAAATACAAAGTGTAATCAGCCAAATCTTCATATGCTGGTTCTGTAGGGTACCACAATGAAATTCATGTCAAATTCTAATGTTATCGTGCATTGTAAATTTAAATATATCTACACTATACTAAATATCAATGTGCCATATATGCATCACATGTTAATTTGTGAATCTCTGATTCCCAACTTCAATTAAACCTATGTCAAATACTCTGTCAATAACAATATATTCTAGTCTTAGATATAATCAAATTCACATATACTCCATAAAAATATTTTTACGGTAAACAACCAAGACACTTAAAATAAAATTTCAAGACAAAAACAAAATTTACCTATAATAATTCCATTAGTGATTTAAATATATATAAATTAAGTCAAATAAAGCACATACATTAAAATATTGTTGTACAACATAAAAATAAATAATCAGCTAGCACATCCAAGTGTTAACCAAAAGGCTGGTGAATCAAGCCCAGTTGTGAGTACAAGATTAAATATTCGTAGTATATTTACTTCAAAGTATAATAATACACTCCTCGGCAAGCTTAAGCTAAAAAAACTCCCTATAAAAGGCATCAACTATAATCTTCGCCTAAATCAATAGTCTCGGTACTGTATCCATTGTAAGTCTTAAGTCCACATAATATATAAATAGATCTGCAACACTATCTATCACATAAATTGAATAACTTTTACCCTACAATTATCAACAATTTCCCATTAAATTCGCTTCCAACAATGGAATACCCTCTATTCTTAATTATAGTGAACACACTTCGTAGTTAGTATCGTCAATACTCTTGGTTCAATTCTGGACCATGTATGTTTGTAATGGACAAACATCGTACATATGGAATTTTCTCGGGGTTCTCCCGTTTCCTCCTACATTCTCATTCCACCGTTTCATTCATCTTAAAAGGGAAAGTCACCACAAAGTGTTCTAATACAAGTTACCTTAACACGCATAATCGTAGGACGATAAACTTAAAATTATTTAGTGTACGATTGTAACCTCTGGAGCGTAAAATTTTTAGTTCAATTCCTCATAAGACTATCAAAAATCAAATATTTCTGTAATCATGTCTTCATTCAGTAAACAAATATTCATTTCACCTACAAAAACAATAACCATCATGCAATAAACGTATATACCATTCAAACGCTGTAAAAAGCTTTCTAAGTAATCTCAACTATAAAGTTTCCCGTTATAAAGAAAAAAATTCTAATTTCAAAGCATAATTCAAATAAATTCAATATAAATCAAACCGTTAATGCTAATTTCATGCAGGCAAAACAGCTTAAAACCATTGTAGGTTCTAGTAAAATTAGTGCCATACGTAATAAATATAGTTTAATTAGTAAAATTCACGCTTGACTTAACAATCCATAATCTCACCATTATTTTGAATACAAGCTGTATTAATTAGTAATAAAATTATTAAATTCGTGTCTTATATCTTAAATGTCTATGCATTAATATTGTAAATAAAAATGCAGCACCCTAAATAAAAAATAAGTATCTAACAAAACAAAAAAAAATGGGTATCCTTAAAATCCACCCTCCAAATATCTAAAATACAATTTCAGTTTCAACCTATATATGGAATGACTATTCTTATGCATATATAATATGAAATCTAAACAGCGCAAATTATGTTGGCAAACAAGACTTCTACACATTTTTCAAATTGATTGTTCGTTGCTACCGATTACATAACTAGTAGGATACACACACTAAACATTAAAATCTGAATATCACAATCCAAAAGTAAACTAAAATCATATGGTCTCCGCAATTAGTAACAAAATAATAATAATTCCATATCAAATAATTGTAACGTGCAATTTCACAATTAAATAATAGGAGCGTGCAATAAAAACAATCGCATCTACATGTTATGTACTGTTATTTCTATATCCAATTTCATATACTAAAAACGCAATCATGTGCTTATAATAATTTCCTGCAACATACAAAACTAACTCTCTTCCATGCAAATATATCCTGACATAACGAAGTAGTAATTCAAAGAGCCCAAGTTCCAATTCTATTTACTTACAATAATAATTATTTTCATAATTCTAATAATAATAATAATAATAATAATAATAAGAAGAAGAAGAAGAAGAAGAAGAAGAAGAATAAACTCTATTCAAGCTGTATTAACAATAACAAAAAAAGTCTATAAAAACATGGTTCTGACTTGCAAGGTGCAACAAATATCCTACAATCAAATGCTGTACCTGCAATCAGTGTCAAATAAGCCATATTTCCGGAACAAGGCAACATAAAAGTACCAACATACAACGTTAGCTTGTAAACATAGTTAGTTTCGGATAGTGTACGTGTAAGCGCCATAAAATATCCACATTCCTATAATATATAGTTTCTCGTACTTTTTAAAAATAATCTTCAATACATAAGTGCACAATAATTATGTTTTTCATAAAATTACAATATCAAATTTATATATTCACCCAATTAATTATTATTTTATTAAATTCAAAAATAGCCTGAATCAAATAGTCAACCGAGGTCATAAATATACCTAAAACCGGAAAATACAACGGCGGTATCGCAATATTTGTTTGCTTTCGGTTCGCGCAACAAGTTCTTCTACGTCATAAAGAAAATTGTCAACATCAATGAACCACCAACCGCAACTAGGAAATAGGCAGCAGCGGAGGTATTATCAAAGGTAAGTGAACTTTGTCTTCTTACTTAAGTTAAAGTAATAAATAAACATACAAAGTGTGCCGTTATCTATAAAGGAAAATACCATTAGCGTCCGTGGCTGCCGGGCGGCGGATATACAAAGCGGGCGGGCGAGAAACTCGCGACGGTAATGGCGCCAGCGCAAAGGTCACACATACGTGATAAATTAAATAAAAAACAATCAGTGCTTCTGAGCACTGTTAAAAAATAAATAAAACTTCCTATTGCTTAATAAAAAATAAATAAAGCTTTCAAATGCGTATAAACATAAACCAGTGTTAAAAATAAACAGGACTTTCTGTTGACTGATAAAAAATAAACAAGGCTGGTAAAAATAAACAGGGCTTTCTGTGGGCTGATAAAAAATAAACAGGACTGATAAAAATGAACAGGGCTTTCTGTGGGCTAATAAAAAATGAATAGGGGTTTCTGTGGACTGATAAAAAATGAACAGGAGTTTTTATGGACTGGTAAAAATAAACAGGGCTTTCTGTGGGCTAATAAAAAATAAATAGGGGTTTCTAATGCTTAATAAAAAATGAATAGGGAAAATAAAAAATGAATTGTGTTTGTTTAATGAAAATCAGGTGAATTATGGGTAAAATTACATCATTTTCGGTCCATAAACAGGTAAAAAAGTCCCTCTAAGTATATAAAAACCATCGTAAGCCCGTATATACCTATATACCTGTCCCAAGGATTAAAAAAGGCGAGGCGATAATGTGTCCCAATCCTACTTATTAGTCACCGATGCTTAACTGTTAGGAATAATAAACTCTTTTATTAGTGATCGATGTTCAACATATAGAAATAATTTACTTTTTTGGTCATTGATGATCAGCTGATAGGAATAATCTACTCTTTTATTAGTCATTGATCCTCAACTCATAGGAATAATCTACTCTTTTATTAGTATTGATTATTAACTGATAGGAATAGTCTACTCTTTCATTAGTCATCGATACTTAATGTGTTGGAATAATCTACTTTTTTAATGATCATTGATGATAAACTGATAGGAATAACCTACTATTTTATTAGTCATTGATGTTCAACTTGCGAATAATCTACTCTTTTATTAGTTATAAATGCTCCACTTCAGGAATAATCTACTCTTTTATTAGTCACCGATGCTTAACGGATAGGAATAATCTACTCTTTTATTAGTCAATGATGCTCAACTTATAGGAATAATCTACTCTTTTAGTAGTCATTGATCCTCAACTCTCAGGCATAATCTACTCTTTTATTAGTCACTGATGTTCAACTTAGGAATAATCTACTCTTTTATTAATCATCGACGCTCAACTAATGGGAATAATGTAATCTGTCTTTTTTTCATTTTGGGTGACTGTAAATCTATTATTTAAGTAATTCTGATATTTCAGCAGGAAGCACATGCGTAACATGAATATAGTGCAAATTTTGATAGCGTGTCCTGGCTTCTTTAGTCTAGATGTATGGGAATCCTAGAAATGATAGTCCTTTTAGTCATTTTCGATTAATAATAGAGAATTGGAATGATTTTTCAAAGTCACCTATATGGATATTGTCATTAATGCTTAATTTGTAATGAAAAGTGCATTCCTGTACAGGTCCACACCCAGATATTTTTGTCGGTAGGGGTCCAAATTTCTTTTCTGTGAGGATGGGAGGATCTAATACGTCTGTGTAGTATTATTATTCTGTCATTTTGCATCCGAAAAGACAATAAGTAATTGTTAATTACTGCCATCTATATTCTCAGAAATCTGATAGAACTAGATTATTTTTATAAGGAAAGGAAAGTGTAAAATCAAATTTTTGGCCACATCAATAATTTCTCTGTTAAATAAGTACAGTTTTGTTAAGGAAGTGTAGAGATGTTAGTGGAGTTAAGAAGTTTTCTTGAAGGAGAGGGTCCGTTGGACTCCTCTCTCCATAGTTGTGCCCTTGTTCCCAGACTTAATTTCTTTTACGTAATTCATCGTGCAGGTGTCGGAGGATTATGAAACACGGATATTTAGATAGATCGCATACTAGATCCCAAATGATTCCTTCAGCTGATTACGAAAGATTCCACAGTTCTCGAACGATGTAGGTTTATTTTCCGTCGTTTTCGGCAGCCTATAACTTTAGAACTCATATTTCGCCCTGTTTACTCGCTACGAGATGGCCTACATAATGGCTAACTCCCTTGTCGCCTTTATTATAACACCTGGTCAGTGTTCGTAAGTTTCTTTAAGAAAATTTCCCTCGATTGGCACAAAGTTTTCCCTTTTCTTATCATATTTTCCCTAGTTTGTCAAATGTCAAATTCCTATGACCAGTGGCGGCGGTTGGACGTTAAAATGGGGGGGCAAGACATGATCTTAGCAATATTGTATATCAATGTTAGATTTCCTGGTTGTTTCTAATATTGTTTGGTGAAAGGTTGTATAACTAATAGGATACTATATATTTTCACTTAAAATACCGTATATCGTATTTCTATTTTATTAAGTAAATTCTTAAGAGCAATACAGGTAAGTACTAGCCCTTTACGAGTATACTCGTATACTCTTAAACAACGAAAGTGTAAGAAGAGATTTGAGTTCTTGCTCATGAACATCTTAAAATTCTGTCTGGAAAATTGTGTGATCAGATTTTTTAATAAATTTGCAAAACAAATAAATGGAAGGGATAATATTAATCATAGTAATGAATAATGACGCTTGTTTTGCAGAAGTTATATGGATAATGGGAATTAATTACCAACTTATACTTTTAATTCCACACATGCCATTAAATGAATGTTTTTACTCTTAGAAAATGAAGTACAGTAAGTACTGGAAGCATATCCTATAACATTTAAAGAAATATGCAATTGCAATATTAATTGCTTTGAATTGCAATTAAAACGCAATTAGTGTAGTTTTCTTAACTCCACGGGAAGAAAATATCCGATACGTACTCACGCAACGGCAAATATCATATGGCACCATTTTTTTCTATGAAACAGTAATACATACAAAACATTTGCCAGGATGTCCACATACTGGAAAATAAGTGAAAGTCAAGGAGAGGTCAGGGAAGTAAAAATGTATCAGTTGAAGTCAGGGAAATGGCAGATTGGTCAGGGAAAGTCAGGGAAAAATCGATTTAGGCCTATTGTTCAATTACTGAATTTATGAAATAGGGTTGATTTCTTTACTGTTACTGGATGCAAAATGTAGTGTTCTCAATGATGATATTGAGGGAGGCAGTGTTCTCTGATGTAGTTGTTGAAACTAATTTTCTGCGAAAAACACATATCTAACTACATCCTGGCATATTTGCTCAAAAGGGTAGACGCTGTTCTAGAAGAATTGCATGGTGCCAAGAGTATATCTGGACAAGTGTCTGAGAACGCGAAGAAATAGTATCTCCAGCTCACAGTGAAAGCTCAGACTGAAGAATTTAAGGAACACTCGAATGAAATGAAATCTGTCAGTTTTACGTTTCTCGGTTTATGCCGGTTAGGCTAAAGGAGACGGTGGTGATGAGAAATGAATGAAACGGTGGAATGAAGAAAGTGGGAGGAAACAGGAGAACCCCGAGAAAACTCACGAGCACGAAGGAACACTCGAATGAATTCATAGCCAATGATAGAGATGGTATTGGACTTGATGAGTTTTTTACATAGTCTTAGGAAATGGGAAGAACTTCGTTGAGTTATGGTCAGTTATGAAATTGTGTTTTATCTTCTTTCACGGAAACGCATTTTTTGAAAGTGGTGTCACAATAAATAAAATTCTCATTGTTGACAACTTACAAGAAGAATCTCTGGTGGCTCAGTGGATCATATATGATTCTGTGATGAGAATAGGTGGATCATCAGAATCAATAATTACAAGAGGTATGATAAATTCAGTGAGAAGTTCAATGAGACAATATCAGGTGTATTTTCCGAAGATAACAGAAATAAATGCTGGAGACAAGAAGATTCAGCAACAACTAAAGGAGCTGCAGGAAGAAGAAAAGAAGATTAAACTGCGGAGACAACAAGAAGGATATTCAGATCAATGAGAAGAAAACTATGCGAGAAAGGATAAAAACAAATTTCTAAATGGATTGCATTTAACAACTGCACCAGCAAAAGTATGTGTTACATAATGTGTGTGTGTGTGTGTGTGTGTGTTGTTTTCTTTTAATAATCAGTAGAAGCATGTATGAACTGTTTCTTACTATAGGCAATATTATAATGCTGTGTAATTGGTATTATAATGTGTAAGCATATAATTTGTATTTTTTTATATCTTAAGTACTCTGTATACTGCACACCTTCGTTTGTAACTTTACATTTTATGTAATATGTAGGCCTAATCAATATCGGCCTAATGCATATGTTTGTAAATTTACATGCCTTTGGAAAGAAAATTGAAAAAAGAAAGAAACAGAAGCGGATGAGAACAAGGCCAACTATGGAGAGTGTGGAGACTGGAGTTTCTTTTTTCTATATTTTAAGTTATTCAGGGGTCAGGGAAATCTGGAACTTTCGTAATGGAAAATCAGGGAAAAGTCAGAGATCTTTTCTCCAAATTCTGTGGACACCCTGTTTACATTTCCAAATGAAATTATATAAATTAGGGCGTCACTTCAAAAAAAGTGGGGGACAACTGCCCCCTCTTTCCCCCCCTAATCGCCGCCCATGCCTATGACAGAAGTTATGAGATAAGATTAATATAGCTATATTAAAGGAAACGCCAAATACATTTGCGTTTTTCTTCTTTTTATTATTTTTTTCCATTCATTTACAAATATACACACAAATACACCCAATCAACAATGGATGCACATTAAGCTATTTTCAACAGACAAAATACACACACACACACACACAAATTATTGTTGTTGTATTTGATTTATTTCTGAAGAGGGAAGAAAAAGTTTAAGCATTTATATTGGTCAATCAGTCAGCGTGAGAACTTCCCTGTTTTCACGTTTTATCAAAAAATTCTCTTCTTCCCTTTTTGCTAAATTTAGCTACGAAGTTTCCCTAGATTAACTAAACTTCCCTCAAACTACGAACACTGTACATGGTATTACATTAAACGGTGACAAATATTATTTACAGAAAAAATTCAATTATAATACTTAATAACCACAGTAACTTTTTAAAAGAAAATAGTAGGTCGAATCACATAATAAAATAGTATTACAGAATGATGAAGAAAATTATTTCGAGAAAAGAAAAATTATCTCCCTGCTTGTCATTTATAAAGCAGAAGAGAACAAGCAAACTACATGCCGAAAGTAATATTTTACCGTCATGAGATTATTCAATCCATAAATCCATCTAACTACATACAATAAAGTCAACAGACAAAAACAAAAAAAAAAAAAAAAAAAAAAACCCTCACCACTAGTTTCTGAGGATATCAAGGTGCTGTTTTGGTTTTGTTACTTGACTACAGAAGACAACTGTGTCGCCACAGAAATACGGCTGTAACTTCAGGTCTTGAAAAGATATTATCATGAAACATTCATAACATACGCGAATTATTTCGTGTGTTATGTTATTAATTGAATTCTTTTATATGTATTATTACAGAAAGAATACGTAAATAGTATGTGTTTCAAGGAAAATTAATCATTTTATTGACGTTATTAAACAAGTTCGATGGGGCACCATAAAGGGAGGGTGCACTGACATTTGTTCGGTTGCCCGGCAGGTCAGTTCACCACTAATTGTAATCAATTGTACCATAATATGATGATGGAAATGTAAACTTTTCCTTATACCAGAGTCTCCCTCCCCGAACAACTGTCTTGGCCTCCCTCTCCTACCATTCTGGCTACGGGTCTGCTGTGAGCACTAAGCCAGATCAGTGGTTTCCAAGTGATGTGTCCTGACACACTAGTGTGCGACACATTCCTATAGGACGTGTCGCGAAATTTTATAATCAAAAATCACGAAACATTAAAATCAATTTTGAGCCAGAGCTCCCTCGTGGCTAAGCAATTAGCGTACGCACCTTTCGTGTGGAAGACCCGGGTTCGATTCCCGGTTGGAGCTCATGTGGCTAGATTACCATGTTAAGCTGTACGTCCACATCTCATATAGCTTCGATGCTGAAATGGACGCTAAACTGAAAATAAAATAAAATTTTGAGACAGACGGTACCAGTAAACTCCTCCAGCGATAGTAACAATGTTCAGTACTACATTGTCATTCTTCATAGAAACTTATAGTGTTACACTAATGTAATTTATATGATTATTACGTTCACCAAAGCGTGTCGTCAGTCAAAAAAAGTTTGATTACCACTGAACTAGAGCATAAGCAGCTACACTAGAAGGCAAAATAATGTGTTTCGTCTGTATGTTCAATATGAGTTTCCTTGATGGATATCACTAGAACTAAAATAATGGATATGTAGTGCAGTAAAATACCAATAAGTTGGTATCCACGAAATACAATACTAAAGGATATACAAGAAGTATTAATATTCGTGTAACTGCCCTATTGAAGGAATGAACATTCTATCAATTCTATTGTTGGATTCAATACAGAAAATATAGCCTACATTAGGGTGGTCCTTAGGTATATGGGAAAAAATAAATTTTCGAATTTCTTCCGCCGCACCCCCTATTTTTTTTCCTTTGGTAATAGAAACATCATACACAAAATTTCACAAAAATCCATCAACGATAACCCGTGCCGCAAAGCAGTTGTTTTCTGTAAAAGGAAATCCATTTGAATTTCAATGGCACTTGATTTACTATTTGTCAATAAACGTATAATAATTATCACAAATGTAAATAGGACAATATAAACCTTTCCTCTGTAATTCAGAATTGACTGAGTTTCAAATACAGTCGGTTGGTATCAGGCAACAAGCTACAAGCATCATGATCATCGTCCATATATATAGTACTTATGGATGGTAATGCACAGTGTTATGAACCACTGTGGAAAAGATATTTGGATCTGTTTCTCATGTCACTTGCTTCGTTAGTAAAATTTACATGAGAGAAATCAATCAGATAATAAATACAAGTAAAAAATTAATTGATAATGGCTGATATTCCAAAAAAAATGAAAAAATATATATATTTGAATTGTAGATCGACTTAATGATAATTTAGTTTTTACGCAAGGTAGATTTTCCACATCCTGGAAACAAGTTTCTATAGTCTTTCACCACTTACAAAAGGAATTGTTTCTGCTCTTCATTTTTAGTTAGAACTGCATTGTGATTTTCCATTAACTTTACGCTCTTTCCGCAGTGTGATTTGTAACATACAGCTTGTCAACTACTTTTTTCCCGAAAAGAAATTCATCATTTGTCGACCAACAAACCGGATCAAGGTCTAAAAAACCTGTAGAAATCCGAAACCTTTCGAAGAACTTCTTGGTGTTTCCTATCACAAAATCAGCAATTTCTTTTTCTTCAATATCATCTATTTCATTAGCGCGCAGTTCAAATCGCTTCATCGTTTCATATGAAATGTCACTATTTTATAATTTTTCTGCTATTTTGTGTTTTGTTCATTATTGATATTATCGTCAAAAAATGAATGTGCTCACACTTCTCTGAGAGGTACCAAAGATGTTAGGAAAACTTCAATAAAGCCACTCTCGAGACATCAGAGTTTATGAGTTTGTACGTTTGAAGACTCTTCAAAAATTGTAAATCTTGATGTGGTGAACGAGATGCACTGGGACAAGAAAACCAAGTAAACCAAGCTTTTTAGAACAGGAAAAGTGCACACTTGACGCAGTCCTTCTTCTTCCCGCTCATTTAATTTAAACTGATTACTAAAGAAATATTTTTAAACATCATAAGGTTTTTCCCATCCACCTTGCCTGATGTACAGCTCTAGGGAAATGGAAAGAAATACATCCAGGAGGCTTACTTCTTAGAAAAATTACTGTAAGCTGCAAAAGTTCTCTGTAATCTTCTCTGCATTTCCAAATTTTGAACAGTAAAAACTAGCTTATCTTTCTTCATATTGCAAAGAACTGAATTAACACTTCGATTAGAAATTCTATTAACAAAGTTGTTGTGTTGAAATCTCGGCCACTCTTTCTGGAAACTTTTAAAAATTGTCACGTCTGGACCGGAAGAAACTGAAACACATTCTTCAAATACACACTTTAATATCAATTCAAAAATGTGATGCCTACACAGAAGATATAAAAGATCTTTTTCCAATTTTTGTTCAAGAAGAATACAAGCCCCATTGATACGTCCAGTATTAGAAGAAGTTATGTCCCAATGCCTCTGCTGTTGCGATTAATATGCGCTTGGAGCTCTATCAGTCAATTTATAATGATCAAAAGCCGCAACAAGTCATGGAGTAATTAAACGTACTTTCCCTCTTCTCGAAGATCCTGTTACTATCTCATCAGAATCTACTCCTTCCATTGGAATTGTATTTTCTGTGCTGTGGTGAATATCCTTGAACGGTATTCTTACTTTAGACCAAAACACTTCTGTTTCACGAATTACTAACCGATCATTCTCTCTTAAAGGTAATTTCACATTCGTATCTTATAAAAGAATGTACCAAGTACTTGTCTGTTGGACAATAACTTACAACCCAATATCTGTTCACTCATATTACCAACGAGGTAAATACCACTACGATTACTGATTTCACTAGACACCGAACATAATGATCACTTTGTTCATTTAATCACATACTAGCAGCGTTCACCCCGCTTCGCTGCGGTCACCCCGGCCCGCTTCGCTGCGGTCACCCCTGAACGCAATAAACTTTGTTACTTAGATAATTTTTACTTTTTCGCTTTCAAATTGCAAGCGCCTGTCATTTATGTTAACCCGCCGAGTCACGTGCTCATGCGGGTTGCATATACATACGTTTATTTTTACCTATGATGAACTATGGAGACTTGAATGGTCCATTATCTCAAGACACTGGTAATTAAAAATTAAAGTGATATGATAAAAACCATCTAGGGTCCAAATCCTAACAACCCCCCAAAAATGAAAGAAATCGGTTCAGCCGTATTAGCGTGATGAGTTCACAAAGGATTTGTACGTTCTCTTTTATATATATAGATGATGATACAAGACCCACAATGAAACTTCAATTCGCTAAAAATAACAATCATATCAAAAGATCATAAACGCAAAACCAAAGATTCCAAATACATGTTACAAGTAGTCTAAAATTATTTTATTTGCAATAACAGTTGTAATTAAGAACAAAGGGGAGAACGATTTAGTTGTAAACGGTCATAAAAAGTAATTGTTTTACGTTTATTTATTATTTCCAATTTAATTTTGTTCATAAATCTGCTCCAAATTACTTAAGAAATGGGATTAAATAGAATAATCTAAGTCTGTGCATGTATTGCCATCTATTGAGCAACATAGGAAACTACTGTTTTCTAAATCTTATTCCTATAAAGATTAAAATGTTTTTGCGGCACCATTTATCGTTGTCACAACGAACTGAAATTTACAGGTAACACTTTTCTCATTAAAAGGAAAAAGATTAAGGGGTGCGGTCTCAGATATACACAACTTGATAAATAAGGACCACAGCCTACATATTTTAAAATAGTATTTGTTTACAGTAAACATTTTTCTACAGGATGCACATTCTCTTGATCCTACACTGGTTTTCCAGGTTTTTTTAAGTAACTGAAACATAAATCTTAGTCTAGTAGACAGTAAATATTAATGGACTGACATCGAGGTTAATGGATTAATATTTAATGCACATCTAATGTAAGTGTATTTTTATCAAAAACATAATCGAAATTACATGCCATATGCTTGTTATGTGTATGAGGCTGCACTCTATGCCATCTTTTGACAGAAGGTTAAACTAACTTCTGTTGTGGTCTTTTCCAGTATGTCGGGAGATGTTCGTTAGATGGCACCATCGTCTATGAGTCACAATTTTATCCAGTTTTATCCCCGTGTATTCAACAATAAACAGAATTATCTAGTAGGATCAGGGGAGGCAATTAGAGGGGGACAAGAGGGGGCAGTCTCCCCCTACTTTTTGAATTCTAACCTTAATGCAGCAGGGGCGTCATTTAGGGGGGCAGGAGGGGGCAATTGCCTCCCCCCCAAGAGTTTGAGGAATACATATACTTTAATCGATTGTCTGCTAATATACTAGTACAAAACGTAAAAATCTCATGTCGGTGGTGTTCTTGCTCTTCTCAAACGAAGTTTGAAATGACGGCCCTGTAATGCAGGGATGCAAATAACCACTCGCCCGGGGCGAGTGGTTCATTGGTGCGGGCGAGTATTTAATATCATACCGAAGGTAAGTAAATTATTTCTATTGTGGGATGTAGGCTAGTAGCTTTTTATTGGGCGAGTAAAATTTTGTTGCTTATTTGCATTTCTGCCTTAATGGATATAGTTTTTTTTTCTATGTAATACTGGTTCATGGGGAAAATGGTGCCATATATTTGCAGTTGCGTGAGTACGTATTGGTTATTTGTCTTCCCGTGGAGTTAGAAAAGCTACAGTAATTTGCGTTTTAATTGCAATTCAAAGCAATTAATATTGCAATTGCGAATTTCTTTAAATATTGTAGCGTATGCTTGTAGTATTTACTGTTTTTCATTTTCTAAGATTAATAACGTACATTTAATGGGATGTGTGGAATTAAAAATATAAATTGTTCATTAATCCCTAGTTTCAATATAACTTTTGCAAAACAAACCTCATTATTCATTACCATGACTTATATCCTTTCTATTTGTTTTGCAAATTTGTTATTAATTGATCTGATCACACAATTTTCCAGACAGAATTTTAAGATGTTCATGAGCAATGAATCAAATTTACTCTACATCTTCCTTGTTTAATAGTACAAAGGGCTAGTACCTACTTGCGTTGCTCTTGTCAATTTACATAATGAAATGTGAAATACGATATACGGTATTTTCACTGATATTAGTTATACAACTTTTTGTCAAACAAAGTGTTAAAAATAATCAGGAAAACTAACATTGATATACAAATATTCAGATCATGCCTTGTCCTCCACTTTTAACATCCAATCTCGGCCACTGAGTAGGATACAAATCAATGATTAACATGTGCTAAGGTGAGAAGCTGGTATAGATCAAATATGACCTATAATAGGAGCCTGATGCTATGGCTAGAACAAGTAGATTACCAGAAGGGATACGTATAGACCGCAATCATCCCATACACCAGTGATGGGCAAACTTTTTTAGAAAAGAGACTAAAGAAAGAAAAGAACTTTATAATTTATTGAAAACAATAATGACATATTTTTACCAAATTCATGTAAATTCTAAGCTCTAATGATGATTAAAGTTTCTCTTAATCTGGTTCGAATTTACTACTACTTCTGGATTCAATACTGATTTCCGTAAAGCAAAAACTGTAAGATACACCAAGACGCGATGTTCCCACTAGGGTTGCCAACTCTGGAAAATAAAGAAAACCGGTACCCCCTCAAAGTTCCCTATAATATAGGTCTACATGTACTATCGTGAACAAAAGTGCATTAGCACCTGCATTCTGCATATCTTTAGTACATTCACTAATAAGCTTAATATATACATTGTGCTATAAATGAGTAACTGAAATAGGCATTGATAACTTTATTGTATTTACCAGTAACTGCCACATCTTTAAAATTATCGAAATAGATTAACAAAAGTATTTTAATCTTTACGTGACAATTCTGGATTTGTAAAATAAAATGTATTCTTTCAACTTACACTTGAACTACAGGAAATTGCTACTAAGTCCTTTTTCACTCTCAATAAATGTATAACATTCCTTACAGTCCCTGTCATCTCTTTAAAATTATCTAAACAGATGAACTAAACATATTAATCGTTGATAGATGGTAAAAGGTGATAGTTTTGGACTTACAGAATGAAAGTTACTTTTTAAATCTATACTTCGAACTAGATGAAATTGCTTGGAACTAGACACAAATTTGAAAAAAAAAAACGGTCATAAAGGGATTAGCAAGAACTTTTTACTGGTCACCGGCTTTAATCAAAATAACAGCAATATTTCCGGCCTGGCCGGTCAGAAACCGGCCAGTTGGCAACCCTAGTTCCCACTCAATTTATTCAGCTTCTCAAGAATAAGTTTCACCTTCTCCATTAACACTCTATTCAAACCAAAGTGGTTTAAATTAATGATTTCCACTTTCAACAATTATCGCGCCATAGAACAAAAAATGATAACATACAGCTAAAAGTGGTTTTCTGCTATCGATAAAGGATGTCATGAGAACACACCATCACAACCTGCAATACTCTTCCAAAACCAGAAGTGGTTCAAATTTGCTCCAACTTCCGGTTTCAATACTGATTTCCGTAGAGCAAAAGTAGTAAGAGATATCGAGATGCGGTTTTCTGCAATCGATTTAGCTTCACAAAAGTAGGTTCTATCTCCTGCCTTAACCTCTATTGAATCCGGAAGTGGTTAAAATTTACAATTTCCGGTTTCAACATTTATCACCATAGAACTAAAATACAATATTGGTATATAGTGACAAGCTGTTTTCAGCAGTCGATTCAGGGTCTCAAGAGTACATACCATCAGAACCTGCAACACTTTACCAAAACCAGTGGTGATTCTAAAACACTGCTATTTCCACATTTAACACTGATTTCCGTAGAGCAAAAATGGTAAGAGATATCGAGATACAATTTTCTTTCAGTAGATTCAGAGCTTCCCAAGAGTAGTTTCTATCTCTTCCCTTAATTATCTATTTAATTCAAAATTGGTTCAAATTACCGATTTCCGGTTTCAACCTTTATCGCCATATAGCAAATACAGTACAGCATAGCGAATAATAGCTTCTTGATATGGTTTTAGCATCAGAACAACAAGTTCTATGTTTGATCTTATTAATCGATTACAACCAATAGTTATAAATGTACTACTTCAAGATTGAGTATTGAATTCTATAGTTTAGAAGTATATGCTTTAATTTGATACTGTACAGTGAAAACTTAATTGTTAGACTTGCACAAAGCATGCATAAGTGTCGAAAGTCTTACAGAACGGCTTTGTCCATCCTTCCGTCTGTCAACAGGTATCAGAACAAAAACGGTAAAAGATATCGAGAAGCGTTTTTTTTATTTCAGTCGATTCAATGTTACAAGTTCCATCTTCTCTACCAACACACTATTCAAACCGGAAGTGGTTCAAATGAGTCATTTCCAGTTTTAACTTGCATCGTGATAGAGGGATAATGGTAATTGATAGCGAAAAGCGCTTTTCTGCATATGAATAAGTGTCTCAGGACGACATACCACGACTATCTGCAACCTTCTACCAAAATTGAAAATAGTTCAAATTTACAATTACTTCCGGTTTCAACAATGATTTTCATAGAGTACCGTACAAACGATCAGAAATATCGAGGTGTAGTTTTTTTAATTTTTTTTGCAATCAATGCTATTTTCGAAGAACAGGTTCTATTTACTCAGCCGACCATCTATTAAAACTGGAAGTGGTTTAAATTAACCATTTCCTGTTTCAATACGTATGCATCGCCTTACAAGAACAATGGTAGTAATAGGTAGCGAAGAGCGATCGATTCATGGTCGCAAGAGAGCACATCGTCCCAACCCGCAATACTCTACTAAACCTGAAAGTGATTGAAATTTATTACTACTTCCGGTTTCACTACTCATTTTCACAAAGGGGAGCGCGATGGCTCAGTGGTAGAGTGTTCACCTCCGGTGCTTGGGGTCTCTGGTTCGATCCCAGTTCGCGCAGTGTGGACTTTGTGGTGGATAAACACCGTGCTCGTGAGTTTTCTCGGGGTTCTCCCGTTTCCTCCCACTTTCTTCATTCCACCATTTCACTCATTTCTCATTATCACCGTCTCCTTTAGCCTAACCGGCACAACCGTGGGACGTTAAACTTAAAGATTTCATTTCATTTTTCATTTTCACAAAGCAAAAAACTGTCAGAGATATCGAGAAGCGTTATTTTGCAATCGATTCAGCGTCGCAACAATAGGCTCTATCTTCTCCCTTAACTCTCTATTCAAACGAGAAGTGGTTCAAATTAACGATTTCAGGTTTCAACTTGTATCACCATAGAACAAAAACAGGAGTTTTGATATGGATTCAGCATGGAGTAACATATTCTATCTTTGATCTTATTACTCTATTGCAATCAATAGTTACAGATATACTATTTCAAGTTTAAGTATTTAATTCGTACAGTGTGGAAGTCTACCGAAGGTCTACACAATGAAACAAAACTCAGGTGTTTGCTTTGGCAATCGGAGATCGCACTTGATTTAATCTTGCATTTAGATTAATTTATCTCCTTCAAAGCCTAGTTTATGAATTATTAATTATATTGTAGAGTTCTGTACTATGTAATAAGATGTTTTTATTGAAATAAATAAGTGTGTATTGACAAGGGCGCCGATCCTGGGGGGCCAAGGGGGGCCGGACCCAGGCCCGTGCTGGCCCACCGGGACGTGTCCCGGTGCGCCCTCCGAAATATCACACTACAAATAATGGTACAAGTTTCTAGTAATAAATTCTTACAGTTTTATTGATAAAGAACCCGTGAAAGGTGCAGTGCGCCCTTTACATTAGGCGCCCTTCCGAGACCACATCAAAGATGACCGATTTTATTTATTCCTCTGCATAGCACAGTTCTGCACAATAAATACACACACTTACTGTTTGCGAAGAACCCGTGAAAGGCACAGTGCGCCCTTTACATAAGGCGCCCTACGAAACATCACATTATAGATAAGTGGTTTTAGTTATCCTGTATACCAGCTTTGTTTAATAAATTCAAATACTGACTGGTAGTACAGAACCTGTGAAGAATACAAGGCGCCCTTTACATAGGATGCCCTGCGAAATATCACATTATTTTTTATTTTATTCTTCTGTGTTTCAGTTTTGTATTATAAATTCATACAGTTGCTATTGGCAGAGAACAGGTAAAGAGTATAATCACTTAAAAAATATTATAAAGTTATATAGCTATAAAACGAAACAATGTGATACATTAAGAATAGTTCGGATAGTCAAACGTACGATGCATTTATGTAATACTATACTGACACTAGTCTCTAATTTACGATTTTTACGGCATCGAAGCTTTCACAGTCTTAATATGCATCCATATATGCGAGCATATTGATTGTTCCTGTGTGTTTTAAAGCAGTGTTCGGATAATCAGTACCTGTTGTATTTCTGAAATATAGCCGTATTAATTTCCCTAAAATGTGGTCTTCCTGTCACCACGGAACGGCGCGTCCTCAGGTTGTGGATCGAGGAAAAGGCCTCTGGGATATAGAGGTTAGCTTCGAATATATTGAGTAAGCAGTCGCGGAAAGACAAAGGGTGATAATCCAGCTTAAGATCTTGGTGTGAGGCTAACAACCTTATCCTGTAAAAAAAAGGATTGTTCAGATAAGTTCGCAGAATCCTCGGATCAGAACTGATAACTTGGCACGAATTCCCCAAAGTAAAATCGACATGAGATTTGGAACATGAAATGTAACAAGTCTCTATAGGACAGTCGCGTTAAAATTTGTAAAAAATGAGTTCAGAAATAGAGGTTGGACCAAGTGGGATATAAGGAAGTTAGATGAGAAGGAAATGGAGGAGTCAAGTCGGGAAAGTCTACGTTGTTTTACGGGGAACAAATTAAAAATTACCAACTAGAAACAGGACTTTCCGTTCACAAACGAATACGTAATATCAGCAATTACATAGGTTGAATTTGTTAATGATATATTTTCTTTTACTTCTCCTAAGGGTCGGTGGTGTAATACTATTTTAAATGCACATGCCCCAACAGAAAATAAGGATGGCGATTAAAAAAATACAGTTTTTACGAAAGAATAGAACGGGTATTTGATCATTTCCTCCATACCATATGAAAATTCTGTTAGGCGGTTTCAATGCGAAGGTAGGACCAGAGGGTATTATTTGCAAACCGATTATAGGGAATAAATGTTTGCATAAGGAAGGTTGTGACAATGGCGTTAGACTCGTAAACTGTGCAATATCCAGAAACCTTATCGTGAAGATTACAAAATTCCAACATCGCGACATTCATAAATATACTTGGACTTCATCAGATGGAAAAACACATATTCAAACTGATCATGTTTTAGTAGACAGAAAAGAACAGTCTAGCACAACTGATGTTCGTTCGTTCAGAGGAGTTGATTGTGATAGTAAGAGAGAGACTATCGTTGAATAAAGGAAATGTTCAATATCTGAAAACGGAGCGGTTTAATTTTTTTTAAATAGAGGAGAGTCAGGTGAGAGGGAAGCCAGATAGAAGTGACGAATAGATTCTCGGTTTTAGAAGGTTCGGAGTGCACTAATTCACGATACTTGGTTGAAATGAGAGATAACATTAAAAAGTTCAGCAAAAAATATTGGAGCACGCAGAAATACGTAGGAACAAACCATGGTTCAACCAGAAATGTACTAAAGTAGCAGCGAAGAGAAAACAGAAGAAACAGCGTTGGCTACAAAATCCGAACGAAATAACTACATAAAATTTCATTGTCATCTGACAGTGACTTCTAAAACTTCTAAAACTTTTAGAACAAAGAAACGCGACTTTTGAATGTTAGAATTAATTAACTTGAAGATAATAGTGAAAACAAAAACATTCGGGACATGTATAAATGAATCAAGGAACTTAAGAAAGGCTATCAACTTCGTGCTTATGTATTAAAGAAACCTAAAGGAACAGTTTTCACTGATACAGATAGCATCTTAAATTGACGATTTGCTTAACACATAGCCAGAAACTAATGCGCATGAAGAAAGTGAAATGCATGCAGCATAACCGTATATTCCAGAACCTAACCAGACAGAAATAGAAATCGCTATTTAAAAAAAATAAACACACATCTCCGGGTGTAGACGAAATTCTGGTTGACTTAATTTTAGCTGGAGGGTAAAAATTCTAGAGCAAAATACACAAACTCATTCTCATTATCTGGAACAAGGAGGAATTACCACAAGATTGAAGAGAACCAATCATTGTTCCAGTTCAGAAGAAAAGCAACAAAACATATTTAATAGTTATCGAGACATTTCTCTTCTGTCAACATTCAATAAGTCCTCTTAAACATTGTATTAGCAAGATTGACTCCATACGCAGATGAAATTATTGGAGATTATCAGAACGGATTTAGGTAAAATCGATCAACTACAGACAAGATATTTACCATTCGACTAATAATTGAAAAGAAATGAGAGAATACATTATCCTGGCACATCAGTTATTGACTTTAGACTCTGGTAGGAGGGAAACATTGTACAACATGCTTACAGAATTTGCAATACCGAAAAAGGTACAGTAGATTAATTAAGATATGTTTAAATGAATCCCAAAGTAAGGTTCGAGTAGAGAAATTCTTGTTCACGAGCTTTCACGTTGAGTATGACCTGAAACAAGGAGATGCGTTGTCGTCATTATTATTTAACTTTGTTCTGGAGAACACGATAAGGAAAATCAAAGACAGCAATCAGGTCCTAGAGCTGAATTGTATTTGCCATGCTGATGATGTAAATTTAATAAATAATGATAGAATAATAGAAGGGATGCAGAAATCTTAATTAACGTTTGCAGGGATATAGGCTTAAAAGTAAATGCAGAGAAAACTGAATAAATGGAAGTTTGTCGGGATCGTAATACTGCATTTTATTTATGCGTTAAAATACCAAATAATATTTTCTTTCGACAAAGTGGATACTTTCAAATATCTAGGATCATTGTTAACAGACCAAAACCATAATCACTAAAAAATTTGATGTCAACTGAAAGCAGGGATCGTGCTATTATTAAGTTAATAATCTTTTGTTGTCGCTAATTCTGTTGAGGAATTTGTAGCTCAAAATATAAAACGACAATCATGCCCGTTGTGCTGTATGGTTGCGAAACATGGTAACTGACTGAGGGAAAATCGCAGACTGAAAATATTTGAAAACAAGATTCTTAAACCAATATTTGAACTCCAAAATGAACGGGAATGGGGAAAGGCGGAAACTTCATAAGGAGGAACTGCATAATTTAATACCGTTTACCAAACATCCGTTACCGTTTACCGTTTAGGGTCATCAAGTCTAGGAGGCTCAAATGGTCATTTTATGTAGCCAGAATGGAAGAAATTAGAAACGCTTTCGAAGTTGTAACTGGAAATCGAAATAGGAAAATGATCGTTAGCAAGACCGAGGCGCAGATGGGAGGACATATTAAAATGGTTCTCCCAGAGATTGAAATATAAAATAGAAACTGGGTTCAGTTTTCTAAGGACAGAAATCAATGGAGAGCTTTTGTAAACGCGGCAATGAGCCTCCTGCGTCCATAGGCCATAGAGCTATATTAAGTTGTTGATACATTTAGCTTCTTTTTATTTTTATTTAACAGAAATGTTATTACAGGAACTAAAAAGTTTATCTGTAGTAAAGAGGATTTCGATTCGAGGTTAGCTATTTACGTTAATACTAAAACAAATTTGGCGGTGATTTTCATATAAAATGGCACCCATACTTCATACTTTCTTTCAAAGTCTCTCTCTCTCTCTCTCTCTCTCTCTCTCTCTCTCTCTCTCTCTCTCTATATATATATATATATATATATATATATATATATATATATATATATATATATATATATATATATATATATATATATTCCCGTTTGTATAGGCGCCCTTTTAGTAGACTTGTCCACCGCCCTCATTAGTATCCCAGCACGGCCCTGGCCGGACCCCCCAAAGCTGATGTGGGCCCCCTTATTGTATTTAAGAATATACAATATTTGGCATAATTTGAATGCATTTTGTCTTAAAATCCTCATACATGCCTTCTGCATCTGATTGCCCCCCTAATTTTATAGAGAAATCGGCGCCCTTGTGTATTGATTAATGTTCATCGATAACATAATTTGACGAAAGTTAACCCTTTATTTACTGACGGTACTTTTAAGTACACGCAGAAAGAAAATGTTATAGAAAATCATTCGTACGTTGTGTTCGAACGGTACTTCTTGGTAACGCTTCACTCTGTTTTGCAAAACGATCAACAGCTGGCTGCACGATGTAGAAGAAATATTTTCCCTGTCAAAGCCATTTTGTTTCAGCAGTTCAGAAAGGGTGCCACGAAGTTTTGGCTACTAAGGATTTGAAAGGTCCTGGAGAGTTAACTAAAACAGGTACGTGCTCAGATATTTTTTATTTTTATCAACGTACTCAGTATTCATGTATTCATTGTTTAGTTTCGGAATCCTTTGATTGTTGTGTGCGAGAAAGCCAATTGTTGTTTCTTGCCTTTGAAGTACCGTCCGGGCTGGAAAGATAGATTATTGGCTCATTTTACTTGTTTTTGTGATTTTTATGGGAGAATTGAGTAAACTTCTCCATGTAATGTGAAATATGTTTGCAACTTCTTTGAATGAATGAAGCATAGATATATCTGACTCAGATGCAAGCAGTGGCGTATGTGGACAGGGGTTTAGGGGGCATTCGACTCCATGATTTTTTTTATATAACATAATGTATATTTGGAAATAATCTGAAAAATGGATACCGTAATCAAGTCAAAGTAAATAGGGAATGTTCGGGAAAGCATCTGATGACCAATCTTCCCATGCTGGTCGCGCCAATAATGCACCCATTAATACATTCAGATGTTTCATTGGCGCAACCAGCAATGTACCCGTGGGTAGAGTTTTGGACTCAATTTGATGAGCAATCACACTTCTTGTTGTTCTAATAAATTTGTAAGTTTCTACTAGATTCCTCAGTAACATTAGTGTAAATAAAATTGCTTTACGGCGCAACAGCCTGTTAGGACCAGGGCCAGCTAAGCGGCTTTTCTGGGGGGTGCACGTAGTCAGTGAGCCGCTATTCCCAGCCGCTTTGAGTAACCTTCTCGAGTGGTTTGATTTTTTTCCCCCAGTTTTCGTTGGCACTCATTTTCAAAGGATGAGTGAACCTCTGAGATAGTGCTCTCAACGGGTCGGGTCAAGGTCCAACCCAACCCGACCTGGGACCCGAATAGCTCGAACTTGACCCGACAAGTGACTCGAGCTGTTCTGACCTGACCCGACAAGTTTGAGAGCACTACTCTGGGACTTAAGGCCTGAGGTGAAATGTTTCTCTACCACACCCACCGGAAATTGAACCGGGGTCGATGGATTGGCAGTCGGCCACCCTACCGACTGAGCTACAGGCTAGGAATATTTGAGTAAATAGGGCTCTAAAATTAACTTATTTGTACGATATTTATGTAATTCTCCTACGATAGATACTAACATTTTTTTTAGATGGCTGAACATAGACGCCTGCTCCCCTCAGACGAAATCCTTTTTTGCTTGAAAGAGATGGACGACAATGTTGTAACGCCTGAGGATTCAAGCGACGAAAATAATGAAAATCCGAGTTCTGGTCAACAGGCAAGTTCTTGTTCCCGAGAATCGCCATTACCCGAAGACAGGGAACCAGAAGTTGCTGTTCAAGATGAAGAAAGTTCGCTTCCATCGAATATCCCAATTGCAAGAAAATGGCGGAAGAAGGATATAATACAACTATCCCGATTTTTACACTGCAGAAAGGTCCCATTACAGAAATATTCTATTCATTGGATACCGCTACTGATTATTTCCTGACATTTTATGACAATAATATCATTAATAACATCGTCTACCAATCCAATTTGTATTCCGTGCAAAAACACAGGAAGATACAGCCAATAAGTGTGGAAGATTTATGGGTTTCTTGGTTTACAGTTTCTCTTTGGGTACCACAGACTTCCGAAAATCAAAGACTATTGGTGCAGTGATATAGATTGTGCGTTCCAATCGTGCCAAAGTAGTCTAGGCTCAATAGGAATAGATCGAAATTAGTATTAATGTGTATACTAATTTCGACGTTATTCCTGTTAGTACTTAGGTTACCTTGTATTCAACTGTGGTTATAGTGCTGCCAAAATGTCTTGAGCCGTGGCAAAATTGCGAACTAAAGCTCACCCTCGACACACCCACGCGTTGAGCCGATAAGGGTTCAGCTGTTGCTAAACGGGAGAGAATTAGCGAAAGGGAGTGGAATTTCTTCAGTCGACAGCAGCGCTCAGAACAGAAGACTAGGTGCCAACTCAATGTGGAATATCTATAGTAAATGTCTACATTTATTTCTGAGTGGTAATAAAGGTCTTATTTCTGAGTGGTAATAAAGGTCAGTTGTTCACTTACAATGTCATATTTTATTTAAAAAATCACAAAACAAAGAGTTAAAACATTTTCTTGTATACTGTGCATTTTGTGAAAAATGACATTTCTGACCTGACGGTACTTTTGAGTCAAAGGGACCGCCAAAAATTCAGGAAAGATTTTTTTTTCAAATCTTGCGCTAAAATATTTTATTTTACTCCAATTCAAGCAAAAAGCACTAATGATATCATGTCTAGCTTCATTGGTTCATAATGTCGTAAATAAAGGGTTAAAAATGCCACTATTAAACACAATTAACAAACTGTAAGGTTAGATTAAGGCGAATTGGAAGGAAGTTTAATGTAACAATATTAAGAGAAAGAATAATAATTTTCCAAGAATGCTATTCAATAACTTTTACAAAAGAGATATTGTGTATGATAACCATCTGTCAGAAATAGCGAGTATTCTACAAACTCAACATTAGTATTTGTCGGGGTCGGAGAAAGGCAATAGTATCATTTTCGGTAAAATTGAGTTATTATTTGGAATGAGTGGGAATCGGACCATAGAATAGTGTGTAGATACAGTGGCGTAACTAAGGGCTTAGGGGCCATCCCGCAGACAACGTGGAATGGGGCCCCTTCTCTACGTCCTACATCACTATTTGGGGGCCCCGTGATGGCTTGGGCTCCCCGCAGTGCGGGGTCTGCGGGGCCCTTATTTACGCCCCTGTGTAGATAGTTTTGGAAATATTTCTGTAGGTGGCACGAGAATCTTGTTTGATGTGTGTCATTATATTAACATTGCATTGCATGGGAAAATTGAACTTTCTTTTCCACTTTACTCGAAAGTTAGAAAAAAGTGACATACTGTTAAATATCTAATGTTAAACAAAGTGCGTGACTATTACTGTCACGTCCAGAATTCATCTACAACTAAAAACACAATATCGTTATTTGACCTCTTTATTCTATATCTGTACCTTTTCTAGTCTCGAGTCTTCAAATCAATCGTATCCCACCAAGCAGGCACGTAGCCAGGATTTCATAATAGGGGGGTCCGTGAAGAAATACTATGGTTATCACACCAGGGGCTCGACCATTCTAAACTATTTTACTGGCAACATATATTGGTTCGTTTAGCCAGGATTTCGTAATGAACGGGGGGTGGGGTGACATGAAATACTGTGGTTACAAACCAGGGGTTCGATCAATCTAAACTATTTTACTGGCAATATACCCATATTGGTTTGTTAGGACAATGGTTTGATAGTAAGTATTTTAATAAACTATGAAGAAATCTCAAGTAAAAGAATATTAAAGAAGTAGGCCTATTGAAAAAGATAGTTTTCCGAGGTCATTTGAACTCGGTTCTTCTTGTCTTTTTCTTCTTTTTCTTATCTTCATTTAATGCAGTCAAGGATAGCAACGAGATCTCTTTCGGCAGTAAAGACATCCTATAAAATGGATTAGTGCTGCCGCAAAATTAAAAATATCTCTAACAAGTGTAACTGGAATCTATGTTGCCAGGCTTATATTATTGGTGATTTTCGCAAGTTCTATCTAAGAGTCTATCTTATATAATCGGTTTATCGATCGTCATTTGTAGTCCACAGGATTAGCATAGAACTAGATGGAGTTCGGAATGCTCCGTTACAATAATAATCCACTTTTAACTTGACCATTTCCCGTTTCCCCCACACGAAGCTCCTCATAAAAAAGAGCAACCAGACGCCTGCTGTAGCTTTTTATTTTTAACGCTCATTCTTCTTTTTCTCGTTTCTTTTTCTTTCATCCTTCCTTGTTTTTTTTATTCATGGTTTCGAAGCCGGGGGTCCGGACCCCCGGACCCACCCCTAGCCTACGTGCCTGCACCAAGCTATCAAAATTATATCATAATCTAAATCTTTTTAATTATCATAATCTAAATCTTTTTAATTAACTTTTAAATCTTAAATGTAATCTTGTCTTGTCTTGTCTTGTCTTGTCTTGTCTTGTCTTGTCTTGTCTTGTCTTGTCTTCATCACCATTATCGGTGTTATTTAAAAGGAGCATCAGCTTTAAAATCAAGTATGCTAAAAATGTGGTTAAATTGAATTACTTGTACAAGTATTGAATTATTCTTTTAGAAATTGTAAAGAGCTTTACAAATGGCGAAAGCCGCCATTTGCATTTTTTGGTCGACATACAAGTCGCATTACCTGTCATATATAGTAGGAAATAAATAGAATATAAATAGTTAATTATGTCAGTTTAGGAATAGGAGAACTAATTTGTCACAGTTAGGTAAAGAAATGTATAGTCACAATCAGGTGTAGTAAGAGTCAAAATCCGTGATGGAGTTCCAACGGGAAGAAGAAAGCCAGTTACCCAGTTAGTCAGGGTGAAAGATTTGGAAAAAATGAAAAAAAAAAATAGTTGAAATGTAAACGTGTAGGGTAATTGTAAATGTATGTAGGTGATTTCAAGAGTATTTGTAAGTGTGTATGAAAAGTGTACGATGAGAACAGTGCATTTTTTCCATTTCCTCTTCGTCAGCTCACTCTAGGAGATGTTGACACTATCACATTCACCGCGGAATTCCCTCCATGTAATCTTGTCTAAAACATTCATTATCTGATTGTTTTCACATGGTATATGCTATCTTCAACTTCTCAACAGTATTTGTAACATGTAAAAGCACTTTGGGCCACTCTCAATATCCAACATATCCTCCCCCTTTACAAATCAGAACTAGAACAAAACAAAAGAAAATACACATGTATTTTACAATTCAAGTTCTAGCCATCAGAATTAGATTCGCTATACTGCCAATCAGAGGCGGATTCAGGACGGACTTCTGGGGAAGCGGTGGGTTGTAATACTGCTACTTAGAGCTAGTTTTAAGAGCTCCAAACTCTGGGATGAGTTTTATTTATATATAAAATAAAAAACTTTCCCCTTCTGTGGGGGAGACCGCCCCGATCGCCTCCTCTGGATCCGCCACTGCTGCCAATCCATGAACTTCTTCCTTTTCTTCTGCTGATTCTATTTGGTCATCAGGAAATTGATCTGAGCCTGCATGATATTTTGATTTTCTATTAGCTGAGCAATGATTTTATCTTGATTCTGTAGATGATCTGGCATTACAACATTTGACGTTGCCTGACTTTTGTTCTCATCGACTTGTTTGGGACACTATCACACTTGGCACTCCATCGATCACTTCTTCTTCCTTTGACAAACCATTTTGCGAATACCTTGTTAAATCGTTTAGGTGAACCAACTTCAGAAGTTTCAATATTGTTCCCATACCTCGAATGGGTAACTACCTCGTTTTTCTTTGATGGATTCAGAAGTTGACAATTGATCACAACTCATGTTTGGATCATATGTGTTTTCTTTGCACCTTTTTTTCTTTTTCTTGTCCAACTACTCAATAAATAAAATATCAGTTAAACGATTGTCTGTATCTGTATCGGTTAATGATATCTCTTCTTCTTTTCCAGAAGATATGGTGTAAATGTATTAAGCTATCCAAATTGATCAACTCTATTTTATTTTATTTTCATTTTGTCTTTATATCTTCAGCGCAGTCAATGTTCGCAGTCATGAAAGTGGTGGCCCAAAATAAAACCCAATTTCTTTTTATCTATAATATAGATTTTTGCCACAACATTTGTTGGTCAGTAATTATATATATTAATATTAGTAGCACTATTACTTATATCTCCTACAAGTCGGATAATGTGATAGTATTCTGTATGTACTGCTTCGAACTATTCATGTCGTTTATAATTCGCAAATGATTTTGAAATGAAATGAAATCTTTGAGTTTTACGTCCCACGGTTATGCCGGTAAGGCTAAAGGAAACGGTGATGGTGAGTAATGAATGAAATGGTGGAATGAAGAAAGTGGGAGGAAATGGGAGAACCCCGAGAAAATCCACGCACACGGTGTTTGTCCACCACAAAGTTCACTTGGCGGGGGCTGGGATCGAGCCCGGGACCCCAAGCACCAGAAGTGAACGCTCTATCACTTAGCCACCGCGGCCCTACAAATGATTTTGAAACTGAAGTGATATTATCAGATCGAAATCATATTTGCAACTCAAAGTATAAGGAACCATCAAACAAAACCGAGTTTTTAACTAGATATAATTCCTTTCCACAAACTCGTGAATGTTAGTTATATTTTTATTTTTAGTGTTTTTTTACTTTATTTTTAAACAATCCCTATTATGATGAAGCTATTAGTAATTTCTGTTTTTTCTGGGTTTTTCCATGTTAAAAAAAAATGTTTTCAAATGACTGTTTTGCATTGTTTTCAAAGTTTATTCTGTTTCTTCCTTAACTTTTAATACTAAAATGAAAATTGAAAATAAGTTAGGAACACACTTGATGATTTACACAAGCATTTTAACACAATCTTTTCTTTTATGTACAAAAAACAGGTATTTACGACTAAAACAAGTAATGATGCAATAATTACAATATGGATACTTTTCCTTTTGTTTTGGACATACTAGATCTGTGCTTGTCATTTCGTTAGCTGTAAATTTACGTTCCAAACCGGCTTCACCAGTACTCGTTAAAAAGCTTAATAATGTAATTAACCCACAGTTTTATCTTTAAAACTAGCCTTTGGCTAGCTGGGGGCTCTGCCTGCCTACCTTAGGGTTTCTATAGGGATGGGCAAAACCGTTTTTATTATAAAAACCGAAACCCAAAAAACCGACATTTCGGTTTTCTCCAAAACCGGATCAGTTTTTCACCGAAACCGGTTTCGGTTTTTTCCAAAAACCGGTTCGATTTTTCATCACAACCGGTATCAGTTTTCTCCAAACCGGTTTTTTCCACCGAAACCGGTTTCGTTTTTCCCCGAAACTGGTTTTGGTGGAAACGGTTGGAAACCACATAAAACTATTTCTGTGGAAACAGATTCGGTTTCCGGAGAACAACGTAACACTATTTTAGCAAGAAATTGAACAAATATTGGAAAAACCCGAAACCGGTTTTGAGAAAACTGAAACTGGATCCGGCGGAAAACCGAAACCAGTTTTTTGAAAATTTTCAAAAGCAGGTTTCGGTTATTCTAAAAACCGAAAACCTAAATACCTGTTTTTGTGCCCACCACTAGTTTCTATCCCATTAGTTTCTCCGAGAGAGCTCTCTAGAGCAGTGTTCCCAGACTTTTTTGACTGACGACAAACTTTATTTATATGTCTAAGATATCGAGACACACCGTGCTCTAAATAATTTTCCGCTTCCCCCGCACAAACTTGTCTCAAACAAGGAAATTAGCCGTGATTTTGGATGCATACCAGCTCTTGTTAAGTAGCAGTTTAGGTATTACAAGTTACAGAAGTTACAACGTAATTTTAAATGGCCTATTCTCTCAATGATGATTATGATGTGTTCTGCCCGAAAGTAGGTGACCATAGGTGGACGTCGCTGTGAGACATCAATAATTGAGGAGTTTGATTTAATAACGACATAAGCGAGTTTGCGCCCTTTTTGCATCAAACTCATTTGTGGCATTTGCCATGCTTGTTTAGCCTCCTGGTAACATTTCAATTCAATATCGGAATAAAATGCTGCATATTACATTGTTTTATGTAAGAAAAAACACTGCTTAAATTTTCAACATCGTTTTTCTCCAACTCCATGTTTCAGACTTACGCCTTATTGCATCAAACTGCTCAATTATTGGCGATAGCTGATAAGAAAAATAATTATTTACATAGTTCACCTTTAGAAATGGTTTAAACAGCATCTATGTATTAATAATACAATAACAAGCTGCCTGTCTGTATGTAGCGCGTTTCTACTCGAGAACCATAATAGATAGAAACATTAAATTTTAATGTTTTAAAGCTCTCAGAGAAATGATCTAAATGACCTGTTCCAGGTATCTAGGTCACACCTGAGCTGAGATTTGGGGCTGCAACGTCCCCATAAGAAGAACACGGGGAATTTTAAAAAAATAATCGAAAACAACCAATATTGGAGTTGAATTCATAATTTTGGAGGTCGCTGAGGTGATTAGTGACAGTTTTAATCCAATTCAACTTCAAGGTTATACTGCACTCCCAGGGAGGGACTAGATTTAAAAAAAGTAATTGAAAACGACAGATATTAATGTTGAATTCATAGTTTCCGAGATCGTTGAGTTTAACGGTATCAGTTTTAATAATCTTCAAGTTCATCCTCACCCTTTGGGGTGGGGGTAGGAGAGGATGACTCCAAAAATAATCAGATAAGCTAGCTAATTAGTACTGTAATTAGAGCAAATTGAACACATTAACATATTTTTTCGCGCTCGCAGGGGACTCTGCGGGTTGCTAGTTTTAAATATTACTTAAATGTGAATCTTTAAAAAAAAATGCCGCCTCCTAAATTCTGCCGCCCTGTGCTCCAACACAGAATAGCACTTACCTAAATACTATTCTGTGTTCGAGCTATGACGTGCAGAGCGTCATGAGTAATTTTTATGGAGATTTTAACCAATTTTATTTTCTGTCTAAAACTATTTTACAGTTTTATCCGAAACTAGGAATAATACATGGGAACTACCTTGTATCTTAACAAATGGGCATGATTATAACTATTAACGTGAAATACCGGTAGTGCTTCATTTGGGGGGAAATGTAAATTCATCACTTTGAACATTTTCTCTAATTCAGATCAAATATCCGAGAATTACTTCATCTAATTTATACTCATTATAAGCTTGCGACAAAAGAGGAGATATAAACATTAAAGAAGAGAAAAGAGTTGATTAATCTTAAAGGAAGTATTACTTGACTTGGGTGGGACATATCAGGAAAAATGGGGAACGCGTCATGAACCATGGGGGAGATGGACACCGCTGTACACGTATGCGTCTCTTAGAACTTTTGGAGGGCTGTAATCGGTTGTAGGTTGAATAGAAAACTTATTCGGACTCGCATCTAAAAGAAAATAGTATTTGCTTCAGGACTAGCAACGAAATTGTGAACACCTTGTAAGCTAGTCTCCCTCATATGAAATACAGGCATTTCAGCTAGTTTAGTACTGAAACTAAATGTACAGCAGATTTCAGATGAGAAGCAGCATGGCCTTGAGTTGGCTTTACGCGGCGTCCAATTGGCTTTGAGCGGTGTTGACAATTCGCGACAAGCAGTTCTGCACGCTGACTTCTCGCGCTACTGCGAATCTTGACAATAGCAGAGGCGCTTATTAGAAATATTGTATTAGCACATTAACTGCTCACTTTACGAAGTAGAGAAAAGAATTACGAACACATACGTGAAAACTACATCTTTTTATGACAACTGGTTGTCATGATACACGCTTTGAAAGGTTTCCATATAAAACAATTAGTAAAACGAGCGTTGAGTCCCGTCTAATTTCCAGTGGATTTTTCTTCGATTTGGAAATGGAACTCAACTTTTATTAAAGGATAATCAGGGGTGTAACCAACAGGTTGTTCTAGGGGAACATTACTTTCAGGGGGAGGAAAGCTTTTCACACATTAAAAACAGAACAAATGACCTCTTTCAGAATATGAAAGCATTTTAACTCACCATGTATACTATACACATATTGGGCCTTATGCAGAGTCTTTCTGATGTGTGATTAGTACCATACTAAAGAGTTCGACTAACATTTGTTTCCTGCAGTAGTCAGACCTTTAGAATGATTCTAATCATATGTCAAAACGACTCTGCATAAGGCGGATTATGTTTTCTCGATGCTACCTTAACAAAAGACGGATCTTGCCAGTACTGAAGTTGAAAAGCGGATTGTAAGAGATAAATCAATAAGCTATTCATAAGAAAACAAATGCTGTTTCTAGCAGTCTGTTTATCCGACTTTGTGTTTATGTAGGTTAAAATACTAAAAGGAAAAAACTCGAAAAAATATCAACTCAGATATTATTATGCAATAATATAGTAGTGAGAGATCCTGGGGGGACTGAGGGAGCCAGGCCCCCTCATTTTATTTGTAAATGTGCAATATTAGGCATAATTTGAATGCAATTTGTCTTAAAATCATCATATATGCTTTCTGCATCTGAATGCAACCCCCCCTCCCCCAATTTACAGAGAAATCAGCGTCCTTGTAATTAGGTACAGAAACTGTATTGATGATGTTTTCTTTTTTCTTTTTTTTAAAAATCTTATTTTATTATAAACGTTCCTAATTTGCATTAACTATTAAATAAGTTTACTAAACATATACTAGATGAACCTCATTTCGGGGCTGGAAATAGTTTGGAAAGCCAAGGCCTTCTTTTCCCCCGTTTCTACACCCTTGAGAATAGTAAGCGATCGAATTAAATAACAAGCCTCTGCAATTTGATTCATATATATATATATATATATATATATATATATATATATATATATATATATATATATATATATATATATATATATATATATATATATTCGATTCCCGGCGGGAGCTCATGTGGAAGAACAGAAGGTATGGGACATTCGTAATATTGTTTTGAAATTGCCTTCATGCAAGATTCTTCCTTATTCGACAGAAGAAACGCAGTATGATTTTTTTTCTTCGTTTCAATACCTTACGTATGTGTGGCCAATTACGTACTCCTTCTTTACTCCTCTAGCAGGGATGCAAAAGCACCAGGCGTCTGAGTGGTGTCATAAATTATTGTAACCCAAAACAAACTCGACCATATCGTGTTGCTTACGAATCAGATGGATTGTTGTTGTGAGACCTACATCAAGTACAAGAGTATGTTATTATAGGAACAGACATGGAAGCAAAGGAGCTGATTGTGTGTGTAGGAACGCAACTTCTCTTCTTCTAGCATAAACAGAATTCATCAGTGTCTAGGTTGCTTTCTTTCGTGGTAGTTCATTTGTTCTCCAAAATTATAGTTGACAATGTCTTTAAGGAAACCGAGTACAAGTGCGGAATTTTCTTTTAAAAAAAAAAAAAAAAAAAGTGCTACGAAGTGAAGCTCGAAGAATTATTTTTTGTGTTTACAATTTTTGGAACTCATAATAAAAAATTTACAAGAGTCAGATTCAGACAATGGCGAAATATTAATTGACATAGACGATAGTGAAAGTAGTGTTGAAGACGAACGTTTAGCAGTTCCACTGGAATAAGTTAATAGGTAGGTTATTCAGTTGCTATATATACTTCTAGGATACACAGCCAAAATCTTTGAGTTTGCTGGAATAGTATATTTACATTGTGAATAATGTTGCCAATGTATGTGTAATAATCTCAACTAGAGGAAGAGCGAGAAGGGAAAGGGGAGTCCGAAATCCGGCAACACCGCGCGGAATATCGCACACCATTGGCTACTGCCCGTGATGCTTTACATCTGAAAAACACAATAGTTGTCATCATTTCTCATTTTATACAAGGTTATGGGTCATTAAAATTATAAAAATGAGAGATTTCTGCCTTACTTTACAATTGAGAATCAGTGAAATTCAAATGTACAGTTTCGTAGTAAATTTATTGTACAAATTTCTACAATACAAAATTTAATCAACCTTTTGCATCTCAAATGCGACTGTCTTCCAGGGATTACACAGTCAATATTGATAAAATTCACCTCTTTGATATAATAGATATTCAGAAGAAAAGCTCCTGGTTCTGCTGATTAATCATCATAATTCTAATTCCTTTCCAAAGGAAATGCTCGACACTTTTTCATAGGATTCATCTTCTCTGTTGATGAACAGTTAAATGCCTTTGTAAACTCTTCTGAATTCTTCATGAAATTATTTACACTGGAAATAAAGTTTTAAAATTTCGTATTAGAAAAATAGCCTTATAAATAAAACAAGTAAGAACAACTACAATAAACAGCTTTGGTTCTTTCTGTGGGTGTGAACATAATAATAATAATTATACTAACAGTAGCGTAGTTACAGGTGCAGTCCATCATTAGTGCTGACTTAACATAATGATGTAATTGGAAAGTTAATACAGAAGGCATAACGGTGATCAGATTCGGATAGTATGATCATATGACTTAGCGGTAGTAAATTAGTAGCTCGAAAGTCATTCCAGCTGTCAAAATTTAAAAACAAGCTCTACTACGATGAAGTATTGTACGTATTCCACGGTAAGCTTATGCATACCGTGGGCATACTGGTATTCATAGGCGCCGACTTGAAGAAAATATTGGGGGAGGGGGGCAAAACAATGAATAAATATATCATCATATTCATCCGCTTTCTATCAACAGCTTGATGGAGGCCTCCTTCCCCCCAGTTCTCTGTAAGCTGCATCCACTCCTCTGCATCCAAATTCACGACCTAATGCAAATTTGCATAAAACAAATTCAAGTTCAAAATTTGGGAACTTCACTGCAAGTTTGCGCTCACATTGATCTTCACTTGTCATATCAGTGCTTCCAGAAAATGAAATGAAATCTTTAAGTTTTACGTCCCACGGTTATGCCGGTTAGGCTAAAGGAGACGGTGATGATGAGAGATGAGTGAAACGGTGGAATGAAGAAAGTGGGAGGAAACGGGAGAACCCCGAGAAAACCCACGAGCACGGTGTTTGTCCACCACAAAGTTCACATGGCGGGGGCTGGGATCGAACCCGGGACCCCAAGCACCAGAGGTGAACGCTCTACCACTGAGCCACCGCGCCCCCCTCCCAGTGCTTCCAGAGTGTTGGTTGAAGCTTCAGTGCTTCATTAAACACAGTTTTGAAAATTGTGTTTTCTATCGAATAAAAAAGGGTTTTCCTATATTGAATTAAAAGCAATAAGTTTACGACAGAAATTCTTGTTCCAATTTATTAATTCTTTCTCGACTGGATTATATTGGGGGGACGACCCCACCTATAAATATTTTGGGGGTCAAAAGCGTCTTGCCTCCCCCAAAGTCGGCACCTATTCTGGTATTAACATATTTCCAATATTTCTAATTGAATCTCTGACTTAAAGTTCGCAGTGTGATTCAGAGGACTAATTGCGTTGGTATTCACTTATTTCACATATTTCAATTTCTGACTCCAGTGATGCGTTTGGTCTCGATAAAAACAAGAATGCACTTTATTTTTAAAAACTTACGTAAGTTATTACGAAACAAATACAAATATTATTTAAAAAGTAGTTAACAAGGAACACAGATAACATGATAAGTCATCAATTACCGTTGAGTTCATTTTTCTAGTCGATGCCTTAACCTAGATTTTGGGGTAATTCAAATTTTGGTCACACTGTAATTTCTATGGATGGTAACACTGATTATTCTTCCGATTTGTATTTTTGGGTGTAGAATAACATTATCTATTATTGTGGTAAGTTACATTTCAATATCTCTTTCCACTTACGAAAAACGGGCGAAAGAAAAATTGTTAGCTTTTGAAAAATATTTAGTAGTCTGCCCCCTTAACACTTACGACATTGCAATATACTTGTTTTACTTTTATTAATAATAATATAAATTATTATAATGTAAAACAATAAATTTCTATAAACTCGTGACTGTGTAATACCGAATATTGCTGTTGCAGCCGGAGGCATTGACTGGTACAGCCTATTTCAATATCGATTTTAATTTTATTAGTAAATGCTTCATTATTTTTAAATTCTAAAATGATGCGATACATCGGTTGGGAACCACTGCATCAGATAGATAGAATAAAGTGTGTACACAGTATAAGATACTGTAGTATACACAAGAGTTCATTCCAAGAAAACTGCGTTTCCATTATACAGTGTCACGTGTCTTATTAAACGATTTTCAGTTCACAAATACTTGTTTCACGCAGACTAAAATGTCACTTGAGTCAAAAATAAGTTATAAAATATTTTCAGGAGTAGATAAAGATGAAAAATATACAGGGTGGTAGGTAACTCCACCGAAAAACTTTGGGAGGCGGTTTCTTATACGAGATGAAAGAAAAAAGTTCTAATAAACGTGGGTCGAAAAACGTCTCCTTTCAGAGTTATGAACTACCGATAATTCGAAATATCACGTTTCAAAACGCCCTGGCTTAGGAACTATAGGGCCTATCCCAAGCGGTTTAAGGAATTATACAGAAACTGGTATACGCTCTATATAAATATCCATGTTTCAGAATTCACCGGTACCAGCGAAACGAACGCACCACTAGTACTTAAAGGAGTATCTCTATACTTCAACTTCCTTTTTATAGTTCCTTTCACCTATAACGGAGGATGGTAGAACATGGATATTTAGATAGAGCACATATAGTTCCTGGGTAATTCCTTAAACCGCTTGGGATAGGTCCTATAGTTTCTAAGTTAGAGAGTTTTGAAAAGTGATTTTTCGAATTTTCAATGGATCATAACTCTGAAAGGAGACGTTTTTCGGCCCATGTTTATTAGAACTTTTTTCTTTTATTTCATATAAGTAATCGCCTCCCAAAGTTTTTCGGTGGAGTTACCTACCACCCTGTATATACTCATCACATTAATTTTTTTACCACTACAATAAAAAGCAAGTTAAATTTGCATACATGTTTTATGTACAGTAATTCATGTTATATTTTTTAATAAGGATATACAGGGTTGCCCAAAAGTAGGTATACAATCCTACGTTGTTCAAATACGACAATTTACTTTATTTAACTAATGGATTTATTTGTTCCGGCCTGTTCCAAGTTTAACATATAAATGAAAATATATTAGAAACAAATAATAAGGAAACCATGTCAATATCCATATGGATAATAATAAGTAAATTATATAAAATGCCATGAGGCGATCAATATGGGACTGTACACCTACTTTTGGACCACTTTGTGTATAGTAAGTTAATATGTCGCATATTGTAAATAACTCTTAGAATGTAAAAACAAGTGTTAACTTTTCCAAACAAGCGTATCATACAAACTTTATCTCTTTTCTTTTAACTTTGGTAATTAGACTTGCCTTGTGCTCTGAACGTCTCATATGTAGATATAAAAATACGTAAATGAAGTGTTATCAAGAACTTTTAGTTCTCACAAAACATTAACAGCTTATTTTCCCAATATCAACCACTCGAAAGTGGTCTGCATCCGCACACGCATATCTATTCTAACAGTTCCTCCATTTCTAGAACGTTTCCTCTGCAAGACTTGTTCTGAAAGACTGTTAAATTCTAGTTGCGGTTTTTATTGAATATTATCGGTGGCATGAAAACATCTTCCTTTTCATTTCATTTTCGAATTTTGGCGAAGTGGAAAATCAGCATACTTTTCCTATTCGATTTATCGATTTTTTTTTAAAAATTTTATTAGTAAGTTGATGTTTTAATTCCCAAAACTCGAAGTAGCTTGAAAGGGCGACGTTCTCACATCATCGAAGAGATTCAGTAAGAACGGTGATTGGAGTTCAACAATTTTTCGAAACATGACTTCAGAGAACATTCCAGCAACGAAAAAATCTTTCGAAAGACATACATGTGGGAAAACTTCTTGCTTGTTTCCTTACTTTTTTTCTTTTCTTTTTTTTTGACATCGACCCGAAAATTTTTGAAAGTACCTCCTCTTATATTCATACGAAATCGATTCCTGGGTTAAATCAGTTGAAAAAATGAAAACCAAGTATGTTCAAAAAATACCGAACCTTATTTTTCCCTCGTAAACAAATGACGTATGGGCATTGTCCATCAATAGAATGTGCAAGTGATATTTATGTGCATGTTTGAATTTTTTCTCACTCGGAGACAGCGTCAGCCAGTGCGAAGACATGCCGGAGAACATATAAAGTAACTTCAACTTCCTTAATACCATGATTGATTACTGGTGCTAAGGCGTTATTTAAGGTTACGACCCATAAAAAATATATCTCCCAAAGTGTTCATCAATCATCTGTGAGGCCAAAAAAAAAAGCATTGCGAGCCAGCAGCAATGTGAATGTGATGATGACCTTTTTTTTTCTCGACTCGGCTTGAGCGGTGCATCATTAGTACACAACATAAGGCACATCCATTACCAAGGAGTACAATAAGAAGAACACTCCCGGCGGGAACTCATGTGGTTCGGATTCCACATTAATCAGTAGGTCCACGTCTCATATAGCCTCGCTGCTGAACGGGACGTTAAACTCAAACTCAATTCAATTCAAGAAGAACATTCATTGGCCTTCGTGATGTACGATGCAAACGACTGTTCCCGTGGGTAGCTTAAACTTGTTCCTAGTAGTAGGCCCCCCGTTATGCCCGAATGACTCATCCTCACTCTCTTTTATGACCAGGATTTTTGAAATTTGTTCCCTTTTACGGCTAAGATGAGTGCTTTGGTATCTCGATTCTGATTGGCTGAGAGAGGTCACGTGACGTTAGGCCCCGCCCACGCGGGAAATTCAAATTTCCAGGTCACGTGGTATGATGACCCGCGGGGAAATCCCTCACCCTGGATTTTTGAAATTTGTTCCCTTTTACGGGTAAGATGAGTGGTTATGATTGGTTGACAGCTGTCACGTGATTTTAGACCCGGGATATTTGAAATTCGTTCCCTTTTACGGGTAAGATGAATGCTTTGGTACCACGCTGATGATTGGGTGACAGAGGTCACGTGATCTTAAGCCCTGTGACTTTTGAAATTTGTTCCCTTTTTACGAGTAAGATGAGTGCTTTGGTACCTCGATTCTGATTGGCCGACAGAGGTCACATGATCTTAGACCCGCCACACGGTGAACAGAATACGTGGGAAAACCCCTCATTCATTTGTTTCCATTTTACGGGTAAGATGATTGCTTTGGTACAGCGATGTTGATTGGTTGATAGAAATCGCATAATCTTACACCCCCACCCCCAATGCTAGACATTCAGAGTGCTATGACGACGATCCACCCTAGACCTGGATTTTAGAATTTTGTTCCTTTTTATGGTTATCCTTAAAGTTCCCATGGAGGGTTCAACCTCCTCCTTAAATAACCCTTTTTTGGTATCATGATATTGTACTGAAGTTTACATTAAATATTATCGTTCTCTTTGGCAGATAAGATGATTACCAGCTTTCTTACCTTGATGGAGATCCTGTCCTTGAATTAGTAGCCTATGTCTCTGGAAGTAACAATGTTGAAAGAGGGGTGTCGCTTGTAGATTTCTTATAACACATTGTTGTGAGTTTAAGCGATTTTTTTTAAACGCTCAGTAAGCGCTTCATTAATGGAAACAGTGTTGCCAGATTTTTTCTTACCTAAACTGCTCCGATTCTTTTCGAAACGGTTCCACAGAGTGCAAGAAATTTTAAACTAAAATTTTTTCGAACTAAAAAATTTTCAAAACTAAAAATTTTCGAACCAAAAAGTTTGTTACTAAAAATTTTGAAACAAAAATTTCAAACAAAAGTTTCGAACTAAAAAATTTCGAAACAAATTTTTCGAACAAAAAAATTTCAAACTAAAAAAATTAAACAAAAAAATTTCGAACTAAAAAAAATTGAAACAAAATTTTGTCGAACTAAAACATTTTTTAAAAACAAAAGTTTCGAACTAAAGATGTAAATCACATCTAAAAATTTTCAAATCAAACTTTTTATCGAACTAAACTTTTAAAATTTTCGAACTAGAAATTTAAACCAAGTTTTAGAAAAATCCTAAGAAATGTTTCTCCAGGAATCGAACTCAGGTCTTTCAAACCAAAGATGTGTATGCTAACCGCTTAGCTATGAATGAATTCGGTTTTTAATCGTGCTTGGTGGGTTTCGAACCATGGTTCTTGAAAAGGATACACATATACTTTAAGAAAATAAATCTGACAGTGTAACGTGGATTAAAATAAAATGCTGATAGACTTCTTTGTGTGTAGACATAGAAGCACATATGATTGAAAATGCAAACGTCAGCGGATCGCATTACTTTTGTTTTACTACGAACGTGTCAGCATGATTCATGAAAAAAGCAAACATTGACATTCTCGTATGGAATATGAGGAAAATGAAATGTCGTCACAGTTACGACAAGTAGTGACATGATCCTGACAGAAAGCATTTGGGATCAGAACTGTGATACTAGATGTTGTAACTATTGAGAAACTTGAATGACGTCACGATCGATTGTTACACATCGTTTTCGTTCGTGATTCATGACAAAAGCAGCGAGCGTTTTGATTGGTTCGTTGTGATGTCATTTATAAATTTCATCGTTTCTGATTGGTTGATGATGACATCGTTTTCACAACGACCTAAATAAAAATCTAAATTTCATTTTTCAAATCCTACATCGCTCTCAACTGTGAAGTGAAGAAGATCTGCTTTTTTAGAAGTGTCTTCATTTAAGCTTTACTGCACCGACTTTTTGTTCATTGAATTTGAGGTAAGTTCAGTGAGATTTTATTTTCACACAAGATTCGAAAATCATTTTTATTTTATATTTGTGGGGGTGGATCACTCATACACTGTTTTACTTTTAGTACGAAATATTTAGACTATGAAGGAATTAGTGGAATGGGAAAGTGGGAGTACGAATCAGGAACCCCCACACATTAGAAGTAAGCACGATAAATGATATGGTTTAGCGTCCCTTCAGCTTAATGTTGAATGTGAACTCCCGTCGGGAATTGAGCCATGGCCAGAAAATGTGTGCGCTTAGTTTTGAAAAGAATGCATTACAGAATATTAAAAACTATGTCTGAGAATAATATGGTTCGATACCCTTTGAAAGCATTAGCGTCCTCTTCAGCTTAACGTGATATTCGAGCAACCGCCCGGGATTGAACCAAGGCCAGAGGTGTGTACGTCAACCATTTAGCTTAGTTTTGAAAAGAATGTATGATAACGCATGAGAATATTAAATTTCAAAAAAGGCTTGACAGCGATCCGATGTGGGAAAGCAAACCCCACCGAGGATTGAACCAGGGCCTTCCACGTTAGAAGCATGTACGCTAACCGCTTAAATAAAAAAGAGTGCATGAATATTTGGTTAAAAGATTTACGCTATACAGATTTTGTTTCGACAATTACGTATGTGTAACGTTAATGGTTGGTGAATCTCTTCAACTTGCAAACGCATCATTTAAAGGTCGTTGTGAGTGGAAAAAAATGCTTACGGGTGCTTTATCACATCTCAGTACTGTTGAAACATTCATTCATGCATTCTTTTTATCACTATAGAATGGTAGGTCAGTTACATGCTGATGCAATGGTCTCGAGTTTGACAGCAATAAAACACACATTTCAGTAACATAATTATTTTTAAAAAACTTTGATTTCTAGTACGCGTGCTTTCATAATGAGATTCTGAACGTCACCGCCAGGGAATCAAACTCAGGACCTTTACATGAATTACTTAGTTAAGAATTTATCATGAATGTTATGATTTCCTGTTTATCAAGTGATTAAGATTTTTCTTTCTTCTTTTCTTTTGTAGTAAATTCACGCTGCACAATTCCTTTTTTCCCATTACATATTTGTTTTACCGTACCTGTTTGTTGTTTTCATTTTAACCATGGCCGAATCGGGTTTTACTGTTCGTAATGAAATCACTCGTCATTATAGACGATTTATGTACGTTTATGTATTATGAGGTGTGTACGTCAATCATTTAGCTTAGTTTTGAAAAGAATGTATGATAACGCGTGAGAATATTAAATTTCAGAAAAGGCTTGACATCGACCCCGACGTGGAAAGCAAACCCGCCGAGGATTGAACCAGGGTCTTCCACGTCCGAACCATGTACGCTAACCGCTTAGTCACAATAATAATAAAAAAAATACGCTATACAGATTTTGTTTTGACAATTACGTATGTGTATCGTTAATGCTTGGTGAATCTCTTCAACTTGCAAACGCATCATTTAAAGGTCGTTGTGAGTGGAAAAAATGCTTACGCGTACTTTGTCACATCTCAGTACTGATGAAACATTCATTCATTTCATGCATTCTTTTTATCATTATAGAATGATAGGTCAGTTACATGCTGATGTAATGGTCTCGAGTTTGACAGCAATAAAACACTCATTTCAGTGACATAATTATTTAAAAAAAAAAACTTTGATTTCTAGTACACGTGCTTTCATAATGAGATTCTAAACGTCACCGCTAGGGAATCAAACTCAGGACCTTTACATGAATCACTTAGTTAAGAATTTATCATGAATGTTATGATTTCCTGTTTATCAAGTGATTAAGATTTTTCTTTCTTCTTTTCTTTTGTAGTAAATTCACGCTGCTCAATTCCTTTTTCCCTTACACATTTATCGTAATTGTACCTGTTTGTTTGTTTTCTCCTTTTATTAACCATGGCCGAATCGGGTTTTACTATTCGCAATGAAATCACTCGTCATTATAGACGATTTAACATTGAGGGCAGAATGCTCGAAGTTCAATTCAACGCACCGCCCGTAGGAACCGATATTATCCAATACGTGCATAACAGTTTCCAAGCAATGCTAGACCATTTATTAGCCAATGTCGACGATGAGGCGATGGTTGGTTTATCAGTAATATCACCACGGAATACGAATAAACCATTTTGGGTGAGTTTTCGCCAAGCCCGAAACCTGACTCTGGAAACGATGTGGGCCTCGTTCGAAAGAGTTTTACAAAGTAACAATTCATTTCTCCTGCACGAGCCATTCACCGTTCATTTCCATCGTGTGGATATTCCAAGAGGATACGGATATGGAGATCGTTTAGCACAAGGAATACTACAAAACGAAGAATTGTTACGTTGCAAGCGAGGGATTGTACGTGTACAAAATCAAGATTCAAGGTGTCTGGCGTACGCCCTTGTTATTGCTATTGGCCTGAAGGCATACAAGAATGTAGATGTGCAACGTTATAAGCAGTATCAACGCCAATCGAAATATGTTGTGGACCAAGAAGTCGATGCGCTATGTGCAAATGCAGGAGTCAATTTGGATCATGGTGCCAGTGTAAATGAAATACGACAATTCCAGTCATACCTCAAAGAATATAAAATTACAGTGTATACTAGTTTCACAGGCCGTGACATCATGTACGAGGGGCCCAACGATGAAAATCGCACTCCCATAAATTTGATTTGTTTGGCTGACCATTTTGACATCATCCAATCCTTAACGGCTTGTTTTGCAACCAAGTTCTACTGTGAAGCGTGCCATAAAAAGTATAGTAAACGCAATGAACATGTAAAAAATTGTCCTGTAACGTGCTCCAAATGTTTACAGAGACCTCTATGCGACAAGAACCAAACGCCAATATTGTGCAACGACTGCAATCGGCAATTTTATGGGGAACAATGTTTTAATAATCATCGTAATATTGTATATCATCAAGGAGAACCTGTATGCAAAATGGTGAAGCAATGTACTAGATGCTACAGAGTATATTCCTTTGTGCATACAGGACAACGACTTCATGATTGCAATGAGATCTTTTGCAATGTTTGTAAGAAGATTGTTCCAGGGTCACATCAATGTTTTATGCTTCCCGATCGCCAATGCTTGAAACCAGGTGTTCCTTCACTCATGCACGCAAAGAAAGCCTTATTGATATTCTATGATATAGAATCTATGCAGGACACGAATATTGATGATAATACGTATGTACACATTCCAAATTTATTGGTTGCACAACAAGTGTGTTATGCATGTGTTGAAAACAATAATATCCAGCAGTCTTGCAGTACGTGTGGTCAGCGCCAGCATATTTTCCAAGGAGAGGATCCAGTTTATGATTTTCTCCAGTACTTGCGAGAACGTCGTCCCAATATAAATAGGATTTTCTGTGTCGCTCACAACGCTAAGGGATACGATGGACATTTTATCCTAAAGACCATGGTCGAACAATGCCAATGGAGACCTGACGTCATATTAAATGGGACCAAGATACTGAGTTTAACCTTGAATAATCTGACGTTCATTGACTCGTTGAACTTCTTGCCTATGGCATTAAGTAAATTGTCAAAAGCGTTCAATTTACCCGCAACCAAAGGCTACTTCCCGCATTTCTTCAACACCAAGGAGAATCAATCGTATATTGGACCACTTCCAGAAACAAAGTATTATGGTGCAGATGAAATGGCCGTCGAAGACAGGAACAAGTTCATGCAGTGGTACAACGATCATCGTAATGACACGTTTGATTTTCAGAAAGAAATTCTCAAGTATTGTATTCAAGATGTCAATGTACTGCGACAAGCATGCGTTTCGTTTATGACGTCATTTGAAACAGAAACCAAAGTGAATCCCTTCTTGGAGACGATCACGATTGCCAGTGCTTCCAATTTAGTATTCAGCCGGAATTTCCTTAAACCCAACACCATTGGAATTCTACCGGCACATGGCTATCGATGGAGAAGTACCCAATCGATCGCTGCAATGCAATGGCTGGCCTACATTGAAAAAAGCGAAGGAAAACAAATCTTACATGCGGCCCGACAAAAAGAAGTGTTTATTGCGGGATTCCATGTTGATGGTTACTACCAAGATCCTGAGACGTTAGAGGAGCACATCTACGAGCATGCTGGCTGCTTTTACCACGGGTGTAAAGTATGTTTTACTACAGGCCGTAATCAGCCCATCTACGGCAATCCAGAAGACACTATGGAATTCCGTTATGAACGAACGCAACGCAAAAATGCAAGACTGCGTGAATTGGGGTACATTGTACATGAAATGTGGGAGTGCGAATTTAATCAGTTCTTAAAACAAAATCCTGCAATGGCGACGTATCTGAAGAATCACCCGTACATGAACCGCAGACCATTAAATCCAAGAGATAGCTTTTTTGGAGGAAGGACCAATTGCGTGAAATTGTACCACCAAGTCGACGAAAAAGCAGGAGAAGTAATAAAATATTTCGATATTGTCTCGCTTTATCCTTACATCAATAAGTGTGCTAAATACCCTGTAGGACATCCTAGAATTTATCTACAGGGTGATGAAAATATACCACCAATAAATAAAGTCAATGGTCTGATCAAAATGACGATATTGCCAAGTCAACATCATTATCATGGTCTCCTGCCTTACCGATGCAACAAGAAACTACTCTTTCCACTGTGTGCTGCGTGTGCCGAAGAAATGAACCCAGACCCTACAGCAACGTGTACGCACAACGACCAGGAGCGATGCCTCACTGGAACATGGGTATCATATGAAATACAGAAAGCAATAGAATTAGGATATCAACCGGTGGAAATCTTTGAAATTTGGGATTATGACATTGAACAATATGATCCCATCACGAAAACAGGTGGCTTGTTCACGGAATATATCAATACGTTTTTGAAATCGAAAATGGAAGCTTCTGGCTGGCCCAGTTCCTGTGTGACCGAAGAAGACAAAACAAAATTCATACAAAACGTCCTGGAGCGTGAAGGTATTGCATTGGATCCGACCAAAATTGAAAATAATCCTGCACGAAGAAGTTTATCTAAGCTTTGTGTTAACGCTCTTTGGGGAAAACTTTCGCAAAGATCAAACTTTAGCCAGACCACAATTATTGATCGGCCGGAAGAATTTTATGAAAAACTCACTTCCCCCGACATTAAACTCCATCAAATTGTACCCATCAATGATACGATGTTGTATGCGTTCTGGGAGTACAATGAACATGTGCCTGTTCAAAACCGAAACACCAATGTCGTGTTAGGTGCATTTACAACATGTCAGGCACGTCTGGAACTGTACAAGTACCTGGAAATGTTGCAGGAACGTGTTTTATATTTCGACACGGATTCTGTGATATTTACAGAAAAGCCCGGGGAGCCAACCATTGAACCTTCAACGTACTTGGGATGCTTATCGGATGAGATGGAGTCTTACGGCCAACGAGCATACATCAAGACATTTGTCAGTGGAGGACCGAAAAATTACAGCCTAGAAATATACAATCCGGACACCAACGTCACCAGCTACATATGTAAAATTAGAGGATTTACATTAAATTACAATGCAGGACAACAATTAAATTTCAATACGCTAAAAGAAATGATTACAAATCAATGCCGTGGACAAGTCACCATCACTATCCCCCATAAAATATGCAGGAACAAAGACCATACCATCGTCACACGCAAAGAAGAAAAAATGTACAGTATCCAGTACACAAAACGTCGATTTAAAGAACTCAATTCTTATGATACGGTTCCGTACGGGTATGTTAAAAAACAGAAGTTGGAACTGGAAAAAGAAGATGAAGAAGAAAAAAAACTGTAAACACCCAATAAGGCCGACATTTCTTTTTTCCTTTTCCTTTTTTCCCTCCTTGACCACAAAGCAGCAACACCAAGAAGAAAAAAAATGAAGTACCCACAAGAGTTCATAAACCATCAACACCACCATCTGTGGAAGAAATGTAGTCATCTCGTATCCAAGGGGAAATCTTGACCATAAAGCAGCAACACCTAGAAAAAATGCAGTACCCAGAAGAGTTCATAAACATCCATCAGTGGTAGAAAAGCTGTCATCTCGTACCCGAGGATGAAGATGAGCCTAAACAGATCCATCATTTACGAGTAAGTTTTATTTCTCTTACCAATATTGACTCGTTTTTATTGTTTCAGGAAAAAAGAAATTCATAAAGTAATCCGTTGTTTCTTCTTTTTCTTTACAGGATACGTCTACAAGATTCGAAGATGATGACACGTCCAACATATTCATTAATTAGATCCTGCATTTATTATGTTAATAAATTGTATGAGAAGACCACATACCTTTCGTTAAAATACAACAAGTTGAAAAAAAAAATGTTTTATTATTTCTTGAAACCCTGAACACTTGTTTTCAAATCATGGTAATCTTGAAATTTTAAGGTGGAAAATATATCCAAGATTTGGTTTACACGATTTTGTTCGAAAAATTAATTAAAGAATTTTATAGTGTCCAAAATTTGGTTTTTAATTTAGTTAAAAAAAATTGATTTGAAAATTTTCAAATGTGGTTTACATCTTTAGTTCAAAACTTGATTTTAAAAATTGGTTCGAAATTTTTTTTAATTTTTTAGTTCGAAAAATTTTGATTTGAAAATTTAGTTCGAAAGTTTTTAGTTTAGTTTGTTTTTTCGTTCGAAATATTTTTCATTAATTTTTTTTAGTTCGAAATTTTTTTGGTTCGAAAATTTTTAAAATTCTTTTTAGTTCGAAAATTTTTTTAATTTGAAAATTTAGTTCGAAAGTTTTTAGTTTAAAATTTTTTGTTCGAAAAAATTTGTTTAAATTTTTTAGTTCGAAATTCTTTTGAAATTTTTGTTTCAAAATTTTTAGTTCGAAAATTTTTTGTTTTAAAATTTTTAGTTTTGAAATTTTTTTAGTTCGAAAAAATTTTAGTTTAAAATTTCTTGCACTCTGCGGAACCGTTTCGAAAAGAATCGGAGCAGTTTAGGTAAAAAAAATCTGGCAACACTGTTTCCATTAATGAAGCGCTTACTGAGCGTTTTAAAAAAAATCGCTTAAACTCACAACAATGTGTTATAAGAAATCTACAAGCGACAACGATGGACCCCCCCCCTCTTTCAACATTGTTACTTCCAGAGACATAGGCTACTAATTCAAGGACAGGATCTCCATCAAGGTAAGAAAGCTGGTAATCATCTTATCTGCCAAAGAGAACGATAATATTTAATGTAAACTTCAGTACAATATCATGATACCAAAAAAGGGTTATTTAAGAGGAGGTTGAACCCTCCATGGGAACTTTAAGGATAACCATAAAAAGGAACAAAATTCTAAAATCCAGGTCTAGGGTGGATCGTCGTCATAGCACTCTGAATGTCTAGCATTGGGGGTGGGGGTGTAAGATTATGCGATTTCTATCAACCAATCAACATCGCGGTACCAAAGCAATCATCTTACCCGTAAAATGGAAACAAATGAATGAGGGGTTTTCCCACGTATTCTGTTCACCGTGTGGCGGGTCTAAGATCATGTGACCTCTGTCGGCCAATCAGAATCGAGGTACCAAAGCACTCATCTTACTCGTAAAAAGGGAACAAATTTCAAAAGTCACAGGGCTTAAGATCACGTGACCTCTGTCACCCAATCATCAGCGTGGTACCAAAGCATTCATCTTACCCGTAAAAGGGAACGAATTTCAAATATCCCGGGTCTAAAATCACGTGACAGCTGTCAACCAATCAGAATGAGGTATCAAAGCACTCATCTTACCCGTAAAAGGGAACAAATTTCAAAAATCCAGGGTGAGGGATTTCCCCGCGGGTCATCATACCACGTGACCTGGAAATTTGAATTTCCCGCGTGGGCGGGGCCTAACGTCACGTGACCTCTCTCAGCCAATCAGAATCGAGATACCAAAGCACTCATCTTAGCCGTAAAAGGGAACAAATTTCAAAAATCCTGGTCATAAAAGAGAGTGAGGATGAGTCATTCGGGCATAACGGGGGGCCTACTACTTTCCTGCCCATGCTTCGTGTCGTATTCAGACTTTCTCGGTCAAACACACCATAATCGTGTTTAATCAGGCTCCATACTCCCCTACATGGTGCCACATAACTTTTGTCTTTCTTTAAAGTTGGAAATTCCTATAAAAGGACATGATTTGATCCCATAGAATACATATTGCGAAGTAGGATTTCCCAGCTGAACACCATTTTAAAAGATGCCAGAAATGTCTAATAATGGCAGGACTGCTAGAATAAACGTGTACTTTCCCAACGGGACTACTCTGATTGAGATTAGAGTCAGTGTATGATATCTGAATAAATGCATTTTTGTCGAAGATCGATACTTTTTGATACTTCATCTATTACAATCATAATTTCTATTTTATCCTGGACGTAAAATACACGTAAAAATGTATTTTTTTTTTCATTTTCGTTAACTTCCTTAAGGAAAAAACTTGAAAGGTTAAATACAGAGAAAGGCAAAGGAAATTATTTTGACGTAACTTAGTTCCTTACCGTAGAAATGGTGGAAGATGCTCTTCTTCAAAGAAGGAAATCCAATAATCCAGAGTTGTTGATTTTGTACAATGCACCTGGCAAATAAAAATTGGAAGTAAATAAAATTAAATTAGTGCGGTTAAAATCCTTTGGAGAGAGTGTTCTCAGAATCGATTTGCCGATGAAGGTATAGAATAGTAAGTATTCACCCATCATAAATTAATTATGGAAATGATTAAATTAAGGCATAATGAATTGGAGATAACGAATGAGATGTGGGTGCGCTGATGAAATAACACCTAGCCGAACCTGTAACACTTACTAACCTTAACACTTCATGCACTTGAAATGTCGTACTTTGTTATTACAGTTCTCTGACTACTATTTCCTTTTGATTGTAATCCATTTTAGTGCTAATGGACTAAGATTTTTTTTAAAAAATTCTACATTTTCATTTCATCCATTTTTATTATTGTTCGTGTTTGTCAGTTTGTTTTTGGAAAATACTCGAGAGAATGTTAGGGGTTGATAATTAATCAGACAAAGTATTATTTGTAATTAATCGGACAATGTGTTAAGATTTTAAAAAGAAAGTTGAAGGGCGTTCTATGGTTTCTTGTTTAGGTTATTAGAATAATAAAAGGATGTAGTTAGGAGCCAAGAATGGCTGTTGGTGTCTCAATAGTCATCTGACTAATAAATTGGTTTCCTAGAAGGAAAGTGGCTAAATGTATGTTGATGATGTCCAGAGATATATAATTGTGTAAAGATACTGTTTGTATGAAAATGCTTAAGTGGAACCTTAGTGGTTAATAGGGTGCACATATAGTTGGTTATATAACAGTGTTTAAGTAGGTAGAAGAGAGTAATAGCATTACTTTAATGGTAGAGCTATATAACTACTAGCAATAAAGAAATTAGATAGATTACAGATAGGCGTTATAAATATTCCAACAATTATCATGGGGTTTAATCTACATTAGCTAAAGATAAAACCATCACTAATAATAATAAGATAATAAACAATATCCTCGAACGGCTTGAACGTATGTTCAGTGTAATGACGCACCTTCAAGTAATTAATTTGAAGGCTGGGAAATCTCAGTGGTATACTGCTCATGTCTGGTAATTGAAGTATTTGACTCGTTTCCGAATCCCGCCAAGTGACTGTGGCGGACAAACATCGTGTGGGGGGGGTTCTCTGGGTTCTTCTCTTTCCTCTCATTTTTGACATCCTACATAATCGTCACCCTTAGAATCGGTGCATGTTAAACTAAAAAAGGTGATGTGTGGCCAGCACATCGAGTCCCAATGTTAATCATTTTAGTACCGAACTATCTTGAAATAAACTCACCAGGAAGAGCGATATAGCGTCATTTTGAGTGATGGGCAAGTGATTTTTGATACAGAATTGTAGCTGTGGATGAAACCTGGTTTCACCACTATGACTCGGAAACAAAACAGCAATCAATGCAGTGGCACCATTCGAGTTCACCAAAGCGCAAAAAGTTCAAGATAAAAAGTATATAGGAAAGGAGCTTTCAACAGTGTTTTCGGACAAAGATGTTGCGCTGCTAATTGACTACCTGTACAAGGATCAGGCAATTACTGTAGATATTGTTGCAGTCTTTTGGACAAAATGAATAACGTTATGCAGGTGAAGAGAGGCAGAATGCTTCTAAAATGTGTTGTTTCTTCAGGGTAATGCCCCTACTCACAAAGCTCAGAAAAGTCTTGATGTTCTAAAGGACTTACAGTTTCGATGTATTGATTATTATCAGCAGCGCATATCTATCTTCAACATTGGAGGGGCTGTTCACACACACCCACACATCTTTCTCTCTCTCTCTCTCTCTCTCTCTCATATATATATATATATATATATATATATATATATATATATATATATATATAGAGAGAGAGAGAGAGAGAGAGAGAGAGAGATAGCGACGTTCAAAATATTCATAAAGTGGAAAAATATGCTGTGAGGATCAGGGAAACAAAGTTTATTTCCACATTAGGAGGCGAGGAGATTTGAAGCTTATTCTGGGTGGACATCAATTTCATCTCACTTTCCTTTGTGGCAATCGGACATAAATCACCACATTTCTCCCCTCCCCCCCAAAAAACGCATTTCAAGTTGGATTATTGGGGGGACAGTCCCCCAGTTCCAAGATTGGAGGGGGCATATCCCCCACATCCCCCAGGATGTTGATTATATACCCTACTCATCAGATTTAGCCTCAGTAACTATGAACTACTCCTAAATCTTTAAAAGAAAAATAAAAGGGAGATCCTTTAAGGTGACGAGGAAGTGATAGTGGTTGCAGGACTGTTTTTTTTTTTTTTTTTTTTTTGTTTTTTTCAGAACAACTCTTCGGAGTTTTACTGTTAATAAGGCTACAGAAATGTTGTCAGAAGTGCATTGACATTCGTAGAAATAACGAACTCATAGTGTAATAAAAACTTTAAAAACCGTATATCCTGGCAATCGTAAATTTTTTTTAGATAAATCGTGTGTCTCCAAATAACGGTAAGTATAAACTAGAATTCAAATATAAACTTCGGCAACATAGTACATTCAATATAGTATATTATTAAACATTATTGCCAACGTAATGTTACTTCATTCAATAGAAAACCATGATTTAAAATAGCAATGTTTTGTTAAGGTTCATGACTTTCATTACAATCTTTATTTCTGACCTAGTTCTTAGTCGCATTCTTTCTATAAATCCCAATACGTTTTTGTGTGCGATTCAAGTATTTTGCTTTAATGAAGGTGTAGCGTTAGTTCGGAAGGTTTTTATTCGCAATAATCATTTACAAAATTAGTGGTAAATAATTTTATATTGTAGCATCACTATTTTGTTATTTTATAGTATTTTAAATGATTGTGATAGTAGTGGAAAAAGCTGCTTTAATCAAGATACAGTTTTTTAAACATGTATTTACTATTTGCAGATCAGGTTGTTGAGCAATACAGTATGTTTCGTTTCTTCTAAAAAAAATCAATACTAATTTGTGTAAGATATATTTTGTTTATGTTTATGAAGGCATTCTGAATACGTAATAACAGGGGTGTAATGGGGCGTATATCCACCTAATATTTTTTATAGAACACAGTCAACTTTCCTTATATTTACGAAGGAACGAGCGTATGTGGGGGGGGGGCATACGCTATTTTTTTTTCAAAACTGTCTAGCGTAAATCTACCAAAAATTCTAGCATCACATCACTGCATAAAACTTGATACAATGTCAATAGAAAACACGTAAACAAGAACAAGGTTGCCAATACTGCATTATTTATAGCATCAGTGCTAAATCTTAAGAGCTGGTTTCGGAGTTATTATTACTTTCAGCATCGAGTCGATATGAGACTATGAAAGTTTAAATTTCAATGTTCTCCCACTGTGCATTAAAGATGCGCGTGTTGGCCAATCAACAGAGAAGGCTCTAAATATTGGGAATAGCCTGGATAGAACGTACTACCATACCAAAGTTTCTTATTGATAACAAGCATTTGAAGACATTTTATATATCTGAAAATGTTATTACCTTCAAACAATTCGGGTTCGATTCACATGTTTTACATTGTTCATTGTATACTTCCAAATTATGAGGATTCAATATTAAAACGTCAAATAGTATATCTACCACGATTTTTAAAAGGAGAAAGGGAGTGACACCCTTCCTAAATTTTATGTCCCCATTCAAGTATGATATAACAGGGACTTATTTTTTAATTTACAATAGTGTTTCTTCCATACATGCTTTTTAGGTGGCACTTCCCTCCCCCCTGGAGCTCTGAGAGTGATCCCTAGAGGAGACCAAAATAATACGTCTATAATATAATGATAAATAGAATAGTGTCAGCAGTAGAGTGGAGCGTTTTGCACTTTTGTTGGAAATTCGATGGCGGCTAGTGCGGAAAAGGTGCCATTAGTGGCACCGATGTTACTGTTTTTTTTTTTTTTTTTTTTTAATTTTTTGAACAACTCCTTACCCTGCCCCAACGGACTTTTTTTAAGTGTTTGGTTAGACAATCGCACAACACCAATGACAGAAAAGCTACTTGTGGTCGTTTTTAGAGTTAGCTGATGGCTATAATACAATTATTTTATTAAAAGAATCTTGTAGCAATGCCAGTAAATAATTTCAAAATGTTTATGAGTCAAAGTACAGTCATATTAGCTCAGTTGTTGGAATTAATGTCCAGATTTTGTTTGGAATGCCACGTTAACGATGATTATAGGCATAGCCCTTGATATAACACGATTTTCTTTGTTGAACTCTTCGCTTATTTTGCTCTGTGCGCAAAATAACCCAGACCTCACCACGGGGAGGTGGTTACACATCAGGGGTGTAACCAGCAGGTTTGAGTAGGGGGAGCGTCGTTTTTGAGGGGGGCCAGCTACAATGTACAAAGCCAAAAAAAATGTGCTGCTGCTAGTGTTTTTGAGGCCTGAAAGAAAGGAAAATTTTGGTTTCCTTCTGGAAAACTAAAAACACTATTTTAGCTTATTATTATTATTATTATTATTATTATTATTATTATTATTATTATTATTATTATTATTATTATTATTATTATTATTATTATTATTATTATTATCTCTAAATTATATTCAAGATAGTTTTTATTATGCTTAATCAGGAACTACTGCCCGGGACTAAACGCTATACTTTTGTGCATAACTATAAGGTAACCAAGAAAGTTCTGTCTCCTTTCGTAGAGGTCTGTGTTCAATTGGACCTCACACCGTGAGTTGAATGCGAGTGGAGATAAGGCGAACGTCAGTTGTTGGTGTGGGTATATCCAACATACTACCTGATGGTGGTAATTCAGACACACCGTGAACTTGCGTAAAGACAGAGGGAACATGGGACATTCACAGAGCGTCATAAGAGCATGTATGCTGAACGAGTTCAAATGGAGGTCAAACGCCGCTTTAGTGGGACAGAAGATATGCCAGGTCTTTGGTGAGGGTGTCGTGACGACGCGGACATTGCAGCGATGGTTTAACAAGTTTAAGGACGATGACGAAACACCCGAAAACACCACGTGCCAGAAGACCAACACATGTACAAAAAGGAACTGAGACTACAATTCAGTGTGTGGAGAAACCATTCGGCAGCACATCCATCAACTTGTGAAGCACTACAAGTTGGGTCGATGGGTGTCTCATATTTTGACTCCGGGCCAGAAGGCAACGCGGCAGTCGCCTGTGTTTATTTACTGTTTCGGAGCCATTTCTGGACAGGGCGTTGACATGTGATAAAAAGTTTGTCCTATACGAAGCTCCATGGCGCCGTCATTTGTTAGCATCCCATGAACCGATTTCAAAACAGCACTGTACCAGAAGGTCCTTCTGTGTGTTTGGTGCATCGTGCATCGGGAACTGCTACCAGCTGGTCAGAATATTAATGCAACTGTGTAGTGTCAGCAGTTGAGCTGTGCTCAACAAAAGCTCAAAACTCTGAAGCCATTACTTCTGAATTGCAAATGGGTCCTCGTTTACGGAACAACGCTAAGTCCCACGTGTCTAGGATGACTCAGGACACCATTTTTCGCTTTGGATGGGAAATAATATTGCAACCACTATATTCCCCGGGTATTACACAATCCACCTGTTACATTATCACCTGTTCCATTCTTTGGACAATCACCTTAGAGGACGCCAGTTTAATCCCTAGTAAAAGTCTATCCCTAGTATCAAAATGCACCTGATATTTTCTTCGTTTCACGGCCCACCAAGTTCTACCGTGATGGGTTCCATGACCTTCCAGAACGTTTTCAGAAGGTCGTCGATGCTGATGGGGACTATTTTTGATCTTCCAGGTTAGGTGACATATCGATGTTCGAAGGTGGTGGGTGAAAAAGCAACAAAACTTTTCTTGGTTACCTTTATATTTAAATTTAAATTTAAGACCTTGCATACAGAACCTATCTACGCAAGATTAATTTTCTTTGAAATTTCACTTAATTTCTTTACGGTTTCCTGACAAAAAAAAAATATTTATTTATTATTCGTGCCTAAAAAAAAAAACAATTATTTTATTACACTGAGTAGAAATAAAAGAGAGAGCGAATGAAATCCAAATTGAATAAAAGCATTGTTTCTCACCAAATTTTCCATCCTCTATGTCTTTTAAAACACTTGTTAAAGCATATAAAAAATATACTGTACTTACAAATCAGTTTAGTACCTTTGTTTTATGGCTGTATTTGTAGTACCTTGTTAAAACGTTTGTCTTCAAACTGTCAAATATAAATCGCAGTAAATTCTGTAATCTGCTGTCACAAAAAGTATCCTATTTTTCGATCGGTATAAGGAAGAGATACTATACTATTTTTCGATCGGTATGGAAAAATAATATTTCTCCCTACTATTTTACCTAATTGTCAATAAATTTTGTTACTTTTAAATGAATGAAGCGAGATAATTTTACTATGATGTTTTAAAAGCTGGTCATTTGGGGGGGGCGGCAGGAAACCATTTGGGGGGACCTGGCCCCGATGCCCCCCCCCCTTGGCTACACCCCTGTTACACATCGAGTTCCACCCACTCATCCGTCCAGTAAGCATACGTTGACATTTGACTTTAGGTCACGTAGTTCTTCTTGGACATTCTTGTTCTAGACTTCAGTTTGGCTCTAACGTAGATATCTCTTGCGTTTTGGCCGCACTTTTTCGACGCTGCCTCGAACATCAGCTTCACTGTGCGTTCCACAGCTTGACTATGGCAAGGGAATGTTGTTGTTAGAGTAGCTGAAGTTCGGATGATTTCTTCAAGCTGCTGATCCGTTATGTTTCGTGTGATTGGCGGCTCTGTTAGACATTTAGACCAATTAATCATGTAGTAATTTTCAGCTGTAAAGTTTAATTTCGGAACAATGAAGTCATGTGGGCGGCTTGATCTCGGAGTCTTCTGGCTGCGGCACCTTTTTATCCTTCTCCAGCCTAACGTTCGAATATGCGGATTTTCATCTGCTGTCATTGCTATCAGCAGGTTTTCATGATGAGCATATTATCCGTTTGTTTGTAGAACAGAATAAACTTTGTGTTGTAGAATTTCTGGCAGAAAACGTGATAGCTTAACTATGCTAAACAGATGCATGGCGCCCATTTCGCACGAAGGATTTCGTCGGATTGAAAACCAGACGGGAGCGTATACTTTAACAATGTACTGGCAAATAGACACAAACTTGAACTAGGTTTATCAGTACCGATGTAGTGACGAAGCATCCTACAGGCCAATGTAAGCCATCGTGAATGTGATAATGGTCCTGGTTTTCTGTTTGCTAGGTCGGTAGTACATATTCCTGTAGCAACAGCCTTACAAATTTCAAAGAGATAATTTTGGTCGCTGCTTAAACCATTTGTTTTTTCCATTTCAGACACCCATTCAAGGGGAATGGGTGTAAAGGAGACAATCGGTGAACGTTCACAATCCTTTAATTTCTTTCCAATGGGATCGGAAAAAGCGTTGGATCCGGGCGTCCCACCATTCAATTCGGTAACCAGGTGTCGAAATGGCAACTTGTTGGTATGAAGAAGGCAAATGAGATGCTGCAGTTCCTTTCCTAGGGATCTTTGCATCTGACTTATCATGCCGTTATCCCATCCTGTGTTCGTGGCTTCACCATCGCTGGCGACTGCCTCAAGACTTAACACGACGTACTGGTTCTTCTCTAAAGCTCCAATATAGAAAAAATGAAATCTTTAAGTTTTACGTCCTACGGTTATGCCGGTTAGGCTAAAGGAGACGGTGATAATGAGATGAGTGAAATGGTGGAATGAAGAAAGTGGGAGGAAACGGGAGAACCCCGAGAAAACCCAAGAGCACGGTGTTTGTCCACCAGCTCCAATATAGAGTCGGCAATATCCTTGCCAGTGCCTGACTTATGTGAGGTATGATACAAGTATTCTGAACCAGGCTCCGATAGAACTGTGATATGCTTTTCTGCAACCTGTCGTCTTCGTAGTTTGCCGTTAATTTTTTCTTGCACAAGAGTTGCATCATTTTTTCCGTCGAAGTAGATACATGTAATTGCCAGAAATAGGTGAACCTTTTCTTTCTGGATCTTCTCACCCAGTTTATCTTTTCTTCTTCATACCTTAGATCTGTCAACAACAAGATTTTTGTCCTCTGGCGTTATGAGTCTCGCGTCCTAAAGTATGGCAGAAGCGATCAAAGCAACCTGTCAGTCTGAAGCTCCAAACGCTGACTCCGCTGTATTTTGAAGACAGATGCGCTTTAGGCTATGTTTCTTTCTTGGGCGCACCTCGAAGTCAGATCGCGACGTGCTTCCCGATTCAACAGCTTCGCTGGATTCCCCTGACGACGCCAGTATCTTTGACCTGTGCCTATGCCTAATCCCACTAGTTGATGGACTTGCCTCAAGACTTCCAGTGTCTTTCTTGGTTGTCTGCCCCTTAAATCTGCTCACTTTAAGGGAAAACATCTTTGACAGAGATTTGCTTGTTCGGACGTCAATGTTACCAATGCTCATTTTCCGTGATGTTCTCTGGTCCAAAAGAAATTTGAATTCTCGTTTTGGAATCTTGCGTGTCCTCTCACAGTTGCAATCTTCGGCGGTTTTACATTTGCAAGACGCAATATCAAAAAACACTTTCCCGCGTGTGCAACAAAACCTGCACGAAGTGTTGTTTCTTGTCCTTGTCGCCTGAAATGTTTTTCCTTGGTGCGACACTTATTATAAAATGTTTTCAGCATGTCAAAAACTCTCTTTTCTGAAACCACAGGAACGCTTGCTTTACGCCAAATATGTACAACTCTTTGTCCAACTATTTTACAAATGTGAGTCACTGGTAAATTAGTTACACTTTCGTCACCACTTAAACCACTCCGAAACCAATGAAAATGTCGCATAACCTCAGCGTACGTGGGTAACTGCACTTCACTCATTTCACTTGGAGTGTCAAATAAGCCTCGTTTCATACTTTCCCGCGTTGGTCTGCTATGAGGCTTTTTCTTCATCTTGCTTTCCACTGCTTCCGAACTTGGAAACCAAAGTATACAAAATGTCTCTGAATCGTAGCGCACTAAGAAGACTGTAACTTTAGGTACAACGCACAAACTCTCTGTCTTAACAGAAACAGTAGCAAACTAAAACCATTAAAGCTTAAGCTGCAATAAACTACCTGTTGGACTGGTTGGCCGAAGTACGCAATATTTATACCACCGCCGAACTTCGAGCGAGAATATTCAAGAAACGTCGGCGTAGGTTCTGGAGCCAACGAGGTGAGCGAGAGGTGCGCCAATCTTCTGGACGGAGCCGGACGTTGCGACGACGTTCGAAGAGCGTGGCCAAAGTAAGCAACCACGAAGCTGTGTAGCCTGCCTCTAGATGGCATTTGCTGTCGATGTACATAACAAGCAAAGAGTTGCCAAAAACAAATCGTGTTATATCAAGAGCTATGCCTATAATCATCGTTAACGTGGCATTCCAAACAAAATCTGGACATTAATTCCAACAACTGAGCTAATATGGCTGTACTCTGACTCATAAACATTTTAAAATTATTTACTAGCATTGCTACAAGTTTCTTTCAATAAAATAATTGTATCATAGCCATCAGGTAACTCTAAAAAGGACCACAGGTAGTTTTTCTTTCATTGGTGTTGTGCGTATTGCCTAACCAAACACTTAAAAAAGTTAATTCCGTTGAGGCAGGGTAAGGGGTTGTCCAAAATATAAAAAATAAAAATCAGTAAGATCGGTGCCACTAATGGCACCTTTTCCGCACTAGCCGTCATCGAATTTCCGTAAAACATTGAATCGGTGTATAGAATATTGTCTTCGAGTTTTGGAATTGATCCAAGAAATACGAAACATCTGTCATCAATGTAGGAAACTTTCATTGGTTTAAAATTATTTAAATGTATCTAAATAATAAAAACTTTTCACTAATACTTTGAGACTTTGAGGATTATTTACTCAATATTGTTTCCTAAACAGATTAAACGAGAATTTTGTAGTATTTACCTGTGCCTGGAACAGGAAATAAAGCTGATCGTTTGTCATCCCAAGCCATGGTAATGTTTCGTCTTCTTTCTCCTGTTGTAGTTGCGTATAGGTGTAGTAGCCTAACTTCAAGGCGCTGTTGTCAGCTATCCGTTCATTCAGTGAAAAAAATGAGTTCAACTTAAAAAAAAAAAAAGGTAATCAATTTGATATTAATTTTCATAATTTATCATTATGTTTTCAAAGAAGGCTTTGAAAAAACTAATTTTGTAACCAGAACCTGACATAGAACTGATGAAAACATATTTATGGAGTTTGACATTGTATAGATGTGATGGATGAAATCTAACAGAAGAAGAAAAATGAAAAATGGAAACCTTCGAAATGTGATGCTACAGATGTTGAAAATTAGATAGGTGGCTTATCATATAAAATAGTACTGCAAAGGTAGGAAAGAAAAGGAATCCAGATGAATGTTTCGAGGAAAAAACATAGGATGATTAGACAGAATACGAGATATGGAGATCACATAATTAATTATGTAGAGAATGCCAAGAGGGAAAATACGTAGTGAAAGAGCGTGATTGAAATATATGGATTAAATAATCCATAATATAGAGAAGAAAAAGTATACGGAAATGGTAAGTCCAGTGATGTCAACCTGGAACCTTATAAAATCCCATCTTGAAAGGCAGAAATTCACATGTAACTCTTAAATTTTCCACGTGCTATACAAATTACAAAATTTTCAATATTTATAAAATATGAAAATTGAAACTACTATATGTTATTTATTTTTTCTATATTTGAGTAAATTATTCGTAAATTCCAATTTTCTAAATTCCTAATAACTATTTTTCTTAATTGAAAGAGACTAATAATGGAAGAAGGTTATTTCGTTGCATGAAAACCAGAGGAACGTAACTCCATTTTCGTAGGTTTTAGGGATGCGCACGAGTCGAGTCGAGTCGAGATTTAAGCCTGTTTCAACTCGTCTCGAAAAAATGTCTCGACTCGAATTAGAGACGAGACGTCTCGAAATTCGAGTTGAGACAAAATATACGAGTTAAAAAATATACGCACACATCAGCCAGAACGTTATGACTACCTACCTAATTGTCAGTATGATATGCTGCAACACATTAAAGCCTCAAAATAGTTGGGGAAGCGAATAATGAGGAGTTATGAAGTCCTATTGCAATCATGGGAACGAAAACGCAATAATTATAACTATGCTAAATTACTATATAGACTCCTAATTGCTCATTCAGAAAATTTGTGAAGTTTACTTTATCGCAATGGTTTTATACAAACTAGATATAGGCTACGGATAATAGTTTTATACAAACTACATTATTATGATTATTATGATTATTATTATTATTATTATTATTATTATTATTATTATTATTATTATTATTATTATTATTATTATTATATTTAAAGTACAATCAAATATCATGACATTAATTATTAGTTTTAATTAAATGAATTGAGCTGAAAATTAAATCTTGATCTCGAAAGATTAAGTTTATGCGTTTTGTATCTTTCTAAAGTAATAAAAGCTGGAATTGGTTTCAAGGCTGTTTCTGAGTGAATACTTTCTTCAAAATAATATAATAATTATAGAATAATTTTCGAGACATTCGAGTCGAGTCGAGATTTTTTACGAGCAGTCTCGACTCGACTCGTGTATCGACTCGAAAATTCGAGTCAAGAAATACGTTTGTCTCGACTCGAATTCGAGTCAAGTCGAATCAAGATTTGAGAAATGTCTCGACTCGTGGACATCCCTAGTAGGTTCAGAGGCGAGAGGACAAAAATATTATTTTCTTAGAAAGATGTGTTTTTAATAAGATGGTAATTGAGCCACATTACAACAGATGATCGACAAGGAGAACAGATGGCGTTACGTTCCATTTTCACCAAGTGGGGCTTTCAAAATTATGTTCAAATATGAAGAAAACGAAAACCGCATTTTTGGAGTTACGTTCCTCTAGTTCTCATGCGACGATTTGTTCTAAAATACATGGTTGCTACCTCTTGAAGCTTAATTCATTTCATGCTATGATTAAAATGACCATCAGAATTTCAATTTGTGAAAACAGGACGCATATGAATCGCAGAAGGGGGAGGTGTAAAATTCACAGACTGCATTTTGGGCGCCATCAGTGTTTTCAAGTTACAGAATACTCAAGGAAAAGTGATATCGCAGCGTTTCTTAAGTATTCTAATAGCTAACAATTAACAGTTCCAGGTAAATAAGACCTAAACATTTCCAATTCGTGTTGATACCAAAAATAGCCCTATATACATTCATATTAATGAGAGAGTAAGAATTTGCGGTGAATATTTATAACCTATTTAGAATTACTATTATGGGCGACTTTGTTCATATTTGCTCAAAACTGGGACACTTAGGAGTCCCGTTTGAGATTCAGAAAATACGAGACAACGGTTGAGAAAAAAAGGACTGTCTCGGCTAAAACAGGACGTTAGGTCACATTAGCAATGACAAACAAATATGTTAATAGTTGTGAACTACAGCTATTCCAAAATTGATTATTATTGTATTACTTACAAAGAAGACTTGTGAAACAGACAAATTAAGATACGGAAAACACCTCCTTTTAAAAAATTAAAAATAAAATATGTATATATTGTTTAGTATTGTGTAAATTTGGATCAAATTTAACTGGTTCTTAAGCTTATAAGTAAAAGAATTTGATTGAGATTAAGCGAAGCAAAATTCTTTAATGCAGTCGTTCCAATTGCTGATCCGCAGACCCCTAGGACTTCCTAACACACGTTATTTACATGTGATAATGTATAAAAGATGTTAATAATGCCAATAATTCAGTTGTTGTTAATACTGAAATAATAAAAATGCATTATAAAAAGGTATTTTCATTTGTGTTCTATAGTGTCTGAGCAAGGATATGTTAAATATCCGAAACCGTTACATATTATAGTTTAAAATATAGTGGGTTTGAAGCTTTGGTCAGTGTTTCATCTGTTAAAATAATCAATCCAAAGTCATGGATAGTTTTACTATTGTTGTTAATGTTGCAAACTACATCTCAACTACTACTACTACTACAAAGATACCAACATGTAAAGTCTTTAGCACGAGAGACAGAGCTTCGATTCCCAAAATGAGCTCATGAGGTTTGGATCCCACGTTAAGCAATAGGTTCACGTTTCACATAGTTTTGCTGTTGACAGGGATGCCAAACTCCAATCCAACTAACTAAATTTTAAAGGTGTTTAGTCCGTACCTCGCCTTAAATATGAAAAGAAAGTCAAATAACTCTGAAACCACTGCTTTAATTGTGTCAATACTAACAATAGTAGTATTCATTATATGCACCAAATCAAATCAAATCTATCAAATGAACTAAGTTTAGAGTGAAGTGTATATTATTAAGCAATTTCCTTTGTAACTTTCAGCAAAAATTATAAAGAAACTAATCCGTATGTTTCTAAGAGACCAACATAAGTCGTGGATGACTTAATCTCTGTGAATGTTTACTTAACACTAAAAAAAAAAAAAAAAAAAAAAAAAAAAAAAAAAAACTTAAAAGTATACGTTATACCTCAATATATACAGTGAGGTTCTCCTTTGTTGTTATTACTAGTGGTTCATTCAGCTCCTCCGACCAGCATTTTTCAAAAGGCCTGTAATCCCTAAGTCCATCATCAGTGAAGGAGTCTATTCTCGCACCAACTGGATCATATGCAACTCCTAAAACAAAATGAAATTAAAATAAGTTTTTAATGAGTATAACCTTTCATAGAATCGACTAAGCATTGCACATGTTACCAATCGACTTTTGTTTGGAATCATATAGTTCTAACCTTGACGTAATTTGTGTTGTCCACGACACAAAACAAGATGGGAATTAAGGTTTACTCATCTCGTCTCGTACAGTTATTGCAGAACTCTCGTTTCGTGTCGACTCTCGAAGAATTGTTTCGTCTTGTCTCGTTTCTTGGAAAGTGTTTCTTGTCTCGCTTCAATTTATCTCGCCCCTTTTTTATGTACAAAATTTATACCCTAATCTTTTCTTAATTTCATCTAGTAATTTATCAGAATCCTTCCGCGTCACGAGAGATAATAAACCATATTTATTATTGATTTGATAGAGACATAAACCTACAGCTTGACATGGAATCCAAACTACATGAGCTCTCGCCGGAAATCGAGCCCGAGTATTCTGCGCCAAAGGCGCCTATGCTATCCATATACCCACGAGGAAGTTCATATATTTATTATTGGAATTATATTGCGTAATATCCGTCGTATCTTTAAATACTGATAAATGTTCTGATAGCATTCGTATAATCTCATAGTTAATTTGTAATTTTTATACTGTGAATCATATACAATATAAAAAAAGGGTTTGAAATCTAGCACTTAAGTAAATTAGTGTTGCCGACTAGTTGTTTTTTTATTTGAATTTTAGCGTCTCGTTCAGTAGCGTGGCTATATGAGATATGGACCTACAGTTTAATGTAGACCTACAGCGAATTTGGAAATGTACACGGCTCCCGCCGAGAATCGAACTCGGATTTCCCATGTAATCGAGACGAGAGTCGAGACTAGATGTATATTTTCAAATTCGAGTCGAGATGAGAAACATTGCAATTCTCGTCTTGAATTTTAATCATGAAATAAATATCTCTGTCACAGCTTAATGTCATAGCATGCATTTATTGTTATCATTTGAGTTGTTGATATGTTTCCCATTCTGAAAGAATAATAATTATTCTTCCAATTCAAGTATCATTTCATTGGCTTAAATGATGAACTAATCAAGAACAAGACCATCTGTAGCATTTTACTAAGCGTGATCCTAGAAACAGAAGCTTCTATCTGAACTAGTGATAACGCTAGTGGAAGGGCAATTGGGCACCCTGGTGGCATTGTCTATCCCCGGCTGCCCCCGAAACTTTTTGAATCGTACTGTACATCAAGTAATATGAAACTATTATTTTCGATATACAAAAAATAGCTGCCCCACAAAAAAAAAAAATATCTCTCTCCACCACCAAGAAATTAAATATGACGTCGTCACTGGTCCAAGGAGGACGTTACAATAATGGAAGGAAGAATGATCTCCAAAGGAAGGAATTCATCCGGAGGTCAATTAGTCTTCAATTTATCGAAGAAAGACATTCATTGTATACCAAGATTCCTGTAGCAAAGCTTACCTTCTGTAAAATGTTAATACATCTGCACATGCACAAAGCTCGCAGTAAGGTGAACGTCCCGTTCACTCAATTAAGTGCACAAATGGGCATTATATGCTGTAAATTATAGCTAACTACCTGATACGCTACTAGGAGAAAAGAGATGATCTGCTAAAATGTATCGTTGCCATCGACAAATTTTAGTAAAATAAATATATGTTTGATGATACTGTTCCACAAGCAATTTGTTGTCTTCCCTACCCTACCTCTCTCAATATGAACTGCATTGCTTTCACCTCAAATAGTTCAATTCATTCTATTTGTCAGCTAGACAATGTGTAGCGGATCCTACCTTCTTGCGAAGAAGAGAAAAAGAAAATTGCCGCAACTTGTGCCCCGGTCCTCGTATTGTTGATGAATCGTACTCGACTATTAGAAAATACTGAACATATTTGTTCAGTTTTTGCTTTAAAACTGTCCTTTATTTAGCATAAAATAAAAAAGTTAAAATAAGCACGCAGAAGTCGAAATATACAAATTAAAAAAAAAACTGTCATTTTGGGCATACTTAAGCACGAAAAATGAAAAATACATATAGACCTTACTCTTATTAGGGGAAAAAGTGTTATTAAATTCGACTTAAGAACTCTGCTTATAATATGAACAAATAAGCACTCTGTCCTTGGAAGTGTTATTGTACTTCTGAGAATTTGTATATCATGAACTCGCAGTCTACTTACGACTGGAACAACCTTGTTAAAACAGCAATAACAATTACTTTATCTAACATATTGATCCGTCTGTACGTACCTGTCGTATCAAAATGATGTAGCATCTCGTGTGCTATTACATCTCCAACTCCAGCCAGAAGAATGAATCTGGGATAATCCTTGTGATAAAGTGGTTTTGTTAGCATTCCGTATGGGATCACTGTAACCGATAACAACATATGTAGGTCGAAATATACACAAAACATATTTGCTTTACAAAGAATGTAATTGCAACAGGAAATGAAAACATTTAGTTAATTGCACGACTATCCAACACGTGCCCTGCGAGCTATTTTTAAAACGTGGAAAACATAATTAACAATGTTGAATACCTGTACCATCTTTGGTTTTTAATCCATTGATTTAAACAAATATATATGGAATGCTTTAAATATATTCGTATTTTAATGATTTGATTTATCTAATTTGTTCTTCAATCTATTTAAATGCCCTTTACTTCGTGAAAATTATTTCTTTTTTTGAATGTAATTTTAATAATTAATAATCAAATTCACTAAAGTAATATTAAATTTAGATTTAATTGCAAATTTATTTTTTTAAATAAAGCAATGGACATTTAACTAGGTTTGAAGAAATCAATAAAATCATAGACTTAAAAAAGAAATTAATATAATCATAGACTTAATCACAGACTTAAAGAAAAAATCAATAAAACAGTAGATTTAAAGAAGAAATCAATAAAATAGTATACTTAAACAAGAAGTCAACAAAAATTATAGACTTAAAGCAGAATTCAATAAAATCGTGAACTTAAAGAAGAAATCAATAAAATTACATCTTAAAATTCAATTTTATGTAATGGAATAAATTTTGTGTAAAGACAAGATAAAAAACAGACAGATCTCTTTGAGCTGAATAAAATAATATTATGAGTGAGTATAATTCCTCATTCGTACTCTTCGAGAAAATGGACAAAAAAGATTTCTTATAAATTTTAAAATATTGGTGCTGTACTATAACCACGCTACCTATTGTGATGAAACTGATAACGAAGTCTACAGTACGTATTTAACATGCTTTTCGTTGTGAAACTACCAAGACGACAGTAAATAATACGGTTAATGAGATAAGTTACAGTTCAAAATTATGGTGAGAAATTTTCGAGAAAATAGAGAAAAAGAAATGTTATGGTGTTAAAAACATATCGTTTGTTACGAATCTGATCACAGATGATAGTTTTTATTCTGCAGAAACATTATTTAGTTATTTATGATTGTATATTATGATAATATCATTATAGAACCATCTAAATAACTGTGGCCTATGGAACCCAGAGGTTCAATGCCACGTTCACAAAAACTCTCCATTGACTTCTCCTTTGCCAACTGTCACAGTTCCGATCCAGTTTCTATCTTCTATTGCTATTTCTGCGAGATCTATCTTAACATTGTTGCCCCATTTATTCCTAGCTCTTCCTTAGAAACTGTTATAGTGACAATTTTCTGCAAACATCAAAAATTTAGGTTTAAAACACAACGAGTAATATTTTTCCATGCTTACAGTACTAACTCTTCCATAGTATATAAAATAAGGTCTTGCGAAACTCAAACAATCAATCTGAATCAAATATCCATCAGTCATTAGTAAGACAATACCTCTACAAGACTAACTCCAAATTCAACCTTTCTTTCAAAACATCACTCTCTTAACTTTTTTTTTACCCTAACTCTAAAAGTAGTAGTTCATGTCAGTTCATATCACTTCGCACTCATCTACATACAAGAAAAACCGTTTCTAAGTTTTTTAAAGAAAAAAATCTCCATCCAAGGACGCCCATCAGGGGGGGCAAGGTGGGGCGCTTGCCCCCCTAGAGGGAATTGTACTTTGGAATATCTTTGGAAAACCCAATAGAATTTTTACATTAGTTATAGCAAAATTTGAACCTATATTTGAAATGTCACGTATACTTGCCCCCCTTGGAAACCACAATATGGGCGCCCTTGTCTACATCAATAAAAATAAGTCAATGGCAAATACACGTCCCTTACATACACTTCACTACAATACACTAAATATATCACACTATCTCAATGTTTATTAAAATTCATTAAAACAAATTGTAAACCAAACATTTGTCAAATGTTTAATTTTTGCCAAAAGGGTATAATTTGCCGATACTAGGTTAGTGTAAAGAGCAGTGGCGGATCCAGGAGGGGCGATCACTCCTCCAGAAGAGGAAACTTTCTTATTTTATATATATAAGTAAACATAAGCAGCAATTTTTTAGCACTTTGCCCTCCTGAGATATTACGCCCCAAACATGGCATCAATATCACAAACTTAAACTTTCGGACTCTTATAAATCTACGATGCCAGTATCATAGCTGTGGGTATTTCTGTAAACTCTTTATAGGCTATGCAATAGTATTCAGCATAAAACTTATGAACCTCTCAGTTTATGCCGTTCCAAAATACAGCCCCTTCAAAAGTGTAATTTTCTGTACTTTTCTAGTGATTTCATGTATTGGTTTGCAGCCTTGAATATTTATTTAGAAGCAAGAGTATATGTTATCCGTATACCTCAGTCTCTCCTCTAAACATTCGTTTTTGTTTGGAATTCGTGTGATACGTACACTCATGTCCAAAATTATTGTCGCATGTCTATAAATATGTTATTGTAGGAATATAATTTGATAACGAATTCGCCCTGTATTTCTTATAATGTTAGCATGTATATAATCGGACATGTATGTGGCCAATTTCATGTCAAAAGAGAAGTAAATCAGAACAATAAAACTAAAAATAAAATGTTCTTGTCCATTTAGCAATATTTTATTTTCTCATTCCAATTTTCGTATTTATAATTCTTTTCCTATAAAACTTACCACAAATATACATTTCCCGATTATACACATAGCATCTGTATTAAAAAGTACCCTGGAAAATCATTATCATATTATATTCTTACAAGCAGATAGTTATAGATATGCGACAATAATTTTGGACATGAGTGTACATCCTGAGCAACTGTAGTTTTCGTAAACACTTGCAAGTGCAAAACATGGCAATCCACCAACATCAAAGATGGCTGCCATTCAGGAACACTTGTACAAACGACAACGTGAATGACGTTATTGAGCTTCTCATACACAAGGTTCATCACACGCCAATTTCTATAATTTTGGAGATGGTCGAGCAACCATTTTCCCCATCTTTGAACTACTTCAGATGGATTGACCCTAATATAACAAAATCAGCTGTAAACCACGCTACAGACAGGAATATTTTCAAAACTTCAGACAGGCATATTTCTAATCCTAATTATTAGTTTACCCTACCACTTCACTCGCCCAATTCAGTTTTCCATATAGTTTTTAGTATTATAAGCGAACTAACCACTCTACCTGTGTTCTTATGACTTCTAATGGACTTACTAACTTTTTAGGTATAAATAAATTAGAATCTACCTTTGAACAGAATAGTCAGACGAAACAGTAGCTTTATAATAAATTGTAAGTAGTGGAACTTATTATTCAACTGTATTTTATTGCAAATATATTGTTACTATTATAATACAAATCTACATAAAAATTGTCTTGAAAGGTTTAAAGAGGATATCTTACCTATTTTATTCAAACCATATACCACAATTCCGTCAGTGTCGTAGGGAACCTTAAAATGTGACCAACTAAAATAAGAGGAAAAGAAGTGAAAACGTGTTGATTATTGTGCATTCGTTATTGTAATATCAAAGATTTCAGTATACAGTTCATATGTCTTATTTACACAAACATTCAACTACTATTACACTATGACATTCTACTTTACTTTATTGAATGTCTAAAAGGGGGTGCGGTGGCTCAGTGGTCAGTTGTTCGGCAGAGGCCGTGCCGTTCACCTCGTTGTTCCGGTAGGTGTTCGAGTGGAAGTAGTGAGTGTGTTAACTTGCTTCAACTCAACCTGCATTGTCAAGTGGAGTATTTTCTACTACCAAGTAGTTCGGGTTCTATTTACTCTTTTCATCATATTGTCTAGTGTGAAGTACAGGTTTACCTACTAAGTGCATTATGTCTGTTATCCGAGTGAACACTTTACGTTTGTCATTTCAAGATGTTGTAAACAAGCCTAACACATTAGTCTTGCATGAATGGATCCGCAATACTTTTCATCTGCTTCCTGATCAAGTTGTCAGTATTGAGTTTGATTATAGTCGCAAACAGTTATATGTTAAGTTAATCTTGCAAGTGCTTTGTGAACAAATTCTGTTTCGAGCGAACGGAAAGGTTAGTTATTCAGATGACCTTGGTACTTATAACATTTTAATCGATTCTGCCAGTTCCAATATTATGACTGTGCGTTTACATTTGGTACCCACCGAGTTGGAAGATCATCATATTTCTCGTGTGCTTTCTCAGTACGGTGAAATTAAGTCAATTGCAGACGAAATGTATTCTACTGGACACATCTATGAAGTAAGGACTGGGAGAAAGATAATACGTATGAGCATTAAGCGCCCCATACCTTCTTATGTGACTATCTGTGGTTTACGTTTGTGGTTAACGTATGGAGGTCAAGTTAAAACCTGCGCCATTTGTGACTCACCAAATCATTTTCTGATGGAATGTACAAAGCGCCGTATTCCTCCAACCGTACCAACTTCAGTATCCAGTGTCTCATCATCAAGAGCCCCGCCCATGCCCGGCAATTTGAATAAAGTGGATCCTCTACCAAACGTTCATTCGTTTACTAGTTTTCCTGTGTTAAGTGAGAAACGTCCTCCAACTTTACAGGAGAACCTTCCACCTCCAACTGCAACTTCTGCAAATACTTTTGTTAAGGAACTCAATGAAACTGAATCCACTTGTCCGCTTGATGTTCCCCCAAGTTCTACAGCTGCATTTCACATCAGTTCTCCTGATATTGCCTCCCAGCAGACCCTCGCTTCCAATACAACGAAGAGTGACTCATCCAGTTCCACTACCATAGCGCCTAATAGTTCGGATATTCCACAACAGAGTATTACTGTTTCAGCATCTTCCGCATCGGAGATGGATACGCTCCCTGAAATCACGGTAAGTACTCCACCGTTAGTGGGCATTGATGACTCTCACCAGGAAGTGAGTGATTCTTTCGATAGAGATTCAGTATCTACAGAAGCATCCCAGTTTCCCTCTCTACCCGAGAAGAGGCGTCGCAAAGGTCGATCTCAGTCTTCCCCTCGTGATGCATGCAGTAGAGCCAATAAACTTCAGAAAACTAAGACTGTTCCCCCTGTAAACAATTGTGTGTCTGGTTTCACGAGGTCACGAGTAGATCCCCATCATAGTGAAGCAAGTACTAAGGCAAATGATAGTGCTGCCTCTTCGGACAAGTGATCATATCACCTTCCAGTATAGAACAAGAATGTGTGCGAGTGTTTCCCCCCGTCTTTGTTTTTTCAAGTGCATTGTGTCATTTCCTTGTGTCGTGCTTTTTTGGTGTCTTTTTATTTTTCTGTGGCCATTAAATATGTATGCCACGCGTATAGCCACTCTTAATGTCAACGGAATTTCTAGTCTCACCACGCAAAAAGCGCTAGCCGATTACATCAACACATCGTCTCTGGATATAATTTTCCTTCAAGAATGCAACATTGACAATTTCTCCTTTCTTTCTAATCATTTGTGGGAAGTCAATCCTTCCGAAACTGGTTCTGGAACAGCTATTATATATCGCAAAGATATCTCATTAACCGCCTTTTCAAAATTTCCGTCAGGTCGTATTATCACAGCCAATTATGAAAGCATACACTTTTGTAATTTATATTCGCAGACCGGGAATAACAAACGTGCTGAGCGAAACTCCTTCTATCTCACCGACGTTCCAACGGAGTTACATTCTGGTGCCAGAGATTTGATTTGTGTATGAGACTACAACGCAGTGTTAGATCCTATAGACTCAAGTTTTGGTTACAATACTTCTCTTACAGTACGTAAATTGATTCAAGACTTTAAGTTAGTTGACGTATGGCGTCATTATAAAGGTAACGCCCCAGGGCACACTTTTTTTCGACGAAATGGATCCTCACGTTTGGATAGGATCTATGTCAGTACCACTTTCATTAATTTTGTGCGCTACATAAACGTTCAACCTGTATGCTTTTCTGATCACTGTGCTGTGGTTTGTACCATTGATCTACCTATCCGTAAGTTCTTAAAGTCATCCTTTGTTTGGTCACTCAATAACAGCATTTTAACTGAGGAGGATCTACAGTTGCTAATTACCAATAGGTGGAATTATTTAATGCACTTTAAATCTCACAAGAAAAGTTTGTTTTCATGGTGGTTACATCACATTAAACCGTCCTTTCGATCTATCTGTAAACAGCACTCTATCTGTATCTATCTGTAAAGACAGATCCTCTCTTCTTAAAGAGCAATATAATTATTACCATCACTTATTATGTGACTACTATAAAGAACTTGCTCAAGGAGTAGACGTACTCCCTCGTATTAAGGAAATTAAGGCACTCCTACTCACTTTACATCGTAAAAAAAAATCAAGGTTTTTTCACGAGAGGCAAAACAACGATGCTTCAGCATGAAGTTCCCTCTTTACATACAGTTATCTGTGAAAGGCGCAGAGGTAATCAAAACCTTATTTCCAAGGTCTCCTTTCCTAACGGTGTAGTTCACGAGCATGATCAGGTAATCCCAGCTTTGTACGATGCATACCAGAACCTATATTCCCCCGCTCCAACCCAATCTTCTGACCCTTGCTTCGAGCGTCCGACCGGTACTTTCACCCCGGAGGCTCGTAACATATTCAATGCGCCCTTTACAGAAAGAGAAGTCAAGCACGCTATTTTTGCGGGGAAGTTAAATAAATCTCCGGGACCCGATGGTCTTACACTAGAATTTTACCGCCAATTTCACAGCATTCTTACGCCTTTTCTCACAGAAATGTATAACGAAATCCGACTCACTCCCACGTGCATCTCTTCTTTTACCGCTGGCATTATGGTACTTGTACCTAAACATGCAGGTGCGCATGACTTTGATAATTTTAGACCTATTACCCTCTTTAATGTTGACCAGAAAATTTTATCTCGTTGCCTTGCCTCTCGTTTAGAACCGTTTTTAAATCAAGTATTACACCATGATCAGTATGGCTTAAAACATACAAAACCTATGTTTTTAGCATTAAGTAATATACGAGAAGGTATTCATTGGTGTCAGAAAACAAGTTCTCCGCAGGTCGCTTTATTGGCTCTTGATTTTCATAAGGCATTTGACAGATTGTCACATGATTACATGTTTAAGGTACTTGAAAACTATGGTTTCGGAGACAGTTTTCTTAATTTGATTAAATTTCTTTATACTCAACGATATGTAAGATTAAAGGTTAATGGTGCACTTACATATCCTATCAATGTACGTCGAGGTATTGCCCAAGGTTGCCCCCTGTCTTCCATTCTATAAGGCTTGGTTCTTGTTCCCTTTCTTTTCACACTGGAACAACAAATTCAAGGTATACAGATTGGTGCAACATCCTTAAAATTACAAGCATTTATAGTAGTGCTGTTGAATTTTTGTGACATTTGCGGTTTTCGGTTTTTGAGAAAACCGGTTTTCTGAAAACCGAAAACCGCAAGTGCGGTTTTCAAAACCGAAACCGCAAGTGCGGTTTTCAAAACCGAAACCGCAAATGCGGTTTTCAAAACCGAAACCACAAATGCGGTTTTCAAAACCGAAACCGCAAAAGCGGTTTTCAAAACCGAAACCGCAAAAGCGGTTCTCAAAACCGAAACCGCAAATGCGGTTTTCAAAACCGTAACCGCAAATGCGGTTTTCAAAACAGAAACCGCAAAAGCGGTTTTCAAAACCGAAACCGCAAATGCGGTTTTCAAAACCGAAACCAATGTTTTTAATTACACCTTTTAACAATTGTGAAAACATCTATCGATCGAGACAATTGTATTGATTTATGTCTGTTTCAACTTTTTTTTATTTGCTCCCGTTTCCTCCCACTTTCTTACGGTTTAGAACTCCGTAAGTACTGATGTGAACTTGTGTGTTACAAATACTGACCTGGGATCATTTGCACTTTTTTTTTAGTTACTTCTTTGATGACACTTCCAAGGTACTTTTCGGTTGCAGGGAAGCAAACTGGACCCCACCTGATTTTTATATATTTTGTAAAGTAGAACACGAGGAACACGAATCTTAAGGAATTTTGACATTCCGAATTCCCGAACTCAAGATACTAGAACTTATACAGTAGTTTTACATAATATGTACATATAAAATTAACGAAGAAAGTTCTGTCGCTTTTTGACCTATCACCTTAGAACATCGATATGTCACCTAAGACCAGGGGTGTAGCCAGCAGGTTTCTGTAGGAGGGGCCCGTCGTTTTTGAAGGGGGCAGCTACAATCTAAAAAAAAAATGTATTTATATTACAGCTAGTGTTTTTGAAGCCTGAAAAAAACTGGAAAATTTTGGTTTCCTTCCTGAAAACTAAAAACACTGTTTTAGCTTATTATTATTATTATTATTATTATTATTATTATTATTATTATTATTATTATTATTATTATTATTATTATTAATAATAATAATAATAATAATAATAATAATAATAATAATAATAATAATAATAATAATAATAATAATAGTAGTAGTAGTAATTTCATAAATTATATTAGATAGTTTGTATTATGTTTAACCAAGAACTACTGCCCCCGACCAAACATTATACCTTTGTGCATAACTATTTCAATACACAGAACCGATCTATATAGGTAAACAAGAAAGTTCTATCGCTTTCTCACTCACCACCTCCGGACATACATATGTCACCTAACACGTATCTGGAAGATCAAGAATAGATCGACAACCTTCTGCAAACGTTCTGGAAGGCCATTTATTCCATTGCGGTAGAGGTTGGTGTTCCGTGAAGTGAAGAAGTTATCAAGTGCATTTTGCACCTCTACTTGGGATTTGAGCTGGCATCCTTTAAAGTGATTGTCCAAGGAAGGGAACAGATGATAATCGGACGGTGCAATGTCCAGGGAGTATGCCGGATGCAATAGTGTTTTCTATCCAAGGCGTAAAATGCTGTCCCGGGTCATCCTAGCCACGAGGGGCTTAGCGTTGTCCTGTAACATAAGGACCCCTTTGGGAGTTTTGAGTTTCTCTTGAACACGGCTCAACTGCTGACAGTACACAGTTGGATTGATGCGATGACCAGCTGGTAGCAGTTCCCGATGCACGATGCCACGAGCAGTTCATCAACACACAGGAGGACTTTCTTCTGGTGTAGTACTGGTTTCGGCTGTCTTGGAACCGTTCATAGGATGCTAACCAATTATGACGGCGCCGTGGAACTTCGTACAGGACCCATTTCTCATCACATGACAACACCTTGTCCAGAAATGGCTCCTTCCTCAGACGAGACAGCAAAGAAACACAGGTGTCTGCTTGCGTTGCCTTTTGACACGGAATCAAGTTATGTGGGACCCATCGACCCAACTTCTAGTGTTTCCTCAGTTGAAGGTGCTGCTGAATGGTTTCGCCACTCACACTGAATTGTCCCCATGCCGTAAGCGTCGGTGGACCACAAATGGGCAATTAGCGACATCACGCCAAACATTGGCGGCGCCGCAGCGACGATCCCCGGTGGTCCCTCTACCGTTTTGAAAATTATGCCACCAGCGGCAGAGATGCGACAAAACGCCAATGAACCACAAAATTACTCCCCCAAAATGTTAAATCGGCTATATGTGTGATTTAGTTACATTAAGGTGAGTCTAAAAAAACAGTTTTAAAAAGTACCAAAAAATTATCCCGAAGGGGACTCAAACCACCAACCTTATGATTACTAGGCAAGTGTTCTTCCTACTTCGCTACGATAGCGATGAAGGAAACGTTGCTTGTAAAGGGATAAATCGCTAAGATCTTTTTAATTTGGTCAATCACAGTGCTCCTTTAACCGTGTATATTCGACGATAACTGTTTGGAATTAGATAAAATGTGTTCGCCATGTAATTTTGTAACAAAATGACGCGTGTCTATTTACTTTATTTCATAGTTCTCGCATACTCACTTTCTAATGATCGACGACAGTTGTCATCTAAATTCATACAATTATCGCACTTATCTCAAGATTTTTCACGTCATGATGTTGAGGCAGAGGTTATTCTTGACCCTCGGAGCTCACTTTAGGAACAATTCGTCAGCAAAAAATAATATATAATAATAACCGCATGCACATGACTGGCGACAGTTCGTGTTGGTCCCTTCACGATTCTCCGCGAAGAATCTGAGAACTGCGGACCAAGACGAAGTTCTCGCTGGTCGCTGCTACGCGGTGGTACTTCAACACCCCGACGCGAGATATATGTTTCGACTCGACGAAACGCGGCCGCCAGTTAGGGCCAACTATCGCAGACCTACGCAAAAAGCGACAGAACTTTCTTGGTTACTTTTATACATAAGACTGATTTTCTTTGAAATTGCACTTAATTTATTTTAAGATTTTCTGAAAAAAAAAATGTTTATTATTCGTGACTAAAAAGACATAATTATTTTATTAACAGCTATATCTCACTTCCTGTTTTACACGAAATAGCATTTTAAAAAGCGAATGAAATCCAAACTGAGAAACTGAATAAAAACGTTGCTTTTCACCAAATTTTCCATCTGATAAAAAGTTTTCTTGAAACACTAATTACAGCATATAAATAATATAATGTACTTACGATTTAGTATAGTACCATTGTTTTATGATAGAATTTATAGTGGGGGGCGCGGTGGCTCAGTGGTAGAGCGTTCAACTCCGGTGCTTGGGGTCCCTGGTTCGATCCCAGCTCGCGCCGTGTGGACTTTGTGGTGGACAAACAACCGTGCTTATGGTTTTCTCGGGGTTCCGTTTCCTCCCACTCTCTTCATTCCACCATTTCATTCATTTCTCATAATCACCGTCTCCTTTGGCCTAACCGGCATAGGCGTGGGACGTTAAACTCAAAGATTTCATTTCATTTCATAGAATTTATAGTACCTTGTCAAAACGTTTGTCTTCAAACTGTCAAATACAAATCGCCGTAAATTGTGTAATCTACTGTCACAAAAAGTATACCATACTATTTTCGGATCGCTATAAGGAAGAAATACCATACTATTTTGTGATCGGTATGGTAAAATACTATTTTTCCATACTATTTTACCGTAAATTATTAATTATATGTAAACATTCTTATTTTTAAATGACTGAAGCAAAGTAATCTCACGATGATGTTTTAACATCTGGTCATTAGGGGGGCCAGGAAATCATTTGGGGGGGCCTGGCTCCGTAGCTACACCCCTGCCTAAGACGTACCTGGAAGATCAAAAATAGTACCCATCAGTATCAACGGACCTTCTGAAAACGTTCGGGATGGGCATGGATTCCTTCGCGGTAGAACTTGGTTTGCCGTGAAGGAAAGAAGGTATCAAGTGCATTTTGCACCTTTACTACGGAGTTGGACTTTAGTTCTCTAATGTGAGTGTCCAAGAAATGGTTCAGGAATAATTGGACTGTGCATTGTCCAGGGAGTATGGCGGTTGCAATAGTGTTTCCCATTTAAGGCGTAGGATGGTGTCCCGGGTCACTCTAATCATGTGGGGCTTAGCGTTGTCCCGTAACGGGAGAAGCCCTTAGCGATTGAGAAGTGCTGGCTCCAGGGTTTTGAGTTTTTCTTGAACACGGCTCAACTGCTGACAGTAGACAATTGCATTAATGTTCTGCTCTGACCAGCCGGTAGCAGTTCCCGATTTTTCTCCAATCCCAAAAAGCTGGTGGTTTTTCGTGATTAAGATAGCGAGGGACAAATATAGAACCTGACAATCGGGTGGTACCTGCAAAAATCGGGTAATATGACACCACTAAGCTAAATAGAAAATAAGGTATATCCCTATTTAAGATCACTACACCTGCAACCCATGAAATCCAATTTGAAATCTCATCCACTTAGACTGACCAGTGAGATCTTTTATATTATCATTACTCTTTCACTTTGTTTCTAAATAGTACTGCCACTCTTTCTTTTGTTAACAAAAAAACACCACCTCCCTTTCTTAAAAAAAAAAGAAAAGAAAAAAAATTAGATCGCAATACACAATTTTATTGTTGATTTGTTGCCACTCCGATAAATGTGAATGTTGTGGTTTTGCATGTGTTGACTGGTTTCTTATCGCAAGTCCCAGACACCTGCAATAGTTCATACGTGAAGGGAACACCGATCATATTTTATTCTATATCTTTTTACTTCCCAATAACGATAGCCGTGCCTCTTTGTGAGAAACTGCAACTTATTTTCTTTATTCTGCCAATTGTAAAAGAATACTAAACAAGAATTTCCCTACACGTTAAGACATTTAAAAAAAATATCTTCTTTCACCTCTGCAAATTTTGAGCATTTTTTCCCTACGTCGGGGGAAATTTCCCTCCATCTGGCAACTGTGAGCCGAAGATGGGAAAGATTCTTTGCTGTTTCCTCGTCGTTACTTGATAATAGTGCTCTCGATTTTTTGTGACTTCTGCAGTTTTCGGTTTTTGAGAAAATCGGTTTTCAAAACCGAAATCGCAAAGCGGTTTTCAAAACCGAAACCGCAAATGCGGTTTTCAAAACCGACATTTCGGTTTTATGAAATTTCACTTTTTTCAAAAACCGGTTTTCGGTTTTTCAAAAACCGATTTCGACAGCACTAATTTATAGACGATATACATTGTTTCATTAACAGTCCACAGGAACTGTCACGTGTTGAAATTCTCATATCGAACTATGAGTGCGTTTCAGATGCTATTCTCAATAAACAAAAGTCACGCCTGATGTGTATAAATACGGCTGACCAACACGTGTATATGTCTACGATCCCCTTTACTGATCGCATCAAAATCTTAGGCGTAACTTGGCAACGTCGCATAGCAAATACTATAGACTACAATTTTCATACCACAACCTGTACTTTGGTTGCACTCATACACCAAAGTAAAGTCCGGCAGGTAAGTCTTGCAGGCAGAGTGTACCTTTTAAATGTTTTTATTTTTAGTCGTCTTTGGTTTCTGACTCAATTATTTTCCTTGCCGAAGAAATACCTAAGTATCATACGAAAACACTCAGGGCAACTGCTGTGACATAATCACTGCCTACGGGTAAGTCACGAGACTGCGTGTTTATCAAAACGTGATGGTGGCATTGGCCTTAAAGACATTAACCTTCAGAGCTACTCGCTGCTGATCCATCGCGTTTGTCAAACATTATGCTCCTACTCAGAGTCCTTTTCCAGCAAGGCGTTATGTGTATCACTCCGTCATATTGAGTTACAAGCTCCCCTGCATATACAACCTTGGATTTCCCTTGTGCCATACCTCAAGGACGTATTTCTTGATATTAGTTACTCGCTTATCGCACGGAGTCACCTTGAAGATCTTTCTGTTAGACAATTATATAATCGTTATCATGCCAGCACAATGTCGGTTCCCCGTATTGTAGAACATTACCCAATGACAAACTGGAAGAAACATTCATACTCCGGTATTGTCTCCTGACATGCAATCTCTTTGGTACAGTGTTGTTCATAATATATATCCTACTAACGGGAGACTTTATGAATTGGGTATCTGTAATATTTCTTTCTGTGGTACTTGTTATGTTCTTGATACTCTCCAACACCGGCTCGAAAGTTGCTCACGAAACACAGCTATATGGTCTCATTATCAAAAAATCATTGCCCGTATCTGCAGAACAACACCTTCTAATATTCACTGTACGCCATTCATGCTGCTTCCGGATTATCAATTTTATCCCAGCACTAAACATAACGCAATTTTATGGATCACGTCCCAAACTATCGATATTCTTTTATGTAATGATTTTAATAGTAATGTGACTTTGTATGTCAACCAACTGTTGTTCCGTATGCAAACTCTAACACTTTCAATTCGTAAACAAAAGTTTGCTAATTTTCTAGCAGCAATTTATTGATGTGTCTATTGTACTTTTTTTTTTTTGGTATAATTGGATGCTCACAGTACAATTTTGTTTGTTAATCTTTTCTGGTGTAATTGGCTAATACTGCCGTGTCGTGACAAAACGCTGTAACTTTGGCGAAGAAGTTTTGCGAAAATGAGCCTTAAAGTTTTCATCCGAAAATGTGATCTGTATCGTGTAGAACCAGTGTAACTAGGCAATAATGGTCAACCAATCAATTTTCACCAAATTTAATCACACAACATGCATTTACGTAACATTACATGTAACCACGTCTTTCCAAAGTCAAGATACACTATTTCTACGCGATACAGATCACATTTTCGGATGAAAACTTTAAGGCTCATTTTCGCAAAACTTCTTCGCCAAAGTTACAGCGTTTTGTCACGACACGGCAGAATAAGAGTACAATAAAGTATTTAAAAAAAAAGTGGTTGAGCGTTCACCTCCGGTGCTTGGGGTCCCTGGTTCGATCCCAGCCCGCGCCGTGTGGACTTTGTGGTGGACAAACACCGTGCTCGTGGGTTTTCTCGGGGTTCTCCCGTTTCCCCCCACTTTCTTCATTCCACCATTTCGTTCATCTCTCATAATCACGATCTCCTTTAGCCTAACCGACATAAGAGTGGGACGTAAAACTTAAATATTTCATTTCATTTCTTTGAATGTCAATAAGGAAAAACTTTTTAAGGGGCAGGTTTATGCTTATAGCACTAATCGTATCTCGTATATTCCTGTTCTCGAGCCATATATTCCTGTTGTCAATTTTAAACATTCTATCGTTAATGTATCCTCCTCCAAAAAGGGGATTAAAGCAGTGGTGAGTTCAGGGAGACTCGGGGAGGAAATCCTCCCCGGAACAATAATATTTCCTCCGACGCCATATCTAAGATCGTTCTTAATAGGGGTTACTAATGTTAGTATTACTTTCCAACCCCTTTATATTCGAATTTCTAAATCTTCTTAAATCATCGCTGACTTAAAGCTCAACCACGAGCTCCTTCGTGGATAAATGTTTAGCGTAAGCGCCTTTGGTGTGGGAGACCCGAGTTCGATTCTTGGCAGCACATCATGTAGTTCGCATCCTACGTTAAGTTGTAGATCCAAGTTTCATACAGCCTTGCTACTAAAAACTGGCGCTAAACTCAAAATCAAATCAAATCAACATTAAAGCTGAAACACGATAACTTGATCGTTGGTAGAACTTGAAATAAGAGTTAAAGCAGTAGATAATATATCACTACATAGTCAAATGCAGAAGTTATAGCTGCAGATCTTTAATTATAAGTGAGCTGTTGCAGACAAATGTTAATAAAGTGTTTCGTTAGTTTAAAAATTTCAGTTATTTCAGTGTTTCAGATATCATGTCATTGTTGATGATCTACATCAGTGGGGTACACATGTGGGATTCGAGGTTTCAAACCCTCTCCTGAGCGAGATATTATGGAAAAATCAACTTATGTATCACGTTTGTTCTAAAATGAAATGAGTGCTTGAAGTCCCGTTGATGAAATTCGGTGTACGTTTTCGATCTACACCATGTTCACAGAATGTTCACTTAACTGTGGAAGTACTTCATCTCATCTGTGGGATCTCCAGGAAACACTGTCCAGTCTCTGGTAATCACAATGCTGAAAATGGTTACTAATTTCGCTATTAAATAACCAAATAAGTTAATGGTGAACCTTATTTAATACTTATTTGTATTTACATTTAAATAAATAGCAAAAATGGTAAATAAATAAGAAAAATGGGCTTGGATATTCCCTCACATTGGTCTGTAACTCGAAGTTACAGAATACCATAATAATTTATTTTACTTCCTCGTATTGTATAGACATGTATTGTAGTAGAAATGCTATTTAAAACATAATCTCGTATACCAAGTAATACACTGAAAATACAATTAAACAAAAACTTACACTTGTTCCGGATGTCGAGGATCTTTGAGATATTCATCAAACATTAATCCACGATATCTTTGCAGAAGTTTGATGGAGTTATCAAAAAAGTTCTCCGTGAAATTCAACTGAAATATAAAATTTGTATTCTTTCATTATGTTATATCAAATTTGAAGACTTAAAAGCTTGAGCAAGACATTTCCAGCTACATTTTGAAATTGAGATCATGGTGTTTTGTTTTTTGTGTTATGACATGACATAGAGACCTTCTCTCCACTGTCAGATCTCATATCGCAATCAACGTGTATTCTAACACCATTGTTTCCAACTGAACGCTTTCTGACTAGTTTAGCCCACGAGACGAGAAACACATTTTCAAATTCGAGACGAGACTAGAAACATAACAAATCTCGTCTCGTTTTCGAAATGAACAATTTCTCGAGTAGACGTGGACAAAGCTAGTTCGCCCAACTGTTAAATCTATCTATCTATCTATCTATATATATATATATATATATATATATATATATATATATATATATATATATATATATATATATGTGTGTGTGTGTGTGTGTGTGTTATTCTTACCATTTCAGTCCTTGAGTGAAGAAATGTTTTATTAAGAAAAATACTTTGTCCACCATCACTTTCAATGGTCATAGCTCTTAATTTTTCAACGGCAGCATCACGAGAAGTGTCATCCATCCAAGAACTAGCAAACAAACTTGTCTCCAGTGTTTTCTTCAGAAAATTATACAACTCATTGATCTATAGATTAAAGAAAAGAAAATTATATGTAAGATTAAAGATATTTCATAATGATTCCCTGTTTCAATTATTTTGCAGCCTTAAGAGTCTTCATCTCGGCGAAATTTAAATACTGCTAATTTTACAGTAATTATGTGATATCTTCAAATAGATGAAAGATAATCGAAATGTGGAACAAGAGCGCCCAAGACAATATTATTTTACATGAGAAACCGTCATCACGACTCACTTATCTGCTTTCGATTTCGAGCCATTTTGAAAACCGGCATTTATTTTCGCGTTTCTAAACGGCTGAAAACAAAAAGCTACTAGGTGACTTGTGGTAACGGTACCTCATGCAAAATAATATTGTCTAGGGCGCTCTTGTTTCATATTTCAATTATCTTTTATCTATTTGAAGATATCACAAAATTACTGTAAAATTAAAGGTATTTTAATTTCGCCGGGATGAAGACTCTTAATGTATTTGCTTTTCTACCAACTACATCGATATTATTATTTTTTTAAAAAAAAATAACATTTCAGAAAGTTTCCTAAGAGATGTTTCTTTAGTGATTCTTTATATACACCTTTGCATTCTTCCTTTGATCCATCCTAATCATTTAATACCCACAATCATTTTTTTAACCCTTTACAGATGAGTGTGGCATAAACAAAGTCGATTGCACCGCTAAGGATGGGTATGATAGCATAATTTCAAATTTTGCAAACGGGTAAGCAACATGCTCACCGACATAAGAATTTCACGTGTTTTATTACTATATTAATCTACAATAGATTAAAAAGTATGGACCTCTGAAAGTCAGTGGGAGGCAACTGTAGGGGGTACAATATACATGCTTCTACGGATATACAGGGTTTTCATAAAGTATGGACGGATTTAATTCGCTTATAATTTACATAAAAATGCTCATATTGAAATCAAATAAAGTGCAAACGGTAGCGGATGGATTAAATTTTTACCTGTAATCTGCACCAGCTCAGTTCATTCACAGCCACACCTCCAACTGGGCGCCATTTACGTCCACACATTCGCGTAGGCGGCGCTGGAATCCACTCACAGCGTTCCGCCGTGTTTGATCCGAAATGCCCGCCACAGACGCTCTGATTTTGTCCTTTAAGTTCTCCAAACCACTTGGCTTCTTTGCATAAACTTCCGTTTTCACATGACCCCAAAGCCAGAAGTTCCGAGTTCCATGGACCGTCTAGGAATCGATTTCTGTGGGCTGTTGATGATGCTTTCCCTTACCCTGCTCACTGTTGCAGGCGATGTTGGCGGCCTCCCACTTCGAGGACGGTCTAGGACGCTTCCTGTCTCCAAGAACTTAGCATGCCACTTTCGGATTGCACTCTCAGTCGGTGCCGGCTTTTTGAACTCTTTGGTGAACTTTCGACACACCAGAATTGGTGATTTTAGCTCTGCGTACCACAGAATACATTGCGCTTTCTCTTTCACCGACGCCATCTTTGATACGGTAAAAAAAAAAAGTCTTCTCAGAGGAGTCTTTCATTTATTTATTTCTTTAAAAGACACACACACCAATACAGCTTACAACTTACTTTTAACAGTCAACATTGAAACAACAATGGATGGAATTTGGTAAGAAACTAACCCTTGCCCTCCCTCTCCCTCTCTCAACGTGTTCAGAGTTGCCGCTTATCTAACAGTGTTGCCAACTAAATATTTAACCCTTCCGCTACCGTTTGCACTTTATTTGATTTCATTATGAGCATTTTTATGAAAATTATAAGCAAATTAAATCCGTCCAGACTTTATGAAAACCCTGTACATGCGTCCATGCATCCAGCTATATAATGCTTCCATACATGGTTTCCTTATTTCTTTTTAACTAAACAATAAAAGTAGGACTCAAATCTAAAGCAAAACAGTTAGTCTGTTTCATGAACATGGAAAAGATTCTAGACTTTCTCCAAATGAAGGTCCCTGATGTGGTGTATACGCCTCACTTGCACTTAATGTATCAGATAAGACACTCTATGTACTGCAACATAATAAATATTTAGTTAAAATGGTTTATTATTATTATTATTATTATTATTATTATTATTATTATTATTATTATTATTGGTAGAGTACGTAGGGATTCAAAGGATGCAAAGAGTCTATTTCACGAAATGCCAAGGGGTTCACTAGAATCTCCTTTCACTTGCGTATCATTTCACTTCATGTACTAGCAAACTAATTTATTAAATACGGTGTATGGAATAAGTTCTTTGGTATTAAAGAGATACCAAAATGTTTGTTTCATGAAATTGGTTTCTTCGTCATAAGATTGTATTCTGATGCATGCATACTCCTGGATCCCTGTTTTAATTAAATAGAGACTCTGAAAGAAAGCATATTTCATGAACATAGAATATAAGACAACTTTTAGGGAAATTGTGATTAACATGCTTTCATATGATAGGTTGAATACAGGACAGTTGTAGGCATGATTTCATTAGTTGCTTTCTTTCCTCTGACCAAACAATAGGAGTAAGTCTCAAACAAAACAAATAGTTTATTTAATAAAAATAGAAATGATTCTACGAAATTTTGCAGAATAAATATTTTAATTGCATGCGGGGGAAGGATAAGTCAATGTCACTAACATTGACAAACCTATTAGTGGAATTACATATTTCAGTTAATTAAAAAGGAAAAAATGTAACAGATAAGCACGTTATTTGCAAAGAAACTGTATTCTGACGGATAAGATAGAAGATATGAAGAGTACTAAAAGAAGAAAAAACGTATCAAAAGAGTAACGGCGTCACGTGTACGCCACGTAAATGTGTTTGATCTGTACAGCGTGTTTCTCAGTTAATATTAAAACTGGTATTGGTAATAAATTTCTACCACTTCCGGTTTGACGTACGCGTCTTTGGCATGGAAGACCCAGGTTTCATTCTAGGCGGGAGCTCATGTGGTTCGGATTCCTCGTTAATCAATAGGTCCCGTCTCATGTAGCCTCGCTGCTGAATGGGACATTAAACTCAAAATCAAATCAAATCAAATCACTTACGGTTTGAGTAGAAAGATTACAGTGGAGACGGAACATATTCTTGAGACCTTATTTAATTATGAAGAACCGCTTCACGTTGGCTATCACTGTTTCTACTCTTAAAACCGGAAGTGGTTTATTTCTGCCACTTCTGGGTTGAGTAGAGAATGAAGAAAAAAGGAATTTCTTTCTGCCGCATCCTGCACAAAAGATTTAAAAATGAACCTCTTCAGATGTCTTATTTTACATGTCTCTGGACACTTTTGCATGTTAGTGCAGCGATTGATCATACCTTATTTATGATACATACAACCATGCATTCATAGTGCACAGAAACTTTATTATAAACTTACAGCACGAAGGGTAATGCATCCTCTTTTAGGGAAATATATTATAGCAAAGAACAACCACTCAAGAAATGAGTGGATGGTTATACAATATAAACAGTGGTGTATTTAAGGGGAAGCTTTCGGGCTGAAGCCCCTCCCCGGAAATTTTATTACTATTTTATGTAAATGAAATATCTTGCATAATTTTCACATTTACAGGAATAAAGTTAGCAAAGCCCCCCGAAACAAAATCCTAATACGCCCCTGGATGTAAAGGATATTCCTTTAGGAGATAAGATGAAAGTTGTCCAACGGTAGCATATAATAACAAAGTGTGAAAAGAAAGTGTAAGGGATATAGCAGTGACGTGGGACGACGATGAGATTAATGATGGGTTTGAAGTATAGGTGGTTATGTGTGCAGCAGTGTTCAGTGACGAATTTTACTTAGAGTCCATCGAAGTAGTTAAATACCTGTACAAGTATAAAGGAAAGAGCAATCAAGAATGTAACAGTTAATATACATATAGGTATTTCAGAGCAAAAGACGTAAAATCAAATCAAGAAAAAAAGAGAGAACTTGACAATTACAATACGTCACCTGCGTTTGAAATTCGCTGAGCTGTTGGCGGTCAAAGCTCTCGAGATACATAGCTGATGCAACATCCTCCATAAGATTAGCTAATAGCTTGAGGCAATATTGTTCCCTGTTGCATTTGCTGTGGATTATCACAAAGTCCTGATAGATATCGTGCGCAAACATTGCCAGCAATGAATTGTGCACTGACCTATTCAACAAGAAAATCAAGTGAATAGCATTAATATTAAAGAGTAAGTTTACTTTATTTATTTATGTTTATTTTCTTTAAATAAAGTGCAGCGCAGAGATAACTATTATCATGCAGTCTACTTTAATATTTCATTTTCAGAAAGAGAGAATGCTTACTAACAGCCAAGGGCGCCGATTTTCCTGTAACTTTGAGGGGCCCATTCATAAAAAAAAATACATGTAACAATATATATAACAATAAAAATACATATAAAAATATATATTCATTAAAAATACACGGGGGCCCACATGAGTTTTGGGGGGCAGGGCCCCCTCAGCCCCCAGAATCGGCGCTCTTGCTAACAATGGTGGTTTTTGAAGGAAGTTACATCGTTAAAAATTATGTTTTTATCGCTACAAGTTTGTCCTTCCTTAATTCGTAGTGATTAGGGATGCGCACGAGACAAGATGTGTGGCTGTCTCGTCTCGAAAATGTGCTGTAAAAGTGATGTCTCGACTCGAAAAATGTATATTTTTCTATTGGAAAAGCCGTGTCTCGACTCGAATTTTGTCAGGAAAATTCTGTCTCGACTCGTCTCGTGCGCATCCCTAGTAGTGATACAGTTATATCATATTTACCAACGTGACTTCCCTCAAGAACCACCCTGCTTAGTACTTTTATATTTCCCCTTCGTTTACTTACCCTTGGTTTGCAAATTTTGGTAGTGAAGAGAAAATTTTAATAGACCATGTATAAGAAGAAACGTAATGTATCTTACTCAATAATCACCATGGGGAGCACGATAGTTCAGTGGTAGAGCGCTTACTTCTGGTACGTGGGGTCCCTGATTCGATCCCTGGTCAAGTAAGTTTGTGGTGGAGAACATCGTGTCCATGAGTTTTCTCGGCGTATTCCCACATTCTCATTCCACCAATTTTTCCATCATGATTCACTTGCCTTAATCATCAATCTCACTTAGCCAAAAAGGGCATAAAAGTGGGATGTTAAACTGAAACATTTCACTTCAATAATCACCGCTAATTATAAAAAAAAAATAATATCTTTCAATTACCCTATTCATATATACCTTCTACAGACTGAATACTGTGATTGTACTGTTATTGAAACTTACAGTAAATTTTCGTTTTAACAGATTTTTTGACTTATATCAGAGTATTTCTTTGTCACAACTCGAAAATTAAAGGATTGTGAATGGTGGAGGCCATCTCCACTCGCGACAAAATTTGATATAACATTGAGTATTTCTAAAAGAATGATGTTCATTAAACCAATAAAACATGTGTTCAATATCTCATCGAGCATAGCATGTGTGGGGCTCCCAGATTTCTGGATTTATATATAAAAAAAAAGAAAAGAAAAAAGAAAAAGAAAAGAAAACGAGATACTTTATAAAAAATTTAAAGTATATTAATAACTACTATATACTGAATATACAGTATATACAGTCTACAGAGTTTAGAGTGTATAGAGTGCATTCAATATACAGTGTAGAGTATATTCAGGGGTGCCCACAAAGGGAGGCTATGACGCAAACTGCGTCATTGAAATATTTGGGGGATTAAAAATCTATATAAATATGTTTGAAGGGAGTGTAAAAATTAATCGAAAAGATTTTTTTCATGGAAGAACACCTACGGATAGAGAATTGAGGGGGGGTGCGTCATGGACATGAGGGGGGTGGGCACCACTGGTATATTCAATTTAAAAGTAAAATCTGAACAAAGCAAATCACTTTAATAAACAATAGTGTTACAGTATAATTTATTAAAAATGGTTTGCTTCGGTCAGATTTTATTTTTAATTAGGACAAAGAAGTTACAATGCTAGACTGAACGGCATTCATCCTAGGTCAACACTCACTAAAACCGAATGACAGAGAGTAGATTATTTCTATCATTTGAGTATCAATGATTAATGAAGAGGGATTTCTTAAATGTTACATCATATTAACTTGTGTTTTGGAGGGAAACTCAGGCACTTGAAGTATCGAACAATTCTTGGAGGGACACTTCATCAAATTCCAAAATTGTTCTGGCTAAACCGGCACGTCTGGGAGCGCTAAATATATATCATTAGAAAGATCAGCTCTCAAGTCTGAAATTCATTATCAACAGTTTTGTTGACACTTACTCCAGGGTCATTCTCTGTAGTTTACAAAATGGCGTATTTTCATAGATCTGGATTGGCCGTATTACAGATGATGATAGGAACCGTCTACCATGACAAGATTCTGCCGACTCTGAGAATCGTGTGATTTCTTTCTTTTAAAGGCTCCTTAAAGACATAGTTCACATTATTATCTTGATATGTAAATAACAGCTTAAGCAAAGAATATATTCAGGATGTCCACGTGGGGACCAGTAGGGTCACAACTATCATCACATTACTTTGTATCAATTTGGGTCACATCCTTGAATTCCTATTGGGTGTTCCTTAAGAGTTTGTACGCATCCAGGCTGTGTACAATATTTTTGTATGGACACTGCCTGCATTCAATTAAAGTAATACGCAAAGTAGTAAACAGTTGTGTTCTATTTCAGGAGATTTTATTGGATCTTTGGATGTGTACTTTTTAAATAAATAAGTTATTACGAAATAAATACAAACATTATTTAAAAAGTAGTAAACAAGGAACCAAGACAACATGATAATTAATCAACTACCGTTGAGTTCATTTTTCTAGTCGCTGCCTTAATCTAGATTTTTGGGTAATTCAAATTTTGGACACACTGTAATTTCTACGGATGGCAACACTGATAATTTTTCCGATTCGTATTTTCGGATGTATAATACCATTATCTATTATTGTGGTAAGTTACATTTCATTATCTCTTTTCACTTACGAAAAACGGGCAAAAGAAACTTTGTTAGCTTTTCAAAAATATTTAGTAGTCTGCCCCCTTAACTATTTCCTTATGGAAGTAGATAACCAACTTTTCTTTTTCTACCCATTGTTGTTCCAAGTTTTTAATCATAACTGGCACATTATGATTTAGGAATTCGATTTCTAGAGTGCATCTATCGCCATTTAGCCCGTCATGTATTAGGGATGATGTCCCTCGGCAGGTACACTATCCGGGGAAAGGGAAGGAGGAAGGACGAAAGGATTGGAGAAGGAAGGAAGCGGACTGGGACCTAAAGTTAGGTACCACCCTGGCATTTGCCTGGTGTGAATGAGGAAAACCAAGGAAAGCTTCATTCATGATGGTTGGCCTAAAAAAGTTTTCTACACTTTCTCGACGGAGTGCCCACACCGAGAATCGAATTCGGGACCGCTCACACGAAAGGTGAAAGCGTTAGCGAATACCCTACGCGGGCCTACACGTAACTGGCACATGTTGTAACTGTAGATGTTCCTACAAAGAGTTCTGTCTGTAAATCATGAAACTCCTCTGGCTAAAGAAGTCGGTATGCCTTGGAAATTCCACACCTCTGTCGTTTAGATCTAACCAAAGACTATAAACTGTTTCATCTTGTCAAAATTCTCGCAGAAGAAACAGCACACTCAATCCACAAAAACCGGGAAATTTGGGACAAAATGTTGAAAACAAGCAACAAAAGAAACTGAAATAGGAAATAAAGAGAGGACTAGAAACAGATTAAGGAAATAAAAGAGTAAAGAGCTGAAAAAGAAAAAAAGTTGCTGGAAAATTCTGGAAGAAGCATTTGACACCTCCGGTATTTTTCAGTTCTCTAGTTCGGACAGCTGGTATTTTATAGCTTTGGTCTAAAAGAAAACACTGCGCAACTAAGAATCCTAACCCTGGATATCACTATCTGTAGTTCTAATTTAAAATTTATTTATATAGTAAATTATAAAAATGCATTTGCTATTTCACATCTAGAATCCATTACCTTTTATCCCCATTATATAATGAGAAAAGCTCATCAAAATATTCCTCCTGAAAATATATTTGGATGGTTGTATTGTCCGTTACTTCTTTTTCTTCTTCTTCCAATAGTTCAGATACGAGGATCGACCATTGAATCTGCAATAGTATACATATTATTTAATAACAGGAAGATTTTCAACATAAGCAGAACACAATGTATAGCAGAACACAATGTATAGTTTTAAGATTACAATAGTGTTAACATGAATTCGTGGTATGTCTCTGTATGATTACATAAGTGTGACTTCAAGTGGTTTCTCCATTATTATTGCAAGGTCTCCGACTCAAATTATATTCAGGGTTTCCTTTAATATCATTAAAGTCCTGTGTTAAACCGAAAGTCATTGTCTCATATAGCCTCGGTGATGAAAGAATATTAAACTCTACAAATTTTACTTTTGTTAAAGTTATGAATTCGTCACCAATAATGAGTATGCATAGTTTAAAGCAACTTCTGTCAACAACTTTGGAATGAGACAACCGAATTTAATTAATATGTGAGTCAAGATGGCCCGCACAAATTGCAAATTCGAATGAAAACGGTATCAAAAATTTGTATCCAATATGCACCAATTTGTACCACCAAAATTAGAATTGGTACCCCTACCAATTTTGACAAAATTGAACTTTTGATGGCGGGCCAGCTTGACGTCAAGCTGGCCCGCACAATTTATCTTTCTTTCCAATTCGAATCAAAACGGTACCAAAAATCTGTACCCGATATGTACCAATTTGTACCACCAAAATTAAAATTTGTATCCCAACGAATTTAAGAAAATCAGAAATTCGATGGCGGGCCAGCTTGACGTCAAGTTGGCCCGCACAATTTATTTTTCTTTCCAATTCGAACCAAGACAGTACTGAAAATTTGTACCGAATATGTACGAATTTGTACCACCAAAATTAGAATTTGTACCCCTATCAATTTCAGAAAATTAGTGGTCCCGCGTAGAGTAGTTGCTAAAACTCTCGCCTTCGGTGCGAGCGGTCTCGGCTTCGATTCCCAGTGGGGCACTCGGTCGAAAAAGTGTTTAACGCTTTTTCAGGACAGCCACCTTGAATGAGGTTTTCCTGGGTTTTCCTCATTCACACCAGGTAAATGCCGTGGTGTTACCTAACTTATAGGTCCCAGGCCAGGTCCCTTCCTTCACCAGTTCTTTCTTTCTTCCCTTTTCCCGGATAGTGTGATCGCCTGGAGCGTCATCCCTCAAAACGAGACGGGCTAAATGGCCATAGATGCCGAAAGCCCAGAAATCTAAGTCCTAAATCCCTTGAGAAAATTAGAACTTTTGATTGCGGGCAGCATCACGTCAAGCTGGCCCGCACAATTTATTTTTCTTTTCAAATCAAACCAAAACGTTACCAAAACTTTATACCAATTTGTACCATCAAAATTAGAATTTGTACCCCCCACCAGTTTCGAAGAATTTGAATTTTTGATGGCAGCTCAAATTGATGTTAAGGTTGTCCCTGCAATTTATTCTTCTTTCCATTACGAATCAAAGGGTACGAAAAATTTGCACTCAGTATGTACCAATTTTTAACACAAGATTATAATTTCTACCCCACCAATTTCGAGAAATTTGGATTTTTGAAGGCTGATCAAGCAGATCTGCACAACCTATTATTCTTTTCAATTCGGATAAAAATGGTATCAACAATTTGTACCGAATATGTACTAATTTGTACTATCAAAATTGGAATTTGGAGCCATACCAATTTCGAGAAATTTGAATTTTTGAAGGCGGCCAGATTGGCGTTAAGCTGACCCCCACAACTTATCATTCTTTCCAATTCGAAGAAATGCGCTACCAATAATTTGTACCCATTATATATCAATTTATACCACGAAATTTGAATTTGTTGCCCCCGCCAATTTCGAGAAATCTGAATTTTTAATGGCAGGCTGGCTTTACGTCAATTGGCTCGCACATGTTATTTTTCTTTTCAATTCGAATCAAAAAGGTACCAAAAATTTGTACCCAATATGTAGCCATTTGTAGCACCAAAATGAAATTTATACCCCGCAACAATTTAGCGAAATTTGAGTTTTTATTGCTAGGGCCAACTTGATGTCAAAATTTGGCTTTCGCGATACATTTCTTTTACAAATTGGCATTTAAATGTTACCAAGAATTTGTACCAAATATGTACCAATTTGTACCATCAAATTAGAATTTGTATCCCCATCAGTTTTTAAAAATTAAATTTTCATTGCGGTCTCGGCGGGCAGACGAAACCCTTTTTTTTCACATTCGAATCGAACGAGCATGCATAACCAGATTTCCCTTGAATTTGTAAAAACGGCACGAAAATTTTGCATATAACTTGCTTCAGCAAAATCATGTACGAATAAAGGTTAGAGATTGTTATTCAACTAGCAGGAAACTTGTCACCAAGTCAAATCCTAGAGCGCAAGGTCTTGTTTAGAATTCAAATGAACATTGTCAAAAAAATTTTTTTTTGACAATTTGTAACAAGAAGCGGGAAATTGTACCTGCGCCAATTCAATAAATTTGACTTGTTTACTAAATAAGTGAATCTATTTGATGTCAAGGTAGCACAATCGTATTTTTTGTTTTAAGTTCGACGTCAGCACTATGCAAACGAATGTTTGACTGGTTCCATTCAACATTTTTACTCTGGTGCTTATTATTGATGATGACTGAACTTGTCTCAATTTCTATCAGCAAAATTAGAATTTAGATTGTTATCGAAACGGAGATATGATTGGATGGTGACGACTTCACAGCAAACTGATCCCCTGAACGAGTTCTATAATAAAAATTAGTATTCTCCATGATCAAAGACGGTTGGGGAAAGGAATCACCCACCCATAAAATATTTTGGGGTCCTTAACATGTGTAGATATTTGACCCTCTCTCCCACAACCAAGTTGTACAAAACCCAATGCTATCTATTTAATCTACTGTCTACGAATTGTTTTGTGATAATGGTTTCCTTTATTGTTTCTAGCACTCTCGAAAGAATACCATCGTCAGCTAGCTTGATCCACCATAAAATATTCAAATTTCTCGAAATTGTTGGGGTTACAAATTCTAATTTTGGTGGTACAAATTGGTACATATTTGTTACAAATTTTTGGTACCGTTTTGATTCGAATTGGAAAGAAAAATATGTCGGACAGGCAAATTCAAATTTCTGGAAATTGGTGGAGGTACAAATTCTAACTTTCGTTGTACAAATTGGCGCATATTGGGTAGAAATGTTTGTAATACAGTATTTTGATTCAAATTGGAATGAAAAATAAGTTCTGCGGGATATCTTGACCCGCCACGAAAAATTCAAATTTGTCGAAATTAGTGGGGGTACAAATTCTAATTCTGGTTGTTCATATTAGTACATATTGAGTACAAATTTTAGTAACCGTTTTGATTCGAATTAGAAAAAAATAAGTTGGACGGGCAAGCTTTATCCACCAACAAAAATTCAAATTTCTGGAAATTCATGGAGGTACAAATTCTAATTTTCGTTGTACAAATTGGTGCATATTGCGTACAAATTTTTGGTAATATTTTGATTCGAATTGGAATAAAAAAATAAGTTGTGCAGGCCAGCTTTACCCGCCAATAAACATTCAAATTCCTCGAAATTAATATTGGTAAACATTTTAATTTTGATGGTAAAAATTGGTACATATTGAGTACAAATATTTGGTACGGATTTTATTCAAAAGGAAAGAAATAAGTTGTGAAGGTCCGCTTAACATCAACCAGGCCAGCCATCAAAATTATTAATTTTCCGAAAGTGGTAGGGGTACAAATTCTAATTTTGGTTCGAATTAGAAATACAAATAGTCAAGCCGGCTCGCCAACAAAACATCAAGCTGGCCTGCCATCAAAAAATCATTGTTTTCGAAATTGGTAGGAGTACAAATTCTAATTTTGGTGGGGGCCGCGGTGGCTCAGTGGTAGAGCGTTCACCTCTGATGCTTGGGGTCCCGGGTTCGATCCCAGCCCCCGCCAAGTGAACTTTGTGGTGGACAAACACCGTGTGCGTGGGTTTTCTCGGGGTTCTCCCGTTTCCTCCCACTTTCTTCATTCCACCATTTCATTCATTACTCATCATCACCGTCTCCTTTAGCCTAACCGGCATAACCGTGGGACGTAAAACTCAAAGATTTCATTTCATTTCTAATTTTGGTGGTACAAATTCGTACATATTGGGTACAAATTTTAGGTATCATCTTGCTTCGAATTGGAAAGAAAAAAAGTTATGCGGGCCAGCTTGACGTCAAGCTGGCCTGCCATAAAAAATTGAAATTTGTCAAAATTGGTAGGGGTACATATTCTAATTTTGGTGGTACAAATTGGTACATATTGGGTACAAATTTTTGATAGCGTTTTCATTCGAATTTGCAATTTGTGTGGGCCAGCTTGACTCTCATTAATTAATTGGACTGGATTTGAGTTCAGCGTCTCTTTCAGCAGCAAAACGATATGAGACGTGGCCCTACAGCTAAACGTGGGATCCAAACCACATGAGCTCTCACTGAGTATCGAATCCGAATATCCTGCACAGAAAGCGAGTTCGCTAACCATATAGCCCAAATTTGTATACAAGATTTAACTTCTTTTGTAAACTGAACAATAATCAAATTTGCTAATTCGTTTGGAAGTGAGAAACAAACGAAATCAGTGGCGTACCCAAGGAAGGTCGGGATTTTAAATTCAGTAATGAAATAAATGAAAGTTATAGCGGGGCAGAGGAAGTTAGTTGTATCACTGCTTTTAATCCACACATATACTGTGGGTGGACATTCAGAAGTCCTAAACGGCACAAGTCCTAAAAATATAGGCACAAGACCTCAATTTTAGGTCTTGTGCCGTTTAAGACTTGTGCATTTTAGGGCTTCTGCCGTTTAGGAGTGCTGCTGTTTAGGACTTCTGCCGTTTAGGACTTGTGCCGTGAAATGATTTTTAGCACTTGTGCCGTTTAGGACCTGTACCGCGAAATGATTTTTAGCTCTTGTGCCGTTTAGGACTTGTGTCTTTAGGTCTTGTGCCTTTTTCATTCACTTGCTTTAGTTCTGAAATTCGCCACCACCACACGAAATTGCGACGATGCAGCAACTAGTAGGGATAATGTTACGAACGTAGCTAATTCCAACGGTAACAGCTATATTTATACTACTACGATTATTATTCTCATGATCTGTTCTGCACTTATACACGAATTACATAATATAACCTATTTCATTCTAAGAATTAATTATATAATTGGTTAAGAAATTCGTTTCTTTCAAATAGAGATAATCCCAAGACAAATTCCTTTAAAAAAAGAATTAAATAAAAATGATTAAAAAGCATAATTTACCAGACTTTTGAAACCAACCAAACATTCAAAATTGCAATATATACTGTGTGGAGTGTATTTTATTAAGAGTAGGAAAAAGTTCACCAACGTTTACTTAATTAGGACAAAAGCTCACTAGACATTTCACGAGTAAACATTAAATACCGATTGTATACATTAAGAACGCAGTAAATTTAAAATTGAACAAAGAACATTTATTATGCAATACAGTTACTATATTTCACAGTATATGTATAAGCAAAAGAAAAATCAACAAATAACGCTAAATTACTAATGTAATATGCAATACAATACGTTTGCAGAAACTACTACATAGTCATTTAGGGGTGTAGCCTGCAAAATTTTCCAGGTGGCAGGCTTTTTATATATGAAAAGCAAACAAAAAGTTTATTTCCAGATTACGAAAGCTTCAATAATTCAATTTCTGCCTAATCTTTGGAGGTGGGGAATTCTGTACAGGGAGGGATTTCTTCTATGAATTATTTCTTCTTAATTGTGAGAGATTCTGTAAGAAGAATAACTATTTCTTCAGGTTTCATCATAAATTTTAAATGTTATTCTAATTGTTCTTCTCGGAAAAATGAGTAGATACAGTTTTGTTATTAGCATTATTATTCACATATATTTTAGTAAAAATGAATCTGATTTTTTAAATACCTTCAGAGAAATGGAAAATTGATTGACACAGTTGCAAGAAAGTCGTTTGACATTGTAACTGAAACAAACATAAAACAAACTTAATTCGGTCTAATATAAAGTAATTTCAAAACAAAATTTTTCTCAGTTTTCCAGTAATTCATGTCCAACATGCTAAGGTTAGCAGTAAATAAAAGGTATCATATTTCACATCCCCAAGACATGTTTGGCCATACATTAAACAAATAATCCAAGAGGGTGCATAAGACGGCGCTTATCCCCGATTATCTGACTTCTTGATTTGGTTGGAACTCTATAAAAAACATAGAAGTATTTGAATGTGTGATATTGATATTTTGTATTGGTGCTATTTACAAGCTTGTACATTGACAATATAAATATGAGAATAGAAGTATGTTATCGCATATAGTATAGAATTATGTATAGAACACAAATCAGCTGATAAAGTGATGCTGAAAAAGGAGTTGTGATGTATATACAAGACTAAGGCTCTTTCTTAAGGTCTTCCTTATGCGTTCTCTTGCATTGTTTACTTAATATGTGGCCAAACATCTCTTGAGGATGCGAACTGTGACACATTTTACGTACTGAGAGCCTTAGCATGTTGGAAATGAACTTCTGGAAAACTGAATAAAATTTTGATGTAAAATGACTTTATATTAGGCCAAATTAGGTTTGTTTTATGTACGTTTCAGTCACAATGTCAGACGGCTTTCCTGCACCTGAATCAATGAGTTTTCCATTTCCCTGCAGGTGTTAAAAAATTACATTCATTTTTACTAAAGTAGATGTGAATAACACTGCGAATGACAGAACTGTATCCTAGTCATTTTTCCGAAAATAACAAGTAGAATAACATCTAAAATTTATGATGAAACTTAAAGATATGGTTATTCTTCTCACAGATTTTGTTAGAATTACTAAACAGACTATTACGAATGCAGGACAAATCCAAGAGGACAAGACCTTGAAAATTCTGACAAAATGAATTAAAATCAAGAGACAGAATCATAGGCGCAGCCTAATAAAAGGATGATAATTATTTTCTTCAACTGTCACACACCTTTGACAGAGGGTGGGGCGAAGAAGACTACAGCTGATAGACCGTAGGGATTCTAGCAGACATTTGTCCGCAGACAAAACGAAATTTCCCAGGGTTGCCAGTATACATTTCAAATGTGTACTATCAAAACCAATTAAGGTACTTCTAGTGCAATGTCAATAACGATTCACGTCTATAACTTAATATGCACATAATATGGTAACATGTATAATATCTAATTTAATTTTCATATATATAGCGATTAATTTTTCAGAAAATAACAGCAAAATATTGCCTCAATAAAAGGTAAAAAACGTACAGTGCCAATTTTAAAATTAATAATCTAATAATTTTATATTCATCTACAGGGTCCCCACTTACAGTTTATCACCATATAAAAGTGCGATATGTATATCTCTATAAAATATGTACGAGGAAAATACACTAATTTTTCAGATAAATATGAGCAAAATATTCCCTCAAATAAAGCTGAAAAACGACCAGTGCCAACTTTAAAATTAATTAACTAATACTTTACTATTCTTCTACAGGGTCCCCACTTACAGTTTATCAAATATAAAAGTGGGATATGTATATCTCTGTAAAATATGTACGAGGAAAATACACTAATTTTTCAGATAAATATGAGCAAAATATTCCCTCAAATAAAGCTGAAAAACGACCTGTGCCAACTTTAAAATTAATTAACTAATAATTTTATATTCATCTACAGGGTCCCCACTTACAGTTTATCACCATATAAAAGTGGGATATGTATATCTCTATAAAATATGTACGAGGAAAATACACTAATTTTTCAGATAAATATGAGCAAAATATTCCCTCAAATAAAGCTGAAAAACGACCAGTGCCAACTTTAAAATTAATTAACTAATAATTTTATATTCATCTACAGGGTCCCCACTTACAGTTTATCACCATATAAAAGTGGGATATGTATATCTCTACAAAATATGTACGAGGAAAATACACTAATTTTTCAGATAAATATGAGCAAAGTATTCCATCAAATAAAGCTGAAAAACGACCAGTGCCAACTTTAAAATTAATTAACTAATAATTTTATATTCATCTACAGGGTCCCCACTTACAGTTTATCACCATATAAAAGTGGGATATGTATATCTCTTAAACTATGAACGAGGAAAATACACTAATTTTTCAGATAAATATGAGCAAAATATTCCCTCAAATAAAGCTAAAAAACGACGAGTGCCAACTTTAAAATTAATTAACTAATAATTTTATATTCATCTACAGGGTGCCCACTTACAGTTTATCACCATATAAAAGTGGGATATGTATATCTCTACAAAATATGTACGAGGAAAATACACTAATTTTTCAGATAAATATGAGCAAAATATTCCATCAAATAAAGCCGAAAAACGACCAGTGCCAACTTTAAAATTAATTAACTAATAATTTTATATTCATCTACAGGGTCCCCACTTACAGTTTATCACCATATAAAAGTGGGATATGTATATGTCTTCAAACTATGAACGAGGAAAACACACTAATTTTTCAGATAAATATGAGCAAAATATTCCCTCAAATAAAGCTGAAAAACGACCAGTGCCAACTTTAAAATTAATTAAATGATACTTTACTATTCTTCTACAGGGTCCCCCATTTACAGTTTATCACCATATAAAGGTGGGATATGTATATCTCTTCAAACTATGAACGAGGAAAATACACTAATTTTTCAGATAAATATGAGCAAAATATTCCCTCAAATAAAGCTGAGAAACGACCAGTGCCAACTTTAAAATTAATTAACTAATAATTTTATATTCATCTACAGGGTCCCCACTTACAGTTTATCACCATATAGAAGTGGGATATGTATATCTCTTCAAACTATGAACGAGGAAAATACACTAATTTTTCAGATAAATATGAGCAAAATATTCCATCAAATAAAGCTGAAAAACGACCAGTGCCAACTGTAAAATTAATTAACTAATACCTTACTATTCTTCTACAGGGTCCCCACTTACAGTTTATCACCATATAAAAGCGGGATATGTATATCTCTTCAAACTATCAACGAGGAAAATACACTAATTTTTCAGATATATATGAGCCAAATATTCCATCAAATAAAGCTGAAAAACGACCAGTGCCAACTTTAAAATTAATTAACTAATACTTTACTATTCTTCTACAGGTCCCCACTTACAGTTTATCACCATATAAAAGTGGGATATGTATATCTCTATAAAATATGTACGAGGAAAATACACTAATTTTTCAGATAAATTTGAGAAAATATTCCCTCAAATAAAGCTGAAAAACGACCAGTGCCAACTTTAAAATTAATTAACTGATACTTTACTATTCTTCTACAGGGTCCCCACTTACAGTTTATCACCATATAAAAGTGGGATATGTATATCTCTTCAAACTATGAACGAGGAAAATAAACTACTTTTTCAGATAAATATGAGCAAAATATTCCCTCAAATAAAGCTGAAAAACGACCTGTACCAACTTTAAAATTAATTAACTAATAATTTTATATTCATCTACAGGGTCGCCACTTACAGTTTATCACCATATAAAAGTGGGATATGTATATCTCTTCAAACTATGATCGAGGAAAATACACTAATTTTTCAGATAAATATGAGCAAAATATTCCATCAAATAAAGCTGAAAAACGACCAGTGCCAACTGTAAAATTAATTAACTAATACCTTACTATTCTTCTACAGGGCCCCACTTACAGTTTATCACCATATAAAAGCGGGATATGTATATCTCTTCAAACTATGAACGAGGAAAATACACTAATTTTTCAGATAAATATGAGCCAAATATTCCATCAAATAAAGCTGAAAAACGACCAGTGCCAACTTTAAAATTAATTAACTAATACTTTACTATTCTTCTACAGGGTCCCCACTTACAGTTTATCACCATATAAAAGTAGGATATGTATATCTCTATAAAATATGTACAGGAAAATACACTAATTTCTCAGATAAATTTGAGCAAAATATTCCCTCAAATAAAGCTGAAAAACGACCAGTGCCAACTTTAAAATTAATTAACTGATACTTTACTATTCTTCTACAGGGTCCCCACTTAGAGTTTATCACCATATAAAAGTGGGATATGTATATCTCTTCAAACTATGAACGAGGAAAATACACTACTTTTTCAGATAATTATGAGCAAAATATTCCCTCAAATAAAGCTGAAAAACGACCTGTACCCACTTTAAAATTAATTAACTAATAATTTTATATTCATCTACAGGGTCGCCACTTACAGTTTATCACCATATAAAAGTGGGATATGTATATCTCTACAAAATATGTACGATTAAAATACACTAATTTTTAGATAAATATGAGCAAAATATTCCCTCAAGTAAAATCTAAAAAAAGACCACTGCCAACTTTAAAATTAATTAACTACAAATTTTATATTCATCTACAGGGTCCCCACTTACAGTTTATTACCATATAAAAGTGGGATATGTATATCTTTACAAAATATGTACCAGGAAAATACACTAATTTTTCAGATATATATGAGCAAAATATTCCCTCAAATAAAGCTGAAAAACTACCACTGCCAACTTTAAAATTAATTAACTAATAATTTTATATTCATCTACGGGGTCCCCACTTACAGTTTATCACCATATAAAAGTGGGATATGTATATCTCTTCAAACTATGAACGAGGAAAATACACTAATTTTTCAGATAAATATGAGCAAAATATTCCATCAAATAAAGCTGAAAAACGACCAGTGCCAACTTTAAAATAAATTAACTAATACTTTACTATTCTTCTACAGGGTCCCCACTTACAGTTTATCACCATATAAAAGTGGGATATGTATATCTCTTCAAACTATGAACGAGGAAAATACACTAATTTTTCAGATAAATATGAGCAAAATATTCCATCAAATAAAGCTGAAAAACGACCAGTGCCAACTTTAAAATTAATTAACTAATACTTTACTATTCTTTAACAGGGTCCCCACTTACAGTTTATCACCATATAAAAGTGGCATATGTATATCTCTATAAAATATGTACGAGGAAAATACACTAATTTTTCAGATAAATATGAGCAAAGTATTCCCTCAAATAAAGCTGAAAAACGACCTGTGCCAACATTAAAGTTAATTAACTAATAATTTTATATTCAGCTACAGGGTCCCCACTTACAGTTTATCACCATATAAAAGTGGGATATGTATATCTCTTCAAACTATGAACGAGGAAAATACACTAATTTTTCAGATAAATATAAGCAAAATATTCCATCAAATAAAGCTGAAAAACGACCAGTGCCAACTTTAAAATTAATTAACTAATACTTTACTATTCTTCTACAGGGTCCCCACTTACAGTTTATCACCATATAAAAGTGGGATATGTATATTTCTTCAAACTATGAACGAGGAAAATACACTAATTTTTCAGATAAATATGAGCAAAATATTCCATCAAATAAAGCTAAAAAACGACCAGTGCCAACTTTAAAATTAATTAACTAATAATTTTATATTCATCTACAGGGGCCCCACTTACAGTTTATCACCATATAAAAGTGGGATATGTATATCTCTACAAAATATGTACGATTAAAATACACTAATTTTTCAGATAAATATGAGCAAAATATTCCCTCAAGTAAAATCTAAAAAAAGACCACTGCAAACTTTAAAATTAATTAACTACAAATTTTATATTCATCTACAGGGTCCCCACTTCCAGTTTATCACCATATAAAAGTGGGATATGTATATCTCTATAAAATATGTACGAGGAAAATACACTAATTTTTCAGATAAATATGAGCAAAATATTCCATCAAATAAAGCTGAAAAACGACCAGTGCCAACTTTAAAATTAATTAACTGATACTTTACTATTCTTCTACAGAGTCCCCACTTACAGTTTATCACCATATAAAAGTGGGATATGTATATCTCTTCAAACTATGAACGAGGAAAATACACTAATTTTTCAGATAAATATGAGCAAAATATTCCATCAAATAAAGCTAAAAAACGACCAGTGCCAACTTTAAAATTAATTAACTAATACTTTACTATTCTTCTACAGGGTCCCCACTTACAGTTTATCACCATATAAAAGTGGGATATGTATATCTCTATAAAATATGTACGAGGAAAATACACTAATTTTTCAGATAAATATGAGCAAAATATTCCATCAAATAAAGCTGAAAAACGACCAGTGTCAACTTTAAAATTAACAAACTGATACTTTACTATTCTTCTACAGGGTCCCCACTTACAGTTTATCACCATATAAAAGTGGGATATGTATATCTCTTCAAACTATGAACGAGGAAAATACACTAATTTTTCAGATAAATATGAGCAAAATATTCCCTCAAATAAAACTGAAAAACGACCAGTGCCAACTTTAAAATTAATTAACTAATAATTTTATATTCATCTACAGGGTCCCCACTTACAGTTTATTACCATATAAAAGTGGGATATGTATATCTCTACAAAATATGTACGAGGAAAATACACTAATTTTTCAGATAAATATGAGCAAAATATTCCCTCAAGTAAAATCTAAAAAAAGACCACTGCCAACTTTAAAATTAATTAACTACAAATTTTATATTCATTTACAGGGTCCCCACTTACAGTTTATCACCATATAAAAGTGGGATATGTATATCTCTTCAAAATATGTAAGAGGAAAATACACTAATTTTTCAGATAAATATGAGCAAAATATTCCCTCAAATAAAGCTGAAAAACGACCAGTGCCAACTTTAAAATTAATTAACTGATACTTTACTATTCTTCTACAGGGTCCCCACTTACAGTTTATCACCATATAAAAGTGGGATATGTATATCTCTTCAAACTATGAACGAGGAAAATACACTAATTTTTCAGATAAATATGAGCAAAATATTCCATCAAATAAAGCTGAAAAACGACCAGTGCCAACTTTAAAATTAATTAACTAATACTTTACTATTCTTCTACAGGGTCCCCACTTACAGTTTATCACCATATAAAAGTGGGATATGTATATCTCTTCAAACTATGAACGAGGAAAGTACACTAATTTTTCAGATAGATATGAGCAAAATATTCCCTCAAATAAAGCTGAAAAAGACCAGTGCCAACTTTAAAATTAATTAACTAATAATTTTATATTCATCTACAGGGTCTCCACTTACAGTTTATCACCATATAAAAGTGGGATATGTATATCTCTTCAAACTATGAACGAGGAAAATACACTAATTTTTCAGATAAATATGAGCAAAATATTCCATCAAATAAAGCTGAAAAACGACCAGTGCCAACTTTAAAATTAATTAACTAATACTTTACTATTCTTCTACAGGTCCCCACTTACAGTTTATCACCATATAAAAGTGGGATATGTATATCTCTTCAAACTATGAACGAGGAAAATACACTATATTTTCAGATAAATATGAGCAAAATATTCCATCAAATAAAGCTGAAAAACGACCAGTGCCAACTTTAAAATAAATAAACTAATACTTTACTATTCTTCTACAGGGTCCCCACTTACAGTTTATCACCATATAAAAGTGGGATATGTATATCTCTACAAAATATGTACGAGGAAAATACACTAATTTTTCAGATAAATATGAGCAAAATATCCCATCAAATAAAGCTGAAAAACGACCAGTGCCAACTTTAAAATTAATTAACTGATACTTTACTCTTCTTCTACAGGGTCCCCACTTACAGTTTATCACCATATAAAAGTGGGATATGTATATCTCTTCAAACTATGAACGAGGAAAATACACTAATTTTTCAGATAAATATGAGCAAAATATTCCATCAAATAAAGCTGAAAAACGACCAATGCCAACTTTAAAATTAATTAACTAATACTTTACTATTCTTCTACAGGGTTCCCACTTACAGTTTATCACCATATAAAAGTGGGATATGTATATCTCTTCAAACTATGAACGAGGAAAATACACTAATTTTTCAGATAAATATGAACAAAATATTCCATCAAATAAAGCTGAAAAACGACCAGTGCCAACTTTAAAATTAATTAACTAATAATTTTATATTCATCTACAGGGTCCCCACTTACAGTTTATCACCATATAAAAGTGGGATATGTATATCTCTTCAAACTATGAACGAGGAAAATACACTAATTTTTCAGATAAATATGAGCAAAATATTCCCTCAAATAAAACTGAAAAACGACCAGTGCCAACTTTAAAATTAATTAACTAATAATTTTATATTCATCTACAGGGTCCCCACTTACAGTTTATCACCATATAAAAGTGGGATATGTATATCTCTACAAAATATGTACGAGGAAAATACACTAATTTTTCAGATAAATATGAGCAAAAATTCCCTCAAGTAAAATCTAAAAAAAGACCACTGCGAACTTTAAAATTAATTAACTACAAATTTTATATTCATTTACAGGGTCCCCACTTACAGTTTATCACCATATAAAAGTGGGATATGTATATCTCTATAAAATATGTACGAGGAAAATACACTAATTTTTCAGATAAATATGAGCAAAATATTCCCTCAAATAAAGCTGAAAAACGACCAGTGCCAACTTTAAAATTAATTAACTAATAATTTTATGTTCATCTACAGGGTCCCCACTTACAGTTTATTAACATATAAAAGTGAGATATGTATATCTCTACAAAATATGTACGAGGAAAATACATTAATTTTTCAGATAAATATGAGCAAAATATTCCCTCAAGTAAAATCTAAAAAAAGACCACTGCCAACTTTAAAATTAATTAACTACAAATTTTATATTCATTTACAGGGTCCCCACTTACAGTTTATCACCATATAAAAGTGGGATATGTATATCTCTTCAAAATATGTACGAGGAAAATACACTAATTTTTCAGATAAATATGAGCAAAATATTCCCTCAAATAAAGCTGAAAAACGACCAGTGCCAACTTTAAAATTAATTAACTGATACTTTACTATTCTTCTACAGGGTCCCCACTTACAGTTTATCACCATATAAAAGTGGGATATGTATATCTCTTCAAACTATGAACGAGGAAAATACACTAATTTTTCAGATAAATATGAGCAAAATATTCCATCAAATAAAGCTGAAAAACGACCAGTGCCAACTTTAAAATTAATTAACTAATACTTTACTATTCTTCTACAGGGTCCCCACTTACAGTTTATCACCATATGAAAGTGGGATATGTATATCTCTTCAAACTATGAACGAGGAAAGTACACTAATTTTTCAGATAGATATGAGCAAAATATTCCCTCAAATAAAGCTGAAAAAGACCAGTGCCAACTTTAAAATTAATTAACTAATAATTTTATATTCATCTACAGGGTCTCCACTTACAGTTTATCACCATATAAAAGTGAGATATGTATATCTCTTCAAACTATGAACGAGGAAAATACACTAATTTTTCAGATAAATATGAGCAAAATATTCCATCAAATAAAGCTGAAAAACGACCAGTGCCAACTTTAAAATTAATTAACTAATACTTTACTATTCTTCTACAGGGTCCCCACTTACAGTTTATCACCATATAAAAGTGGGATATGTATATCTCTTCAAACTATGAACGAGGAAAATACACTATATTTTCAGATAAATATGAGCAAAATATTCCATCAAATAAAGCTGAAAAACGACCAGTGCCAACTTTAAAATAAATTAACTAATACTTTACTATTCTTCTACAGGGTCCCCACTTACAGTTTATCACCATATAAAAGTGGGATATGTATATCTCTACAAAATATGTACGAGGAAAATACACTAATTTTTCAGATAAATATGAGCAAAATATCCCATCAAATAAAGCTGAAAAACGACCAGTGCCAACTTTAAAATTAATTAACTGATACTTTACTCTTCTTCTACAGGGTCCCCACTTACAGTTTATCACCATATAAAAGTGGGATATGTATATCTCTTCAAACTATGAACGAGGAAAATACTCTAATTTTTCAGATAAATATGAGCAAAATATTCCATCAAATAACGCTGAAAAACGACCAGTGCCAAATTTAAAATTAATTAACTAATACTTTACTATTCTTCTACAGGGTCCCCACTTACAGTTTATCACCATATAAAAGTGGGATATGTATATCTCTTCAAACTATGAACGAGGAAATTACACTAATTTTTCAGGTAAATATGAACAAAATATTCCATCAAATAAAGCTGAAAAACGACCAGTGCCAACTTTAAAATTAATTAAGTAATAATTTTATATTCATCTACAGGGTCCCCACTTACAGTTTATCACCATATAAAAGTGGGATATGTATATCTCTTCAAACTATGAACGAGGAAAATACACTAATTTTTCAGATAAATATGAGCAAAATATTCCATCAAATAAAGCTGAAAAACGACCAGTGCCAACTTTAAAATTAATTAACTGATACTTTACTATTCTTCTACAGGGTCCCCACTTACAGTTTATCACCATATAAAAGTGGGATATGTATATCTCTTCAAACTATGAACGAGGAAAATACACTAATTTTTCAGATAAATATGAACAAAATATTCCCTCAAATAAAACTGAAAAACGACCAGTGCCAACTTTAAAATTAATTAACTAATAATTTTATATTCATCTACAGGGTCCCCACTTACAGTTTATTACCATATAAAAGTGGGATATGTATATCTCTACAAAATATGTACGAGGAAAATACACTAATTTTTCAGATAAATATGAGCAAAATATTCCCTCAAGTAAAATCTAAAAAAAGACCATTGCCAACTTTAAAATTAATTAACTACAAATTTTATATTCATTTACAGGGTCCCCACTTACAGTTTATCACCATATAAAAGTGGGATATGTATATCTCTTCAAAATATGTAAGAGGAAAATACACTAATTTTTCAGATAAATATGAGCAAAATATTCCCTCAAATAAAGCTGAAAAACGACCAGTGCCAACTTTAAAATTAATTAACTGATACTTTACTATTCTTCTACAGGGTCCCCACTTACAGTTTATCACCATATAAAAGTGGGATATGTATATCTCTTCAAACTATGAACGAGGAAAATACACTAATTTTTCAGATAAATATGAGCAAAATATTCCATCAAATAAAGCTGAAAAACGACCAGTGCCAACTTTAAAATTAATTAACTAATACTTTACTATTCTTCTACAGGGTCCCCACTTACAGTTTATCACCATATAAAAGTGGGATATGTATATCTCTTCAAACTATGAACGAGGAAAGTACACTAATTTTTCAGATAGATATGAGCAAAATATTCCCTCAAATAAAGCTGAAAAAGACCAGTGCCAACTTTAAAATTAATTAACTAATAATTTTATATTCATCTACAGGGTCTCCACTTACAGTTTATCACCATATAAAAGTGAGATATGTATATCTCTTCAAACTATGAACGAGGAAAATACACTAATTTTTCAGATAAATATGAGCAAAATATTCCATCAAATAAAGCTGAAAAACGACCAGTGCCAACTTTAAAATTAATTAACTAATACTTTACTATTCTTCTACAGGGTCCCCACTTACAGTTTATCACCATATAAAAGTGGGATATGTATATCTCTTCAAACTATGAACGAGGAAAATACACTATATTTTCAGATAAATATGAGCAAAATATTCCATCAAATAAAGCTGAAAAAGACCAGTGCCAGCTTTAAAATTAATTAACTAATAATTTTATATTCATCTACAGGGTCTCCACTTACAGTTTATCACCATATAAAAGTGAGATATGTATATCTCTTCAAACTATGAACGAGGAAAATACACTAATTTTTCAGATAAATATGAGCAAAATATTCCCTCAAATAAAACTGAAAAACGACCAGTGCCAACTTTAAAATTAATTAACTAATAATTTTATATTCATCTACAGGGTCCCCACTTACAGTTTATCACCATATAAAAGTGGGATATGTATATCTCTACAAAATGTGTACGAGGAAAATACACTAATTTTTCAGATAAATATGAGCAAAATATCCCATCAAATAAAGCTGAAAAACGACCAGTGCCAACTTTAAAATTAATTAACTGATACTTTACTATTCTTCTACAGGGTCCCCACTTACAGTTTATCACCATATAAAAGTGGGATATGTATATCTCTTCAAACTATGAACGAGGAAAATACACTAATTTTTCAGATAAATATGAGCAAAATATTCCATCAAATAAAGCTGAAAAACGACCAATGCCAACTTTAAAATTAATTAACTAATACTTTACTATTCTTCTACAGGGTCCCCACTTACAGTTTATCACCATATAAAAGTGGGATATGTATATCTCTTCAAACTATGAACGAGGAAAATACACTAATTTTTCAGATAAATATGAACAAAATATTCCATCAAATAAAGCTGAAAAACGACCAGTGCCAACTTTAAAATTAATTAACTAATAATTTTATATTCATCTACAGGGTCCCCACTTACAGTTTATCACCATATAAAAGTGGGATATGTATATCTCTTCAAACTATGAACGAGGAAAATACACTAATTTTTCAGATAAATATGAGCAAAATATTCCCTCAAATAAAACTGAAAAACGACCAGTGCCAACTTTAAAATTAATTAACTAATAATTTTATATTCATCTACAGGGTCCCCACTTACAGTTTATCACCATATAAAAGTGGGATATGTATATCTCTACAAAATATGTACGAGGAAAGTACACTAATTTTTCAGATAAATATGAGCAAAAATTCCCTCAAGTAAAATCTAAAAAAAGACCACTGCGAACTTTAAAATTAATTAACTACAAATTTTATATTCATTTACAGGGTCCCCACTTACAGTTTATCACCATATAAAAGTGGGATATGTATATCTCTATAAAATATGTACGAGGAAAATACACTAATTTTTCAGATAAATATGAGCAAAATATTCCCTCAAATAAAGCTGAAAAACGACCAGTGCCAACTTTAAAATTAATTAACTAATAATTTTACATTCATCTACAGGGTCCCCATTTACAGTTTATCACCATATAAAAGTGGGATATGTATATCTCTACAAAATATGTACGAGGAAAATACACTAATTTTTCAGATAAATATGAGCAAAATATTCCCTCAAGTAAAATAAAAAAAAGACCACTGCCAACTTTAAAACTAATTAACTAATAATTTTATATTCATCTACAGGGTCCCCACTTACAGTTTATCACCATATAAAGGTGGGAAATTTATATGTCTTCAAAATATGTACGAGGAAAATACACTAATTTTTCAGATAAATATGAGCAAAATATTCCCTGAAATAAAGCTGAAAAACGACCAGTGCCAACTTTAAAATTAATTAATGATTTTATATTCATCTACAGGCTCCCCACTTACAGTTTATTAGCATATAAAGTGGGTTGTGTATATCTCTCTAAAATATGTACGAGGAAGAAACACTAATTTTTCGGATAAAGATGAGCAAATATTCCCTCAAATTAAGCTGAAAAACCTTACCTAACCTATCCTAACCTAACACTTTTGATTGATACTATTTATTTCGAGACATTCGAGACGAGACCCGAGACGAGACCAAGACTTGGCCTTTGAGACCGAGACCGAGATCGAGACAAACATCTGTTGACCGAGACGAGACACCTGTTGATTGCTACTTATCAACCGAGACGAGACTGAGACTTACACAGTCTCGCCTTGTCTCGTCTCGATACCATACCTACTATGGACAGTCACTTTACAGGTTGCCAGTTCAAATCCCTAGTAGAGGTGCAAAATGCACTTGATATCTTCGCTTCACGGTCCACCAAATTTTACCGCGATGGGATCCATGGCCTCCCAGAACGTTGGCAGAAGATCATCGATGCTGATTGGGACTATTTTTGATCTTTTAGGTACGTCTTAGCCCTTTGGTGACATATCGATGTTCGAAGGTGGTGGGTGAGAAAGCGATATAACTTCCTTGGTTATCTTTATAGATAGGTTCTGTGTACAAGGGCTTAAATTGAAATAGTTATGCACAAAGGTATAATGTTTGTTCTTGGTTAAACATGATAAAAACTGCTTGGAATATAATTTGTTGAGAAAAAGCAAAAAATAAATAAATAAATAAAATAATAATAATAATAATAATAAGAAGAAGAAGAAGAAGAAGAAGAAGAAGAAAAGCTAAAAAGGAGTGTTTTTATTTTTCCGGAAGGAAACCTAAATTTTCCGGTTTTTTTCAGGCCTCAAAAATACTAACTGCAAACGTTCTTTTTGTACATTGTAGCTAGCTCCCTTCAAGAACGATGGGCACCTCCTACATAAATCTGCTGGTTACACCCCTGCCTAGCAGTAATGTAAAATTTCGAGCAGTTTTCAGCAGGAACGTAGCAGGAACGATTCACATAGTCAGATTGTGAAATTTTGAAAGTGTCCCGACCAATTTGACGCTTATAGTATTTGCTGCTTTCAAACCAGGCCTGTAGCCAGCATGCTTTATAAGGGGGAGGGTGAAGAAATGAAGACTGAGGGGGCAATGACAAATACATCAAAGAACAGCATAAAATTGTACATTTATCATTTAATTACAGAATCTGTGTTTATTTTTAAATTATCGCAAGTGTAATTTTGGTTTCATTTTTGGAAGCGTAATACAAGCTCTTTGCGAGATACTTTGTTTCATATTAATATTGAAAATGGAAGTATTTATTTTTCTAACATTACAACAAAATTATATTAAATCAATTTTAGGTTATATCAATTCATAATAGAAATATGTTTTATTCAACGTTTGCACTAAATTTTCTACCCTCCAAAATAAGCGGGACACTGCAGTTTATTAATATTCACAACTAACATTATGGACTATGATACTGTTGTTTTGAAGTGCACCTGGTATCATTGGATGCTTGTCATGATAGCAATAATAGGTTACTCTTTGAAAGTCTTGAAATTGATAAAAACAATGAAAGATATTTGGGACATCTAGCGAGAAACATGATTTTACACAGAAATGAGTAGAATTCGTAAAGTTGAATTTAATCTTGTAAATATAATCGGAAGAATTTAATTGCATTTTAATTAGTTTGAAAATTCTCTTCAGCGTCACTTTTAGAGGGGAAGAAATGTAATTTATGTGGGGGCAGTATCCCCTCTAGCCCCTCCTTGGCTACGGATCTGTTTCAAACAATCCGAGACTCAAGAACATTTCGAGAGTATCGAACACTTAGAATGTCTCAAACTTTTCCATAGTCTCGAACACTTCAAGTGTCTCGTACAGTTCTACTCTCGAGCAATTCAAGTGTTTGAAATTTTCGAGAATCTCGAACACTTCAAATGTATTGAAAATTTCGAAAGTCTCAAATACTTAGAATTTCGCAAATATTTCCAGTATCTAACACTTTAAGGGTCTCGAATATGTAGAATCCTGAACATTTCAAGTGTATTGAAAATTTCGCGAGTCTCGAACGCTTGAGTGTCTAAAACATTTATATAGTATCGAATACTTCAAGTATCTCGAACATTTCGAGTCTCGAACACTTCAAGTGTCTCCAACTGTAATGCGCCGCTATTGTATTGTTACACCTCAGCGCATTACATAGTATTTGTACAAGGGAAATTTTGACACTACTCTGTATCCTCAGATACTAAAATTAAAATATACATGAAATTTAAATTTTTCAAATCGTTATTGGATAAAGAAACTGATATAAATTATATAGTAAAGAAGATATTTTGTGAGCTAGTTAATATTGATTATAGTAAAATGTGTCGTTAAAATATGTGTGCCTCGAATTAAACGTCGAAGCTCTACCAATTGTAGTTTATACTTTTATATTTTGTGTAAAATTAATATATCAGGTAACATAATGAGCAGTCTTATGAATCCGTGTCTAATAGATTATTGTATGATGCCTATATGTATATGAATTGAGATGAAGATTCTAATTTCTATTATTAAAACAGCTTTTTACGAATTACAATGGCATAAAGATGGTTTTTAATAATAGTGAAATATGGAAAATGAATATATAGTAGATACAAATAGTATAATAATATGTGATGATAATAATATCTGTATGCTAATTATAATGTATAAATTGATGAACAGGCTGTTAAAAGAAAGTTCGGAATTGATCTTCAATTAAACTATTATATAACTACTAATATGTTGCTTATTGAATATTGAAAGCAACATATTTGTTTTTGAAACATCGAATTCATGTCACGGTGCTAGAAAATTTTGTAGCAAAGGGAAATTACTTGTCTTCTCACGGTCAATTCGCAGCAGGAATCCGTGGTAGCAGATCCATCTGTTTTATTGTGTCTTTGCCGACTTTTATCTCGTCATTTTCTTCTGGCATGTACTTGCCGCTTATATCTGCTTAGATGTAGGCGAAGTTCGTCAACCTTTTGATGAGTCAGTGGAAGAATTGTGCGTGAAAGAGCATGTTCATTGGATAAAATGAATGAATTTCAAAACATAATAGAATAGATGAGAATGTCCTCTTCGCAGCCGATTTGAAATAACATTTTCCTCCTACTGTCATCACTGCTCTTGAATCAGGAAACCCAGTAGATGTAAGTAGTCGGCGGGAGAAGGGTGGAAAAAGAATCTATCTATTCAATGTAATCTCTTGAAAACTACAGCTGTTCATTCCTCTTTATGTGAACCGTATACATTGATGTCTATGCTGTCTATTCAAATTCATTTTCTACATTTGGACATTTGGTTGATAGATTTATGGAACTATACATTTCTTTTTTCCCTTGTTTCAGTTCTCTTTCGGTGAAGTTGAAGGAAATTTATTCCACCTGACCGTCTGATTCATGTAGTAAAATGCTAGCTGCTAATCACTTTTGACCACGCCCCACTACACTCAGTTTCTTTGGCGGTCAGTTTTTCCATATTTACATCACCAAGCTGTGGGAAGGAGTTGTTTTCTTTCTTCCTTTATTTTGCTACTTGAGGATGGAACAACATGAGTGTTTGGTTAATTTCCAACACATTAAATATTACCTATATCTATTTTTATTACATGAATGAGAGAAAAGATGAATAAACACTTTTGCACATGAAAGAACAGTTTTAAATTAAACTTTAATATTCCTTCAATATACTATACTGAATGATAATCAAGCCCGAAATCAGAGAGGGGCTAGGGGGCCTGGCCCCCCGAGACTTTTCATGGTCTCTCCAGACCTCAATACAAAAAAAAAACAATTTCGATATTTGCAATAGAATCTTTAATGACTTTGCGCCCCCTAACATATTCATGTCCACCCCAAAGCTCTGTGGCTGGTTCCGGGCCTCCTGATAACTACCGTAAATTGAAAACATTATCATGAACGCATTTCATTCTACCATGGACACAGGATTTTACCATTCCATAGTTGCCCCTAGAAGATCATCAAAAGGAGAATTTTTTTACATGTATTATGTCACATTAAATAGGGCTGTTCCGATAATCGAGTAATAAGTTGAGTTGATTTTGAGTTTAACGTCCCGTTCAGCAGCGATGCTATATGAGACGTGGACCTACTGATTAACGTGGAATCCGAACCACATGAGCTCCCGCCGGGAATTGAACCCGGGTTTTCCACGCCAAAGGCGCGTACGCTAACCGCTTAGCCACGGAGGAGCTCAATCGAGTAATAAATAACAATTCAATAAAATTTCTAAACCGTTTCGTGGTTAAAAAAAATAATTTTATCTACTTATCGAACTTTCCAAATTTTCGAAATGTTAAACATTTGAAGTGTTCTAAATTCTAGAAACTTTCAAGTCACTCGGCTCGAGACTGGAAATGATTGAGAAACTCGAAGTGTTCGAGACTCTCGAAATGTTCGAGACACTGGAAGTGTTCCAGATTCTAGAAATTTTCAGTACACTTGAAGTGTTCGAGACTCGAAATGTTGAAGACACTTGAATAGTTCGAGAGTATAAATATGTTTTAGACACTCTAATGGTTCGAGACTCACGAAATGTTCGAGACACTCGAAGTGTTCGAGAATTTCGAAATTTTCAATACATTGAAGTGTTCGAGACTCAAAATGTTGAAGACGCTTGAAGTGTTCGAGATTATGAAAATGTTTTAGACACTCTAATGGTTCGAGACTATCGAAATGTTCGAGACACTCGAAGTGTTCGAGATTATCGAAATGTTGGAGACACTTGAAGTGCTCGAGACTCGAAATGTTCGAGACACTTGAAGGATTCGATACTATGTAAATGTTTTAGACACTAAGTGATCGAGGCTCGCTAAATTTTCAATACACTTGAAATGTTCAGGATTCTACATATTCGAGACCCTTAAAGTGTTAGATACTGGAAATATTTGCGAAATTCTAAGTATTTGAGACTTTCGAAATTTTCAATACATTTGAAGTGTTCGAGATTCTCGAAAATTTCAAACACTTGAATTGCTCGAGAGTAGAACTGTACGAGACACTTGAAGTGTTCGAGACTATGGAAAAGTTTGATACATTCTAAGTGTTCGATACTCTCGAAATGTTCTGGAGTCTCGGATTGTTTGAAACAGACCTGTAGCCAAGGAGGGGCTAGAAGGGGGTCCTGCCCCCACATAAAATACTTTTCTTCCCCTCTAAAAGTGACGCTGAAGAGAATTTTCAAACTGACTCAAAACCAATTAAATTCTTCCGATTATATTTACAAAATTAAATTCAACTTTACGAATTCTACTCATTTCTGTGTAAAATCATATGTTTTTGGCTAGTTGGGTCCCAAATATCTTTCATTGTTTTTATCAATTTCATGACTTTCAAAGAGTAACCTATTTTTGCTACCATGACAAGTATCCAACGATACCAGGTGCACTTCAAAACAACAGTATCATAGTCCATAATGTTAGTTGTGAATATTAATAAACTGCAGTGTCCTGCTTATTTTGGAGGGTAGAAAATTTAGTGCAAACGTTGAATAAAACATATATTTCTATTTTGAATTGATATAACCTAAAATTGATTTAATATAATTTTGTAGTAATGTTAGAAAAATAAATACTTCCATTTTCAATATTAATATGAAACAAAGTATCTCGCAAAGAGCTTGTATTACGCTTCCAAAAATGAAACCAAAATTACACTTGCGATAATTTAAAAATAAACACAGATTCTGTAAATAATAGATAAATGTACAATTTTATGCTGTTCTTTGATGTATTTGTCATTGCCCCCTCAGTCTTCATTTCTTCACCCTCCCCCTTATAAAGCATGCTGGCTACGGGCCTGGTTTGAAAGCAGCGAATACTATAAGCGTCAAGTTGGTCGGGACACTTTCAAAATTTCACAATCTGACTATGTGAATAGTTCCTGCTGAAAACTGCCCGAACATAAAAATTGCTACTAAATAAATAACGCCGTTATTAACGCATCACATGTGTAGTGTATATGTACCTGGAAACGTATGACTTCATGCCCACCATCAGCCATCTTTTGCAGAATTAAGTGAATGAGAGATATATTTATTTATTTATTACTAAGCTACCAGATACATTCTCAGAGGCCATGTTACACTGGAGCACTCAACAAATCAACAATAATAACAACATTGGGAAAGGAATTGGAAGGATGGCGGCTAGGGTCCGTATTTTAAGGTACCATCTCAACATTGACCTAATGTAATTGAGGAAAACCCTGGAAAACCTCAGTCACGATACTGAACTCTGGATTCGAGCATTGGGACTTTCCGATTGCGAAGCAAAAACGCTGTAATAATAATAAATCTTCGTTTTACGTCCCACTCTTATGTAGGCTAGGCTAAAGGTGATGGGGATGATGAGAAATGAATGAAATGGAGAAATGAAGAGAGTGGGAGGAAACGGGCGAGCCCCGAGGAAACCCATGCACACGGTGTTTGACCACCACAAGGATCACTTGGCGAGAGCAGAGATTGAACCCGGGACCCCATGCACCAGAGGTGAACGCTCTACCAATGAGTGACGGCGGCCGTTATAATAATAATAATAATAATAATAATAATAATTATTATTATTATTATTATTATTATTATTATTATTATTATTATTATTATTATTATAAGTTGTAGTAGTAGTAGTAGTGTCATTGATAATAATTGTATTGTGTATGTATGATATTTGAAAAGAGTACTTGAACTACACACACGATTCGGCTCGATTTGGCTCCTTGCTCGATTCTACTCGAAACTTGAACCAAATTCTAATCGAGTTTCGAGTCGAGTTGGAGGAAATTTTTCGAGCCGAGTTCTCGAGTCGAGTTCAAAGATGTCTGTTTCGAGTCGAGTCGAGTTTCAAAGAAAACTCGCTCGAACTCGCTCATGCCCATCCCTAATTATGAGAACTATCATTTTAATTTGTCCTTCTTTACGCATAAGTATTGAGCGTCGGTGAAGATTTTTTTCATTCTTCAAAAATTTTCTGCGTTCCTTATCCAAGTTAAGTTGTTTTCAAGGAGTTTCAATTCTATTTCTGTAGGCTGAATAAACGATTGATATTGAGGTAAAAGAAAAAAAATACATGTAATATTCATAATGTTGAAAGTGATTCTACTGTTCTACTTACAAAAACCAACACGCAATCCGGAATTTGTAGGACTATGTTTATGGCGTTTTTCTTTTCTTCTTTCTTTCTTTCATTTTCTTTTCGTTTTTGTTATTTTTTTCTCTGATTAGATATAAATTTGTTCCCGTTAATTGCAGTAGGGTGTTGAAAATCCGGATTCGTGAGCAATAATGGTCGGATTCATGGGTCAAAATTTTGATGGTGGGCCAAGTTCGCCATTTCACCCCTACTCTGTTATCATTAATTCTAAGTTCTGATTTCGAATCCATTACATTGTTACCTTCTTTTTCAATGAAACCTATTTCTTTCCAGTTTTTCAGTATCCTTCTGTTGAACATTTCAATTACATTTATATTTGCTAAAGCAGGGCTACCAATATATGAAAATTATTGTAAAGCGAAAGGGGAATTCCCTTTTTGCCTTACGAAGTCATTAAGTACCAATTTTTGGTTGCCGTTTCCTGGGATAAGTATCATAAGGCAAAATGGGAAAATGCAAATAGTGAAGACACGATTGGGATCATTTCTCCATTAACTACTTGTATCGCCAGGACTTTTTTTTTGGTTCTTACTTATCTACTTGTGTGATATTTTTATCTATCTACATACATACAAAATACACACACACTTTATATATAACGTGTGTGTATATTTTGTATGTTTATTACTAATAAGTAACCTTAAATTCAAAATTTTTAGTCATTAAGAAATTAAGTAAGTACTATAATTTTAAACATATGTAGTAACCAAACTATATTTTGGATTTCAACTACAAACATTAAACACATTCTTCACCTTTATCGATCAATATTAAGAAATTCGCAAAGAAGGTCCCTTCGGAGCTTCCGTAACATTTCACAAGCTTTTTTTAATGTAAAACAATCTAAATTAAAATCTTCTTTATGTGGTCACATACAGAATAAAATTACAAAAGTTTACAATTATTACTGGAAATTGATACTGTTACCCATTTAGAACATTTTTTAAGACACATAGTTCCAAACATATTAAAATTTCAATTCTTATAGATAGTATGAAACGTAAGTATGGTAAATTTTCATAACTGTTCGCAAAGTAGATTTGTGTACAGCCAAAGGCAGTTTAGGAAGTTCAACAAAAAGACCAAAATAAGCCTCCTGAAAACAGCTTTTATTTGTAAAAGAATACAGAATGATAACTGTTTGTTGTTTCAATAGTCTGTGCAAGCTGCTTGATAAAAATTTAACGTAGTATAACAGCTATTTCTCTTATTTGCCAAAAAAAAAAGATAAAGAAAAAAGAAAAAGACAAAGAAAAAAGGAACAACTTGATAAGATGAGTGTAGGGGCGCCGTAATCTCTAGCTACGACTCTGCTTTTCATCCTCCTTTTAAATATTTGTCTAGTTTACTGACGCTTATCGATTCGAATGTGATATTCCTCATTGTTGTAAATATATATATATATAGAAAATTTGTTTAGCTTTTAACATTCCCCTTCACCGGACGCATATTCTTATTAAGTAATGCACTGAGAAAGGTCCGTTATCCTTACAGCGGTATATTGTATGAATATACGGAATCGTTATGTCTACTACGGAAATCTGCAAGGAGCACAATTAATCCATATGCTACAGACTACCCTCACTTAGATGTTACATCATGTCGTTTCTGGATGTGACATTTAACAGTATTCCATGTACCACATACGTATACGTATGTTACATACGCCAGCTGTTTGTTACATGCGTATATCTTTATGTGAGATCATGACCGCTTATATACAGTTTTTTGTTCGTACTAAAAGTACGTTTATTTGAAACATTTATACGGAAAGTATGTTTTAGTTATACTTTTATTATACGTTTTCAGTTGTACCTTAAGTCCAAAAACTACAGGATTTACACATGTAACCTACGTTTTAACGTACTCCACATACATTTTTTCTCAGTGTATAATTTCAAAATAAGCCCTATGTCCGCCTTTTATGTTACTGTATAAGATATAAGAAATTTACAGCATTCAATGTAAGGTCTACTGAAAACCTTTTGACACAGTAAACGCACACTTTTGATCGATGTAAAGCAACTTTTAAATTAAAAAATTGAATGATTCAAATGAGCGGACCAAACCACGTGTTCAAATTAAATATAATAAAGTTGGTGTTTTTTTAAAATTTATTTATTTAATTGTAAACCAATTAATTTAAGTTCATGGCCAATGTAATGACTGCTAGTGAATTTTCTATGTTTGAACGCATCGTTGGATGACTAACAGTTAATGTAAATATAATGAAACTAATTGTATATCTGAAGTGAAGTTATTAAAAAAAAGCGTATAGATATTAAATACTACTAAAATTATTCCTCATCAATGTCTTAAAATTCAGTTAAATTGGGAATATCATTAACAGGTGTACTGTCCATCGACGATTACAAGCGTGGAGGTAATTGCTGCCCCCACTTTTTTTGCTTTACACTATTACCTATTTACATGTCCCCTTTATATTAGTAGCATTTTGTCCCCCTTCTTAGAGTTCATATCCAAATGCCGTACTTACCATTACAGGAAAATGGATCTGAGTTTTTGCGCAACTACAATTGATCACGGAAAGTAGTATAAATTTAATGCTTTATTAAAATTGTTATAGTTATTTAGTATACTAAATATTGAATTTTTCTAAAAATGGGGATGGTTTGCAGGTGTATGTTATATGGGAATAACACGGGGTTGTTACAAATGATTGGAGCAGTTTCATGAATTTGGCATAGCTATGATATTTGGCATATTATCACGAAGCTTTCCTATAATATAGACCTTAATTTATTTAATTCCGAACTTACAGTAATCAAATTCGGACCAAACATAACCTACTAACAATTCTCTATCCTCCAATTCAACTCAGATCTGAAAAATTAGTATTTATCTGAAAAATTAGTGTATTTTCCTCGTACATATTTTATAGAGATATACATATCCCACTTTTATATCGTGATAAACTGTAAATGAGGACCCTGTAGATGAATGTAAAATTATAAGTTAATTAATTTTAAAGTTGCCACTGGTCGTTTTTTAGCTTTATTTGAGGGAATATTTTGCTCATATTTATCTGAAAAATTAGTGTATTTTCCTCGTTCATAGTTTGAAGAGATGTACATATCCCACTTCTATATGGTGATAAACTGTAAGTGGGGACCCTGTAGATGAATATAAAATTATTAGTTAATTAATTTTAAAGATGGCACTGGTCGTTTTTCAGCTTTATTTGAGGGAATATTTTGCTCATATTTATCTGAAAAATTAGTGTATTTTCCTCGTACATATTTTGTAGACATATACATATCCCACTTTTATCTGGTGATAAACTGTAAGTGGGGACCCTGTAGATGAATGTAAAAATATTAGTTAATTAATTTTAAAGTTGGCACTGGTCGTTTTTCAGCTTTATTTGAGGGAATATTTTGCTCATATTTATCTGAAAAATTAGTGTATTTTCCTCGTACATATTTTGTAGAGATATACATATCCCACTTTTATATGGTGATAAACTGTAAGTGGGGACCCTGTAGATGAATATAAAATTATTAGTTAATTAATTTTAAAGTTGGCACTGGTCTTTTTTTAGGTTTTACTTGAGGGAATATTTTGCTCATATTTATCTGAAAAATTAGTGTATTTTCCTCGTACATATTTTGTAGAGATATATATATCCTACTTTTATATGGTGATAAACTGTAAGTGGGGACCCTGTAGATTAATATAAAATTATAAGTTAATTAATTTTAAAGTCAGCACTGGTCCTTTTTCAGCTTTATTTGATGAATATTTTGCTCATATTTATCTGAAAAATTAGTGTATTTTCCTCGTACATATTTTGTAGAGATATACATATCCCACTTTTATATGGTGATAAACTGTAAGTGGGGACCCTGTAGATGAACATAAAATTATTAGTTAATGAATTTTAAAGTTGGCACTGGTCGTTTTTCAACTTTATTTGAGGGATTATTTTACTCACTTTTATCTGAAAAATTAGTGTATTTTTTTCGTACATATTTTACAGAGATATACATATCCCACTTTTATATGGTGATAAACTGTAAGTGGGGACCCTGTAGATGAATATAAAATTATTAGTTAATTACTTTTAAAGTTGGCACTGGTCGTTTTTTGGCTTTATTTGAGGGAATATTTTGCTCATATTTATCTGAAAAATTAGTGTATTTTCCTCGTTCATAGTTTGAAGAGATATACATATCCCACTTTTATATGGTGATAAACTGTAAGTGGGGACCCTGTAGAAGAATAGTAAAGTATTAGTTAATTAATTTTAAAGTTGGCACTGGTCGTTTTTCAGCTTTATTTGATGGAATATTTTGCTCATATTTATCTGAAAAATTAGTGTACTTTCCTCGTACATATTTTGTAGAGATATACATATCCCACTTTTATATGGTGATAAACTGTAAGTGGGGACCCTGTAGATGAATATAAAATTATTAGTTAATTAATTTTAAAGTCGGCACTGGTCGTTTCTCAGCTTCATTTGAGGGAATATTTTTCTCATATTTATCTGAAAAATTAGTGTATTTTCCTCATTCATAGTTTGAAGAGATATACATATCCCACTTTTACATGGTGATAAACTGTAAGTGGGGACCCTGTAGATGAATATAAAATTATTAGTTAATTAATTTTAAAGTTGGCACTGGTCGTTTTTCAGCTTTATTTGATGGAATATTTTGCTCATATTTATCTGAAAAATTAGTATATTTTCCTCATACATATTTTGTAGAGATATACATATTCCACTTTTATATGGTGACAAACTAAGTGGGGACCCTGGAGATGAATATAAAATTATTAATTAATTAATTTTAAAGTTGGCACTGGTCGTTTTTCAGCTTTATTTGATGGAATATTTTGCTCATATTTATCTGAAAAATTAGTGTACTTTCCTCGTTCATAGTTTGAAGAGATATACATATCCCACATTTATATGGTGATAAACTGTAAGTGGGGACCCTGTAGATGAATATAAAATTATTAGTTAATTAATTTTAAAGTTGGCACTGGTCGTTTTTCAGCTTTATTTGATGGAATATTTTGCTCATATTTATCTAAAACATTAGTGTATTTTCCTCGTACATATTTTGTAGAGATATACATATCCCACTTTTATATGGTGATAAACTGTCAGTGGGGACCCTGTAAATGAATATAAAATTATTAGTTAATTAATTTTAAAGTTGGCACTGGTCGTTTTTCAGCTTTATTTCAGGGAATATTTTGCTCATATTTATCTGAAAAATTAGTGTATTTTCCTCGTACATATTTTGTAGAGATATACATATCCCACTTTTATATGGTGATAAACTGTAAGTGGGGACCCTGTAGATGAATATAAAATTATTAGTTAATTAATTTTAAAGTTGGCACTGGTCTTTTTTTAGGTTTTACTTGAGGGAATATTTTGCTCATATTTATCTGAAAAATTAGTGTATTTTCCTCGTACATATTTTGTAGAGATATACATATCCTACTTTTATATGGTGATAAACTGTAAGTGGGGACCCTGTAGATTAATATAAAATTATAAGTTAATTAATTTTAAAGTCGGCACTGGTCGTTTTTCAGCTTTATTTGATGAATATTTTGCTCATATTTATCTGAAAAATTAGTGTATTTTCCTCGTACATATTTTGTAGAGATATACATATCCCACTTTTATATGGTGATAAACTGTAAGTGGGGACCCTGTAGATGAACATAAAATTATTAGTTAATGAATTTTAAAGTTGGCACTGGTCGTTTTTCAACTTTATTTGAGGGATTATTTTACTCACTTTTATCTGAAAAATTAGTGTATTTTTTTCGTACATATTTTACAGAGATATACATATCCCACTTTTATATGGTGATAAACTGTAAGTGGGGACCCTGTAGATGAACATAAAATTATTAGTTAATTACTTTTAAAGTTGGCACTGGTCGTTTTTTGGCTTTATTTGAGGGAATATTTTGCTCATATTTACCTGAAAAATTAGTGTATTTTCCTCGTTCATAGTTTGAAGAGAGATACATATCCCACTTCTATATGGTGATAAACTGTAAGTGGGGACCCTGTAGATGAATATAAAATTATTAGTTAATTAATTTTAAAGTCGGCACTGGTCGTTTGTCATCTTCATTTGAGGGAATATTTTTCTAATATTTATCTGAAAAATTAGTGTATTTTCCTTATTCATAGTTTGAAGAGATATACATATCCCACTTTTACATGGTGATAAACTGTAAGTGGGGACCCTGTAGATGAATATAAAATTATTAGTTAATTAATTTTAAAGTTGGCACTGGTCGTTTTTTAGCTTTATTTGATGGAATATTTTGCTCATATTTATCTGAAAAATTAGTATATTTTCCTCGTACATATTTTGTAGAGATATACATATTCCACTTTTATATGGTGATAAACTAAGTGGGGACCCTGGAGATGAATATAAAATTATTAGTTAATTAATTTTAAAGTTGGCACTGGTCGTTTTTCAGCTTTATTTGATGGAATATTTTGCTCATATTTATCTGAAAAATTAGTGTACTTTCCTCGTTCATAGTTTGAAGAGATATAAATATCCCACATTTATATGGTGATAAACTGTAAGTGGGGACCCTGTAGATGAATATAAAATTATTAGTTAATTAATTTTAAAGTTGGCACTGGTCGTTTTTCAGCTTTATTTGATGGAATATTTTGCTCATATTTATCTAAAACATTAGTGTATTTTCCTCGTACATATTTTGTAGAGATATACATATCCCACTTTTATATGGTGATAAACTGTCAGTGGGGACCGTGTAAATGAATATAAAATTATTAGTTAATTAATTTTAAAGTTGGCACTGGTCGTTTCTCAGCTCTATTTCAGGGAATATTTTGCTCATATTTATCTAAAAAATTAGTGTATTTTCCTCGTACATATTTTGTAGAGATATACATATCCCACTTTTATATGGTGATAAACTGTAAGTGGGGACCCTGTAGATGAATATAAAATTATTTTTTAATTAATTTTAAAGTTGGCAGTGGTCGTTTTTCAGCTTTATTTGAGGGAATATTTTACTCATATTTATCTGAAAAATTAGTGTACTTTCCTCGTACATATTTTGTAGAGATATGCATATCCCACTTTTATATGGTGATAAACTGTAAGTGGGAAACCTTTAGATGAATATAAAATTATTAGTTAATTAATTTTAAAGTTGGCACTGGTCGTTTTTCAACTTTATTTCAGGGAATATTTTACTCACTTTTATCTGAAAAATTAGTGTATTTTCCTCGTACATATTTTACAGAGATATACATATCTCACTTTTATATGGTGATAAACTGAAAGTGGGGACCCTGTAGATGAATATTAAAGTTTTAATTTAATAATTTTAAAGTTGCCACTGGTCGTTTTTCAACTTTATTTGATGGATTATTTTACTCACTTTTATCTGAAAAATTAGTGTATTTTCCTCGTACATATTTTGTAGAGATATACATATCCCACTTTTATATGGTGATAAACTGTAAGTGGGGACCCTGTAGATGAATATAAAATTATTAGTTAATTAGTTTTAAAGGTGGCACTGGTCGTTTTTCAGCTTTATTTGAGGGAATATTAGGCTCATATTTATCTGAAAAATTAGTGTATTTTCCTCGTACATATTTTACATACATATACATACCCCACTTTTTTATGGTGATAAACTGTAAGTGGGGACCCTGTAGAAGAATATTAAAGTTTTAATTTAATAATTTTAAAGTTGGCACTGGTCGTTTTTCAACTTTATTTGAGGGATTATTTTACTCACTTTTATCTGAAAAATTAGTGTATTTTCCTCGTACATATTTTACAGAGATATACATATCCCACTTTTATATGGTGATAAACTGTAAGTGGGGACCCTGCAGAAGAATATAAAATTATTAGTTAATTAATTTTAAAGGTGGCACTGCTCTTTTTTTAGGTTTTACTTGAGGGAATATTTTGCTCATATTTATCTGAAAAATTAGTGTATTTTCCTCGTAAATATTTTATAGAGATATACATATCCCACTTTTATATGGTGATAAACTAAGTGGGGACCCTGTAGATGAATATAAAATTATTAGTTAGTTAATTTTAAAGTTGGCACTGGTCGTTTTTCAGCTTTATTTGATGGAATATTTTGCTCATATTTATCTGAAAAATTAGTGTATTTTCCTCGTACATATTTTGTAGAGATATACATATCCCACTTTTATATGGTGATAAACTAAGTGGGGACCCTGGAGATGAATATAAAATTATTAGTTAATTAATTTTAAAGTTGGCACTGGTCGTTATTCAGCTTTATTTGAAGGAATATTTTGCTCATATTTATCTGAGAAATTAGTGTATTTTCCTCGTACATATTTTGTAGAGATATACATATCCCACTTTTATATGGTGATAAACTGTAAGTGGGGACCCTGTAGATGAATATAAAATCATTAGTTAATTAATTTTAAAGTTGGCACTGGTCGTTTTTTAGCTTTATTTGAGGGTATATTTTGCTCATATTTATCTGAAAAATTAGTATATTTTCCTCGTTCATAGTTTGAAGAGATATACATATCCCACTTTTATATGGTGATAAACTGTAAGTGGGGACCCTGCAGATGAATATAAAATTATTAGTTAATTAATTTTAAAGGTGGCACTGGTCGTTTTTCAGCTTTTTTTGATGGAATATTTTGCTCATATTTATCTGAAAAATTAGTGTATTTTCCTCGTACATATTTTCTAGAGACATACATATCCCACTTTTATATGGTGACAAACTGTAAGTGGGGACCCTGTAGATGAATATAAAATCATTAGTTAATTAATTTTAAAGTTGGCACTGGTCGTTTTTCAGCTTTATTTGAGGGAATATTTTGCTCATATTTATCTGAAAATCTAGTGTATTTTCCTCGTACATATTTTGTAGAGATATACATATCCCACTTTTATATGGTGATAAACTAAGTGGGGACCCTGGAGATGAATATAAAATTATTAGTTAATTAATTTTAAAGTTGGCACTGGTCGTTATTCAGCTTTATTTGAAGGAATATTTTGCTCATATTTATCTGAGAAATTAGTGTATTTTCCTCGTACATATTTTGTAGAGATATACATATCCCACTTTTATATGGTGATAAACTGTAAGTGGGGACCCTGTAGATGAATATAAAATCATTAGTTAATTAATTTTAAAGTTGGCACTGGTCGTTTTTTAGCTTTATTTGAGGGTATATTTTGCTCATATTTATCTGAAAAATTAGTGTATTTTCCTCGTTCATAGTTTGAAGAGATATACATATCCCACTTTTATATGGTGATAAACTGTAAGTGGGGACCCTGCAGATGAATATAAAATTATTAGTTAATTAATTTTAAAGTTGGCACTGGTCGTTTTTCAGCTTTTTTTGATGGAATATTTTGCTCATATTTATCTGAAAAATTAGTGTATTTTCCTCGTACATATTTTCTAGAGACATACATATCCCACTTTTATATGGTGACAAACTGTAAGTGGGGACCCTGTAGATGAATATAAAATCATTAGTTAATTAATTTTAAAGTTGGCACTGGTCGTTTTTCAGCTTTATTTGAGGGAATATTTTGCTCATATTTATCTGAAAATCTAGTGTATTTTCCTCGTACATATTTTGTAGAGATATACATATCCTACTTTTATATGGTGATAAACTGTAAGTGGGGACCCTGTAGATGAATATAAAATTATTAGTTAATTAATTTTAAAGTTGGTACTGGTCGTTTTTCAGCTTTATTTAAGGGAATATTTTGCTCATATTTATCTGAAAAATTAGTGTATTTTCCTCGTTCATAGTTTGAAGAGATATACATATCCCACTTTTATATGGTGATAAACTGTAAGTGGGGACCCTGTAGAAGAATATTAAAGTTTTAATTTAATAATTTTAAAGTTGGCACTGGTCGTTTTTCAGCTTTATTTGAGGGAATATTTTGCTCATATTTATCTGAAAAATTAGTGTATTTTCCTCGTACATATTTTACAGAGATATACATATCCCACTTTTATATGGTGATAAACTGTAAGTGGGGACCCTGTAGATGAATATAAAATTATTAGTTAATTAGTTTTAAAGGTGGCACTGCTCTTTTTTCTGTTTTACTTGAGGGAATATTTTGCTCATATTTATCTGAAAAATTAGTGTATTTTCCTCGTACATATTTTGTAGAGATATACATATCCCACTTTTATATGGTGATAAACTGTAAGTGGGGACCCTGTAGATGAATATAAAATTATTATTTAATTAATTTTAAAGTTGGCAGTGGTCGTTTTTCAGCTTTATTTGAGGGAATATTTTACTCATATTTATCTGAAAAATTATTGTACTTTCCTCGTACATATTTTGTAGAGATATGCATATCCCACTTTTATATGGTGATAAACTGTAAGTGGGGAACCTTTAGATGAATATAAAATTATTAGTTAATTAATTTTAAAGTTGGCACTGGTCGTTTTTCAACTTTATTTCAGGGAATATTTTACTCACTTTTATCTGAAAAATTAGTGTATTTTCCTCGTACATATTTTACAGAGATATACATATCTCACTTTTATATGGTGATAAACTGAAAGTGGGGACCCTGTAGATGAATATTAAAGTTTTAATTTAATAATTTTAAAGTTGCCACTGGTCGTTTTTCAACTTTATTTGAGGGATTATTTTACTCACTTTTATCTGAAAAATTAGTGTATTTTCCTCGTACATATTTTCTAGAGATATACATATCCCACTTTTATATGGTGATAAACTGTAAGTGGGGACCCTGTAGATGAATATAAAATTATTAGTTAATTAGTTTTAAAGGTGGCACTGGTCGTTTTTCAGCTTTATTTGAGGGAATATTAGGCTCATATTTATCTGAAAAATTAGTGTATTTTGCTCGTACATATTTTACATACATATACATACCCCACTTTTATATGGTGATAAACTGTAAGTGGGGACCCTGTAGAAGAATATTAAAGTTTTAATTTAATAATTTTAAAGTTGGCACTGGTCGTTTTTCAACTTTATTTGAGGGATTATTTTACTCACTTTTATCTGAAAAATTAGTGTATTTTCCTCGTACATATTTTACAGAGATATACATATCCCACTTTTATATGGTGATAAACTGTAAGTGTGGACCCTGTAGAAGAATATAAAATTATTAGTTAATTAATTTTAAAGGTGGCACTGCTCTTTTTTTTAGGTTTTACTTGAGGGAATATTTTGCTCATATTTATCTGAAAAATTAGTGTATTTTCCTCGTAAATATTTTATAGAGATATACATATCCCACTTTTATATGGTGATAAACTGTAAGTGGGGACCCTGTAGATGAATATAAAATTATTATTTAATTAATTTTAAAGTTGGCAGTGGTCGTTTTTCAGCTTTATTTGAGGGAATATTTTACTCATATTTATCTGAAAAATTATTGTACTTTCCTCGTACATATTTTGTAGAGATATGCATATCCCACTTTTATATGGTGATAAACTGTAAGTGGGGAACCTTTAGATGAATATAAAATTATTAGTTAATTAATTTTAAAGTTGGCACTGGTCGTTTTTCAACTTTATTTCAGGGAATATTTTACTCACTTTTATCTGAAAAATTAGTGTATTTTCCTCGTACATATTTTACAGAGATATACATATCTCACTTTTATATGGTGATAAACTGAAAGTGGGGACCCTGTAGATGAATATTAAAGTTTTAATTTAATAATTTTAAAGTTGCCACTGGTCGTTTTTCAACTTTATTTGAGGGATTATTTTACTCACTTTTATCTGAAAAATTAGTGTATTTTCCTCGTACATATTTTCTAGAGATATACATATCCCACTTTTATATGGTGATAAACTGTAAGTGGGGACCCTGTAGATGAATATAAAATTATTAGTTAATTAGTTTTAAAGGTGGCACTGGTCGTTTTTCAGCTTTATTTGAGGGAATATTAGGCTCATATTTATCTGAAAAATTAGTGTATTTTGCTCGTACATATTTTACATACATATACATACCCCACTTTTATATGGTGATAAACTGTAAGTGGGGACCCTGTAGAAGAATATTAAAGTTTTAATTTAATAATTTTAAAGTTGGCACTGGTCGTTTTTCAACTTTATTTGAGGGATTATTTTACTCACTTTTATCTGAAAAATTAGTGTATTTTCCTCGTACATATTTTACAGAGATATACATATCCCACTTTTATATGGTGATAAACTGTAAGTGTGGACCCTGTAGAAGAATATAAAATTATTAGTTAATTAATTTTAAAGGTGGCACTGCTCTTTTTTTTAGGTTTTACTTGAGGGAATATTTTGCTCATATTTATCTGAAAAATTAGTGTATTTTCCTCGTAAATATTTTATAGAGATATACATATCCCACTTTTATATGGTGATAAACTAAGTGGGGACCCTGTAGATGAATATAAAATTATTAGTTAGTTAATTTTAAAGTTGGCACTGGTCGTTTTTCAGCTTTATTTGATGGAATATTTTGCTCATATTTATCTGAAAAATTAGTGTATTTTCCTCGTACATATTTTGTAGAGATATACATATCCCACTTTTATATGGTGATAAACTAAGTGGGGACCCTGCAGATGAATATAAAATTATTAGTTAATTAATTTTAAAGTTGGCACTGGTCGTTATTCAGCTTTATTTGAAGGAATATTTTGCTCATATTTATCTGAGAAATTAGTGTATTTTCCTCGTACATATTTTGTAGAGATATACATATCCCACTTTTATATGGTGATAAACTGTAAGTGGGGACCCTGTAGATGAATATAAAATCATTAGTTAATTAATTTTAAAGTTGGCACTGGTCGTTTTTTAGCTTTATTTGAGGGTATATTTTGCTCATATTTATCTGAAAAATTAGTGTATTTTCCTCGTTCATAGTTTGAAGAGATATACATATCCCACTTTTATATGGTGATAAACTGTAAGTGGGGACCCTGCAGATGAATATAAAATTATTAGTTAATTAATTTTAAAGGTGGCACTGGTCGTTTTTCAACTTTTTTTGATGGAATATTTTGCTCATATTTATCTGAAAAATTAGTGTATTTTCCTCGTACATATTTTGTAGAGACATACATATCCCACTTTTATATGGTGATAAACTGTAAGTGGGGACCCTGTAGATGAATATAAAATCATTAGTTAATTAATTTTAAAGTTGGCACTGGTCGTTTTTCAGCTTTATTTGAGGGAATATTTTGCTCATATTTATCTGAAAATCTAGTGTATATTCCTCGTACATATTTTGTAGAGATATACATATCCCACTTTTATATGGTAATAAACTGTAAGTGGGGACCCTGTAGATGTATATAAAATCATTAGTTAATTAATTTTAAAGTTGGCACTGGTCGTTTTTCAGCTTTATTTGAGGGAATATTTTGCTCATATATATCTGAAAAATTAGTGTATTTTACTCGTACATATTTTGTAGAGATATACATATCCTACTTTTATATGGTGATAAACTGTAAGTGGGGACCCTGTAGATGAATATAAAATTATTAGTTAATTAATTTTAAAGTTGGTACTGGTCGTTTTTCAGCTTTATTTGAGGGAATATTTTGCTCATATTTATCTGAAAAATTAGTGTATTTTCCTCGTTCATAGTTTGAAGAGATATACATATCCCACTTTTATATGGTGATAAACTGTAAGTGGGGACCCTGTAGAAGAATAGTAAAGTATTAGTTAATTAATTTTAAAGTTGGCACTGGTCGTTTTTCAGCTTTATTTGAGGGAATATTTTGCTCATATTTATCTGAAAAATTAGTGTATTTTCCTCGTACATATTTTCTAGAGATATACATATCCCACTTTTATATGGTGATAAACTGTAAGTTGGGACCGTGTAGATGAATATAAAATTATTAGTTAATTAATTTTAAAGTTGGCACAGGTCGTTTTTCAGCTTTATTTGAGGGAATATTTTGCTCATATTTATCTGAAAAATTAGTGTATTTTCCTCGTACATATTTTATAGGGATATACATATCCCACTTTTATATGGTGATAAACTGTAAGTGGGGACCCTGTAGATGAATATAAAATTATTAGATTATTAATTTTAAAATTGGCACTGTACTTTTTTTACCTTTTATTGAGGCAATATTTTGCTGTTATTTTCTGAAAAATTAATCGCTATATATGTGAAAATTAAATTAGATATTATACATGTTACCATATTATGTGCATATTAAGTTATAGACGTGAATCGTTATTGACATTGCACTAGAAGTACCTTAATTGGTTTTGATAGTACACATTTGAAATGTATACTGGCAACCCTGGGATATTTCGTTTTGTCTGCGGACAAATGTCTGCTAAAATCACCGCGGTAGCTGATAGACGATATCAAAACAGAAAAATCGTACGTGAAGAGAAAGAGGTTAACGGAAGACAGTGGAGCATGGAAGCTTCTCACAATTTCAAGTGACCTGCCAATAATGGCAGAATACCTATGATGATGATGATGCCATGCACCTAAAATGTTATATGTAATTCTTCACTTTATTGAAGTAACCTTTCTAAAATACTGAAAACTCAATAAAACACGTAAGACTGTTGTGCTGACGTGTTCAAATTATTAGACTCGCCCTCGAAAAATGCGAAATTGATGTTGCAGTCCTAATTTCGGAGTTCTTGAACATGTAATTTAATGGTTTAAACCACCAGTATAGGATCCTTCATTTGTTTACTGTACACTTAGAATGGTGATATCACCATAGAACAACAGATGGCATTAGTAGAGGGGAGAGAGTTCTGAAAGTGGTATTTCAGTTGTAGACAGCTATTGTGGTTTCTAACAAGTTACAATCTGAAATATAGTGCTTGCAGTCGTAAGCAGTTACGACAATCAAAGCGTTCAACAGTTCAAATGGGCCAGTTCAAAGTGATCTTGCGGTATTTTGTGTAATTAATCTTTTATTCTATGAAGTCCCGTAATCGCGGCATAATTTGAAAAGCCAGAGACCTTTCTTCCCATAAAGTGGAAGTTGCCAAAACACTTTTGGCGGAATTTGACACAACGACAAATTACTATTAGAGTGGGTTAGATCCAAAGCTATCGATAAGAGGTATCAAAAAATTAAAAAGATTGGCTCTGGGAAACAGAAACGCAGCTTCTAGAGACTTAAGCATAAAAATGCCTGAGTATGGTGTAAACATTTCGCCTGAAAATGTTCGAAGAATCCTTTGTATTGAGGCAATAAAAGCACTCAGACCAAGGAAGAAAGTAAAAATTACTCCATTCATTCCAAAGAATTGCCTCGGATGGGCACGAGGCCTAGAACATTGGACTGCTGATGATTTGAGAATAGGAGTTTCAGTGATGAATCATCTGTCTTCGTGTCTGATGAATGTTCAAACTATGTGCGACGTCGACCTCTGGAGGAATTCAAGTTGAAATGCCTCCAATAAACAGTGAAGCATCCTACTTGAGTCATGATCTGAGGTGTGATGTTTGTTTGTCTTTGGGCCTGAAAAACTGTATAGGGGAGCTTGCCCCAGTACCGGACTCTTCCCAGTGCTGGACAGTACTAGTGCTAGCATTCCGGCGTTAGAGAGCAGTAGCTGTTCTACATGCGTCTGTAGTATTTATGAGCAGGGGTAAGTGTTTGGCGCCACTTGTCTGTCGTGCGCGGCAGTCTTAACTAAATCGCTGAAAATTGATTATCGCTGTTATTTTGCATTACACATATAACTTTTACAGAAGATTTGCACCCTCCTCTGGTAAGTGAACTAAATTTATCTTACTCTTATAATATTTCTTAATAATTAAAGAAGCATACAGTATGGAAGCATTAACTAAAATTCCCATGGTCTTTAGTTGGTAATATTTTTTCTAATAGATCGTGTGGTCCTAATACCGGACACTTCGAATGTTCCCAGTACCAGACAGAAGAAATTACCCTATTAGTTGATAAGATATTTAGGGTGGACTTGATTTCTAGGAACTTGGTACAAGGATGCCCACATACAAGAAAGGGAAACGGGATGAAGAAAGTATGAAGAAAGCTGTTGATAGTGTGTTAGCGGGAAACTGTAGTGTTCGGAGAGCTGCTGGACAAAGCAGAGGAAAATACTCTCACGGAGTGTCTTATTTGTGGAGGTTTCGATGAGGATTGAGTACAGTGCTGCAGTTGCCTAGGATGGTCACATGTTGGGTGTATCGACAGTGAAAATATTGATTACTTCATTTGTGAAAATTGTAAGCAGTGAGTTTACTGAGATGAAGCACTTAATTTGAAAAATCTTTTGGCTTTAATTTCCTACACATTATTGTTACTATAGTCGTAGCTTTATTATTATTGTAGAAGTTTATAAATATGTTGCTTGTACCAATGGTTGTGACAGTAGTCACTTTTGTGTACAATTTAGTAGGGATAGAAACATTGTTGCGGTGAAGTACTATTTTATTTTGCTTTTTTTAAAATTTATAACCCTCACCAGGTTATAGAAGTATTTTTGTGGACCCTCTGTATATTTCGTAAAAACAGTAATTATTTTTCGATTCATACTTTATTCTGCGACGCAAATAACTTCTTTCTTCGATGGGAACTGTTTTTCTTCCCAGGCAACAGGACAAAGGAGTATTTTATCGTTCACTCATATATATATCTAAACCGTTGCTTTGTGGTGAGAATGTTTTAGTGAGCGACAAAGGTTCTCAGTGTTTCTTCCTTACACATTAATATGGAAAAACTATATTCTATAGCTATTTGGAACTGAAACCAAGTATATTCTTCAAACATTTATGGAAATACTAGCTGACCAGATGTTCGAACGCCAGAACGACGACAACCACAACGCTTTGCCAGTTCGTTATCTAAATGTTCCCACACGCAAGGCAAAGCAATGTCTCATGCCAATGGACTAAAAATTAACGCCAATTCTTTTTTTATATTCTATTTGTATATACATGCAGGTCATTTAACCTGAGTGCATTTTGGAATGAACTGCCAACATTGACCAGTCGGTCAGTGCAGCTTGTATCTCGAACCTCTGAGTTCGAGGAGTGTTACTCCGTATCGCCAAGAAGACACTATGTCCGTGGCATCGAGCATAACATTATGTTAAGGGGCACAAGCTAATTAGCCAATGAAGGACGTATCTTACATCTAACCCCAATCAGTGAAGTTCCGGGTTCGCACACCCAGTGCGTATCAGTTGTAAACGCGCCCTCCAACATTTTCATTCTATTTTGTCAATTGTCTACATTGTTTTTGCTAGAGGTTAACGTCAAGTTTTGTGGATTTGTGCAGCAGCCACAATTTACTTCGTGGGATTATCCCGGTGTCGCCCCCACGGTCCTAATTCCCCATGTGCATTAACTGTGTGAGAAAAGTATCTATAGTGAAATCCTAATTATAATCTTTCTAATTATAATATATATAAGTGATAAAAGGACTATAGTGTAGTGAAAAAGCGAAGTGTGATTTTATTAGTGAAAATAATTATATATTCAGTGTTGAGTGTTGTGACTTTTTTTCTCTCCTACATTGTTCATTTTTAATGGTGTTTTAATAAATAAGCATAGTGGCATTTTATTCCATGTGTTTTTGTTGCATGTATGGGTAATGTTTGTGTGCGTTGTGGTCTGAGTGACCGTCTGATCGTCCGTGGGGTTTTCGAGACGAGACATCCGAACCTCTCGATGTCTAATGCTCATCTCGTTATTGACACCGGCGGGCAATTTGGGGAAAATTTTGTAATCCCTTTTTGGAGATGTCCTTCAATGTCTTAACCAGGTAAGTCCAGGTCTCCTGAAAATACTCACTGGCAGGACAACGGAGGACAGACCACGGAAAGCGGTTATAACTTTTCTACTCAATTTTCATACTTTTAAACCGAAAGTACTAATAGAGGGTATAGCTCATCTTGTCAGCTAATATTGTAAGTGGATTATGTAATACTATTAACATAGTAAATAAATTGTATTTCATAACTACAACATATCATTTGCTTGCATATTTACAACCACTCCTCGCTTTGATATTTATAGTAATCTGTCCGACACTGGGAACAGTTTTTTGACCAACGCCATTTTGAGCATTTTAGAAAATCGAAAAATTTAATGTTGAAATCTTATAATAAAAATGTTATGTTGTGATTATTGTCAGTGTGTTTTCTTGTATCGATCTGTTGGTTGGTTTTTAAGCAAATAGAAAGAAAAGCTTAGGTGTCCGCAGTGGCGTATTTAGGGGGGTGGCTTCCGGGCTTAAGCCCCCCCGAAATCTTACTTAGTATAGTAAAGTAAATGAAATATCTTGCAGAATTTTCACATTTCCAGGCAAAGCCCCCCCCCCCCCGAAAGTTAGCAAAGCCCCTCCCGAAACAAAATCGTAAATACGCCACTGGGTGTCCGGTACTGGGGCAAGCTCCCCTATATTAGAGAGAACAATGAAACACGACCAATACCTACAAGTTCTTCAAGAAGAATTGCTTCCCCAGACTGCAATCTGGTATGAAGACGCACACTTCATCTTTATGCATCATGGAGCTCCATGCCACAGGAGTAAAACTGCGACAAAATTCTTCGAGAACAACGAAATTAGTGTTCTTCCATGGCCTGGCAATAGTCCTGATATGAACCCGATTGAAAACCCCTGGAGTTTCATGAAGGAAAAGCTAAGAAGAAGCATATTACAAACAAACATTAATTGATCGAGGAGATCAACAATTTGTGGTATCATGATGCTGAATTGAAGTCAAAATGTGCTAAACTCGAATATAGCATGCCACAAAGGATAAAATACTTAATAAAGAATAACGGATTTCATACGAAGTAGTAATCTTTGTGTGAGAGATCATTTTCTTGTAAGTATTCCATTTCATTTTTTGTTTTCAATTTAGATACACACACTGTATTGTATTTATATTTAAATGTCATGTACGCATTTGTTTAATTGATATTGAAATCATATGCCATGACCAAAAGAAATTAGAACAGTACAGAACAGTAGTTACAGAACAGTAATTTGTACTAATTGTAAGTTGAAAAGCGTTTTCTGATTTAATATTGTAAGAACTGTAAAATATTCAGAAACTGAATGTTGAGTCTAATAATTTGAACACGTCTGTAGTAAAGATAAATTATATTTCACATTTTCATCTTTGCTAAAAATATCTTGATCAGTATTTCAGAATTAAAATAAATAAATATTTATGCAACGCTCAAAATAAGGCTCCTATATGCTACGTCATGAAGATGAATATTTGAAAATAATGAAATAACATCACAGTTTTCACAATTAAAATCAATGGTCTAACAATAACATGCTGAATGTATTTCAAATGTATTAAATGTATAATAAATAGGAGCACCCAGAACTTTTCATGTGTGTGTGTGTGAAAGTAATTAAAACCAAACTACCCTTTTATTATAACATTTTTAGGAATACGTTTTATTGGGTTTTCTGTATTTTAAAAGGAAGAAAATGCGACAATTGAAGGGAAAAAATAATCATATAGGGCGAGCAATGGTAAATCAAACATATACTCATATAATGCTGTCCATAGGATTTTGTCCATCTTGTCAGAATTGTTCTTGGATTGTTTATCGCTTGGGTTTTGTCCCCGTTCTCGTTACTACAGCCATTATATGCACCTGCATGACTTTCGATGTGCATAAAAACACGCTAGGAGTCAAGCATTTCAGTGCTACATTTCCCTTTAAAAAATTCTTCCAGCATAAAATTATCTGTCTCCAAAGATTAGGCAGAACGGGAATTCCCATTCTGCCTAAAGATAAGATCATTTAAAATATTTTATACAGAATGCTGGAGAGCCTTTAGGCAGAACGGGAATGAATCATGAACTCCAAACTAAAATTTCTCATATGGAGACGTGTTTATATAAAACAGCCCTTTTTTCTACATTAATAAATTCCAGAACACTTGAAATTTTAATTTCTTTAAAGATATACCAAATATATACGGAACTCGTAAATTTGAGGAAAAAACTTGCATAATAAATTCTCAATGGGGATCGAACTTGAGACCCTGTGTGCAAGTCACACGCGCTAGCAGCTACACAAGCAGGGAGTACTGTTTCAAGTAAAAGCTTCACCCTCTTCCTACAGAAGAAGAACTCCTTTGTAATTCATTTACATATAATACCAACATGTAACACTTCCCAATGGTAACATTCCGATTTTGATAAAATTTGGCAGGTAGATACTACACATAAAATAAACGAACCCGTGTTTTTTTTTTTTTTTAATTTTCTGTGGAAAAAACGGTTTTAGAGGGCAAAAGTGCCCACCGAAAATTTTGAAAGTTGACGCCCGAAAGGCAAGAAGAAGTGGATCGAAGTGAATGAAATTCTGCACAAATTTTGTAGACATAATATAAAAGAATACGTGTTTTGTATTTGGGGGGGGGGGGAAGAAAACGGTTCGGTGGGGCACGACGGACCCCTACAAACCTTTGATCACGAAATAAAAGTGCTAAATACAGTATGTCAGAAGTGCCTAAAAGACATGACGAATTGCAACGAAACTTTGTGTAGTGACAATATGCAAAAAGTAAACGAATACGTTTTTTTTTTTTAATTTTCTGCGCAAAAACAGTGTTAGGCGGCAAAACCCCCAACCCAAAATTTTAAAAGTTGACGCCCGAAAGGCAAGAAGAAGTGGACCGAAGTAAATGAAACTGTGCACAGATATTGTAGACGTAAAATGAGGGAATACGTGTTTCGTATTTTCCTTTTAAAAAAAAATGAGTGGGGCACTGAGCTTCTACTCTCCACTTCCGCTTCCACTCTCTTACGAAACTGAGTGATAGAACTGACGTCAAATAGTGTAATATTCCATTTAATACCATTCACTACCTCTATGACTACATTCCACGTCATATCAGAGTTGTTCCGAGGACGAAAAGTGGTTCAACGCCATATTGATGTGGTAGGCTGCACGTTTTTTAAAGGTGTTTCCATTAAAGTATCTTTATATATCCTATTATTCTTTGCAACACATAATAACCCACGCAAACACTAAAGAATTGTTCTGGTTATTTCGTTTTGTAATTGCGCATACGTCCTGCTGAACTAACGAATAAAGAAATATCTTACCTCTGGATACATTGTATTCATTTCTTCCAGGGTGTATTCTGTATAGTTCTTCGCTAAGATTGTTCTTCTAACTTCATCGGCGCGAGGAAGAAACTAATAAAATAAAGCTATTAGAAATAATAATAAAGTTCAACAAAAATAATTGTAATAATAATAATTTATTTTAAAGGTCACTCGTGGTTATTTGGTTAGCTTACGCGTCTTTGAAGCGGGAGACTCAGATTCAATTCCCAGCCTGAGCTCATGTGGCTTGGATCCCACGCTAACCTGTAGGTTCACGTGTCAAATAGCATCACTGATGAATGGGACGCTATAAACCTCAATTGAACACACAATTTATTTTATAATAGTCAAACAACTAACCTATAAGCATATTATAATACTGCAGACAGTGACAAACTGTTTCATTGAACCAACTTCGTCTTCATCGGTATATATTAAAACTAGAACTCTTAAGATTCTGACCTCAACACCTAATTTGTCATCATTTCATGGATGCTGGAAGAATCATGTATAAAGAGAGTAGATGAATATTTGAAAACAATATGCAGGTTAAATTGTTACATTCTGGAATCCTTTGTAGTCTATAAATTTTAACTTTTTTCTGTAAAAGAGGAGACAAAGTATTAGAAGTGAATTCAACGTATACAGCACTAAGAAGGGTAGTAAATCTCTTATATAGGTTTCTCGAAACACTGGTAATTTTAATAGGTTCTAATTACGACAGAAGTGTGCCATCATTACTTTTGGCCGTAGTACGAATTTGGCGGATGAATTTACTGAGAAATACAATAGTTATTCAATGCCAGCTAAATATGTCATTAAGAAATGGACAACTAGTCACGTAACTACTTAAAATTTGTTTTAATTTATTTTTTGTATGCTTGCGTGGGGTTGTCTCGTGATTGAATCTCCAGTTGTAGTTGATCAGCATGTCACCGTTCCATTTTTTATAGCACTGTACCTTTTTTCCATTGAATAAAAATATCTTGATCGAAATTACGATGTTCACCATATTTATCTGAAATCTCATCGCAATTCGTAGGAAATAATTTAATGTCTAAGTGCAGAAAGTAAAGCTCTAAATGAATACTTTACAGTCGCATCATCATATATAACAGCAGGAGGATTCGAAGCCAATTCCTAGCAGTTTTGTAATCTGTGGTTTCCTACGAAATTTCTCATTATGTTCTTAAATTTATTCTGTGAATTTTTCTTACAGTCTTTAAGGACAGAATCAAAACTTCCATTTTTCTTAAGCTGAAATACTTAGGATCCAATAAATATTTCTTCTTTTGAGTAAGAAACTCTTGTGCATTGAAACCTCTCACGGATGTAATTGAAAATTTCACCATTAGAGTTCAGGGTTTGATATGCAATGGTGGAAATAATGAATTAGTCCCAGAAGCGACACTCCTATTAGCGACAGGAACTGTTATCTGTCCTATGAGCGACCGATTCATTTACATTGAGATGATGGAAGATGATTTGATTCCATCTTCTAAAGTATGTTTGCCTCTGGCGTTATTAGCGCCTGAACAACCTTGGTATGTACGTGCCAGTGATACTGTTCGTCAAATGTATTTTTCCTCTACTGTGAATACAAATAAAACTTATTTTAATTTTGAGTTATATTTGACATAAAACATATCAAATAATTTAACGAGACAACAGGGATATTTCCATGAAAAGTATATTCCTATGTAATTATTGAAAATCCAGTTGTGATATCCCCTTTCTTCAAAAGCTCTGTTTTCTGTACTTAATTTGATTCAAATCTAATTACTCATTAAGCCCAGTAATATATTTTATTTTGAAAAACTTAAACGTGTAACAGTTTCGCCGTGAATAAAATGTTAAAAAAAAATCAATTACAAAAGACAGCTTTTGATATCCCTTACATCTGATTGGCTATTTTCAACCAATCCCACCAATTACAATGCAGTTCACTCTAAACAATCCAAAAGGTAAACAGTCTTTAAACTACCTTCTTCCCTATTGTAAGCTACTAAAACATAAACTAATTGCTTAATTTGCCTTCCTCTCTTGTTTTGACTTATACATAAAAGCTTGTCGTGTAGCAATCTGAAATAGTACTTTATAACTAGACGAACTGTTAAGTCCTGCGAGAGATTTGTAACTTGTGTAATAATTTCTTCGAATACACCGTGTTTTTAGATTTCTTTGATATCCTCAAGTGGTGAACACCCTCTTTCCATGGGCGCCCGATTGGAAGGCAGAAGTTGTCTCCCTGACTCACAAAAATGTATACGTAATATAGCAAACCACATATATTAAATATCAGATATACCAGACGTGATACAGCAACCATGGAGATGCCCTTCCCTAGAATTTTTTTTCGAGCGCCCCTACCTCTTTCTGATTTCTTTCTTATGCCATAAACATATTCAATCTAAACTTATGTTCCGTATGATTTTAACATGAAAATTTTAATTATATTACAATTATTGACAAAGACGGAGCTACTCTAAGTATTTAGTTAGTTTTCCTCTTGATATAGTCAATGTATTCATAGAAATTAATTTAAAAATATAATATTAGGAAAAACGTATAAAAGATTGTTAATGTAATGAGAGCATTCTCACGTATTAAATTCAGGCAGAGCGAAATTTTTCATAGTACATTTTGTTAGGATCTAAATCATATTAGTATGAAACAAGTTAAAGAAGAGAGAACCTTATCTTCTTCCATTATCTTAGTATGAACGAACCGGTGACTCATAAGGCAGTTAACAGATCGAATCGGTCGCTCATAGGACAGTAAACAGTTCCTGTCGCTAATAGGACTGTCGAAAGTGGGAAGACACCGAAATAATAACTTTACTCTGACCAATTAGTGACATGTTCTGACATTCTCCATTTCAGATTCCATTGATATCGAGTCAGCAAGTAATTCTGATTTTGATATACTGAGCTCAATTCTCTTACCAAATTATTTAGTTCATATTGTACGTATGACTAAGTTGGGACTTGGGAGTTATAGCTTCACTGCTTTGTGGTTTCTCCTATAATTTTTCAGACAGGTCAGGCTAGGGTTTTCATACAGTGTATCTAAATTTGAAATCAGACATATAGGTATAGTTCTCTGGTGCCTTTCTTAGAAGAAAATCAATTCCATGTGAAACTGGTTTAATAGAGGAAGACACGTTTTGATACTGACAAGTCCAGTAATTGAAGGAGTAAATCAAAATAACTGTGTGTGGAGTGGTAGCGGGGCTTCTTTCAAAATTAACAGCACATTTAGTGCCCTTAAGACAATATTGAAGGTGTAAGTGTCTGCCTCCCAACAAATATGAGATGGTCAACTGTATCTTGATTGCCCAAACTGCAGTAAAATACAGGTCGTATGACTTACAGGTCAAAAGTGTCAGTTTGTTCCTATAATTTGCAACAGTATTCGCCACAAATATAACAAAATGGTCAGGACTTAATTGTGTCATTAGAAATTTAAAACAAAATATTAGATCCAATACTGTATTTTCTGCCTGTTTACAATGTCATTCCTTGCCCGCTGTTTATGTTCAGTAGATCTCTGTAACGGATATTCTTCTGTTTCTTATACTTACATGGAATACTTCTCAAATTGTAAAATAGGATTAAACAAGCTGAAAGGCGAATTAGCTACATTTCTTTATAATATCACAAAGTTGCAACTGCTAACAACTATGTATGACACAATTATGAGGCAATAATGAATTGATGATCGCAAATCCAGAGAATGGGAAGATTTGTAGATAAATCAAATGTTTTCACATCTTCATAAAGTACCGGTACCTTGGATAAACTTTGATAGCATAGTATATACTACACAGGATAGTAACAAGTGTAATTTCCAATCTCATAAATAATGCAGTGTTGCCAACTTGGTAGAAACTTGCTTGTTTTCAAATTGCGATCTGCTACTTTATTATGTATTCAGAATGTCTGCATAATAGCCAAAAAATACGCATATCACACGAAGCATATTTCAAACTTTGAGAGAAGCACGAAAACAGTACCTTCACTGGTTGGTCATAGTTGCAAAATACATTTTAAAAAAAGTTATTCATCTTGATCTTCATGAAAGTAGTTCCGAAGATCACCCTAACTTACGAACTTTTATGAGCTGAATAAAAAACATTGTTGTAAATACAATTATTTCTCAGTAATTTTCTAAATAATTATTCCAAATCGAATATTCCAAACTAACACTATATATTCAAAATATCATGATACTGTAACAGTACATGGTGTAGCATTAGTTTCAAATATTCAATTTATAATAATTATTTAAAAAAAAACTACTGCTAGTTTTGTATTTGTCAAGTTAGCTCATACTTAGGTCTTTTTTTTTTTTTTTTTTTTTTGAGTAAAGCTAGGATCATTTTCTTCGGAATTAATTTAATCAAGAGCAATAATCTTTCCTCATCTTTCCGTGTGCAAATTGGTGTGAAAATTGAAACTTATTTAACAGTTTGCTACTAAAAAAACTGATACGTACAGTTATGGACAAATTTTTATTTTACTTATTTTACTTAATGATACAGTAAAAGCTATAATAGGAAGTTAATTAGTATAGTATAATGAAAAAATATATAGGGTGATTCAGGAGGAATGTCACATAGTTTGTGAGGTGATTCCACATGTGAAAATAAACCCAAAAAATATCCTATGAATGTGTGTCCGATTTTCCATCGTTACGGAACTGGAGCGGGTTGAAGACTACACACTTCATGAATGATTATGATGACAAGCGTGAGTATTACTTCACGAAATGCTGTGGTGGACAGAATGATGATGGGACAGATTACTGATCCATTCTACAAGAGGTGTTCAAAAATCCCCCACCCATCTCAATGCACTTGTCAACGCGTTGGACGATGTGTTGTGTTGCACATCGAACATCAACTCGGCGGTGCCGGCAACAGCGTCGGTGATGCGAACAAGTTATTCAGGTGTGCCCACCTTCGTAGCGTACATATTCCCCTCTAACCATTCCCATAAACAGAAGTCTGATGAGGCTACGTCGGGTGATCTGGGAGGCCAGTTAATGGGTCCGCCACGGCCAATCCACCGTTGAGGAAAAGTGTTATTATATACTGGGACACTTGTCTTCTACAGTGAATCAGTGCCCCATCACGTTGCAAGTGCATTTCTGTCATTGCTCTAATATCACTCTTCCAAAAGTACGTTTAGGTCTTCTATCAGGAAATGTGCATATGTTGCGGCTGTTGGCAGGAACTCAAGTCCTATCATCAGGTCATCAATCATACCACACCAGACGTTCACTGAGAACCTAACTTGGAATCTTGTTTCTCTAATATCATGTGCGTTCTCCATCGCCCATGTATTAGAATTGCTAGTGTTCATGATACAATTGCGCGTAAATATAGTCTCATCTGTAAATATAGTGTATTGCACAATGTCTCTGCATAGCCAACCATTCACAAAATTGTTGTCTGTTTACTGTGTCACCTGGATGCAGATGTTGCACGGGCTGCACATGGAATGGGTACAAGCCGCAGAATGTAACGTATACCACACTCGCGTTTGTGGAATATCGAAAGGACAGCTCATGCGCCTTGTACTGATGGTCGGACTAATTGTACCATTGCAATAATGTCTTCAACTGACTGGACGGCCTCGCATTCTGATGTTAGTTGTACATTGGGTAGTGTTCCGGATTTCCTTAATGTTTGGAAAACCCTGGGAAATACCCTGGCACATGGGGTTCGTTCTTCAAGCACAGAAGGCTATTCTGCCACAGCCGCACGGGGATTGCCGTTACAGTAACCGTACACAAACATGTCTGCGTATTCTGCATGGGTGAACGTCATTCGGTATGTTGGTATTCACGGACACAATAAACTTGCTCAATTAAGCAACACTCAAGCACGACATGCACACGGCCTCACGACTACTCACTGATCCAACTCACGATTGCACACCAGGTAGGCTTGCAGCTGTTGCCTCTGTACGACGTCACAGTGTTGCCATCTGTTGGTGAACACCCACACCTCTTGTAGGATGGATTAGTCATCAATACCACCATTATTCTGCCTACCACAGCGCCTACACAGCATTTCGGTAAGTAATATTCACACTTGTCTTCATAATCATTTATGGATGTGTAATCTTCAGTAACGATCAAAAATCGGACACATGTTCATAGGACTTTTTCGGTTTATTTTTACATATAGAGTCACCTCACAAATTACGTATGTGACATTCCTCCTGAATCACCCTATATATATGATATCCATATCCTTGGAATGTAACCCAGAACAGATAGATTATGGGCTCGTTCAGACTAATATCTTAGAACAATAGACCATGCTAACCGACAACTCATCGACAATAGAGAATGCACCAGTAAGCAGCCAATGGATGCTATCTCCGAAGGAACACAAATAAGACACGATATAATACGAAAAAGACCCTTTTAATCCCTCCACAGGCTCCGCCTCCAAAACTGACTATAAAAGCGGACACCTCGAGGCAGATAACATCAGTTATCAACTGGTCACATCCTCACCAATTTCTCCAAGCTGCACTGGGCGGGAGAGACTCCTCTACCCTTACCTCTGAGCTGCATCAGGCAGGAGATATTACTCTATCTCTGAGCTGCATCGGGAAAGAGGTATCCTCACCCATCTCCGCGCTGCATCAGGTAGGAGATATTCCCCTACTCTGAGCTGCATCTTGCAAGATTTTCCTTTAGACCCAGTTGCAACAAATCCTAAGACTCCGAACTGCTATGGGCAGGAGGTCCAACTTGTTACTTACTTATCATCTAGTGTACAAATTGTATAAACTGTAGATTTAAAAGAAAAAACTGGTGAGGGGAAATCCCTTGTACCGTAACTCTACCAAAAATTACAATATTATGTAAAGATTTCATACTAAATATATTATTTACTTCTGATGATGACCATAATAATAATTATTATTATTATTGTATCGTTCATATAGTTATTAATATGATAAATATAGAAATAAAAAGTTCAATACCTTTAAAACATTTAGGATTTGTGAATCAATAAAATAACGAGTAGAGTCAATAGTTTGTTCATCAATGTATTTACTCTGATTATGTAGTAAATTAAATTCTTCTAATGTCCTTTGGAGCTGAGAGAGATATTCTCGTGGATCTGCCTATAATTGAAAGATATAATTTATAAAATTTACGATGCAAATTAATGTGAAAGAAAAAATCATTTTAGCCTTAACAAAATCACTAATTAAATACTTGTATATGTAGACGTAATTCATACCAGACAGTTTAGTATAGCAATCCATATTTTAAAGTAAGAATATCAACAATAGATACTCTGTTGTTGTTGGTCTAGTAGTCAGCTGTTCCTGTTGGTCTAGTAGCTACCGTGCGCCTTTGCCACACAGAATCCTGAGTTAATTGCCGATAGAAAAACCTTAAAATTTGAACGCAGTAGTTCGAATTTTTCCCAAAGAATGAATTCATGTCTCATATTGCCTCGGTACTGCAAAAGAAAGCTAATTTCGACAATCAAGTACGGAAGGTTATTTGCGCACATACCGGTAGTCCTCAAACAACCTTTTTCGTTTAGACGTAGGTGTTATCTGTTTTAATGACATCTATTAATCGCAGACTTTTTAGTCCAATCGTAACGTATTTAATATACAAAATGGGAATCGGCAATGTTCTTTAGATGATACTTAAGTATTGGTGGGAAAGACCAGGATTTCCTTTATAAGGCTATTCTACAACCTCATCTGGCTAAGCAGATAGAGAGTAGTATATAATATTTCAAGATTTAGTAGTGCGATAAATTCTTCAACGATGTTCACCGAAACATTAGCACAAGACCAGCTAGGTTACTTAATGGACCAAAATAGTGTGACATCACATCCGTCTCGTTGCCATGGTGATCGTAATATTATTTCCTAAACAACATGGCCTAAGAATCTAAGTACAAAGCGAAAACAGTGACGTGTTAACTTCTGAATTGGAACCATAAGAGTAAAAGAAACACTTGTATATGTTTTAAAATAATCAAATGATTAAAACTACGAAAACATAGAAAAACAAGCAATTAGGTAAATAATATATTAAAATATGTCAAGCGTTAAAAGTGAAATTTCCCCCCTGATATCGCAGATTTTGTGATTTATACATTTGGAGTTTACGTTAAGTGTCAAAATATACTTAACTTATTATTGGACATTAAATTTAAATGATCCTGAAATTTTTTTATTAAGTACTATCAGTATCACACATTGCATTCCAGACGTGTAGGTCTACAGAAATGTTTCAAACTTACGCTGAACTATTCATAATTGAATGTTTGCTTGTGTACTGTCAGTATATATTTTCAAAGTAAGTATTAAATATAAGGAAAGATCCGATGCATGTTAACCAATCAGAAATTGTTCCAGATTTAAAATTCTCAGAACGAATATGCAATTGAGCCAATTTTTCTCATGGATTATTTTGGTCTGATATGGAACCTTTTACGGGGATCAGGAGGTCAAAAAATAAAAACCAACCTAAGATATATATATATAATCTTGCATCAAAGAGATCGTCCTTGTAAGGTCACAGTCAAAGGGAAATGTCAGAAAAAAATTTAATTGATCGCACCTAAATAGACTGCCTATTCCGCAAACTTCAAGGAGACGATTGTCCCAAGTAGGGGGCTACCTACGTATAAAATATTCTACACACATTACGTACGACAGATAGTTGCAATATTTTTTATTAGCTTCTGTACTACTTTTTCTGTTCTATTCCCATCAGTCGTGACTAAATGTTCTATAACAACAACTACATTTAAAATGTATAAAAATGCAAAATAATGTGTTAACCGCTGTTTAATATCAATGAAACGAGGTAAGATTATTTTCATTATTATTCAAATGGCGTTGATTGCCACTAATGATCACGTGGTAAATGTTCGCTAAGAATTAGTAATGCTGAGAGAAACTTAATATAACATGTAATTTAGTTAATGGTTTTTGGGTGTGTACAGACTTTAAGGCAACTTTTTGGGTGCATATAGAACTTTGTCAATAAATAAACAAATAAATAAGAACAACAAATGCTATTATATGATCTTTAAATTGCATTATTTTAATACTATAATATAGGGTTATATTACATATATACACATATTAAATATATATACTAAAAAGAAATCAAAATTGTAACTAATCACCTACCTTACATCTTCGGTATTGGTTGTATGCGTTACTAAGATAAACTGGAGATCCTTTAACATAGCGCCAAAAATCTGTGCAAGCTATTAATCTTGGATCCTGTCGAAAGAATGATTTACGTCGTGGAATTGTTAATTTCAGAGCAAACCGAGAGCTGTTTCTACCATCTACATCCAAAAGAATATCAAAGAATGGAGCACTGGGGAAAGAATGGAGAAGTGGATTTTGTTAAAAATTAAATATTCTGTATTTTATAAGGGTAATGAAAGTGATTATATACTAAGTAAAAAGACACATTTATCTACTTGTTTCTTAACAAATTTGAGAAGATAAAATGAGTGTAGGAATGTTAGATATTATATTGCTTACACTCTCTGTATATACGGTATATATAAAATGTTATATACAAGGTGTTTCAAAACAACGCTGACAACGTTTGGAAGATGATTCGTGATACCAAAATAAGACAAAAAGTATAGAGCAACCTGGGTGCACAAATGCTTCCTTTTGGAGTTATAGTCTGCCAAAAATATGAAAAAATGAACTTTAAACGTCCATAGCTGCAAAACTATGGGACCTACCGTAGTCGGGTCAAGACTCCACTTAGGAACTAATATATATACGCTATTCAAAAAGACATGTTTCAGAATCCTAAGGTACTCACGCAACAATTTTTATAGAGGAAGTTTGGCTACGGGCATATAATTTTGAAGTACTCACCAACTACCTCTATAAAAATTGTTACGGAAGTGCCGCAGGATACTGAAACATGGATATTTGGATAGGGCATATACTAGTTTCTAAGTGAAGTCTTGACCCGACTACGGTAGGTTCCACACTTTTGGAGCTATGAACCTTTAAAGTTTTTTTTTTTCATATTTTCAACACAACTATAACTCCGAAAGGAGGCATTTGTGCACCCACCTTGGTTTATACTTTTTGTCTTATCTTGATGTCAGGAATCACCTCCGAAATGTCGGTGTTGTTTTGAAATACCCTGTATTATAGATACACACACATTTTCCGAGGGCCTCTGCCATAATAAATAATATAAACTATATCTATTCACTAAGAAATAGATTGTATAAGTCATTATTAATGTTATCAGACATTTATATTAATTTGGTTTTATAGAGTTAAAAGGAAATTAAAGAAGGAAGTTAATTTGTGAGCTTTATCGTGAATGACTTAGTATATATATATATTCTCAAATTAAAAGCTATTTTTTAGCGGTAAGGTAGAGACTTAGAAGTAACTCTATAATAAGAGTGACAGTTAATGTTACACTCCGCCTAAATAAGAACTGGCTGTCAATATACTCTAATAAAATCCGACGAATGACAACGATACGAATTTGTCTGCATTATCTGACTATCTAACTGTATGACTATCAGGAGTATTCTTTTTTCTTTTTTTTTTACATTAAAAAAAAATAAGATGCTGGCTGGAGACAAGAGAACATAATTCTTTGTGAGGAAGAGATTCGCAAACGCAGAGAATGTTCAAAATGTTTTACTGGATTCTGAAACTATTGAAGAAGAGTCTTTAATAGGTTCGTTTGGGCAATCTCAAACACTATACTATTTTTTTTCAATGAGGAAGGAATAACATTAGACTATGATGTACACAATGCTAGTACATGTAGCTTGCGACAAAAAAAATACTTAAGCAATAATAGCAAAATACTTGACACATTTCACGATTTTAGGGAATATTCTACTAAGAATTAAACACAATGCTCAGTATAAATATACAAGTTATCTTGATAGACTGATTGGTCATGGCTTATTGATTGTTTTGTAGCTAATTGTGTATTATAATTCTATCTCGTTAAGTAATTGAGCATTATAAATTGCTTTTCTTTTCGTGTTTGAATTATAGTATTATGTAAAACTTATTCAAAACTTACAACTTTCTTACAAAAGTTGAAGTAAAAATCACGTAAAAATATCTGCAAGTAACACATAAAGGATCAATTATCCTTCTATCCAATCCGGGACATATAGCATCATTCGTTACAACTGCTGTTGTATATACAATACTTTCTAATTTATGTTCAGACTATCAATATAATCATTATTTTGTGAGGTTTTAATAAGCTGAAAATTGAAAATAATCCTTCTGTTGTTGAAAGTGCATATGAAGATCGTTCTCCAAAACTAGAGCACATACAAAAAAGATTCATTAGATACTAATGTTCAGTAGAAGAAAAAAACGACGATTTTATCGCTTTTAACAATAAATCATTCTCATCATTATAGATATTCTGCCATCATTAGCAGATCACTATCTGCAACTGAGAAGCTTCCATGCCCCATGGTCTACCGTTAACTTCTTCGTCTTTATATACGATTTTTGTTTTGAGTTGAGTTGATTTTGAGTTTAACGTCCCGTTCAGCAGCGAGGCTATATGAGACGTGGACCTACTGATTAACGTGGAATCCGAACCACATGAGCTCCCGCAGGGAATCGAACCCGGGTCTCCCACTCCAAAGGCGCGTACGCTAACCGCTTAGTCACGAAGGAGCTCGATTTTTGTTTTGATATCGTCCATTATTTATAGCCTCCTTCGCCCCCTCCTTCTCTTTCCTGCTACCATACTGTCTACCATGTCTCTCATGATACAGTTCCTTTTAAGCCAATGTCTCAACTAGTTTCTCTTCTTCTTAATAATAATATTTAAAATTGTTCTTTTACCCCACCATTTCTAAAACTGTCTCATTCCTTTTACCGCTTGACCCAGCTGATTTTCTCCATTCTTCTTCATACCCACATTTCGAAAGCTTCCAGTCGTTCCAGTTTAACAATGAATAATGGAAAGTATTTTCAAACCTTAATTTGATGAAAAATAAGCGTGTGGTAAATCATGAAATACTAGTACAAACTGGAAAATACCGGGAAAACATCCCAGTACCTATTATCTTCAATATCTTTTATTAAATGTTGCCAAAATACAAGGAATGATACATGTTAACAATTTCAGTAGGTCTATTTTTTTTTAGATCGTAATATACAACAGAAATATAATCAATCGTGGAACGTTAAACTTAAGAAAAAAAAAGAAATATAATCTGATAAACATAACTTATAAAGTGTTTTATTAATGATAGTAGTATTTAATAAATTCTTAGTTTTGATTACTATTAAGCATTATACAAGGGATCGAATAAGTCTTACATGGACATCTGGAACAAATGTATCTCTAATTAGACAGATTGTAATAGGTACTTGTCTGAGTGCTTTCCTAATATTATAACTGAAGTATTATTATTATTATTACCTGTTGTACTTAAGCATTGTTGCATGTAACTGTGCCATATTGAAGTACTCGTCTTTCCAAGCAGAGAGGCTGTAAAATTGACCTACGTTGTTCACTATCTCCAATACTGGAAGATATTTTTAAAAATATAAAGAAGTCATGTCGATACATATTTGTGGAAATAACAGATAAGCAAAAAGAATAGAGTAGCATATAACCTTTGAATTTAACAAATTCATATAACTTTTCCTATAACAAATACTCTTGACAAACATAATTTTGATCCCTACTTTGTGGAAATCTAATAATTATCTTTGAAATAACGTAACGGTTGTATTTTAAACATCGATGTTCAAAAAGCAACATTATAAATTAACTTAAAGCAATCATACACATGCACACAAGGACAGGATGTCAAATGTCCTGTAGGAATTTACCACCCATCAAAAATTCTATGCGATTTTTAGTTGATTATTTTAACAATTTATTTTACATGGCTCAGCTCAAAAAAAACTCTATCTCCCCTCCTAGAGCTTGCGAATGCTTATGATACGAGGCCTATTTTAAATTAAGGACATTTTGAAATAAAACGAAAACACGCAAAGGAAAATTTAATTACCTCTGTGCCAGTTCATAAGTACAAATGCATCCCGCTGGTTCTCAAGGTAGTTTCCGTAGTTGTTAGGACACTTCTGTAGCGATAGATAAGCTTTTGTAGACTTTCATCAAAGAGAAACCCACCACCAGTTCAGATAGTCAATCTTTCACGGTCTATTTATCTTCACCGGCGTTGTTGAATCACTTCCCAGCGATGAATATTCTCAAGTCTAGGAGTACATAATTGATAATCGCCAGGGATGATTTCCGGACTGTACGGAGGGTAGTCCATCCACTCACAGCTAAACGAGTCAATGCACGAGAGTGAGAAGACAGCATCAGTTTCTTGTTGGAGGTCATCTGCATGAACTTCCATGTGACATGCCTTGAGCAAATGTACCCACTTACGTACCTTGTGTTTACAACTGACACCCTCACCATACACCTCACGTAAGTGGCGATAAATGTCTGCCGCTTTAACATTTTTGCCCTCCAAAATCTGATCACTGATCTATCCCACACTCGGAAGGACATTCAATCACCTATACCACTTCCATTATCTACCAAAAACCAAATTAGTTGTTTCATATCGTGCAAATGGCATCTGTTGATGTGTAAGACATGTCGGTAACTAACGCACATGCGTAAAATGTCAAACATGGAATATTACCTACGGGAGCGGAAAACGATCCATGATTAAAAAATAAGCCTCGTATATAAGATAGTTACCAATAAACTGAAACATGCACAAAATACATCCCACTTAGTTAATACAGTATTACGTCATTTTTAGGCTGCATAGTTTGCATTCGTTGTAAAATTGAGACACATAACTTATCGATTATTTACAGAGGAATACCTGGTTAATTTGGCGCTAGATCACCTTTACCTGTACTACACTTTTATATTCGTCACGAAACTGACTGAGATACATAACTCGTGGATTGTTTTCAGAGGAATACCTGGTTAATATGGCGCTGGTTTACATTTAAAGCAGCTCGTTTAAAGGAACTAATCTTACTGTTGTTGCAAGCCACTGAATGGATTTTAATAGTTTATGCTAAAATAATATTCAGTAAACATTGATGCGATTGAGAATCGTTTCCCCTAGTATTGGGAAATAAACTTATTGTTTGAATTCAATGACGCTATATACCACTTGTGCAAAGCTGATCAGAAAGTACGATTGAATCTTACAACCCTGTCCATCTGTCTACAAGAATACTACTGGATAAATTGAAGTGCAATGGAACTCACTAGATACTGAATATACACTAGATTGAGGGAATAAGGGGAAGACTTTTATTCATGATGCATGTTGTGGTGTTCTGCAGATGAGCTACTCATAGAACTGTAATCGGCTTAATTAAGATTTTGTAGACTTTGTAATTTTAATTTAATTGAATGACGATTTGTCCACAAATTTTTTTTTAAAAAATCAAGACGAGTACTCCGAAGTGCGAAGCTCCAGAGTTCGCCCTATGCAAAGGCCGACGCTGATGATTCCTGATAACTCAAATGTATTTTACGTTTTGTATTTTCAATATTGTTTATCATATATGTTTACTCTTTTTCATTGAGTATAAAATTTCACACTTGTATAAGTTGACTTTCTGTTCCTTCAAAGTTTAGATTTTCTGAATGATACCATATTTGCTAAAAATGAAAATCGTTAGTTTCCCACATCCTCTGTAGAAATGGTCAAGGAGAATACATATACACACAATTTTTCACGGCACACTGCTCACAGACAAGCGAAGCAGATGAAAACATGCTGACTATGATTACTATGAGAACGGCGTCACGAGCGAAAACCGATGGTAGCGATATATATTTGGTCTAGGAATTAATTCGTGCGGGTGGACAAGAGATGGCGCAACGAACGGAGCGTCCCACAGTTCCGTGTATCCACACATGTGTTGCAAACCCCTGTCATCGCGTATCGTTCGTAGTATAGGGCAGTGGATTAAAGCGTCAACAACACCAGTTTGTAGTTAAGTGAACATGGCGCAATTTGTGCCTGATAAAGTGTTTTTGCGGGGTGTCCTGCTGCATTACTTTAACATGCAGAAAAGTGCGACTGAAAGTCATCGTATTTTGGTGGAAGTGTATGGTGACCATGCTCTAGCTGAGCGAACGTGTCAGAAGTGGTTTGCACGGTTTAGAAGTGGTGATTTCGGCTTGGCAGACCAAGAGCGAGCTGGACAGCCAAAAAAATTTCAAGACGAAGAATTGACAGCATTGCTCGAGCAGGATTCGTGTCAAACGCAGGAACAACTTGCAGCAGCATTAGGCGTTGATCAAACAACAGTCTCCAAACGCTTGAAAGCCATGGAAATGATTCAAAAGATGTCACATTGGGTTCCACATGAATTGAAAGACAGAGACGTTGAAAGACGAAAAACCATTTGCGAATTGCTGCTTCAACGACAGAGCAGAAAGGGGTTTCTGCATCGAATTATTACGGGTGATGAGAAGTGGATCCATTACGAGAACCCTAAACGAAAAAAGGCCTGGGTGAAACCAGGTGAACCAGGTCCATCACAACCAAAACGAGATATTCACTGTGCAAAGGTTATGCTGTGCATATGGTGGGATATGAAAGGTGTGGTGTACTATGAGCTGTTGCAACCGGGTGAAACTATGAATGGAGAACGTTATCGACGACAATTAATGCGTTTGAAGCAAGCTCTGGCCAGAACACGACCAGAATGGGAGAACAGACATGATAAACTTATTGTTCAACATGATAACGCTCGCCCAAATGTCGCAAAACCGGTCAAAACCTATTTAGAAAATGTCGGATGGGAAGTTTTACCCCACCCGCCGTATTCACCAGACGTTGCTCCTTCGGACTACTACTTGTTCGATTGCATGAACAACGATTTGATTGGACAGCGGTTTACTTCTTTAGAAGATATCGAAACATGGGTCTCTGACTGGATCGCTTCCAAGGATGAGGACTTCTTTCGCCACGGAATCCGTACATTGCCTGACAGATGGGCGAAAGTGGTGGCTAGCGATGGACAATATTTTTCTTAAGGTATTTATGTATTTTGTGTTTGTACTACAGCTTCAATGTGTGCGTACCAACCGCACGAATTAATTCCTAGACCAAATACTTAGCGATGAAACCTAATGATAATTATTTCTTTCGCCGTACACAGTAAAAACGGATTTCCGCAGCGCATATAGGAAGACGCATGTCTGTATCTATTCTTGTCTGTGGTTCTATGTAAATTAAAGTTGATATATACACATACTGACTGGTTGTAGCAATAAAAAATGGCTCCATTTGGTGATACAGACATGCACCAACTACTTTGCATACAACTGAAGAAGGAGCGGAACATTATGAGAAAAAAGAACAATTATAGACAAGGAGGAGTAAATGCATAATTGTAATGGTAGATTTTGATGCAGTGGAGGGAGAAGAACAGGAAGATAGTGTTGTAGGCAAATATGATTTAAGTAAAAGAAGTGAAAGGGGAAGAGGGACTAGTCAATTTCTGTAAACAGAATTCGTTAGTAATTGGGAACACTTGGTTCAATCAGCACAAGAGAAGATATACATGGAAATCCTCAATAGACGGCCGAATATATCAAAACACTATGTTATGATTCAGGACTTCTTCTTCCTTTTCACAATGGGCAACATGGAAATTTTAGAACTTTTCTCTTCCATGGGAGAGCTGTTTTATGCTTTGATAAGGTCTCTTCTTCGTAACTGCATCTAGATATTCTATCATTGGTCTTCCTCTTCCTGGTTTTCCTTCTGCCTTTCCCTCTATCAACACGGTGATATAATCGGATTGCCGAATAAGATGACCAAGCATGTTGTTTCTTCTTTTTCCTATTATCTTCATGATCTGTCATCCTTCATTAGCTTCCTTTAGTACGTCCTCATTCCTTTTCCTTCCGGTCCATGATATGCGCAGCATTCTGTGCCAACACCACATTTCAAATGCTTCCAGCTTGGATATTTCAGATTTTCGCAATGCCCATGTCTCTGATTTGTAAAGCGCCACACTCCATACCAGGGTCTTAATAAATCGTTTTCGAATGACCAACGACACATTTCTTGATGTTAGCAGTCCTCTTTTCGTATTGAATGCTTGTTTAGCCTGCGCTATCCTGGAACTTACGTCTTTTTCACTTCTTCCGTCCGAGGATATTAGACTTCCTAAATAGGGGAACTTCTTAACGTCTTCAATTTTCTCTCCCTCTAGCCATATGTTTGCTCCTTCCCGTCCTGCCCTTGTGCACTTTATCAATTTGGTTTTCTTCTCATTTATCTTAATTTTGCATGTTTTTTTTCAGTTGGTCGTTCAAGTTTGAAAGCGCTTCCTGCAAGTCCTTTTCACTCTCCGCTATCAGTACTAAGTCATCAGCTAACCTTATTATGCTGGAAATCTGGTCACTTACTTCTACGTCTGTCTCGTTTTTATCAAATAATTCTTTCATAGACGTTGAACAGGAGAGGTGAAAGTCCACATCCTTGCCTTACCCCTTTACTTATTTACTGTATGTCTCTGTAATGCACCTTTAGATTCTTCAGAGCTCTGAATATTATATTCCAATCTACGTTGTCTAAAGTTTTTTCTATATCTACAAATGCTGTCACAATTGGTTTGTTTATTGGAATGTGTTGTTCCATGATCAACCGTAGACTTAATATTGCTTCCGTTGTTCCCCTTTTTTCTCCTGAATCCAAACTGGTTCTCCGATATCCGTTCTTCGATTTTCCCTTCCATTCATTGTGCGATAATTTTGTACAGTATTGTTGATGCTTGCGAAACTAAACTTATCGTTCTGTGTTCTTCGCATTTCCGTGCGCCTTTTCTTTTCGGGATAGGGACTAATATGCTTTTCTCGAAGTCTCTTATTATTTTTCCCGAGATGTACATTTCATTAATAAGATTAAATAGTTTCTTCTTTGTTGCTATTCCGAGATTCTTAATCATTTCTGTTGATATTGGTCTACCCCTGAGGCTTTACCATGTTGCATTTCCTCCACATTGTCAAATTTGCACTGTAAAATTGGTGATTCTAATTCATTTTCATCGACACTTCTTCCTTCTCTATCTCTTCCTCGTTCACTCTGTCTCCTTTGTAGAGTTCTTCAATGTATTCCTTCCATCTTCTTGTTATCTGCTTCTGTTCTATTAGCGTTGTCCCGTCCTTGTCTATGATAGTGTCTGTGTGTTTCTTTTTCTCATCCAACTATTTTCTAACCTTTCTATATGCCGTTTCTGTATTGCCTTTGACTATATTTTTCTCAATTTCCTTGCACAAGTTGTTTATCCAGTTTTCTCTGGCCTTCTTAACTTCTCTGTTGATGTGATTCCTGCACCTTCTGCATTTCTCTTCTTTCTTTATTATCTCGAAATGTCTTCTTTTCAACATCGTTTTCAATATTTCTACTGTTATCCAGGGTTTATATTGGGTTCTCGATTCTCTTCCTAATTGCTCGTCGGCTGCTGTTATAATTCCTGCTCTCATAGCTTCCAATTTCGAGTTGACGCCATCACCCGCTAAAGCTACCTCAGATGTCTACTTTTTGTCGCAGTTGCAAATTCCCTTTTTGTTTTCATCTCTTCTTAGCTTGATTGTGTTCCATCTTTCGTTTGGTCAGATATCGGAATAGCTTGAAGAACGCGAAGGTCCTCATCGAGGCCGATATTTTCTCTTATCACGACCTTGTGCTGGCTGAAGTGAACATTCAACTGAAAGTTGTAGCCAGAAGGAAAGTAGACAAAAAGTTGAGTACTGAAAAGTTGAGAAACGAGAAAATAAGAAATCTTTTCGTAGAAAGCTACGAAGAAAAGTACTCAAATGAGCAGTAGTAGCAGATGGGGAAAGCATATTAAACTTTGCATACAGCAGGCTGCAGAAGATGTAGTAGGTTACCGCAAACACAAAACGGATAAGAAACTATGGGTCACAGAACAGATGTTGCAAAAAAAATTAGGGACAGAAGGACGTGGAAACAACTTGATAGAGAATAGAGCAGAAAGATGTAAGCAAGTTACACAACTAGTTAAGAAGGGAAACAGGTAGACCAAGAAAATAGTTTTACAAAAGAAAATATGAGGACAGAAGAATTAGAAAGAGTTGGGAAATATGACAAAATGTATATACAAGAACGTGAAATCTATGGAACCGAAAAGGAAACAAAGGGTATCGCGATGGTAGTAAAAAATAAGAACGATAAGGTAATCAGTGATAGTCTTAGGAAGATGGAAAGACTATGTTGATGACTCATATTGGAGTAGAAATAGACCGTGTGGCCTAGATGCTGAAATAGAAAATGAAGTATGCGAGAGTGATAAAGGATTTAATATTCTTTGAATCGGTTTGAAAAGTTATATCCGAGATTGGAAATGGAAAGGCTATCAGGATAGATAATATACAGGCCAAGAGTTACAGCATGAGCTACGGCCTTGGAAGGGTAGGAAGAACGTTAGTGGTTAGGAAGGTGGCAACGGAGAGAGAGAAGTGGTTTATTTGGTAGTGTTTCTAACCCAAACACTTAACGTAAATGATACATGCAGGTTGAAATATTTATGAAGGCTCAATGCCGTCTATATCTTCTATTTCATCATTTCTATCTTCTGTTTCTCCTTTGCTTTCTTCTTGAAATTCAAGGATCGGATTATTTTCAGTAAATATCAAGTATTTCCAATAAAATTAATCTTTTCTCGAAGTACTTGCAACGATGCTTTTACGGAAAGTCATTGATTGTGAACAAGTTCGACGAACAACACACTTGTCAAAATCATCCAGTACGATCTTTGTTTTCCTTTGTCCTCGTTTCTTATTCTCGTTCTTATTAATGTGATTTTTTCGCACTCATTCAAAACACGTTTTAATGTACTTCCTGAAACACCAGTAACTGTAGCGTTTATGTACCGGTACTCTTTCTATTGTTTTATTTTTAACTATCAGCCTCTCTCTTCATTAAATCATTTTTAAAAATTCTCAGTTTTGGCTGTGATTCTTCCTACCTTTCATGTGATAAAAGGGAAGCAAGTCAGCACACAACACAAATTAAAACAGCATAGAACTATGCAAAATGGTACCACACTCCATGGAACAAACGCTGTTTAGTTCGGCCACTATTGTACCCTTGAAGCCCTCTATCTAAGTTCCATAAATAAGTATTCGTGAAGGGAGGTTACAAAAGAACCATTTTCTTTTACTAAAGAAAATGACAAACTTTATTGGACGAGGAGAAAAGAAGTTGGCTGATTTGTTGAATACAGGGACTAAATATATTCTGAACCGTCCCAGGATAACACACCGAAGCTAAGGAAGAGGGGATGATGATAATGATTAAAATAATTGAATGAAGAAAATGGACGAAACGGGAGAACCTCAAGAACACCCATGCATACGGTGTATGTCCATCACCACTTGGCGCGACCTGGAATTGAAGCACAGACGCCATGCACCAGCGGTGAGCTCTCTAGCACTGAGCCACAGCAGCTCAAAATGTAGATCGTGTCATGCGATGGAATTTTTACTTAATTTGAATTAATATAAGCTCATCATGCATTAAAAAAGTAAAAGGTAATCATAAATCCACCTAGTATATTCGAACATTTAGTTAAAACAAATAAATGTTAAATACTAGGACATAGGAAATTAAGTGATCAGATCATTTTAAATGAATGCGAGAAAAGTAATCCTGGGGATGGATTCAAAGCGTGTTAATCTTTTCTCCCCAGTAATGTGAGACATTGCCAAAATCTAGGTTACGCTTGTGCCAGTTACCAACACTACTGGTAACACCAATATCTTTACACCGTGTTGACTGCGGGCCTCAAGGTCATAACTCATGCTATTCCTCTTGGCCTGTACCAATCAAATTCGCTAACAATATGGGAAAAGGGCAAGAAAGAATGTTACAACTCTGCAAAGCAATATTTGAAACAGAAAAGTGGTCAAAATTTTCCTGAAGACAATCATGATACCGTGGCTATGAATTCGAACCCAGAGTAATGTGAGAACTAGAACTATTAGTTTCATATCGCACACAGCAAAAATTATGCTTCGATTACTAAACAGAAGATTGTATGAAAGAATAAATGAAGATGTTGAAGAGGAATAGTTCGGGATTAGAAGAGGTAAGAACACAAGAGAGCAATCAGGGGGAAATCAGTGAAAGGTTTATAGGAAAAGAGAAAGAAGTGTGTGTTGCATTTATTGGTCTAAAAAAGATGGGGATTCTTGCTGAGAGTTCTAAAGAAGGTTTGGTTGGAATGGAAAGATCGAAGACTCATAAGATACTTATATATGAGCCAACAAGTAAGTGTTGGAATAGAAGAAGAAATTATAGAAGAAAGTGCAATTGGAAGGGGAGTTCGACAGGAACATTCTCTTTCCCCAATATTATTTAATATTTATCTAGAAGAGAGAGTGTAAAACAGCCTACACAATAGGGTGTATCGAAAAAAACTTTTTTTCGAAATCCGGTTACGGCTAGTGCGGAGTTTTGGCCAAATGGCATCAATAAAACGTATAAAAAAATCTCAACTCGATCAGACAACTCCTTCTGCTGCCGAGTAGAGCCCAAATATTAGAAAAATCAACAAAAGATTCACTTCTCAACTGATTTTCCAAAAAATATTTTTTAAATATTTCCTATATTTTTCGGTCTTTTAAATTATTGAAATAGCATTGGAAAGGAGAAATAAATACATAAAACAAATTTATTACGGTTATTTCTGTACACCACAAGCATAAAAACCTAGTTAATTATTTGTAAAAATGCACTGATTTTCTGGCGTATCGTACAATTAAATTTTAATATAAAATTATTGAAGTCTCTTGAATAACGAAGAAAACACTTTAGTGCTAAATTCTAAGAGCAGTAATAGTATAAATAATTTACTCCCAATGCCGTATGCATCTGCTTATCACACTAGATCACCTGCCGCCCACCTCTCCCCGAACGCCTCTTCTCTTGTACTTGCCCAACTGAAAGGATCTGTCTTATCAGTCGCCAGTAGTCAACCAGCTGTGTCGAACGTGATTGTCGCTGCTTGAGTTATTTATTAGTGCTGTAGGAAATTTTAACTAAATAATTTGTTTTCGTGTGAAGTGCAGTATGTAGAAGTGAGAACAGTGTTTCAGTTGTGTTAAGTACTTTTTATTAAGAAGAGAGTAACAGATACGCTGACGTTATGGCATCGAGAAGTTTGTTACGGTCTGACGTTAGGAATAGCATTATTGGGACACCCAAGGAATTGGGTAGAACACAGCTACCAACCGCTGAAATGTATTGAGACAATACCTATGGGAGCGAGAAGAAAAATGAGAATTTCGGGATACCGGAAAGAGCCTTCAACAAAGGATTTATCTTCTATCGTCGCCAGAAAGATTGTAGAAAATTGAGGTTACGCCTCAATCAGCGGCGAAACTATTTTCAGTGTCAGAGGGATTGTTGCAATGATATTGAAGTACCATAATATTGTCCGTGACTTGCAAAACTTCTGCGAAACGAATTGCTGATTTTCAGCAGTCTGCCAAAAATACTTCATTTGATATAGCCTTTTGTAAGTGTTCCGATCCTCTTGCCTGCAACTGCGAAAAAGGAAGAAATGTGCCAGTGCTAGAGACGCCTTTTCTTCTAGATCAAAGAACCACAAGATTGAGGCGTAATCTCAATTTTCTACAATCTTTCTGGCGACGATAGGAAATAAATCCTTTGTTGAAGGCTCTTTCCGGGATCCTGAAATTCTCATTTTTTCTTCTCGCTCCCATAGGTATTGTCTCAATACATTTCAGCGGTTGGTAGCTGTGTTCTACCCAATTGCTTGGGTGTCCCAATAATGCTATTCCTAACGTCATCCGTAACAAACTTCTCGATGCCATAACGTCAGCGTATCTGTTACTCTCTTCTTAATAAAAAGTACTTAACACAACTGAAACACTGTTCTCACTTCTACATACTGCACTTCACACGAAAACAAATTATTTAGTTAAAATTTCCTATAGCACTAATAAATAACTCAAGCAGCGACAATCACGTTCGACACAGCTGGTTGACTACTGGCGACTGATAAGACAGATCCTTTCAGCTGGGCAAGTACAAGAGAAGAGGCGTTCCGGGAGAGGTGGGCGGCAGGTGATCTAGTGTGATGAGCAGATGTATACCGCATTGGGAGCAAATTATTTATACTATTACTGCTCTTAGAATTTAGCACTAAAGTGTTTTCTTCGTTATTCAAGAGACTTCAATAATTTTATATTAAAATTTAATTGTACGATACGCCAGAAAATCAGTGCATCTTTACAAATAATTAACTAGGTTTTTATGCTTGTGATGTACAGAAATAACCGTAATAAATTTGTTTTATGTATTTATTTCTCCTTTCCAATGCTATTTCAATAATTTAAAAGACCGAAAAATATAGGAAATATTAAAAAAATATTTTTTGGAAAATCAGTTGAGAAGTGAATCTTTTGTTGATTTTTCTAATATTTGGGCTCTACTCGGCAGCAGAAGGAGTTGTCTGATCGAGTTGAGATTTTTTTATACGTTTTATTGATGCCATTTGGCCAAAACTCCGCACTAGCCGTAACCGGATTTCGAAAAAAAGTTTTTTTCGATACACTCTACTATAGTGCGTCCAGTAAGAGAACGTCTCTGACAGCTCGTAGTGACATTGCCACTACTCGCGTGTCAAGGTTTTTTTCGGTGCAACTGTAGTGGCAATTTAATTAATGGTATAAGACAGAGTGATCGTGGTTGGTAACACTGGTATCAAAGTAGGGGCTGCAATGTCCCACCGCATGTGGTAAGAAACGTCAGAGACCATCTCTTGTTGGCCGTGCTTTACACAATGAAGATGGTATTTTGGTAGGCAATACAATTAAAACATGTATATGCTTTTTAGGTGATATGGCGATATGGCGCTTGTTGCTGAATCTAAAAAGAAAATCAATAAAATGTTAGAGAACTTGAGAATGACCTGTGTAGAATTTTGGGATGGAAATAAATGATAGAAAGACAGAAGACATTGTGATTTAAACGGAGCAGTCGGTGTCAAATATAAAAGAAGGAGAGGAGAAAGTATATCAGGTGACTAGCTTACGATATCTGGGTAATATTAATAGTGATGATTGTACTGTGTGGGACAGATACAGGGACATTGCGTAAAAAAGATTGAGAGCTTTCGAAATGCGGTTCTGAGTCGAGCGGAAAACGAATGAGAGAGTGTTACAAATTGTGGGGGAGAAGATAACAATTTTAGATGCAACTGTAAAGGGGAAGAGAAATTGGTTGGAACAGTGTCTGAGAAGAAACTGTATCATGAGGGACGGGTTAAGAGCTATGGTGGCAGAAAAGAGAAGAAGGGCCGAAGGAGGCTAAATTTGATGAACATTATTAAAACAGAAAAAATGTACGTAAATACGAAGAGGACAGCTGAAGACTGCAGAGCACAGAAGTTTCTCAGTTGCAACAAGTGACCTGCCACTAATGGCCGAATATCAATAATGATGATGCTCTCCAACCCTGGCCCTTTGGTGATCAATTATATCAACTTGTAAATACGGGTAGTTCAAAAGTAGATATTCGCCCTTGCATTGATCAAGTATAAAATTCTAGCTTATAAGTTTACTTGCTTCGGCTGTACCCATATAGGTAAAAAGACATTAGATTTCAGTAAAAAGACATTAAGAACAAATAATAAAGAAACTAAGTCTACCTGATGGATAAAAATATGAAATGATATAAAAAGCAATGAGTTGACCTTTGGGCCACCCTGTAGTTGATTATCAAATTAGAATGATAAAGACGCGTCTCGGCCCAGATATTATGTTCAAAAATTCGTTTTAAATGATTCAGTTGTTATATCATGAAAAGGTGATACACAACATAAAGGTCGATTTTATTTTTATGTCTATATAATATATTACAATGCGGAATCATTTGAATTATGCGCATAATAGGGTTGCCAGACGTCCTGTATATACAGGATTGCCCTGCATTTTACAATCTCCCTGTTCTGTGTGACTGTTATACACGACGTACAATTGCCCTGCACTTGCTTATTGTAGTACACGTCACCTGAACTGGCGTATGATCTTCAGCGCTACTCTCACGTCGACCAACTAGGTTGCAGCAACGTTGCCAGCGCAATAGAGTGAAAGATTACTTCGGCCGGAACTAAGATAGGAATTTGACGCTTTTAATCTAAAATAGTAACGAAGAGGGGCCGCAGTGGCTCAGTGGTAGTGTTCACCTCTGAGGCTTGGGGTCCCTGGTTCGGCGCTGATGAAAGCCTTCAAATTTGGCATCTAGTCATATTTACATACTAATAGATGAAGGAAAAAAATATAACTGAGGAACAAACATACATACATTAAAAATAACTTTTTCAGTATGTGTGAGCCATGGAGCATGTAACTTGGTTGAAATCTCGAATTAGATGTTATTGGCTATTATCTCTCTTATTCTCGTTTGGAAGAAACAAATCTAACATATTCTACAAGTTATGACGGAGACGATGGACAAACCATTGAACACATCAGTGATGGCGTTTTCTTTCTATCTTTTAAGACTAGGCTACCAGCTCTGTAGCCATTTTGAATGTACTTTATAAGATTTTGATGATAGTTTTACCACTAGTAACGTGATGTATTGTAGAAGCGAGAGATAGTTATTATTATTATTATTATTATTATTATTATTATTATTATTATTATTATTATTATTATTATTATTATTATTATTGGAGATTTTTATCGCCTTACCTTTTACAAGTTTCACTATGTTTCATAAAAATATGAGAATTTTTATGAAAATTTCGTGGGCGGGGAAGAATGAATTCACTCCCTAATTTTTGACTCATTTTAAATCCAAATAGTAGTAAATGTGGGACCATATTCTATCAACATTCAATATATTTTTATGAAAGCTATCAATGAACGTATTTATTAAATATCAAAAGAGTTAAATTTACTCTCCCACTCTCGACTGACCTTAAACCCAAGCACTTACCATGATTGGGAAGCCTCAGAAAATACATATGGCATTTTTTTTTAAAAAAAAATAATCAAATTTGATTATATTATTTACGAAAGTTATTGTGGAACTTTTTTAATTGAAGGAAGGATAAATTTATCCTTTTATTCTCCACTGATTTTATCTTAATGCAGAAGGGATTTTTCTCATTGAGAAGCTTCAAAGGAAATATGTGCAATATTGCTTCTGAGTCAAATAATATATATTTTTATAATTCAATATTTAAATTGCAGAGCGAGGAGTTAAATCACTTTCTCATTCTGTACAAACTTTAAAATGGAACAGTGGGGATTACTGAGAAGCTCGAGAGAAAATATACGCCATATTGTATCAAAATAGTACAATTTTGGTGATAGTTATAGAGAAAAATTGTTTTCTTATTATATTATTTAATAAGGAAATTTCGAAATTTGGGGAAACTTACCCCCTTGTATCCGTCCATCCCTGACTGATACCAACCGCAATTAATTATGTTTTAGTATTCACCAAGTAGTGCCAGGTGATATTATTCGCAAGTCTAAGCATCCTTTATTAATACGTCCAACTGTAACTAATCCCTACAACTATAGTTAATCTTAAATTGTGATTTGAAGTGTTTCTTCTGGCTATATCAAAATGTTGAATTATGCAAATTGTCAGTATGATACATTTGTTTTATTTTAATATATGCTTGCACGAAGGCCAGCTCCCTAAAGGGTTACGCGATTTGCTTGCTGTATTTACCTATGGTCTGTATGCAATATTCTAACATTGGTAGTGAAGGACGATGAATGATCATGATTTCGCTTTATGATTTCACAATTTTGTAGTGCTAGTGGTTAATAATCTAGTACAGAAATTCCTCCTTGAGTACAGAAATTGTCTACACATAATTTCAGGGGAGATGGGATTTCGAAAAATGGGAAATCTCATCTTGCATTAAATGGTGGAAATTCTTATCTTGAAGAAACTTGTGATTGATGAGCAGTTAGGCGAGATGGAAGAACACGAGACACCATCGGTGGAGTCCCCAAAGTCGGTGCTTTACACAGTCTCTTCGGAAAAGGGGGTCTGAAGCAAGGGCACCGATTTCTCTGTAAATTTTGGGAGACCCATTCAAATGCAGAAGATATATATATATATATATATATATATATATATATATATATATATATATATATATATATATATATATTGCACTCAAATTATGCCAAATATTGTATATTCATAAATACAAAGGAGACCCACATGGGCTTTGGGGGAGGGCCGGCCCCCCAGGATCGGCGCCCTTGGTCTGAAGCTCTAGGAGGAGACCATATTCATCACCTTTTCTAGTTCTGCTTCAGTTGAAGGTAAGTATTGGGAGGGAATTCAACAATTTTGGGAAGAAAATTTTCCCCTCCTAACATATCTAGATAAAACATTACCTAAAGTAAAAATCTGAAATAACACTACTAGTGCCGCGAAGTACGAATTTAATAAATTATATATTTTCTTACGTAGACTGTATGTGTTAAAAACCTCAAATTTTATGTTTATGTGTGAAAGTATTATTATTAGAGATGCAAGGGCTCGAAAAAAAACGTTTTTTTTAAAAAAAACTCGGTTTTTTCTGCTTCATTTTTTTGCTTGGGAAATTTTGGGCTTTTTTGAAAATTTTGCTTTAAACTGATAAAGCAGACTTCGTTTCGCTTCTCTACAACAAGAAAACTCATTTAAATAGTGGCTGATGCAGATAATAATATGAAACCTTGAAAATAAACCATGAATTTCAAAAAGATTTTTTTAAATTCTTAACATATTTACATTATGAATTCCAAGGAATTAACCAATATATGTAATAATATATTAACCTCGTATATACAATAAGTACTAAAAAAATGATACACAAATAACTAGCAAAATTGTATGTAGTAGTTTTACTTCAAAACATCACACACCCTCTTTTTGAAGCAAAATAAAGAAAAACATGAGACAAATCTGCACATTAAGAGCTTCGTTTCGGGTGGTTCTGTACATTCTTGAAATTTTTCAGTTAAGTTTTAACTTTCATATACATTGTATGAATATTTCGAACAAATTTTTCACTGATTGATCACATACGTAATAATCTGTTACCACCTATCAGGTACTTCGGATCTGCAAAATCGGTAAAGCTCCAAATTCTGTAATGCACTGGCTGCTCCTTAAGCTTGTTCAGAATCGGGAAAGTATCGAATTTTCTGTTCATGGATCATATACGTAATAGACGGTTCATCTGAGCGTATGGTTTCCTAGGCTGTAGAATATATAACCACCATCACGGTTTATCCAATGCTGAAGGTTTGTAAATTTTTAACAAGAAAATTCAACATAGGGGAAGGCGTTGTACCTTTGAACACCTGTGCTTTTCTCGAATTCAGAGCTATCTAGGTGCAATGATTAAAATTCATTTGAAAGATTAAATGAAAAAAGCACTACAAACGCGTTTGGATGTTGTTTACTGAGTGTTATGTCGAGTAATGTTCCTTTTAATTTTTCACCCCCAAAACGAAGATTTTTTTGTAGTTACCTTTTGAGTTTTATGCTCTTCGGTTTTCGCAACTTGTGATATTTATTTGTCCAAACTTGGGGTAGAATCATTGGTGAATAGAGTAATATTTTAGTTTTAACTTCTGTTCAATATTTAAGCTAGTGGAGAACTTTTTTCGTAATGATGACCCTCTTGTACCTATGAACATTAATGCATCGTGTACCTTTGAACGATAAATAATAGTGTTTACAGCTATACAATGTAAGTAGTTAAAACAATTTATATATTTTATATAGGTTAGGTTAGGATATAAAGTTATTAATTATAATTTTAAGTAGTTTCTATATATTCGCTTATTATATAACATAATGTTAAGACTTGTATATGCTCAACTTCATTGTTTACAAGTTTTTGTTAGAACTTCTCTTCAATTTTTAATTTAATTGATAAAATTTTTATTTTGGGGAGCTTTTTATAGCTAAACCTTTTATTGCAATTCATAACTGTTAATATTTGTGTTTCTTTTTATATTATTGCCGGAGAAACATTATAATTATCACTGTTCGAAGGTACAAGAGGGTCTGTTCAATGGTACATGACCATAATGTACCTGTGAAGAAAACGGATTTGTTCTTATTTTATCTTATAAAAGCTATTGTAATTATGTAACACGTTTAAAAATCATCCTATCTGATAGCAAAGAGATGACACTTCAAATGTACGACAAAAATTGGGGAAAAAGTGCTGAATATTAGCACCAAAATTTCAAAGACTCTAAAAGTGTTCACAGGTACAACGCCTTCCCCTACGATTTTTTTTTTTTTTTACAAAAAAGAAAAAAATATGGAATACATTTAAAAAGAGTGGAAGAATCAATCTCTGTTCCAATTCACAAGAAAAACGACAAAATTGATTGTAATAATTATCGAGGTATTTCTCTTAACATTCTATTAATAAGATTGACCCCATACGCAGATGAAATTATTGGAGATTATCAGTGTGAATTTAGTCGAAATCGACCAGATATTTACCATTTGACAAATACTCGAAAAGAAATGGGCATATATTACCCAGTACATTAACTGTTTATTGATTTTAGAAAGGCTTTCAACTCGGTAAGGAGGAAAACATTGTACAACATTCTTACAGAATTTGGAATACCGAAAGAGCTAGATTTATTAAGTGTTTAAATGAATTCCAGAGTAAAGTCCGAGTACAAAAATGCGAGCTTCCACGTAGAGATTGGCCTGAAACAAGGATATGCGTTATCGTCCTTATTATTATGTTTTGTTCCGGAGTACGCTATAAGAAAAATCAAAGATAGGAACCAGGGCCTAGAGTTGAATGGTATTCACCAGGTTATGGTGTATGCTGATGATGTAAATCTGATAGAACGATCGAAAGAAATGCAGAGGCCTTGTTAAACGCTTGCAGGGACATGAGTAAATGCAGAGAAATCTACATACAAGGAAGTTACGGCAAATTATGAATGCGTTAAAATGTCAATTAATACTTTTGACACAATGGATACTTTCAAATATCTTGGATCAGTATTACCAGATCAAAATCATACCCACAAAGAAATTAAATGTCAACTAAAATCAGGAAATTCTTGTTATTATTCAGTTCAAAATATTTTGTCGTCGCGAATTGTCAAGGAATTTAAGTCTTAAAATATATAAAATGATAATCATTCCTGTTATGCTTTATGGTTGTGAAACATGGTCGCTTACGCTGAAGGAAGAACGCAGACTGTAATTATTTGAGAATAAAATTCTGAGACGAATATTTGGACCCAAGAGGAACGGGAATGGGGAATGGCGGAAACTTCATAAGGAGTAACTACATAATTTATACGGTTTACCAAACATAGTTAGAGTCATCAAGTCTAGAAGGCTCAGGTGAGCAGGTCATGTAGCCAGAATAGAAGAAAGTAGGAACGCTTTCAAAGTTTTAACTGGAAACCCAATCGGGAAACGTCCATTAGAAAAATCTAGGCCCTAGCAGAAATAGGAATACAGAATAGAAACTCGATTGAATTGGATAAGGACAGAAGTCAATGGAGAGCTTTTGTGGCCATAGAGAAAGAGAGAGAGAGAGAGAATACATTTAAGTTAAGCACAAATGCACAACAAACATGAGTGAGTGGTTATCTTTCGCGCTTCTATCGTGAAGTCCGGGATTCAATCCCGCATTCGACCATTTTGACAAAAGTTTTTCTTAATTCCATCTGTGAATGTAGAGATAGTGCGTGCACTGTGAGTCCTGGCCGACTTACTTTCTAATCGTTTTTTAAATCTTTGTTATTATTAATTACCAGCAGTGATGGATTTTCGAAGAGGGTTAGGGTGGGGATGTCCTTCGGATTGAAGCCTCTACTCCGAAATTACGGAATTTCTAAAACAAACTAAATATTTGTTTTGCCTTTACTCATAAACTTCAAGCTGTCCTCAAATAAAAAATTAGGAATTTTAGAAAAACTAAGCATTAATAAGAAACCCTCCCAAAATACTTTTCTACATCCGCCACTGATTATCAGTATAAAATGGTCTACAAGGTTGTATCTGGAAGATTATAGTTGAATATACAAACGAAACGAAATATTTGTTATGCCTGTACTCATAAACTTAAACTCATCTTAAATAAAAGTTAGAAATTTTTAGAAAAACCAAACATTATTTAAAAAAACTCCCAAATATTTTTCTAAATCAGATACTGATTATTTCTATCAAACGGTATTCAAGGTTGTGTCCGGAAGATTACTATTAAATTATTGCTACAGTATAACGGAAATGTGGAAGTATGCTCTGACAGATATATTGAAAAACGTACGGTCTGATGGATATATTAAAAAACATAAGTTTAATTATGTGCTAGAAGATAGAATACTAAGCTCTAAGATGTGAAACACGAATGACTAAAAAGAAATGATCTAGAGAAGAAAAATGTCGATAATTCAGAAGTTAAAATAAAGTTAAATAGCTTCTAAAATTGCCCTCAAATACTACGTACTTTATGTTTAATTCATAAACCATGTGCTCCATCCATCATGATGGTGAATTCCATAGCGAAATATGGCATTCAGATCATGGAATCTTATTTAACTTTAGAGTATACTATAAGAAAGCTATTTAAACAAAAAAATCATGAAAATGAAAAAAGCCAAAATTTCCAAAATTCTCGTTTTTTCCCAAAAAAAAACGGCTTTGTATGTGCAAAAAACCATCGATTCAAAAAAGCCGGCTTTTTTGCATCTCTAATTATTATTAGCTTTGTGAAGAAATATGGCACCAAAAGAACTTGCAAACGCTATTATGTTAAGTTATAAATATGAATATTATTCTTTATATTCTAAGACTGTTGACTTTATTTGTATTTTTTTTTTTTAAAAAAAGTTTTAATTTATATTTACCATACCTTTCTTTTTCCTATCTTCTAGAGATATTGTTGATTCATAATTCAAACAGCTTTGATAGTAGGACTTAAATTTTCTAAATGGTTCGTTGCTTTTTCCGTTTATCTTCTTCAGAGCATCTAATAAATAAATAAACAAGAAACAAATTAGTTCTTCAGTTATGGATACAGTGGAGAAAAAAATCATGATCGAAAATTTGCAACCAAGTTTTAAGTATGCAGCCATGGCCCGAAAACTACGCTTAGGAATTCACCCTCAAGTATGTTATTACATCCAGCTCGATGTGATCTATCAACTGAAATATGCCCTATCTTTGGACAATATTTTAGTTAAACAGAAATTAAAATTTGAAAGTAAATGATAATATTAGGTTATACTTCATTAACCCTAGTGTGTACTACTATTTTGCTAGTGTCATAATGAAAACCTTAACGAGTGTATGTTTCACTATTACTATGTAACTTATCGTTACAGTGATTGAAAAATCTTTCTCATACACTGCCCCTTTTCTCTAATTTTGTTTCAGAGTTTCTGTACTTAAAGCTTTTAATTTTACATAAAACCTTAATCTTAAACAGTCCTGTCACGGTCGCCAAAACTCTAACACTGCCTCAAAACATCTTTATCCTATAGACCCTTCATCTGGGAAGTCTCTCTTCGTGAAGTGACAGTCTTATCCACCACACGGTTAATGTACTTACTATGGTTTCTAAGGAGACCGTGGCTATAGACATACCATGAGAGTGTTAGAACTATCACCTGAATAAGAGGCATAGTACTCTTATAGCATGAATTTTTATTTAAACAATGTTTTTTCTTCGTTTTGTCAGAAACTACGCATAATAATTTACACGTGATGACTTTATCATTCTGTTCAGATCAATATGATTTATCGATTGGAATATGCCTCATCTTAAGACTTTTTGTTCGTCAAACGTTAACAATGTTGTAGAATTTAAAAGTATCTTCGTACATAACTGCGAGCGTAATCATACATGTATCGTACCTGAAAGTTTATTCCAAATATCCGTTGATGGATCATCTTCCAGAATGGTCATTTGCTCCCTAAGTCCTCCACAAGCGAACTCATAAAAGTCATCACATGGATTAACAGAGTGGTCCATCAAGCTCAACATTCGGCTTGCCAGTTCTTTGCAAACACTGGTATTACACATTTTGTCTGAAATATATTCATATTATTATTACTATATTATTATTATTATTATTATTATTATTATTATTAGTAGTAGTAGTAGTAGTAGTAGTATAAAGCTAACCAAGAAAATTCTGTCGCTTTTTCACCCACCACCTTCGAACATCGATATGTCACTTAAGACGTACCTGGAAGATCAAAAATAGTCACCATCAGTATCGACAACCTTTTGCCAACGTCCTGGAAAGCCATGGATTCCATCGCGATAGAACTTGGTGGGGCCTAAAAGCGAAGAAAGTATTGAGTGCATTTTGCACCTCTGCTAGGGATTTGAACTGGTGTCCTCTAAGGTGATTGTCCAAGGAATGAGACAGGTAATAATGGAACGCTGCAATGTCTGGGGAGTATGGTGGATTCAATAGTGTTTCCCATCCAAGGCGTAGAATGGTGTCCCGAGTCATCCTAGCCTCGTGGAGCTTAGCGTTGTCCTGTAATAGGAGGACCTCTTTGCGATTCAGAAGTGCTGGCTCCAGAGTTTTGAGTTTATTTTGTTGACGGGTCAACTGCTGGCAGTACAAAGTTGCATTGATGCTCTAACCAGCTTGTAGCAGTTCCCAATGCACGATGCCGCGAGTAGTAAACCAAACATACAGGAGGACCTTCTTCTGGTGCAGTGCTGGTTTCGGCTGTTTTGGAGTCGGTTCATGAGATGCCAACCAATGATGACGGCGCCGTGGAGTTTCGTACAGAACCCATTTCTCATCACATGCCAACACCCTGTATAGAAATGGCTGCTTCCTCGGATGAGACAGCAAAGAAACACAGGTGTCTGCTCGCGTTGCCATCTGTCCCGGAGTCAAATTATGTGGGACTTATCGACCCAACTTGTAGTGCTTCCCAAATTGATAGAGGTGCTGCCGAATGGTTTCTCCACTCACACTGAATCGTAGTCCCAGTTCCTCACATGTCTGGCCACTGTTCGCCTCAATTGCTGCCTGAAGATCTTCATTTTGTACATGTGTTGGTCTTGCGGCACTTGGTGCCTCTTCGAGTGTTTCGTCACCGTCCTTAAACTTGTTAAACCATCGTTGCACTTCCGCGTAGTCATGACACGTCATCAAAGTCCTGGCTAAAGCGGCGTTTGACCCCAGTTGGAAGTCGTACAGCATACACTGCCCTTATGACGTTCTGTAGAGATCTCATGTTCCCTCTGTCCTTACGCAAGGTCACGGTGTAACTGAGCTGCTACAGCCAAGTAGTATGTTGACTATACCCACACAAACAACTGACCTTCGCCTTATCTCCATTTGCATTCAGCTCACGGTGTTAGGGTCAATGGAACACAGACCTCCACAAAAAGCGACAAAACTTTCTTGATTGCCTTTATGTTATTATTATTATTATTATTAGTAGTAGTAGTAGCAGCAGTAGTAATGGTAGTTAAGAAATACGTACACCTCTTCTGAAAACATTAATAGGCTGATATTTATAAATTGAATTTAATGATAGTTTTAGGTCATTATATGTCATTAGCCTTTATGTACACTTACCGTGTAGCCAGGAAGTTGTTCTAGGAGGGAAACAGGGTTTTTTCAGGGGGCAGGTTTTTTACATACGAAAAGTAATCCAGAAAATCTTTTCTTTTCCAGAATACGAAAAAGCATTAATAACTCATCACACATACATACACTGTATTCTTAGTATGCTACCTTTTTGGAATATAGCTAATAACAGTGGGTGAAGTTAAAATCACAGGTTGTAGAAAATACCAATAAGGAAACCAAAACTATTTATGGAAATCAATTTCTTTGATTGTGTTTATATGGGTATAAATGTTTTTATTTTTCAAACTCGAAGAAAAAATAGCATCAAACACAGACACTGTTACACAATAGTGTCTTTATTATAAAGCAAAAACGTATTGATCTGTGACGTATTGAAAAAAGTGTTATGGCTGCATAAACATCTAGGAAAATTATTTTCATTTTCTTAACCCACAAACGCCCAAGACCAGTTTTATTCGTTAGCAACTGCCTTGAACAATACCATGTTACATCGAAAACCTGAGAAGAAAACTGAACGAAATTCGTACAACAAGAGAACGGGTAGTGTGCCTGAAGTGGAACAACGGTGGTTTGGCTAAATGAATGATATAGCCCGTGTAACGTAGTGAAAAATAAAGTGGGTCACTGGTGGCACAAGGGGCGTTTGTGGATCCTGTCTGTCTGTCACACTAACTCCTAAGAGTTTACAGTCAGATTAATAGTTGTCACTATGTGCGCTGCCTCTTTCCTGACGCCAAGAGATATCGCTAGTGTGCAGCCAACTTGCAGACAACCCGAAGGCTTGTGGATGATAAGTAGTAATAATGAATTCGAAATTGTGCATCCAGTCAGACAAATAAGAGTAACAAAATGAATGATTAGTTGTAATTGTTTTAATTATTATTTTAATGTACTAGGTTTCTTTTTTATTTTTAACAAATGTTTTTTTTAACAGTTTATTATAACTTTTTTCATTTGCTGCAAGTACTAAACAAGTTTTATAAATACAGGGTGCGGCACGTAAAACCGGCCCGTCGTAATATATTCAATACATATTCATATTCATATTCATATTCAATACATTACATTTCATTTATGTGTTGTAGTTAATCATATTCAATACATTACATTTCATTTTATGTGTTCACTTTACGGGCCGGTTTTACGTGCCACACCCTGTATATAACAGATTAATTCCGTTTCGGGGCAACGATTCCACGCCCCTTCCCTCTCTTTCGTTGCTACATTTCTGTGTATACTATCATCTATCTAATGTCATTACCATGTGAGACCTTATATGATTGCCTTGTTTTTGTAAGAAATAAACATGCCTTTTTGTCGATTTTATTCAAAACTACGAGTGGAGATTTACTATTAAGTATGTTATTTCGTTCAATTCGACGAAATTTATCGATTTATTATGTCTTATTTTTCAACATTTTTTAAGTTATTATTATTACACGCTTAAAATACTATATAAAAATGAAGTGAAGAAATATGAAGTTTGCCCTTTTCCAAAAAGAAATACGAAATTTGCATTCCCTAGAAAAACATGAAGTTGGGTTCGATTACTTATGCAGCGTACATCACTTTTGATTCGAACCTATGCTATGTGCATTTATGCACGACAACATTTTGTCCGTGGGTTTTCACGGTGTTCACTCGTTTCCTCCCAGGGCAGCTCACAAGCAGGTTTTAGTGCGAATGTTCAACCCATGAGATTTTATGGAAGACATAATTTTCATTGAAAATTATAGAACATTATGCAGGTTGGATAAAGTGTAGTGGCAACACTGTTCTCACGCCAGAGGTCTGTTTCGCAGAAGTACAAGATAAGTGAAATTGTGGCGATGAAATTAAATTAAATGAAACCTTTCAGTTTAACGTCCCGCAATATGACCGTTCGGCTGAGAGAGACGATGATTGCGGCAAGTGAATGATGATAGAAAGATTGCTGGAATGAGAATGTAGGAGGAAACGAGAGTACCTGAGGAAACCCACGGACACAATGTTGTACATCACAAACTTACTTGGTTGGGGGTCAAACCACTAATCCTACACACCATTGGTAAGCACTCTGAGCCACAGAGCTCCCTAACAGGGAGAAGAAAAAGGGTAAAACCCAGGATGAGATTGGAGGGCATGATAGGGATGTTCTGAGGGAGACAGAGGATAGAAAATAAGAAAATATTCAGGATAGAAGAGAGTAGAATAAAAAAAAATATATAAAAACGGAAATGCCAATCCAATATGAACATGGCAAAAGGTGGTGTCAAAGAAGAAGGAGAGGCATACATAACATATAATTTATAAAATAACGATAGTAGACTATAATTCTTTCTGTTAGTGTGTTCTAGTGAAAACTTTGTATTAGAGTGTTTTTTTTTTTTTTTTTTTTTTTTTTTTTTTTATGTTTTGTCTTCAAAACATTAGTATAATTTCACCACGAAAGATGCTTACCTTTATACGGAGATCTCGATGTCTTGGAATTGTAATGTTTCCTTTTTACATTTCGAATTCTTCTGGAATTACGTGCACTGGGTTCTGTAGCATTTTTATTCTCTACGTCATCATCAGTACCATTAGAATTCTTTCTCTGTTTTAGCTGCAATTCATTATGTGCACTCTGTAACAAGATAGTATATTTATTCTTCCTATAAATTGAGGGGCTTAGTGGAAAAGGGGCGTATCCCACAAAATTTGGAAAATCGAGATATATACATATTTGAATACATGGAACTATCCGGTATATTGAGAAGAAGTGTTATGACTCGGCTCCGTATACTGTGGATCCCATAAGCGTAGGACGAAAATGAGGAAATATTTGTGTCAAAAATGTTAGTGGAAAAATGACGTATCCCCTTTCAGCTGCAACTCTTGAGTGGAAAAATGACGTATCCCGTTTCCAGCTATATTGTGAATTTGTGCTGATATAACACTATCTGTCATTGATTGTGTCTAGAAATCAGCCAAGTGTGACCGCTGATACATGTTGCTGTTGACAGTAATAATGGCTGCTGTGCAGGACGTTGAAATTAATTCCAGTCTGGGAAATTCGCCTGTTAAATCACGAAAGACAACGAAACGAAGACAAATGGAAGAATAATGAACGTAAGCGTAAGAGGAACGCAGGAAAGAGTTACGTCGGACACACAGGTAAGGAAGTACCAGATAATATGCGAAGTGATGTGAGGTGTTGTAAAACTGAGTGGTGTAGATATATGAAGGATATCGATTCTGAAACCAAAGATAATATTTTCATTTCGTTTTACAACATGAAAGATTTTAACACGAAAAATGCCTATCTATTTGGGCTAATCAGGAGGTCAGAATGTTAACGTGTGTACATTAAAGACAGGAAAAATGTAAATGTCTTCAGGTGCGTCAATAACTAACTAACTAACTAACTAACTCTATGGCCTATGGAACCCGGAGGTTCAGTGCCGCGTTCACAAAAGCTCTCCACTGACTTCTATCCTTAGCTAATTGCATCCAGTTTCTACTTTGTATTCCTATCTCTGCGAGATCCATCTTAATATTGTCCTCCCATCTGCGCCTAGGTTTTCCTAATGGTCGTTTTCCTATGGGTCTACCAGTCAAGACTTTGAAAGCGTTTCTACTTTCTTCCATTCTAGCTACCTGACCTGCCCACCTAAGCCTCCTAGACTTGACGACCCTAACAATGTTGGGTAAACCGTATAAACTATGTAGTTCCTCGTTATGAAGTTTCCGCAATTCCCCATTCTCGTTCCTCTTGGGTCCGAATATTCTTCTCAGGATCCTGTTCTCAAATACTTTCAGTCTATGTTCTTCCCTCAGAGTAAGCGACCATGTTTCACAACCATACAGAACAACAGGCATGATTATCGTTTTATATATTTTAAGCTTCAAATTCCTCGACAGAATTCGCGACGACAAGAGATCTTGAACCGAATAGTAACACGAATTCCCTGCTTTTAGTCGACATTTAATTTCTTCGTGAATATGATTTTCGTCTGTTAATATTGATCCTAAATATTTGAAAGTATCCACTTTATCAAAAGCATTATTTAATATTTTAACGCCTCCACAATTTGCCGTATTACGGTCCCGACGCACTTCCATGTATTTAGTTTTCTCTGCATTTACTTCTAAACCCATGTCCCTGCAAGCGTTTAATAAGATCTCTGCATTTGTTTCTACTGTTCTCCTATCATCCCCTATTAAATTTACATCATCAGCATATGCCATAACCTGGTGAATGCCGTTCAACTCTAGGCCCTGGTTGCTATCTTTGATTTTCCTTATGGCGTATTCCAGCACAAAGTTAAATAATAATGGCGACAACGCATCTCCTTGTTTCAGGCCATTTTCGACGTGGAAGCTCGTGGACAAAAATTTTCCTACCCGGACTTTACTTTGGGATTCACTTAAACATATTTTAATTAATTTAATTAGCTTTCTCGGTATTCCAAGTTCTGTAAGAACGTTGTATAATGTCTCTCTCCTAACCGAGTCGTAAGCCTTTCTAACATCAATAAATAGTTGATGTACCGGGGTATTGTATTCCCACTTCTTTTCGAGTATTTGGCGAATGGTAAATATTTGGTCGATAGTTGATCGATTTCGTCTAAATCCGCACTGATAATCTAAAATAATTTCATCTGCGTATGGGGTCAATCTTGCTAACAGAATATTTGAAAGTATTTTATAGGATGTTGACAGAAGAGAAATGCCTCGATAATTATTACAGTCAGTTTTGTCGCCTTTCTTGTGAATTGGAACAATGATTGATTCTTTCCACTCTTGTGGCAATTCTTCCTTGTTCCAGATAAGGAGAATGAGTTTGTGTATCTTGTTCCACAATTTTTCGCCTCCAGCTAAAATTAACTCAGCCGGAATTTCATCTACACCCGGAGATTTATGTTTCTTCAATTTCTTTATAGCGGCTTCCACTTCTATTCGATTGGGTTCTGGAATATACGGTTCTGCGGTGTGTATCCCCTTTTCTCCACGCACATTAGTTTTTGGCTGCGTGTTCAGCAAATCGTCAAAGAAATCTTTCCATCTATTTAAGAGGCTATCCGTATCGGTGAGAACTGTTCCGTCAGATTTCTTTAATATATAAGCACGAGGTTGATAGCCTTTCTTAAATTCGCTGATCCCCTTATACATGTCAGGTGCGCCAATACTTTTCATTATCCTCTTCGGAGGAATGGAAGTTAATGTATGCAAGCAAGCATTCTGCAATGCCCATGGTATCACTAAACGTAGACTGCGTACCGCCTGTGGTGAATAGAGAACACATACGAATGATATGCCTACCAAACCGTTGCATTCTCCCAAAGAGAACCGTCGAGGTAAACATCACAACCGACCCCATGCTATTTCGGAAGAAAAACTAGATATTGTCAGGAATCATATTAGGTCGTTTCCACGCTCTCACTACAGCAGAGCTGCAAATTCAGCCCTGAATTTCATATATAGCATTCTGTGCAACAAATGTACGATTTGTATGTAGAACAATGTGAAGAAAGAGAAATCGGTCCAGTGAAATTACATACATATCGATATGTGTTCAATAATGAATTTAACATCGCATTTAAAATGCCAAGCACCGACATATGTAAAACTTGTGATTCGATGATACACGTAGAACCTAGACCATCTGAATATCATATACACATTCGTAAAGCCGAAGCAGCCTACCAATCTTTGAGAAATGGAAAACAGGAATTCAAATACATTAACAGCAGCACTATAGTTGTTGCTATGGATCTGGAACAAGCACTTCCAACACCTATGATAAGCACGGAAACTGGTTTCTATTTGCGGCAGTTGTGGACATATTGTTTTGGGTTCCATTTCTGTCATGATGATTCTGCAGTTATGTGTGTCTGGCCGAAATCTGTCGCCTCTCGTGGTAGTGATGAAGTTGGAAGCTGTATTCTTCGGGTGATGATGCACCTACCAGAGGATATTCCCAACAGACGTAATTTAATAGTGTATGGTGATTCGTACGTCGGGCAAAATAAAAATTCTGTCATTATGGGACTCTGGCTGTATTCGTTAGACGTCACCAATCTCCAGACAATAGAACATTGATTTTTGGTTCATGGCCACACATTTCTCCCCTGGGAAGCTGATTTCGGTATTATTAAGAGAGCGAAGAGGAAAACACAATCTGTGTACACCTTCGCTCAATGGGCCAGTCTGATAAAGACAGCACGCAAAACGAAACCATTTCAAGTCATCGAAATGACAACAGAAGACATGAAGGTAGTATCAGCGTTGCGATCTGTTCTGACATTTCGCAAGAAAACAGAAGATGGAAAAGTCTTTAATATGAGAACAGCAACTAGTATGAAATTTCTGAAAGGCAGCCAACTAGTCCAGGTAAAATACACATACTCGACATGTGAGCCTTGGACTACTCTAAGTTTGCAGCCAGAAAGAGGACAACCGGACTCTCTGCAAGATATGGTTTTGGTATCCAAGTATCCGGAAGGAAGACCTATCAGAAACCTAAGTATGGTAATCTAATGAGCAAGTTAAACTACATTTCACCCATCCACCACTAATATTATAGATCTCTAAAATGGTACAATGACAACGCGAACCACGCAGGGGTAGATGATATTGACAGTTGCGATATCGAGTGATTGTATGAAGTGAAGTGTCTCTTCAGAGTACTGTGCCCTGGGTAATGGTTTATTGTGCAATATAATGTGTATTATACTCGTCTGCAATGTTGTGTTTACAGTGTATACGGTTCTAGCATATTAGAGTGCTGCCGTACGAAGAAAATATTTTTGTTCTCGAAACTATGTTATTTGAGTGGCAATACGAACATCTGTGATTTTTTTTACTGAGTGGAGTACGTGAACATTATTGACAGAGACGAACATATTCTAACTTGTTGTGTTATTCTGTATGTTACATGAATATTCGCATATTGGAACTTTCATTTTGATTCATTAATATAGAAAGCTCGTATTGGTTTGGCAACCATGTTCATGTGCATATCTTATGTTTATTTCTTCTTAAAGATAAGAAGTAAGATGCATGATGATTTTTTCTGAAACATATCAGACCTTCTAATATATATTATTATATTTATGTACCTTTCTTCCATAGTAAAACTTTTGTCAGTTACAACGCAAAACCTTCTGTTTCTCGAAAACATTCAAATGTGGGATACGCCCCTTTTCCACTAAGCCCCTCAATTGTAGGGCAGAGGTTCTCAACATTTACAACAATCTATATAATATAAAAATGAAAGTGATTATGTTCGTGACTTAATAACCATTGAACCACCCGATCGATCTCGATCAAATTTTCAACATACGTGAGGTTTGGGTCTGGGATGATTTTTATCATTTCACTTTCAAGGTGTAACTTGGGAGGGGGGAGATATATAAAAATGATTAAAAATAGCCTCTGGGTCGCTGAGATGAACAGTGAGACTTCCGATGCCGTTTAAATCCAAATGCAGCCCCGCAACTTGCAAGTGAGGAAGGGGGAGGTATAAAAAATGATCGAAAATGACCGATATTAGTTTCGAATCCATAGTTTTCGGGGAAGCTGAGATGAACACTGATACTTCCGATGCCGTTTAAATTCAAATTCAGTCCCCGTTAGTACTCCTAAGCGAGGATGATGACATCTAAAAAATAGTTTAAAATGACCGATATTAGTGATCGAATTCATAGTTTTCGGGGTCCCTACGTTGATTGGTGACAGTTTTGGTGCCCTTTATGTCCAAAATGAAACGTATTATCCGCGTGCAAAAGGCGGGTATTCTGCTAGTACTTAATACTGAGAATACATATTAACGTAACAAATAGCGACAACTTTAATGCTAGTGCTTGAAGTTGGGAGCGTGCATATTACTAAGCCTTCCTTATCTTTCTGAGCCAATGAAACTGAAAGATTGGAATTTACTGCGCAAATAAGCAAAAGCAATGCACTGACAAATTAGTCCCATTTTCGGCTTCTATCTGGAGTACTATTCAAGTAGTGGTGTAAAAGCATATATGACAAAAACATGCTTAATAATTTAATAATTTTTAATAATGGTTAATAATTTTTTAGTTGGTACTCCAAGTCAATATAGCGTTCACAACGGCTCGAGCGGCTGGGCTTACGGCTCAGTCACCACCGAGCCGAGCCAAGCCAACAGCTCACCCAACCGAGCCAATGACTCAATTGAGCCGAGCCGAACCAAACCGATGGCTCACCTGAGCCGAACCAAGCCGATGGCTCACTTGAACCGAGCCGAATAGAGCCGATGCCTCATCGCAACCGAGCTGACTCGGGCCGATGACTCAGATGAACCGAACCGATGGCTCAGCTGAGTTGAGCCGAACCAAGTCAATATCTTACCTGAGCCGAGCCGATGGCTCATCGCAACCGAGCCGGCTCGAACCGATGGCTCAGTTGAACCGAGCCTAGCCGAGGGCTCAGGGCTCGAGTCGAGCCGATTGACATCATTAAGTCGATGCAAGAGGGGGGGTTACAGTGTGAACATAATTCGTCATCTAAGGCATAGAAATCGTATTTTAATTAAAGATACTCGTTTAGAGTGACCAATATATCGACAACACAAATCTTTCCACTAAGTCCATTTTCTAACTACCAAACTCTAAGTACTAACTACCAAACTCTATAGCCTATGGAACGCGGAGGTTCGATTCCGCGTTCACAAATCCTCTTCATTGACTTCTGCCCTTAGCCAAATGGATCCAGTTTCTGCTTTGTATTCCTATTTCTGTGAGATCCACCTTACTGTTGTCCTCCCATCTGCGCGTATGTCTTCCTAATGGTTGTTTTCCGATTCTACTTCCAGTAAAAACTTCGAAAGCGTAACTACTTTCTTTCATTAGGCTACATGACTTGCCCACCTGAGCTTCCTAGACTTGATGATTCTAACATTACTAAATAACTACATAGAGAAACTTTAGGATTAATTTTTACCATCGTGTCAGAACGTGAAATATGAGCACCATAGGCTATCACCATAATGTTTAAGTGCAGCTAAAAATATGTTTGGTCAAGAATATAGTTGGGCTGGTGTGTATACAAGGGCGTCGATTTCTCTGTAAATTTGGGGGGGGGGGGTATTCAGATGCAGAAAGCATATATGATTATTTTAAGACAAATTACATTCAAATTATTCCAAATATTGTAAATTTACAAATACAATGAGGCCTCCCAGGATCGGCGCCCTTGTGTGTGTACCAGATTCCTACATGTTAAAAATTCTCTTCTCTACTCGTAATTATGCTTTTGCACAGTTGTCCTTGCTGTTTAACTTGAAAATTACTACCGTAAATATCAATAGAACACATAGCAATTATTTTATTTTATTTTCATTTATTAATTGTTTTAAGTATCCATCAACGATGTGAAAGGAAAGACATAAAAACGTAATATGCTAACTTACCTCCAAGATATGTTTTCTTTTCCAGTGACAAGGGAAATTTAGTGGTTCAGTGGTACAGCGCCACCTCTGATGTGTGGTGTTCCTAGTTAGATCCCAGCAAACTAAGTTTGTGGTGCACAACATCGTGTCCATGGGTTTTCTCAGGATATTCCCATTTCCTCCCACATTCTCTTTCCACAAATTATTCCATCATTATTCACTTGCCTTAATTATCCGTCTCCCTTAGCCTAAAGGACATGATTGTGGGACGTTAAACTGGAAGATTTCATTTCATTTTTTTTCTTTTCCAGTGACAGATTGACAGAACTTGTGCCTAGCGAGCACAACGCACGGAACACCCGTAGCCTCTTGGTTTCACTGTGTTCCCCTCCCTTACATAAAATGTATTTTCATCTCTGATGTGCAATATTTATTCTATTCGAAATTTACAACTAAAGACTAAGCATCGGGATAATGGAATATTTTGTCTTAATATTCATTGATGATGATTTTGTTATGAAATGTCATGTTTATTATATTATGTGAAAATACTGTTCCTCACAATATGACATCATCTTAATGGATTTTATGTGCTCGTGGTATATTTTTGATACCACGAGCGTCACTTGTTTGAGTGCTTCCGTCCTACGACCAAATAACTACAAGTTTTAGCATATTATAAACGCATCAGAATTACAGAAAAGATAACTAATTTTTTCTTCTTCTAATGAAAGATCGTCAAACTTTGATCGAATAAACCTGTAAAAGTTGTCATTTAAAATATAAAAGATGCCGCTGAGCTCAAGCAGTGTTTTGTTAAATTTTCCTGAAAAGTGTATGCTCAGAAACCACTGAATTGTTTTCCAGTATGGGAAGACAAATAAACATAAAATTATATTTGAGTTATTCAAGACATACTACCTTCGTTAAATAATGCCACATGTCACAGCGAAAATCAAAGAAATAAATGTTCGAGTTACAAGCAGGAACATCTTACGTGATTTCTTTTTAGTTATTTTCCAAAATATCACATATGAGTATGATGTGAACACATTTATTATTTTCATAGCTACTAATGTTATTTCAATGAAACTTAGCAAGTGTATAACCTTGGATACGTAATATTTTTGAGGCACATTTTGTATTTTGTGCAGGTATTGGAATCCGGGTGTTGCAACAGGGAGTACTCACTTGAAAAAAAAAAAAAAGCTTTTATGGATACAATAGGGCACATTTTTAAAAAAATTCTTCTCCTGAATGTAAACCCGTAACACACATGTTTAATATGATCCGAAAAATCCGCATTTCGTATGTATAGTTCGAAAATGTTGAAATGAAATAAGATCTTTAAGCTTTACATCCCACGTTTATCTCGTCTAGGCAAAAGGAGACGGTGATAATGAGAAATGAATGAAACGGCAAGTGGGAGGAAACGGGAGAACACCGAGAAAACCCACGCACACGGTGTTTGTCCACCATAAAGCTCACTTGACACGAGCTGGGATCGAACCAGAAACCCCATGCACCAGAGGTGAACGCTTTACCACTAAGCCACCGCGGCCTCTAGTTCCAAAATATTAACTAATTTCATACATATTGTCTATATTTTAATGAAGCTTAGCAAAAACATCCAAGTGGTATTTTTCGGGCAACTTTCCGTCTGAATCTGGACTCTCCGTAGGGATGCCCAAATTTCTTTGAAAAAAAAAAAAGAGACTTGAGGAATATTTACTGATAGAAGTTAGCGTGCGCAACCTATATTATTAGCCTTCAGAGTTACATTAAAACTTCTAATATGTTCTACACACCATGAGAAGGAGCAATGCACTAAACAAAAAACATACACCGTGCACGGTTTAGAAACAATAAAGACAAGAGAAACTCACCCCTTGATCCTGACTTTTTCCTGATTTAAAGGAATAAACCATCAACAACAGAACAATACACAACGCTAATAGAATGAAAATAGCTACTAGATACACAGCGCAGTTTTTCCTTGACGTTCTAATATCAGATTGACATGGTTCAGTTGTTGCTGCCTTGCAGTAGCCCATGAGCTTTGAATGTCTCTGCTCTGCCATGTTTAGCCACTTCGTAACTTACAAGACATTGTACAGATACAATGCTTCCTTCCACGGATACAATGAAAAAGATGTTACTTTTATCAAGAAAAGGCTGGCTTGCGGTTTATTACGTCACAGAGGAAGTGTAACATCCTTTACCTAATTTCAATACTCTCTGAGCCATTCGGGAACAAGCTAAAGCAATTCTCCCCGTACAGAAACTCAATAATTGTTAATTATGGTCAGTTAGTAATCCCAAAATAATTTACGTATATTATAGGAGTTTAACGGAAAAGAAATATATCCAAAGTTACATACCAAACAATATATGTAATTATGCAGAACAAAATAATGTGAATGAATGTAATCCTTATGCGTAGTTACCCAGAAAATGACAAACATTTTATTGCGTTATATGAAATCTTTCAGTTTTACGTCTCACGCTTATGCCGACTAAGCTAAGCAAGACGGTGATAATGAGAAATGATCCTAATGGTGGAATGTATAAAGTGAGAGGAAACGGGAGAACAATGAGAAAACTCCCCACACGGTGTTTGTGCACCACAAAGGTCACTTGACGAAAGCTGGAATCGAATTAGGGACCTCAAGCACCAAAGGTGAACGCTCTACCACTGAGCCACCGCAGCCTCCTTTAATGGCATTATAAAGTATGTTGTTTGTTGACAATAACTGATTTTTTTTTTTAATAATATTGGAATATGGTTACTGTATATGTAAGAAAATACGATGGTAACTACAAGATCGTCTATTGCTATCTTCTCGTAACAGCGACACATTCTAATTGTAACTTATTATTATTATTAAGTATTCTGCCTTTTGGCAGGTCCTGGGACTGTTTCTTTTTTCTTTTCTTCTTAATTTTCAGTTTGAATTTTGGAATGTTTCTTTCATGCTTCTCGATTTTCAACTTCCTCTTTTAACTCCCAATATTTTCTTCTATTTTTTTAAATCATCGATCATTTTGTTCTTCTTCTTCCTATTCCTCGCTTTCCTTCTGTCTTTCCTTCTATGGTGGTATGAAGAAGACAATTTCTTCGCAAGATGTGTCTAATCCAATTGGCCTTTCTGCGAACAATGGTGGCCAGAAGCGTCCTCTTCTCTCCTATCCGTTTTAAAACATTTTCGTTTGTTACAACATCTTAGTTTGTTACTCTCTCTGTCCATTTTATCTTCTCCATCTTCCTCCAACACCACATTTCGAAGCTCTCTAAATATTTCTTCTCTAACTTCTGTAATGTCCAAGTCTCTGAATCATAAAGTCCAATACGTACTCCACATGACCGATTTCTTCCTTTGTCCAATATTAAGGCTGCTAGTTAAGAAGTTTCGTCCAATTGACTCTGTCGAAAGCTTTTTGCCAGTCTATAAAGCACAAACACAACTCTTCCTTTACGCCAAGAACTCGTTCTGACTTGTGAGATAATTCGCATCAACCCAATGACATCTCTGGTGCATTTTCCTTTCCAGAATCCAAATTGATCTTCCTCCAACATCTCTTCTAGCTTACTTTCCAGATGCCTGTTCAGTATGTATGCGTGCAATTATCTTTCTAGTGTGGGAAATAACAGGCTAATGGTTCTATGATTGTTACACTTCTTTGCTTCTTTTTTTCTTGGGTAATGAGAGCATTGAACATCAACAAAATCCTTGGCCATTCTCATAGGCGGAGCTAGGAATTGTCTGCTGAGGGGGCAGTGGGGGGCAGACCTTTTAGTCGGTCTCGGAGGTCTTGGTAGGTGGCCATCTTATAGGTGGCACTTTTATGTTTTGTCAAAAAGTTGGGGAGCTAATGCTCCGCAACTCTGCCCATGGCCTTTCTCCACTCAGGTAAATCTTGTTAATAAGTGAATACAGTACTTTCATTGCATTGTTGCCTAATCCCTTGAGAAAATCTTGTACTATGTCGTCGTCTTTAGTGGCCTTCCTCTTTCCATGTCCTTGATTGCTTGTACTACTTCTCTTTTTACTTCATCATCCACCTCTTCCTCTGCTTCGATCGCAGTAGCTTTGGAGCGGTTCTTCTGTTCATACAAATCTTTTATGTATTCCTCCCAAACTCTAAGAATTCTTTGATGGTCAGTGACTACATGATCTTTTGATCTTCGATTCCAAGATCTGCGTATACATTTGCTAGCTTTCCTTCCTAATTCTTGTACTTTCTGATACATCAGATGATATCTGCCCCGCCGTTGAAGTTCCATCCAACGGCGCCGACTTATGTGGGTGCATATCAATGGCGGGGGTGTTACATGTTTTCAGTGGAATCTCGATATTTTTTGATTGATTTCCTTTTAGTTAATTTTTTTTATGAACACTGTCACAAAGGGCTGTACTCGATTCTATTCACAATATAGTTCCATTTTCAATGAACTTAAAAATTTCTTTGCTGAATTCTCTATGTCTGTGTGTCTATCTATCTGTCTGTCTGTTATTTCCGTTTTTTTTCTTTTTTTCAATTTTGAGCCGCCCATTCGATAGAGCATCAAAAACTATCTGAGAAATTGGTGGAAGTTTTCGCGCCATTCCCGAGATAATGGATAAGAAATGACCGATTTCCAGAGATTTAAGGAGCCATATCTCGGGAACTATAAGTTATAGAGAGATCATATTGGTGTTGATCAATACCTAAGAAGATAGTTAACGTTTTGGTACTGAATAGTAACCGGTGGCCACTGGCCACAGGTCCCCAGATATTGACCAGAAAAGCTAGAATTTCGGAAGATTTAAGGAGCCATATGTCGGGAACTATAAGTCATAGAGAGATGATATTTTGCGAGAAACAGAAGAAGATGCGAGTAAAGAGATTTACTTTTACATATAGGAACAATCACAGTTACCCTTCCCGCTCCATCTTTCCATTCTTTTCGTTCTGGGAATGCTCTTGGAGCATTCTCAACTGGTTTATTGCCTAGACTGCCTTTGATTAGGCCAGAGATAAAGAGGGGGAAGGGGAGTATATTGCTTGGTTGCCGTTGGACAAACACATTTGAAACAAACAATTATGTTTTAGAGGGTAGAAATTTTAAATTCCATCTCAATGTCTTAATTGCTTATTGTTTTTTTGATAATTGCAAGTGAGAAATACTTATTTGATTTTGTTTCCGTCATACTAAAAATCTTGTGGGTGCTGGAGCCCCGGAGTACCCACGTATTGGGCGCGCATGGTTCCATCTCAATTTATACAAAAACCAATTTAGTGGCGTTTGCATTTGACACATTTAATACTGACCTAGCATAGAAATGTTTGAATATTTAACCCTTATCCGGGCAACCGGGGCCTCCCAGGCCCAATAGCTTCATACTTTTCTTCGAATTTCTTAATAACCATAAATATTTTGATGCCATAAAATTCTGAATTCTTCTATCTTTAGTCGAAGTTAAAGTTATGAACATATCGAGTTGGTAAGGCTAATAGAGTTGGAAGGCCCCAGTTGCAGTCTACATTGCAAAAATAGCTTGCCCGGATAAGGGTTAAGGTTCTCAGAGTAAATTATTGGGCTATAGCCTGTGTTAATTCTTCCGCTCCTAATTTCAAACGATTGTTAGACCTTTACATATAAGCATCTATATACATACCTATTCAATATTGGTTGTTACTTTACCTTTCTTAGCTTTTTAAGATGGGTAATAGGCCTCTTTCAAGTCAATAATATTATTTCACTCTGTTTTCTACTTTGTACGTTAAATAAGTGCTGGCGGTGGTGTTAACAGTTCAAAGGACACATTATTACATTAGCAGAGACTGTTGAAGTATCACGAAGAATAAAGTTTTAACGAGTTTTATTTTATTTATTACAAAACATAAATAGCAAAGAAAAATAGTGAAAGTTATCCTTATCCAACGAGAGTGTGTAACTTAATTTATAAAGTTTTATTAGTTAACCACTATAGGCATTTATAAACACTCGAGTTTTTTATTTTATTTTCGTGGTGCTGGTAAGTATTTGCTATTGAACATTGAAATAGAGATTCAGGTCACTGACCTTGATATCTTTGTGCAATCTTTACAGATTCAAACAACATTCGAATTAAGTCTAATATTCTCTTGTATTATTATTATTATTATTATTATTAGTAGTAGTAGTATTAGTATTAGTGTTAGTATTAGTATTAGTATTAGCTAATTGTTATTAGCTATTTCTGGTTAATAGGATTGCCAACTGATCGGTATTTTACTGGCTGATCAGTATTTTGTCAGGCTCAACTATATATTTCTGTTATCCTTCATATGTTTTGAGGTTTATGAGCGGGTTTTGAATATTATGAGGACTATTTGATATTTTAGAGTTGTCAACCCTAGTGGCTAGAGTCTTCAAGATTTAAAGTGATTGTAAGCTATAGCCATAATTATATATATATATATAACCGTATATATAACCATATTTCTCGGCGGTTCATAGTAACGATGCAAAAGGAACAGTACTCTAAGAAGGCTCATATGTAATTCATGAAATTACAAGAGTGATCTAATGTTTACTGCAAAACGTTGAATGTATCACTTATTCATTATCTTGTCTTTATCTTTAGAAAACAAAAGTGATTTACACAAATTTGATTTAACTTGCTTCCTTAATCTGTCCAAATATTTCACTTACTACAACTTCAAATTTCTGCTTGTCAAATTCATTCTCTTGAGTGTCTGTTGTTTCCAATTTTGCAGGCACTTTTTCACTCATTTCTAGATTCTATTTAATCTAAGTTTATCCAAAATATGCATAAACAGAATATCCTTTATATGTACCAGATGTTTCAGATAGAACGTCCAGTGCTTTATAAATCTCAAGCAGTTGAAGATAAAACGATACAACAAAAATGAGATAGAAAGATGCCGGAGGGTGTATCGGGCATTATTATGACACTGCACTCCTTCCCCATGTAGGAGCTCCTCCGTGGCTAAGCGGTTAGCGTACGCGCCTTTGGCGTGGGAGACCCGGGTTCGATTCCCGACTGGAGCTCATGTGGTTCGGATTCCACGTTAATCAGTAGGTCCACGTCTCATATAGCCTCGCTGCTGAAAGGGACGCTAAACTAAAATCAACTCAACTCCTTCCCCATGTACACTCATGTCCAAAATTATTGTCTCATGTATATAAATATGTTGTTCTAGGAATATAATTTGATAACGAATTCGCCTGGTATTTCTTATAATGTTAGTATGTGTATAATCGGCAAAGACACGTATGTGGCAAATTTCATGCCAAAAGAGCAGTAAATAAGAACAATAAAACGAAAATAAAACTTTCTTGTCCATTTAGCAACATTTTGTTTTACTCACTCTAATTTTCGTATTTATAATTCTTTTCCTATGAAATTTACCACAAATATACATTTCCCGATTATACACATAGTACCAGTATTAAAAGTGCCCTGCAACATTGTTATCAAATTATATTCTTACAAGAAGACAGTTATAGATATGTGACAATCAATTTGGACATGAGTGTATGTATTTTCAGAGATGCAGTCAGTCCTTCATCTTTATGGACGGTAATACGTGACCGATTCAAACAAGCGCAAGTTAGGGATGCGCACAAGACAAGATTTGAGGTTGTCTCGTCTCGGAAATGTGCTGTAAAAGGGATGTCCCGACTCTAAAAATGTATATTTCTCTATTGGAAGAGCTGTGTCTCGACTCAAATTTTGTTAGGAAACTCCTGTCTCGACTCGTCTCGTGCGTATCCCTAGCGCAAGTACGGAGCTCTTGGAACGAGAGATACTTGGTGGATGAACTGGTCTACCCGTCCCTCAACTTGAATCCCATGGAGCACTGTGAGATGCTATAGGAAGGCATCTTATGCAGCAAGGATCATCCAGCAGTTGTCAACAATACTGGTTGAGTAATGGAGCTCCATACGACAGCAACTCATTACCAACTTTGTGAGCAATATATGTGCCGCACGTTGCAGAGCACGTCGCTATCCGTAATGAACAAATATCTTTTAGGGACCATTTTACTCCTTCTGTCATGGTAGTGCTATCACGAAACAATTTTTGATCTTATTCCGCCTTATGCAGAGTCGTTTTGACGTATGACTAGCGCCATAGTAAAGGCCTGACAACTGCAGGAAACATGTTAGTCGAACTCTTTAGTATAGCACTCATCGCTCGTCAAACGACTCTGCATAAGGCCCATTATGTTTCTTTCTGTTGTTTCCTATGTATCTGTTTCCTATGTGTTTCCTATGAACCATTTTCTGTGTATGGTTCGTTTCACCAATCTATGCCACTTGGGAGTGATACAGTATGTGAAACTTACTTTCGTTAAGTTTTGCATGCCAGTGTTCTTCAAGCAACTGACATTTTACTGAGATAATCACTTTTGGAGGAACTTCAGCTAGCTTACTGACAAGGGAACATCTTATATTGATAGTAGCGTTGCCAAATCAAACAATATGCAACCGATAAATGAGTGAAAAAAAAGTGAGAAATCCAAAGTTTTACGAGCCGACACGCAGAAACACAGGAGAAAGAAGGATCTAGAATCATGTGAAGTGTAACGTTGCATGCTCACACATACAACTGTGGTCCCGCGTTCAACTTGTCCACAGGTAAAAGTCAAACCTTGCCCAATTAACAGACACAATTCCTTCCTTTACCTGCACACAAATCAAACACAAGCACACTAGTCGAGTTAGATTCCCCGATTCTTGTTTTGGCAATAGCAGAGTAAAAGCACTGAAAAATAATATGTTTTTCTTTTCCTGGAAGCAATCAAGCCTGTTTTGACTAGGAGATATATGTAAACTCTCAAAATTCAACTTGAACAATTTATTATAAACAGAATATAGGTATAACAACAACAAGAATTTTTTAAACCCCGTAGCAAAACGATTAAATATTGAAATAACTCCAAAAACTTCCCAACAAATGACAATTTCAACAATTAACATTTAATTTATCCAAAGTTACGAAAATATCAAATTCTTTGAACATTAATTAGTCAAAAGCAACGTGAAAAGTTTCAAAAGATACAATTTTACCCGTATATACATTTACTCTTTCAATTCACTGAAGTTTACCACCCTTCCGGCACTCAGTGACAATCCGGATACACATGAATATTTAATTTTGCTTTTCTTTCCCCAAAACTCACAATATTTATTGGTTAGGTCAGGAATTAACAGTAATACGTCTACTCGGGTATTACGCGTTTGTTCCCACATGAAAATTCCTACTAAAATATTCTCCCAATAATATTTTTAAAGTTGGCATAAATGTGCTTAATGGGATCCGAACCCAGCATGCGCGATCCGAACCAATATATATTATAATGGGATCCAAACCCAAGGATTGGGAGTCCCATGCACTGCTCTGACAAATAACGCGAGGACGAATAAATTTCGAATCTCCTTCTACAGCCAAAAGAGGTTAAATAATTCGTCCTCACCTTATTCCCCAGGGCAGTACTAAGAGCAAACCCAATACTCCACGTTAGTGGAAAAATAGCACTCTACTTACCAAAGAAAACACACACAAAATTCTTAACATGCATTAATATTCATAATATTCTGTTCACACACTAATTGAAGCAATCTTTCATATAGTATCAAGCCAACTGTCACATAATTCCAAAACCATATATTCGAAAGGGAATTTCAATGTTATATCATACCGAAAAATGAATTTAACTAATTTCCAAGAGTTTTAATCTAACCCTTACCCTTTCCAATCTTCAAGTGACCGAATTGCTGGGCAAACCCACCCAGCTGCTACAGCCACAAGTGCTGCCATCTCTTGAGATTCGAGGGAACTCCTCGTGACAAGCACTCATAAGTGAAGTGGAAGGGCATCTATTGAGTAGAAGCCGTATTACCTAACTCCTACCTTTACATCCAAATATACAATTATAATTCCATCTGAAATCTTTTTTTTTTTTTCTTCGACGGAAACGCTATATACGTTACATATAGATCCGTCTGCCCAAAAATTTTTAATTACATCCATCAAAAGTATATGCGTTTAAGGAGAAGAATCTTGATCTTAGTTCTAATTACAAATTCCATGCATTGCATGCTTATAAACAAAAATTTTACAACTTACAGTCTCCATCCATCTATACTTTGAGGACGTGCTTTATTACAATGGTAAGATAGATCCGCGTACAAATGAGTATCCATTTTCGGGTATATACTGGAAGATCGTCTTCCCTCATTCTTTCGGACATAACCACTAAAGACATTAGGACCAAAACCACGGACAGCTCCTGCAGGATACAAAAATTAAGCGACACAAACAATTCACACAAACATGTCACAAATATATATATATAAACATGATAAAATGATCTTCCTTACAAAAAATTTATTTATTTTTTTTTTCTTACACCTAAACCTTTTAGTCTCCAACCTGGTTCACGGGTTGTGCTTTTCTCGGCAGAATATACCGTTTACAATGCTGAACATGTCTCTTTATTTTGACCTGGGGGTTGTCCACCTTCTCCAACCATAAGGTATTCATAGTTGGTTGACCAACTACATAATAAGGACCCTCCCAAAGTTCAGCAAGTTTAGGGTTGAAATGCTTTTCTAATGATGCCTTCATGAATCTTTTGGTTAAGACTTGGTCACCAACTTTAAAGTTAACTGGCAAATGCCTCTTAGAGTAGGTCTTTTCACATCTTTTCCAGGCGTTCTCCAAATTTCTTTTTATGATTTCATATTTCGTATCTTTATCGACTTCTTCGTCTAATATTCCCAAATCTACTAGCCACTTGACATCAAGCGGGCTGTACATGGTTCTTCCATAGTAGATATCACATGGAGAGAGACCCGTAGTTTCATTAAGACTCACATTGATAGAGAAAGCAATTTTAGATAGTAATTGGGCCCAGTTCCTTTGATTCTTATCAATGTATGCCTTCAGAATTCCCTTCAAACTACGTATCGTTCTCTCACAAATGTTCGGAGATGGATTATAAGGCGAAGTTTTTATGTCCTGTATCCCTAGGCTGTACAGGAAATGAGTAAAGTACTGTGATACGAAATATGTCGCGCAATCATGAACCACCTTAGAGACAAATCCAGTTCTTAAAAATATATCCATCAATTTCTTACAAATAGCTTGACTTGAGAGTTTCCTTAAAGGTTCTAAGAATACAAATTTACTACAGGCGTCCACTACAACTAATACATATTCATACCCCTGACTACTAGGCCATTTCCCGGCAATATCAATAAAAAACGTGTTGTTTGGAGCTTTTACATGTCTCGTATAATAATTTCCCTGAGGCAAGGTGTTCCTATCACGAACCCTTTGACATTTAGAACAAGATCTCACAAACTCACTGATATCTTTAAACATATTCGGCCATGTCATACGTCTAGCAATGGCGGCAGTTGTCTTTCTTACCCCTCTATGAGCACCACTTATCAACTGAGAATGGAAATAGTCTAGTATAGTTGGTACTAAACTTTGTGGAACTACTACTCTATAACCATCCCCAATCTGGCTCTTCGTTTTCTTTAACAAGATACCATCTCTTAAAATATATGAGTCTACACTTTCTTTCTTTTTTAATTTACCTATAATTTCTTGAAGATCTTTATCTGACTGTTGATGTTCTTTCAAAGGTTCGTTTAACAACGGCAATTTCCAAAAATTTACAAAACTCAAGTTGACATTTTTACCATTATCTTTGATAACCTCAGCTGTATTAGGTTCATTAGTATAGAATTCTACATGATTTCCTATTCGCGAGAGGAAATCTGCAGCAATGTTAGAGCTCGTCCTGATATGGAGAATTTTAAACTTAAACTGAGAAATTTTCTCCATCAGAGTACCGTACTTCCTTTGCCGTTTATGATTATGTAACAACCAAGATAAAGCCTTCGAATCTGTGTAAACTACAAAGAAATTATGCAAATAATATTCGAAACGTTCTAACGCCAAAGATAAAGCCTTCGCCTCCAACTCGTACACATTTTTGCTCCAATCTGATGGTGGTATGGCCTTTGAAAACATATGTACTGGCATTAATTCGCCATCTTTATTATATTGAGATAATATCGCACTGTAGTTTTTCAGAGAAGAATCACAATGAATAACAAAACTTGAATTCATATCCGGGACCTTAAGGATTACCTCGTCACAAAACGCATCTTTAAGTTTTTGAAAAGCATCATCGTGTTCTTTAGTCCATTTAAATGGAACTTTTGCGGAACGCATCTCCTGTAAAGGTGCAATGAGTTCAGCAAAGTTATGTACAAATTTTGAAAAGAATTGGAAAAATGCACATACCCTATTCAAGCCTTTTCTATTCTTGGGTTTCGGTAGATTTTTAATGGTTTCAAGTCGGTCCTCATCTATGGTCATCGTTCCACGTTCAAATTGAAACCCTAGATATTTTATTCTGGTTTGAAACAAAAGAGTTTTGGAAGGTGATACAGTTAACCCAGCTTCCCTGAACCTACTTAGAACTTCCTCAACCAGTTTTTTGTGTGACTCTAAATCAGGTGTAAATATTAACACATCGTCATAAAATATTTCTAAGTTATCCCCAATTAAGCCATCTAATATTTTAGACATCAAATAACTCAAAACATGAGGTGAAGTTGATAACCCCATTGGCAAACGCCGAAATTGATACATCTTATTTTTAGTTACAAAGGCAGTTACCTGTTTACTATCCTCAGTGAGCAAGCACTGGTAAAAACTTTTCTTGAGGTCAATCTTTGAAAATATATGGTTATTTGATATGCTAGAGATAACATTTTCAAGATTGGGTGACGGAAAGTTCCGTGTAATTATCTTTTTGTTCACAGAGCCGTAAGCCACGACTAATCTCTTACTTTGGTCCCTATTCTGGACCAAAAAGCATGGACTGGAAAATGGAGAAGCATTAATCTCTTCTACCACCCCCTCTTTTACTAAATCTTGAATAAAATTATCTAATTCTTTTTGTTTATAGTTTGGTACACTATACGGTTGTAACTTAACTGGAGTTTTATCAATTAATTCAATTTGATAATAGAAATCCTTCACACATCCTAAACGATCCGAAATGACATCTGAAAAGGAAGTTACTAAATTATTTACATAATTTTGTAATTCAGGATCTTGAACTAAAAGTTCCGAAGAAACTTTATAATTACCTTCAGAAGGTGCTGCATTCTGCCCAGAATCAGTAACCTGAAGCACCTCATGATCCACATAGGTTTCCAATTCGGCAGCCAACTGTTGTTCTCCAAGCGCCTGCTGTTCTGATCTGCAAGTCTGATTTTGTAAGGTTCTAGGGAATCGAGCAGCTTCCTCAGCCCCCTTCGAGCATGCGGGAGTGGGATGAACCACGCTATCCCTAGAAGATAAAAAGTTTGTCCGAGGAGTAGACTGTTGTAGGTTAGATGGGGGATTTATAGGAATTATTAACTTCCTAGCTTGGATTTTGTAAAGTCTGTTTGACACATCTATCACTGCTTGATATTTTCGATGGAAACTATTTCCCAATAAGAGCTCAAACTCTGAAGATGGAACTATATAAAAGTTTTCTGTAAACTGTTGAAAACCCATCCGAAAATATAAGCGAACTCGTGATTTTACTGTCACTTGTTGATCACCAAGTCCTACAACTTGCAAACTAACATCTACTTCTCTGATTTTACACTGTTTTTGCAGATTTCTAAAGAATACTTCACTCACAAAGCAGGACTCGCTCCCTGTATCGAGGATTGTGTTAACTAATTTCCCTTTTATATATGCAGGCACAACCAGAAGATCTCTATTATGTTTATTAGGTTGTGAAGAATTTATATTTTGGAAACCAGATTCATTCACCAATGACGTATGTTCAGAATTTCTACCCAAAGCACTGTTCCTTTTTCGAAAATGTTTGTTTGAACTCGAAGAACTAGTCACAATATTCTTCCTAATGGCACCTGTATTACCTTGATATTGTTCACTACCTGATGACGTATGAGTATTCTTACCAGAAACTATTACATTTTGATTTTGTTCAGGATTTCCGTCTAAACATCTACCTTCTACCAAATTTACCGGTTTACTATTTACACTAGGTTGACTAATTACATTACAAGTAGCCGTTTTATTTATTATTCCCTTATGGGGATTTTTATTTACACTACCCATTACTGGTCCGACAGCATTTCTCAATTTGTAATAATCGCTACTGTACCTATACATATTATCAAAATGTAAAGCTGCGTCCTCAAGCTGTTCAAAAGTCATCGGTACTCCCCTACAGTTGAAAAACTTATGAACCATTGGACTAACCATATTACAGATTAAGTTACAAATCACTGGTTCTTCGAAATTCATATCCAAAACATGTATTAATGCTAATTTCTCCTCCACAAATTCATACAAGGTTTGATTTTCCCTCATAACACGGTAAAACTCTAAACGCATAAACTGTGTTCTAGCCAAAGGTGAGATGAATTTAATGACAAGTTGTCTACAAATGTCTCCCCAAACTGATCCTGTACCAATCATCGACTGCAAAAGATAATTAAATTCCCCTTTAGTCCGCGCTAAACTAGCTATTAAAATAACATCACACGGTAAATCTTTACTACGCACTATTTTGTCGAGTTTCAAAATGAATTGGAATGACAATTCTGTATTTGTACCGTCTACTAAAGGCAATTGATTAGTCTCGGCTAACAACAATTTATACACCCCTTCGGTTGCTAATTTATTAAAATCAAACTTCAAATGCTCAGAACGCATATTATGTCTGTGTACATTTCGTCTATCTAAGCCTGGAACAGAGGAAGAACGTATCCGTGGCCTCCCACGATTTGGTTCAACAAAGTTACTATCAAAATTTGTCGCAGCATTATGAAAGCAAGGATTTTCAAAAGCTACATAACCTACAAATCCTTCTTCACTACTCGAACTACTACGATCAAAATTATCTATATTTTCATAATTCTGCCTATTATCCATCTTTCCTGTAGCCAGAATGAAAATTTATCCGTAAATTCTTCTCCTTTTACAAACAATAAGCAAATGCGCAACAACTCGTGCCAACTTGTGCTAGGTGCACCCTCAAAAATTTCTTCACACAAATTTATTTTCTTATCATATATCTCCTGATTATTACTCTGCGCTTTATTTCCAACATTAAATTCTAATCTAAGCAAGTATATAGCCAAAACAAGTAGCACTTGAAGATTGGAAAGTTGTAACGTTGCATGCTCACACATACAACTGTGGTCCCGCGTTCAACTTGTCCACAGGTAAAAGTCAAACCTTGCCCAATTAACAGACACAATTCCTTCCTTTACCTGCACACAAATCAAACACAAGCACACTAGTCGAGTTAGATTCCCCGATTCTTGTTTTGGCAATAGCAGAGTAAAAGCACTGAAAAATAATATGTTTTTCTTTTCCTGGAAGCAATCAAGCCTGTTTTGACTAGGAGATATATGTAAACTCTCAAAATTCAACTTGAACAATTTATTATAAACAGAATATAGGTATAACAACAACAAGAAATTTTTAAACCCCGTAGCAAAACGATTAAATATTGAAATAACTCCAAAAACTTCCCAACAAATGACAATTTCAACAATTAACATTTAATTTATCCAAAGTTACGAAAATATCAAATTCTTTGAACATTAATTAGTCAAAAGCAACGTGAAAAGTTTCAAAAGATACAATTTTACCCGTATATACATTTACTCTTTCAATTCACTGAAGTTTACCACCCTTCCGGCACTCAGTGACAATCCGGATACACATGAATATTTAATTTTGCTTTTCTTTCCCCAAAACTCACAATATTTATTGGTTAGGTCAGGAATTAACAGTAATACGTCTACTCGGGTATTACGCGTTTGTTCCCACATGAAAATTCCTACTAAAATATTCTCCCAATAATATTTTTAAAGTTGGCATAAATGTGCTTAATGGGATCCGAACCCAGCATGCGCGATCCGAACCAATATATATTATAATGGGATCCAAACCCAAGGATTGGGAGTCCCATGCACTGCTCTGACAAATAACGCGAGGACGAATAAATTTCGAATCTCCTTCTACAGCCAAAAGAGGTTAAATAATTCGTCCTCACCTTATTCCCCAGGACAGTACTAAGAGCAAACCCAATACTCCACGTTAGTGGAAAAATAGCACTCTACTTACCAAAGAAAACACACACAAAATTCTTAACATGCATTAATATTCATAATATTCTGTTCACACACTAATTGAAGCAATCTTTCATATAGTATCAAGCCAACTGTCACATAATTCCAAAACCATATGTTCGAAAGGGAATTTCAATGTTATATCATACCGAAAAATGAATTTAACTAATTTCCAAGAGTTTTAATCTAACCCTTACCCTTTCCAATCTTCAAGTGACCGAATTGCTGGGCAAACCCACCCAGCTGCTACAGCCACAAGTGCTGCCATCTCTTGAGATTCGAGGGAACTCCTCGTGACAAGCACTCATAAGTGAAGTGGAAGGGCATCTATTGAGTAGAAGCCGTATTACCTAACTCCTACCTTTACATCCAAATATACAATTATAATTCCATCTGAAATCTTTTTTTTTTTTCTTCGACGGAAACGCTATATACGTTACAGAAGATAGTAATGCAAAAGATACATTGACACAGAAAGAACTTCCAAATGATTAAAGTAATCAAAATGATATTTACACAACAGTATAGTAAGCAAACATTGTACCCAAAGACATGCTCAATAACATCATATGTAATGGAGTGTTGCTAACTGAGCACAAAATGAAGTTTTGTTAAATGGCACGGAACACATTATAGCATGTAGAAAATCTAATTATGATTAGAACCATACCTGTGAAGTCATGATGCTATGATGCTATGATTCTAGATCCTTCTTTCCTCTGTATCTCCTGTGTTTCTGCGTGTCGGTCCCTAAAACATTGGATTTCTCACTTTTTTTTCACTCCTCTATCGATTGCATAGTTTGATTTGGCAACGCTACTATCAATATAAGATGTTTCCTTGTGAGACATTTTATCACTTTTGAGTTGGATAACTAATTTAACTTTGCGAGCGTTTAAAGTTTTATAGAATGTTATGTTTTTAAACGAATTAAACGAGTTGAGTTCAGTGGCGGATCTAGGCCAGGGCCGGGGGGCCTAGACCCTCAGTTTTTTTTCAGTGACAAAATAATTTAAGCTATTATTTATATATTTTTGAAAGTTTATATATACCTATCATAGTCTGGGTACTATTTTTTGGGTCTGGGGAACCGCTCATTCATCCATTAATCACGTATGAGTTACTGTAATTAATTTGCGGACTTCAGACCAAAGGCGCTGTTTTCTCTGTAACTTTGGGAGGGCCCATTCAGATGTATGTTTAGTTGCAGACAAGGGCCTAAGAAGGCATACATGAGTATTTTAAAACAAATTGAATTCAAATTATGCCAAATATTATATATTCATAAAAATACATGGGGGATCACACGATCATTGGGGGACCGGTCCCCCAGGATCAGCGTCCTTGCTTCTGACACCAGTATTCACTTTACTCGCATTAAGTAGGTTACTGGTGACGGTGAGGGGTAATTCTTTAAAAATTATTGTGGGGAATCCCCCTACCCTAGGATTTCACAACCTGCCCACGACCACTAAACATAGGTATGGCCTTCCTTGTAGCAATAGGGCTATATAATTCAGCATTAGAAATTGTTAAAAACTATAATCGATTTGTCATTTTATCGTATTTATTAGTTTATTTTAATATAAAATTCTGTTCATCACTGGGTTTCAGATATCACCGTACAGCTGATATTTGCATATTTCAAACTTTCCATACTTCCGTCCTAATGCGACGCAACGCGGCGCGGTGGCAGTAATTGGACGCGATTCATGGAGAATCATAATAGAATGATAAAGGCAGTTTCCTAAGTATGTTTATGTTTTTAATCAGGATCAGAAATCTAAGAGAAGACTTCAGTTTATAAAATTTGGATGAACATTTTTCTTGACACGTCAAATTGTTTACATCACGTAATAGTGAAACAATTTATATATACACTTCATGGTGACTGTGTACGTATAATTTTTGTTGACAATATTATATATTTATATTGGTTGTGAAATTTGTAAGATATATATGTGCGAGGTAATTAAGTCCTATCACGTAACTTTGAGATTTGTCATACTAGTATAAAGTATATAATGCGCTTTGCTTTTGTTCTTATTTATAACATACCGGAAGAAAGAACGCTTCAAGTTTATTTTAGTCATGTAAGATACAATAAGAGCAGCTAATCATTATATCTGTGTTTTGGTGGGAGATAGCGCGTTTAGTGCTAGTCAAGTTTAGGCACACCACATTTTGCAAAATTTGCGGGTAAAATTCAATACTTTGCATGGAAACACATTTTTGTAAAGAAAAAAAATTCGGCTGCTATTTAGTATTTCCCCCAATCTAAGTTGTAGGGGTAGTAGTAAAGCCCCACAGAGATTGGTTGTGTTCTGTTCACGACATAAAATAGGCAAATTGCAGAGTTCGGGGAGACACTAAATGCTATCCGAAATTTCTGCTAACAGCAGAAAAAGGAAAATGAAATCAGTTTAACGTTCCACGCTTATGCCTTTCAAGCTAAATGAGACAATCATTAAGGCAATTGAATGGTGATGGAAGAATGGATGGTATAAAAAAGTGGGAAGAAACTGGAGTACCCCGTGGAAACAATACACACAAAAACAAGTGTTAGGTAAATTGTTTACCACACGGGTTACAGAGGTACTTAAAAAATACATACACGGAAAAACAATGTTGGGTGAATGTTTAGCAGACGGGGTCCAAAAGTACTTAAAAAATACAAAATTTACGGAGAAATGGAATTACTTGGACCTAACATATCCTAAACTAACTTATACTAACCTAATATTAATAGAAATAAGCGAAATTCTATCATTTGTTCGGAAATTATGCAGGATCCCTACACTAATATAATCTAACATAAACTAGCCCAACCTAAACTAACCTAATGTGAACAGAAAGGACCGAAATTGTAACATTTGTTAGAAAAAATGGACTATGTTTAGTACAAGGGGTCCAGAAGCACTTAAAAACAAAATTTACAGGAGAAATGAATGATGCAAGTACTTAGACGTAACATAACGTAACCAAATCTGACCTAACCTAACATAAACTAACCTAAGCTAATCTAAACTAACCAAATATTAGTAGAAATAAGCGAAATTCTATCAATTTTTAGAAAATTATGCAGGACCCTTACACAGATATAATGCAAACTAAACTAACCGAATGTGAACAGAAATTACCAAAATTGTAACATATTTTTAGAGAAAAGAGCTGAACCCCTTCTGCTAAACATAGGCCGAAAAAATAGCTGGACACCTTCTGCTAAACATTGTCCCAATTGTTGTCCACCGCACACTTAGCCAGGGATGCAGGCACAGAATTAAATAAGAAGTGATACAGCTGTATTTTAGGTTTACATGTGTACTGTCACTAGTGTAAAATTTCAAGTGATTTACAACGGATAAGATAAGTATGTTTGTATGAGAGATGAGTGTATTAGATACTATTTTCCACTGGCGGTGTATTTCTTCACACTATATTTTATATTTACATGTGTAGAATTACTAGTGTGGAACCATGACAAGAGCTATTGGGACTCGTATCACTGCGAAAACCCATGTGTTTTCACTATTCTCACTTAACGTGTATACTCACCATCGCTGACGTGCGTGCTTCCTTCGGGCTAACCCGCTTCGCTATGCACTGATGGCATTTGTGCTTTTGTGTGGCCACCTAGCACAGGTTATTTTTTTTTGCCATATATCCGGACGCTGTATTTATACCCAAAATTATAAAAGAATTGTAATTTATCAGCAACTATTTCTGGTGGTCAGGGTTGGTAAAAACCATGTTTTATTTTTTTTAACTTTTTTTTTGTTTTTTTTTGTTTAAATAATTTGCTCTATGTATTTATATTACATATGGGCTGAAGTAAGTTTGTTTCGCGGTGATGTTATTATGTAACAACGGCTTTGTGCTGGAAGGAGCCACATAAGCTTAAAGCGGAAGCCAAATGGCTTCTCGGCTTACATGTGAGAAAAATTGTTCTCCATTTGGATTCGAAATCGGGACTAGTTGGCCACAAATGCGGAGTGGCAACTCACTAACGAAGGACTCCAGATAAAAATATGTTGTACTGATCTTTATATAGGCCTACTTGTTAATACAATTGTCAAAAAGTCATTTCAGAATTACAGAAGGAAAAGTTGCACAAATCAAACTATTATACAGAATTATATATGAATCGGAAAACTCACGCCTTAGCCATTGGCAAAAATTCTATTATTACTGTAAATGTAAAGCAGTTATTGTTTTACATGTAAAATTTTTAAGGTCAACCTATATCATAATCAGTACGCTAAAACTGAGATATTAAATTACGAATTTAGTATGTAGCTATTATTCAATAAAATTAAAACCAAATCCAATTCGAGCTAATGTTGGAAGCTATGTAGGCAGTCGATAAATTTTGCCAATTTCTATCAGTATATTTAAGCAACCTTGACTTCTTTATAAAACAATAGGCATTCAGGGAAACAGAAATATGCAGTTTGGTTTCGTTTCGTATGTTTAGGCCTAATATCCTTACATAATACCGAGGTTATCAAGAAGATTCGCTTAAAGTAACATCCGAACCGCTACTCGGTTTACACTTGAAAGAAGAGTTGTGGTTCGATCGAGAATTGAACATTTGACACCTTGATTAAAAGGTGAAAAGGAGATAAAACAAATGCAGATGGTTTGATATGTGGAAACGTCACCATGAAGTTCACACGATTTAAAGCATTTTTCGTTTTTTTTAAACCAGTTAAAACCAACTGGTTTAAACCAGACAACCCTGCTAGTGCCCATCTTGAATTTCATTTAAGCTAAGTGGGCAATGTCATGCCGGCCAGTGCAAATTTTTTGGAGGACAATACGAGGGAAGTTCGTGAAAGAATTACAATTTTTCACCAATTATTTCGAGTTGTGTGCCAAAAGTTGACTTGCACAGTGCGTTTTCCGTGGTAGCCCCGTATGTATGTGATTAAACTACAATTAACTTTGTACTTGGACGTTAAGTAATTTTTGATAGTACATAAACTTCAATGTCGAAAGGTGCAGAAAGGTCATTTCACCTTTTTGTATTAGGAAGTTCGGTTAAGTGGGTTTAAATTCAGGGAAATTAAGATTGAAAACTACAGTGGCCACAATTCGAGCCCAGGTCTCAATTATATCAGTGCACCAAACTCGACGCTACCTGGTTCATTCCTTGGCCTGCTATATATTTTCTCTCGATGTTGTGTTCAGTCATTCAAAACAGTTAGGTTGGTCAACGATGTTGTGCTTGTACAATCCAGTGTGTCTATATTAAAACAATGACGGAGCAATATGCCATCATATTTTAGGGGCGCATAGATTTGTAAAATTTACTGGAGAAAAATGGAATGTTAGGTATTTCACAAGAGCAAGAAATCAACAATAATCGTATCTAAGAACGTTGCCTCTCACATCCCTGCCTCGGCTAAATACAATAGAACCCCTTTAATCCGTCACCGTTGGAACTAGGGGTATGGTCGGAACGAGAAAAAAAAATCGGATTATCAGAAAATACAGAAATATACGGTTTTACAGTAAAATAAATGATCTCTAAACTCAAACATTTCTTCTACATTGGGTTCCTTGGCGATTTTTTTGAAGTGATTCCCCTTTGTCCAGTTTTTGCAGCACTGCTAATTTTTCATTTAATGAAATAGTGACATGTTTACGTTTCACTCTTGTCATGTTGAAAAAAACACTGTACTGTAACGAACACTGTCGTAAAACCATCAAATACTAAGCACTAAAAACTGCACAGTACAGTACAGAAAATACGCAAAACGAAAGAAACGATAGTAGAGACGACGGAGCACTAAAACGGACAAGCGGTAACAGCAAGTAAGCAACAATACCGCGGCAACAGTAAACGACAATGGGCCTTGTGAGTCTCCGACGAATCGGGACAAGTTCGGCTCGAGCATGGTCGGACCAGCCGAGGACGACGGGTTCTACTGTACATTTGATTTTAGTACGTGTTTGTGTACAGATTGGTACGTGTTTGTGTTCGTTTATACTCATACTTACCTTTGCTGATATGCCTGCTCCCTACTGACGCGCCGGCTCACCAGCTTCGCCCTGCTTTGACATGGTTTGATGTAATTACTTCTTTTTAGTAGGAACCTAGTTCCTTAAGAAACAATTTCTGAGGCAGTTGGGATCAGTTTTTGGTGAATAAAATGCAAAAGTTAGAAAGTTATATATGCACTCATAAAATAGAACAGTGCTTAAGAATTGACGTATTGTTTACTATCGTACACCATTAGCTTTGTAAAGGCTAATTTACTGAAGTATAAGGATTAAATTTCGTTAACCCCGCCGCGAGTATTTATATCATGATATACCAAACAGAACTGAACCTAACATGTGTTTTATAAGCTGGCGAGGGTTAACGGAATTTATGCTATATTGAAAACATGAGAAGATGCGGCTGGGCTGCTGATCGGAACTAGGTCCCGTGTATCTTTTTAATACGTTAAATGTACTCTGTGTGCACTGTCATAGATATTCCTTACTATTAGCACCAAGCTGCTCAAGCAGAACAGAATTGTGATAAATCAATGTGGTCTGAGGGACTGGACACCGATCTCAAAAATTTGATGTATCACTTGCACCTATTCCCATTTGGAAAACCGAAAGTTGAATTCAAGATGGCGACCGTAGTGGGTAACATGTGTCAGAGAAGAAGTACTTGATCCAATTTGTTTTGCATATGCCCACATTCATTTCCAGTTACATCTAAAGAAACTGAAAGCAATTTTGTGTCTGAGTGTTATAGTAGTGTATGATTGGATTCAAGATATATGAAGGCCCATAAATATGCAAATGACCGGTATGGACCGTTAAAATTAGTACAGTACACATTAGGCCGCGGAGAACTACGCATTTAAATCAATTTTACACGAATCCCGAGGGGACACTTCGCGAATGTACCTTGTTAGCCTCGTTGAAATCTTGCGGACTCCATTTTGGTCAAGTTAAAAAGGATTAGGCTAGACATATGTTAACAAAAATATATTAGTAAGTCATGATTCATTAACGAAAGCTCACGCTAAAAAAAAAAAATGATGATGATAAAAATAACCTACATGCAGTTCAGCACTGAATAACAATAGGAAATGCAATGGAGAAATAAGAAGAACGCGATTATGTTCTAAATGTTTCCAGCAAATGAATATACCTTATTTTTAGTCGTTTTGTAATGGTGTTTTTGTTTTAGGGTTGTTTGTTCTTTCAGAAATCGAAAGTGACGTCATTATGCATGTAGCCTTCATTTCAAACTTCCTGTAAATGTTTGTAGCGCTAGGAAACATACTCACATTCGTTTCCTTCTTCAAATGTATAGAAATAAAATGGGGTCAGTAACTGACCCCCACCCTTGGTATATACTACCGCAATAATAGCATTGATACGCAACTGTTACGGGTAAATACACAGCTTGTTATTGAAAATTCAGAAATTATATCGCATAATTGAAAGAATCTGTTCCTAAGAAATCTTTGGATGAAATGTCAACTGAATGATCGTCTTCCGAACATTTATGCCTTTATTTTCTTCCCCACTGTTTACGAATACTAGAAAAAAATATTACGTACGTTACGCACTATGCATTACACAAGCTCTGATACTCACTTAATAATAAAAATCTATAAAATTCAGGTACTTTCATCCAGGAGAGGAACAAAAGGTTTAAATTTGTTGTCTTATGATTATCAGGAATACATGAATGTTTGTAGGTTACGACACATCATGCAATAAATTAGTACTTACCTATGCTGTATAATTGATGAAACTGTTGTGAACATAACTTTACCCTCCAACTTTTCGTCAAGGAAAGGAGGAAGACATGTGAAGTTATATGAAATCACTGATAAATACGTATGTTTTGTACAGACATTTGACCCATGGAGGGATCCGTAGTTTTCGGAAATATTTCAAGAAATAAGTATAAGAGACGGAGTAGATGAATATCTTATTTAGTCACTTGATACTATAGGGTGTATACAGAAATTTCCGTACGATAAAAAATAGTTAATTTTGAACCACTTACCTTGCTCGTAAATGTTTTTTCTCCACCAACGATTGAGTACAGTGTGATTGGGCACGCTCCTCCTCCTTCCTTAGCGCATAGTACCACCGTAGGAGACTGCTGCATAGAATGGGAAGAGGGCTCTCTCGTTATACCGCTTTGACAACTTTCCGAAGACCATTCAAGGTGAACGGTGTCGAGCAAGTGCTTGTTTGAGCAGTCTAAACCCACAGTTGTCCATTGCTGCGTCTGGGGATTTCACAGAAATGGACGAAAATGGAATCACTCGAATTCCCGTTTCTTCTTCCTTCGTTGCGTAGAATGCCTGGAATGATCGAGCAGTATGGCTGGAAGCCCAGTCCCTTGTGGTTGCGTACATTTGTGATCTCATCGCCGTACAGCTGGGGAATGTGTGTGTCATGTAGAGTGTCCATGACGTTTTCCTGGAAGTAAGTTTGGTATTCGAAAGTACTTTGACGAGTAGCAGCGATCCCCGACTGCAATTTCCCGCTACCACCAGAAATCACTTAGAAAACTTTCCCTTGCGCTCCAGCACAATGCCAGAATGGCTCTTGTGCTCTGCTTGGTGATAGAAAATGGACGGAACTCTGTTGGCCTCATCTAGATAGAGCCGCTCCCTCATGTGGAAAATACTTTATTTCTATTTGTCCCCTGTAAGGTATATTTCATACAATTTTCTTTCGTTTGCGAATCTCTTCTGGCTGTGGTGTTCTGTAAGACTGTCCGTGCGTTTTGTGGCACTCTTCCAATGTGATGTCTTCCAGATGATGTTTATAAAACTGTTTTTTGAGATATTTTTCGTATGGTCACACTTCTCTACATTGGGACATTGTCCTTTGTCACTTATTTTCTAACAGCGTGCACAGTATTGAGAGTTCAAGCTGATTGAAACCTGCTTTTGTCTCAATTTCCGGCTGCCCACGTACCGTAGTGACCTGTTGGACATATTGTCGGATGATGAGACCCACACCGGCTTTGCTGACAGTTAAACTCCCTTCTTTGCACCGTTTCATTGTTGCTGAGTGGTTATAATGGGTGGCGGAAAATGCACAGATGAATTCCTAAGTGTTATTTTACGTTCATCGTTCCACAATTAAAACGATAATTTGTTCTCGTTTTAGCCCTAGTTCGTTAATATATAGTAACTCTAGATCAATAAGCTACAATATTAAACGCATTAACTAATAATTACTGACCATAATTGTTCCTTTTGTCCTTTTTATTATAAGAATCATGTCTAGATACCACTTGTTTATTCTTCTATACATACTTTTTACATATTAACAACCATTTCTTCATGACAACCTATTAACTAGTTTTTTTTTTTTCTCTTTTAAATATATATCTGCTCAGTTATACGCCTCTGATCATGTCGATAAAAACAGGTACAGATTGATAATACCTTTACAATAATAATATATCGTTGTACAATATCAGATTGTCTCAACTGGTATTGTTATCAAGTATAGGCCCAAGTGTAGCCAGCAATATCTAGAGACTTAACAGCGATTAAATATATAATTCAGGAGGGCCAGTAAAAGTCTTCTCATTTTTATAGTGGGCAATCTTCTGTATCTACTAACCGTAAATAAAAATTCTCGTACCTTGAAATATGGAAGGAATGCGTAAAATTTTGAGATACTCCTCACCTCTTCTTTAGCGCATCTAAACAAAACTCGCTACTACCTAAAAGACATGATATACCGGTATGTGAAATTCTTTGCTTGTCTATCCTGTAGATAAAAAGTAGTGGAACGAATTTAAAATTTGATACGAAGATTTTCTTCTTTTCCAGTTTTATGTATAACGGAAAATACTTGGTGTATATTTGTAAAATCATAACTTTCGAAAGGAAAAAGTCGTATCTGCAGGTTTGGCCGAAGTTGACTTACTGACAGCAGGTAAATAATATGATCAAGGGGCATTTGCTGACTAAAGCGGAAAGCAGGATTTGTAATGTTGGTGACATTATAATTATAAGCCTTACCGTATCATAAGGTTGTGTGTTATAGCCAAACAGAAAATCCAATATTTTCACAAAACCATTTTGCAGCAAATACGATCTACAGAAGTAGCAAGAACCTAATTAACGATCTTGAACTGCGAATCCTTAGTAAACTGATAGTGTTGTAATTACTTAGAACATTTAAACACTTAAGAAATATTTGTTGTGTAATAAAATTTAATAAACAGAACAACAAACCAACTCGTTTCCTGTCCTGTAGAATTTGACTGTTTCGTATTCAGTCTTCCAGAGGTACAATACATTTTATTCTGTTAAAATAGCCTTCTTTATTTATTTACTACAATAATGTCTTATCACAACATTTATTGCTTGAAGTGCTGTTCCAATAAGACTTTTTCTTTTCTTTTTTTCAGTATTGGGAAGAGAAACTAGTGAACACCCGTAATCACAATGGAAGATCCAGAATCTTCGAATGATAAGACGGATGTTTCGTCAGAACATACAAGTAACTTTGGTTTTCTTACTACACAGTATGAACTCCTATATTTGATTCTAAGTTGTTTACCAATGCAAGATCTAAATAGTGCAGCATGTGTTTGCAAATCATGGAATGACGCGTGTAAAATAATAAAAAGAGAGCGCCACTCTATACACTGGCTACACTGGTACCTTTCTTCACAAGGAGAAAATAAAGCTGGAAAACAGAAAGGAAAGGCTAAGAAGAATACTGCTGAGAATGACGTGAATAGAACTCTTCCAGTGCAACAATTTGTTCCGAAGATGCTTAGTGATGTGTATAGTGAGCCAAAGTTGTGTCTGCTTTTCGCATCCACAGCGTTGTTGGATAACCAGGAACAATTTATGTTTAACAATGGGTATACAGAGTCTGAGAAGCCAGCGTGGCAACCTACACAGGGAAATTCAGCGAATGATCATGGTATGTAGAATGTCTATCACGGGTGAGGGTTGATTTCTGACAATTCGTTGCATACCGGTACGAGAAAGAGGAGGAGGATGGGTGTTATTGCCTGGCTGTTGACATGTTTCTTAATCTGCTTTTCAAAGCACTAGAGAATTACTTAACCTGGGCCTGTGGTCCTGTAAATAAGGTCTTTTGGAGGCTAGATAGTAATGGGGAATGACACACTCAGGGCCTTATTTAGGTCTGGGCCCAGGACCAGGGCGACAATTTTTAAAAATATATTTAAAAAAACGATAAAACTATTGAAAATACATATTTCACCAACAACCCAATAAAATAAGCAAAAGCTTTTTTTTTTTTTTTTTTTTTTTTGACCGTCATCTAGCTGTTTTAGCCATCGAAAATGACTAGACTTGATTTTGATGACGTTATTAATGATTTTGCCAATGTCAAAGTAAGACGTAAACAGTTTTGATACACAAAAGTTTCAGAAACATCATTTTGTGAACTTTTAGGTACAATAATATAACTCTTTGTATCATTTAAGATTGTTTTATATTTTGCCGTCTTTTACACCCTGTAATGTTGAATAGGTTAGGCAGAAGCCAGGTAAGTTTTAATGAATCTACTCCCAATGCTGGCCAGGTATAGGAATTAAAATATATTACATAAAATGTGTAATAAGAACAGTAATAACTAGTAATAGTAATAATTATAATTTAGTAGCAAGCGTAAAAGTAATATTTTAAGAAGTGGATTCAGGGGAATGGAAGTTTTGAAGAGCGATGCAATTAATGTGGTTAGGGGCGGCAAACCTGGGAATCCGGCCCTGTATACACTATAAAGATTGATCTTTCATAATGATCTGTGCATCCGCCAACTGCTCCAGACTCAAACCTTTCTTTTTTAGTTTAACATCCAACAATTAGGCCCCGAGGCTAAGGGAGACACTTATGATGATAAAGAATGAAGTAGTGGGAGGAAACATGAGAACCTACGCACACGCTGTTTGTCCACTACAATATTCACTTGGGGCGAGCTGGAATTGAACCAGGGAATCCACTGAACCACCGCGCCCCAAGCCGAGGTCGTGGTGCCGAGCTCACATTAATAGTAGGTCCTTCATAACCTTGGTGCTGCATCAGGACACAACGCTTAAGCTGAAGAGAATTATTATAAAGATATATAACAGAAAAGCTTGCAGCAAAGAGAGGGCCAGTTTAAGCTTTTCTTTCTGTTTTACTATGTGTTTAGTGCCAAAAATTACGTGTCACATTTTGACGTAAAATAGGTCAGCTAATTCTTCATTCGCAACAAATGTAGTTGCCTGGCAGCATTATGAGACTTCAATAGACTAAGCTATTTTAGAAAATTACTTTCAAAAACTGCTACGCGTATGTTAAGTGTTGAATGATTCACTTTGGTGGACCATCGTGGCAAGTGTGAATCGGTTGTTGAGCTACATCTTCGGAGTCTTGGGTGACAATAGTTTGTCTTCTAATCTGTCATTATTCTTTTACTTTGGTTGCTAATTAATTCGTCAAAAATCCGCTTTTGCCAGTACCAGTTAGTTTGTACAGAATAATGGTGCAATAACACAGAAAGATCTCGTTGCTGGTCTAGTAAGAATTTGAACTCTGGTTTACTATATGTCAGATGTTTCTCTCAAATTCTTTTGTATTACGCTGTTATTGTTGGTGCTTACTGATACATATATATAAAAAAAAATTGCGTGACCATATATATATATATACACGCACACAGTGCTCGAGTTACTTCAACTGAAGTATTTGCCGGTGGTGGATTGTTTCTACAAACTTTTAGCAGTTAACTTACCAGTACAGGTTACTGGAAGGATAAAGTGTGGAAAAATGGTCAAATTGCTGGTATTCAAGTGGTAAAGCAGCGACCTAGGAAGATGGAGATTTGAGTTCTTACGAGTCCAACTACCATAGTTTTTTATTATTTCATTAAAAATATACTTGAATTCGATTAGAATCTTTTTATAACTTTTTTTTTTTTTTTTTTTTTCAACAACGTAAGCATTCTGCGTTTCCAAGTTATGGATGTTATATAGTAAGCAAGCAAGTATATTATAATTTCGCTTATATGGAGGCGGCTTAATATTTTTTTTTTTCGTTTCTTGTTCTTTCACGAGAGAATATACGTTGTTTCCAAAAGTGTAATATTAGTCAAGATATAAACGGAACTGTTGCAAGTTACGAGGGTTGAACTGAAAGCTTCGGAAATTAGGCATTTGAAAACTTACAATATGAAAGAAGTTATTACATTTGTAAAGTATGGTATGTGCTCAATATACAAGTAGCTTCTCAACTAACAATTACTTTTTGTTTGATAGGAGCAGTTTGAACTGAAAAGGTCGGTGGAAAGAATGTATGAGAACAGAGAGCATTTTCGCGCAATGTTTTAATTATGACTTTTCAACAGGATTTAATGCAACATTTTATGTGTCGAATAATTGCTGCGTGTGATCATGAAGCCCCATCTAAAACAATCATTTATCTGTGGTTCCAGGAATTTAGACTTGGCCATGACAGCCTCAGTGACAAATTTCATGAAGGTCTACCAGTGAGTCATAGTCCAAGAGAACTTCGACACTGTTTATGCAGTCTTGCGAAGCAGATGGCTGCTTCATTCTTCGGGAAATCTGGACTTATCTCTACTATTGTCCTGGAGAACTGCGGGATAGTTAATGCTGAGTGGTATACTAGCATTTGTTCGCCAGACGTAGTCAATATATTTCGATCCCTCAACCCCAAACTTCGCATCATTTGGCACCATGATAGTGCAAGCTCCCACACAGCAGCTCAAACACGAGTTTCTGAACGGTTAAAATGTTCAACTCATGTCTCACCTGCTTATTCACCAGACCTGGACCCTTCCAATCATCAAAAATAGAATTCGTGGGTCAGCGATTTTTAAGCCCAGAAGAGGCAGTGCAAACATACGAAATGCATGTTTCTGATGTGCCTCTTGTAAAGTGGCATAACTGCTTTAACAGTTTTTTTTTTTTTTTTTTTTTTTTTTTTTCGAATGGACAAATTGTATTGTTAAGAGTGAACAATAATAAAAGAAATGCATTCTGGCTTCATCTTTATGTAAGTTTTTCGAAACGTTCAGTGCAGCCCTCTATACACTAACACACAAATATCTAGACAAGGCCGAAACCTTAGGCAAGGAGTAAAATGAATCTTGAAGTAAATAACATCAGAAACAATCAGAAAACAATAGACAAAAATAAGGAAGGAATTAGCGTTTTATATTGAAAGTAATTGTGTATGAGCAAAATTTAATTTTAAGCATTTTATAATCATGTTATTCATTAGTTGGACTTAGTTGCATTAATAAAAATCCATTATCTTTATTTGCAGTGATACATTACTTGAAATATAAGTTACCAGAGATGTGCACGGTCCTTGGAGTGGGATCTCCCGGTGTTGTGGGAACATCGAGTGACCTTCAAAGTACCTTCGAAGTTGAAAATGAGGAATCTTTTTCCTGTCTGTTGTTACCTAAGCTTCCTGGTGTCACTGTCAGGCACTTCGTTATAGATGAGATAAAAAGTTCGAGTCGCATCAAGTCCAAGGTAGTTAGCATTAGAATACTCGTTTCGTTTCGTGAGTGTCTAAGCATATCTTTTAAACATGTATTGAAGATTGAGAGGGAATTTTTGACAACTTTGAAAGGAAAATTCACCTCAAGAAACACCATAGTGCCACTATTTGGTTGTATTTCATTGGGTCTTCATTGACAATAGCTCTACAATGAAATTGCAGGATCCTGGAAGGCATTTATGCAAGTGACGACAATAGGTAAATATACATATCATTATGAGAAGACAGACGGTCACGAAAGAAACTGACCTGTTTTAAAGTAACGGCATTTTCCTTGAAGTACTAAGACTTATGCAGCTGCTATTTCCTTGAAAGTTCTAAGACTGCTGCACATCTGTTGAGCGTGCAACGAGTACTGATTGAATTCACTTACTACTCCAGGATGTCTGTAGCCAGCTGTTGAGGACTTGTGAGAGGCAGTCAATTACAAGGCTCTTTCTAATTTGTTCCAGTGTTTAGTAAGACTAAGATCCGGGAAGAATGCCGCCAGTATCGTCTTTTCATTGTTCTCCTCCTGAATCATAATGTCCACCATTCGCATTAGTTGAAGGCACAAGTTTGGCCTGATTAAGTTATCTTTATACTACCAAACTATTATGTTAGTACATGGCTTAAAACTCAGAATTTTACCTTATACTCCCAACTTTCAGTCGTGATTAAGTCTACATCCTCACTATATTTCAACTCTTACTGGAACCATTGTCAAGTGCTGTTGTGATGCAAGCAGGATTCTATTTATGATTACATTAATGTATCCCTCCAAACATGTTGCGTTAACTTATTTAACTACTTTCTTATATCTGATCTATGTTGGTTGATCAAGCCTGCTTTTGGGCTTGCAAAACTTACTTTTTGTGCACTCTGATCGTTAAAATGTCAAATTGAGTCATTCTTTACTTTGAATGCAATATTCACACTTCAACACCTACACTTTTCTTTCAAATAATAAAACTGTTGATTTGAACTTCGGCACGCTTGGTTTTGTTCTGATTTTGTATTTTGTTTTATAATAATTGCACCAATTGTAATTTCTTTTTCTTTAATTTCAGAAAACTCCTTTCCAAACTTTGGCTTTCTTACTGGTTATAAAGATCACTGTTACCGTGTCTATTCTGTGTCTTTGCCTTTGTAAAAATCACTGTGTTCTTTGCATGTTAAAATACCCTGTCTACAATATTCACACTTAAAGAAAAGCATGTAGTTAGTTAAAGTTGACTATGTACAGAATTACAGATTGTACATATTTCTCATTGTTGTACAGAATTACTCAGTTGACATTTTAGCGATTTGATTGCACAAAGGGTAAGTGATACTTATTCTATAATTTTTCAAGTCCAACAACAGGTTTAATCAACCAACAACGATTGGACATAAGGCAGTAGTTAAAGAAGGTAAGGCAACAGGTTAGGCCGGACACACTAATGTAATCATAAATAAATTCCTACTTGCGTACATCAGCACTTGACAATAGTTCCAAGGACAACTGAAATATAGTGAGGTTGAAGACTTAAACACTGGAAGTTGGGGGCATAAGGTAAGATCTTTCGTTTCATCTTTATACCGTTGGCTGATTACTATTTCGAATAACTTACGGAACTGTAAATAACAATGAAGTGATTCCTACCCACATTGTAATTCCATCGCCATCATATTGTTATATTTTCATACACATGATGTGATTAGAGTTTCAATTTCTTTCGGATTAGTTCGCATCGAGTGTCTAAATAGAGACTGAAGCATAACTTATTCGATAACAGATAAATATGCCACCTTTTCGTAGGCAATTACAAACGGTTTAGATTATATTGTGTCCTATTACTGTGAGCCAGTTGCAGTTATGAGCTGTTAAGTACGGTTTGTCTTGACCTAATCTCAGTTGCATACTTTCTGTCTGTTGGCGAGTGTCCTTAGTCGGGAACTGGCACTGTTAGGCAAAAGAAAATAGGGAAACTCTCCTAACAGCTGTAATGTACTTTTGTTAAGTTTAAATTGTGTTAGTATTTCATGCGGAAAACTGAAGTATAACCATATATTAAACAAAAAAAAAAAAAAAAAAAATCTCAAAAGAGATTATAGTAAATAAAGCAATGTGTCTGCATGAGGATTCAGTGTTGATAAAGTATGACAATGTAATTTGTTTTAAATAATAAACTGTAATTAAAGAAATACACTGCAGTCCCGTTTAACCGATTTTCTAAGAAAGAAAAAAAAACGTGCGTGACACCAACAATGAGTACAGTTTTTTTTTCTAACAGTTATTTGTTAAACAGTAAATTCATTGTTACGGTGTGTTGGCAGTACTCATCACTCTCCCCAGTGTTGACAATTGGCAATTTAATTATTTTCGTACACCGATTAGCTAGTAAAAATATATTTCAGCTGTTAACTATAATTTTGGCTAATTCTGCAGTCATTGTTGTGACGTGCTAATTTATTAATGCTTTTCCTTGTAGTAGTGTTTACACTGTTCTTATTTGTATCATTATCGCTTACATGTTCCAGTCTAACGACAAATCTTGATATTCCACCTTCCAAAAGCTAATTTCAACACGCGATTAATTTCCATAGGAGTGTTTCGACAGCGTTTCTGGATTGTAACATGCTATCGTTATAAACGTTCGCGGGGCATTAGCTATTTCAATTAGACTAGAACACATATTTACCCGCAACAAGGGAAATTATAAACGTACCTGTTAATAATAATAGCAACAATACTTCTGGACAGGAAAATTGTTCCAATCATATAGGGCTAGTCTAAATATGCGAAGAAAGAAAAAGATAAATTCTCTTTTCAAATAAACTTTGTAAGCTGTATCAATTTTAACAGAATGAGAGATGAATAATTTTAAACAGAATGAGATCTGAGGTATGAATTGTTCTCTCAATAGAAACAGTTTTAATAAGGATTATATAATAATCTCTTCAAACAAGTAAGTAGCATTTACGACAATCTGACTCTAAGCCTATTTCTGAATTATTTCAATATTGAGTGTTTTGCTTCGAATCTGTCCGCTTAAATACATTACTAATGATCCAAATTATACACTCACCATTCATGACACTGAGGTGAAATAAAATATATGTACTTGGATCGCCACAAAATATAACTCCGACGATTTACATTATTTCATAATATAAATTCACTGACTAGAAATATGAGGTATATTTATATCATAGAGACGAAATCTTCAAATCACTTCTAATACTTTCAGAACTCAATAAAATTCTTACGAAAATTCCAATACCATGAAGGCTTATTGTAGTGCCCATATGACTTAATGAAATGGTCCAAACTTTTCCAAGAGTCAGACTCCCGCTTCAGCTATTCCACTCTGAATGACGTAAATATAATCCAGAGGCAGACGGCTTGCATAGCTAGTTCATAAACCCACCTGATATAGAGCTCACTTTCCGCATATCCGTTTTGCATAACTAACAAACTAACTCACTTCATTCAGAAGAGAGAAAGAAAAAAGAATCTTAACGTCAATACTGTATAGGCTGGAACTGTATACTTTTAGTGTTGTGGTTGTTCAGTGGTACACCGATGTACAGCTAGCATTAATGCAAGAATTTGGAACAAAGGAATTAATTCAAGGAACGTTTAGCGCCTTTAATCAACAATGATAGTGAAGTGTACTGTAAATATTACAAGTGTGTACGATCTGCTAGTTGAGACTTGTATATAAATATTCAACACTGTATACCTCCTCTTCCCCTCCCCCTCCCAAAAAAAAATTAAAAAAAAAAAAATTAGTCTGGTTTAACCGAACCTTTGTTCAATGGAAGTACCATCGGTTCCACCAAATTCGGGTAAACAGGACTCTGGTGCAAATAGTTTATTTTATTTTATTTTATTTATTTATTTTTTAAGTAAGTGAAACATCTATTAAAAACATTTCTCTAAGGAAAACATTAAAATTTGAAGAGAAAAGTATGAGTGATTTTGTGATTTGTTGATTCCTGACGAATTGTCGGACAAAACGCCAAGGCCCTTAGCATAAATTTGATTTAGGTTCATATATTCAGTTGTTTCTAACGTTTTTCTGCTATTTTAATATTTTACTCGTCAGTACATTGTTTTAAAGAGTAGCCTGTATTCATTCAAATAGGTCTAATTTCCAGACTTATAATGCTTCTTGATTGTACGTATAGTATGGCGTAAGTCAAAGTCTGTCTTCCCCTATATTTTTAATATAAAGATAATGGCTTCATACCTGACTAACAATGTAATAATGTAATCGGTCTGGACGTGTGATACTTGTTTGTGATTGGTCATCATATTTTAATTGTAATAAAGAGTTTAGTAGGTTAAAGATATTGTTCTCTTTTTGATATTTGTACATATTTCTTAAATTTACTAGATTTATTTTATTTAGGATGTCAAAACTTAAATATAATTAATTTACTTAACTAATTCGTTATTTAGGTAACATTACACTATAATTTATGCTGTGCTAATTATTACGGGTCCATGACATTTGGGCACAGACATTTAAACGCGGCCGTTTGGGTGCGAAACATTTGGGCGCAAAACCTTTTATCCAAATAGGTTTACCTACCTACATATGTTATTATGTATTTCGTAACTACCAAATGTTTAAGCACTGGAAATTTCGAAAAACTTGCACAAATAATTTTGCAAGAACTAAAAATAACATCCTGAACACAGCGAAGTTTCTGCATATCATGCACAACTTGTCTCTACCAGTTGGAAAGAAATGGGAAGAAACCGTAGAACACTATTGACTGTTCGGTCTCCGTATTATGCGGCTTAGTTTTAAAAGAGTATTTCCTTTTAATAAAATAAGACATACGTAATAAAGACATGTAATTTGTGTAAAAGTAAGATGTACATCTGTCGCTAATGTTTAATTATTTTAAAGATGTGACTATATATTCATACTACACTGAGCACTTGATTTTTTGAGTCAGACATTATTAAATTTATCTTAAAATGCGTGGTACAAAACATAAGAAATGTTTTAAGTACTGCCCTGTACCAAGAGGTCAGAAGAAACGAATAAGAATTGATTTTGGAATAAAAATGGTATTTTTAATTATATGGGTGATTCAGGAAGTATTTATTGCCTGCTTTTTTGTTATTTGATCTGTCCATTAGACCGGATAGTTGATACTCTATTGTATTAATAAAAAGTTATATTTCAGATTTGATAAAAGTAGGCACTTATAGGCACTAATATGCCAAATAAAATTTACTGTATGCAGTCTGTGACACCCCAAAACAATATTTTGTCCTTTATAATAGATCTAACGTAAAGGAACGATACGATTGGGAGGCAAAAGAAGAACAGCATTATTTGCAATAAGGATATGGAATGTGTATGACAGAGTTCTCAGTGACCAGTTAAAAACGAACAACCACGCCGAAGTAGCTCATCGTGGATTACTTTGCGCCCAAACATCTCGCACCTAAACGTCTGCGCATAGATGGCCGCGCCCAAACACCCTGTTCCGATTATTTCTATCTCCCGGTGTCTTTGCCCTGCTCTTCATAGCGTAAATTCCACTATAGCATGCATTCCCGTATTGTCAAGTACACACAACTGAGTCCTAATGTAGTAGTGTTGCCACCACGTTCGATGAGTGATTTCTGATGTCATACCTGGTCCTGTTGTGCTCATAACTCAGTATAAATCTGTTGTATGATAAATGAAGCGATAACTACGCGCTGTTGTTTTGGGCTTGCTCCCTTAGTTATATCGACTAGCATATTTATTTCATTTTTTTTTTCTTTGTTTCTAAGTGATTATAGATTATATGGTTGGATTTAATACGCTGCCTTCAGCAAAGAGTAGAATACAATATTAAGTTTGTTTTTTTAAATTTTATTTTAAAACGGTGTGAAAATTAATAATGTAAGTGTATGAGACAACTTTGTGATTACCCGTGCCGAATGATGTAAAGTCAAATTTTTCTCTTGTTATTGCAATATTCTTTTCCCAAGTTAAAATATTTTGTTAGCGTAATTTTGGGAAAAATGTTATTTTGTGGTTAAAATTTTGATTTATTATAGGAAGTATTAAATGCGGAAGACATGTCGAAGTTGACCGGAATTCCACCAACAGAGACTGTAAAGTGTTTACTTTTGCTGTGCAATGCAGTGGAAATAGGTGGTGAAGCTGCCAGAACTGTTGCTGAAACATTGCTTCAAAGGTAAGCTTTGGAGTCATCTAATGTATTTATTATTTTGTTCTAAGCATACAGTTATGCCCTTAAACTAATGATGGGGATTGAGCCTGAGACCATATTTTCACAGGCAAGCGCACTGATCGTTCGACTACAAAACATTTCTTAAATATAAGTATAGTAATAAGGTGCTAAAGGGTTCAATCTTAGACAGTTTAACTTAATATTCTTGTTTTTTTTTTTTTTAAGTTGAGTGTGTATGTAGATCTGCATGTATTGGTTGTCAGTTTGACAAATTACCAGAACCAGGTCATTATCCGTACTGTATCACTAGCATGACTATACTCCAAAATCATCTTACTACTTGTATTCACTTCGTAGGTGTAACCCAACCATTGTTACATCTCAAATAACATCTTCACACTTACGTCATTCCAAGAGGTAATGTGTACCAATACACAGAACAGAAGGTTGTTCGCTGTGTATCCGTTTTCGATTCAGTGCTACCACATGGCGTGTCGTCCTGGAACTAAGGTTTGCTGGTGGGAGCAGTGTTGTGTCTGACCTTGTAGGTGCGTGAGTGTTATTAAATGGCCCCGAAAATCAACCGGTTTTGGGAGGCCCCTTTCCATGCTAAGTTTTCGTACGTACGCATTGTTAAACAGTGTCGGAAGAATGGGTTAACACTCAAGTTCACTGCTGCGAAAGATATTATAGGCCATTACACACAACAGGCTCTCCTTGCGTAACATTCACCCACGAAAACTACCAGGAGAGGGGCTACAAACAAAGTGACACCCGTAGTGCTAAGGGAGATCCGTCGATTGGCGTGTCAAGAAAATCTCCTACGCAACGTGATATGGGCCACAGACTCCACCTCGCACCGTCAACTGTGAACAAAACAATACACAAGCGCCTCAGGTTAAGTGTGTGCGAAAGCCCTGTGTAAACCACCTGCTATCGCCTCACATTGCGGAAAGTAAGACGAACTGCAGGAAAGTTTATGAAAAGTACCTGGCGGCTTCCAAATGGAAGAAAGTTTTTACAATTGGATGAATCATTTTGTCCATTTCACTGCTGGTGGTCACATTCGGGCAATCAGATACTGTGACATTGACGGCGAAGGGTGCAGCCGCTTTGTTCGTCAGTGCAGGGAAAGTTTCCCTTGCGGCTTCATGGTTATTACGGGATTCGGATAAGAGGGTAAGTTGCTAATACGTAAAGCGGATGAAAATGTGAAGCTGAATGCAGGATACTTCCAAGAATCCATTCTGACACCTATTTATCGAAGAGACGTCCCACAATTGTATGCAATGGACGCGAACCAGGTGGTGATCTATATGGACAAGGCTTCGAGTCATACTCATACCTCCAGAACATCACCATGTTTTTATCAGGAATGGCAGAGGAATTAGGAATTCGTGTCATTCCGTTTGAAGACATTTCTGTAAAAAGCCCAGATGCCAGTCCAATGGATTTTTGCGCATTTAGAATGTTGAAACGACGTCTTCAGCATCTCTGCCCGCGCACCCTGGATGATCTATGGAAAGCGTGCAGGGAGGAGTGGGGCAATTTTCATGCCTGTCCTGCGCCGGAGCTTGCTGCAATAGAAACTGCGATGTCGTGTGATAGTCCACAAATCTGGAGCTCCAATAGAACGTGATCGATATGGTGGCTAGTATCTCTTTAAGGTGAGTACCCGTCAAAAATGGTTGGATATAAAGCGAAGAACATTCTGTAATTCACAAAAGCATATGAAACACTGAATCCTCACTATTTACCTCAACTCGATTTGATACTGTTTCCACAGAATATACCACAGCTTTTAACAGTAGAGTATGTGTCTGATTCCGCAACCACCATCTAACTACTACACTCTACATTAGGGATAAGTAGTATTACCATGTGAAGATAGTAACCTTATGAGTATATTGCGTAAGAGTGACCCCGTGTAGCGTAGTTGCTTACACTTTCGCCTTGGGTGCGAGTGATCCTGGGTTTGAGTCACGGTGGGGACATGGTCGGAAAGGTATAAAAGCCTTCGCAGGCCATCCGTCCTGAATGAGATTTTTCCTGGGCTTTCGTCATTCACACTAACCAAGTGCTGGAATGATACCTCAAACACAAAAATCCCAGGCAGTGTGCAGAAGGAAGGAAGGATGATCGCCGTGGGAGGTCATCCTTCATAAATGGCTGTGGCATTTATTCCGAAGTTGGTCGTCCGCTTGTATTTCGACAAAAAAAAATAATAAAGCTACGAAAATTTTAAAATCATCAATTTTTAGGGCCGCTTTAAAAGTGTATAATAGAGTGGGATAGGGTAGAGTAGAGTAGGGTCGGGTTAGCTTAGGGTTAGGGAAGGTTGGACCCATTTTGTTAAAATTAATAGAATGTAATCTCGTCTCTGCATAGGGATACCAAATGGAGCGTCTCTGTATATCTGCAGTCATGTTCACAATACAAACGCTCGTTACTTTCCCACAATCTAATCATGCGGTAACCTTGCGCGAAGTAGTTCCTTCCGCTTGCTAAATAGTTCCATATTTATAACCGCTTATAAAAACATGAACACAACTTCCGCTCTCCTTACATATTATCAAGCACACAAACGAGCAAATTATCCATTTCTTCCCCGTAAATTTTCAAAATTTTACTAGAAACGGACGACCAACTTTGGAACTTAACCCATGGCCGTAGATGCCGAAACGTTAGAAATATAATTCCTTATATTGTGTAACAGTTTTATTGGTCATATCGAATGAGATCTACTTTTTGGAGCTTCGTACATGCTTAGAAGGTCATATCGTTAATTTTGTTTGGCTTTGATGTTAATCTGGTTGTAATTGTAGAGTGTGTCAAAGAATGTCCCTCTGTCAATATTTGCATCATATGAAATTTTAGCTTTTGTATATATTAGTTTAAAAGTTACAACGGCGTATCGAGATAAATGGTGCACCTTGTATTTATATTTACATTATTTTCATGTAATAATACACAAAATAATTCAATTAATAAAATATATAATACATGAAATAATTTGCGGATGCTGTGTATGTTTTTGTTTATAACTTATCGTGTGAAGTTGGGTAACCTCAAGTTCAGCTGTATTGCTGGAGTGCCGCGCCTGTCTTCTGTAATCAAACATCAAACTAAAACATGACCAGGGCCGCGGTGGCTCAGTGGTAGAGCATTCACTTCTGGTACCAGAGGTCCCTGGTTCGATCCCATCTCGCGCCAAGTGAATTTTGTGGTGGACAAGCAGCGTGTGCGTGTGTTTCCTCGGGGTTCTCCCGTTTCCTCCCACTTTCTTCATTCCACCATTTCATTCATTACTCATCATCACCATCTCTAGCCTAACCGGCATAACCGTAGGACGTCAAACTCAAAGATTTCATTTCATTTTTTTCGAAGGATAGTCATATTTTATGAAATGAAATTTTTACGTTTTATGTCCCACGATTATGCCGGCTAGGCGAAAGGAGACAGTGATGATGAGTAATGAATGAAAAGGGGAATGAAGAAAGTGGGAAGAAACGGGAGAACCCCGAGGAAACCCACGCACACGGTGTTTGTCCACCACAAAGTTCACTTGACGAGGGCTGGGATTGAACCCGGAACCCCAAGCAAGAGGTGAACGCAGAGGTTCCTTAAATCAAAGAGACTGTTGTGGCGTTACGCCAACAATCTACATAGTAAGATTCTGTTCACTGACGAAAAGGTGTTCACAATTGAGCAGGCCTACAACGCCCAAAATGACCGTGTTAATGCCACGTCAACGAAACTATCAAGAAGCTTAAATGCATATAAACCGTTCACAACTTATTGATCAACATTTGGAATCTTTATTTTTGATGATTTCAAAAGGAAACATTTTGGCCAAAATCGACAACAATGTAATTATAAATAAAATATATAAAAGGACCACAAAATCCAGAAGACTCCAGAGGCAAATTTGTTTACACCGCTGAGATATATATGAGAGAAAACTGCTTATTCAGAAATTAGAATAGCACTACTGGCAACAGACGTCTATAAATGGCATGATACTGACCAATTGGTGTATGCTACCGCCTTTTTTATGGGGCCAGTCCACCTCTGTAGCACAATTTTTTGATAAGTAATTAGTACCCCATATTCTCGTGGCACAAAGCAATATTAGAAGAAATCAGTATATACTCCTTATACTTAATTTTATGAATATTTAATGTTTTACTTACATGTATTGTATTATTTCTTTAAGACAAAATGAGGAAATAGCAATTGGTGGAGGATTTGCAGACACATTAGTGCTTCCAAGCCACAGCCAGGAAGTTTGTTCGGAGCAACCATTTACTGTTGGAATAGCTATTTCTGGTCCAGAGGTAAAAGCAGTATCAACGATTGTACGTCATACTGTGAAGAAACCGGCTGGCGTTGAAAAAATCATTCAAGAGGTAAATACAGTCTGTAACTTTTCTGCAATTACCAGTTCTATTCATAGTTTCGTTCTTTAAAAAAGAACGTATTTCACTTCTTTTCTTACAGTTAAATCTGTAATCTGTAAGATAAGGTAACGTTTCACCTTTTAAAAATCTCACTAAACACGTACAAGTGTTAATTGATTTAGGTAAGATAAAATGGTTGCGATGAAAACTCGTTATTAAAGTGAAATGAACAAGCTTGGATGGTTTATCAAGAATCGCGCAATATTTCTGATCAATTCAGTATAAGAGAAAAATGAGCTTCCCTCCATCCATGGTCAGGCATTTCTCAGGGGCTTCAGAAAACGAAAAAAAAAAAAAAAAAAAGAGTTGAGATCAAAATCAGATGCGGCAAAACTTTCGAGAAATCACTCTCTGGTTTCAAAAATTGCTATAATTCTTCGTCTGGAATTTATTTGGCCACTTGACTTTGTAGTCAGTTTTATAACAACATGATAAAAAGAGACATAACCACGAGGATTAAGGAACATATGACCAGAGGCGGACTGGACCGCCCGGATATGGGCCCTGCCCTCTGCAAAATCCCTTGAAATAATGCTCGATTAGTTTTATAACTAATTCAAAACTCCATTCTCGTTCATACTACGAGAACCAGTGGCGTAACTAACGGGCCCGCAGCGCTAGCGAAAGGGGTGTACTAGGTAGAGAGACTCCCTGCCCAACCCGTAGCCTTGTTTGTTGAAAAATCAATAAGGCAATAAAAAAAAGTCTCGAAAATACATGTAAGTTATTAACTCGAAAATGTTAACTCGTCCATAATTTATGTATTCAATAATATGTTGTGCAATCGATATCACATAAAGAGCACGGAGCTGATTCTCCTACGGTAAGGAAACCGTGTTAGACATGGAGTTGGAATCGAGTGGTGGCGACAAATAATGGTCCCCTGAGCACAGTGGTGATGTCAGAAAACGGGCCGAAGCTCCAGAAATCTAGCCCCGAAGTTTCGACCTTGGGTACCTTCTATTCACCAATGAAATGAATGGTAAAGGGAAAAACAGAAGGAATGTCACAAAACTGCATTTTCGAGAAAACGGCGTTTTAATATTGAAAACCACGTAAAACGAATAGGATTAGTTAAATCTTTTGTCCCTTTTTACATGGACATTTCTACATCTACGCATGCATAGCATATACAGTCAAATAATACCAAGATTCACAAACAGATAGGACAAAGCACCCGATAAAGCATATACATGGACATTCTTTGTTTTTTCCCCTTACCCTTCAACGTAGTTCTTGAACGTGAGAGGTAGCAATGGAAAGGGCATGGTCCCCTCAGTACAGCGGTGATCTCACAAATCAAGCCCGGGGTGTGATGTCCCCAGATATCGAGCCCCGAAAGTATAGGATCGGGTGCTTTCTATTCATCAATGAAGCGCGGAGCTTTAGGACGTGGTGGTTGCATTGGAAAGGGTCGGTTTCCCCTTGTACACCGGTGATGTAAATCTGACCGGGGCCCGAAGCCCAAAAAATCGGGACCCAGAGGATGATCATGCCGTATTCTCCATACTTTTTGCTCATAAAAATAAGCTTCATTATTATCCTACCTGATTGTTATTCAACCGAACATTACAAGACAATACTTTGATGCTGCATGTCGGTAAGGGACTGCGCAATATATTAGATATCGAATAAAAGGGACCTGAACCCAAACATGTGGGGCCCGAATTCTTGGGTTTCGGGCCACGGGACCGATTTCTAAAATGCCCGCTGTGCTCAGGGGACCCAGTTCTTTCCAACACCACAACTCGCGTTTCCAACTTAATGTCTAACACGGTTTCCTTACTGTAGGAGAATTTTCATGAAATATTCTCCATGTTCTTATCCAAAAGTAATAAAGACATTACAAAGCTGTAGGAATTAACAGGGAATTGGTTTGGGACAATTTATTTTTATCGTATATATAAAGTACAAGGGAAATAGTGAACCGCAATAGAAACGCACCACTCCTTTCTTGCAAATCTTTATTTTTTAACTTATGATTTTTATTTTTTTAATTAATTAATTAATTAATTTATTTATTTATTTATTTTTTACTTGTTTTGAGAACTCGGGTAGAAGGAGGTCTCCATTGCTGACGCAATCATAGTTTTTTTTTTTTTTTTTTTTTTTTTTTTGTTAAGTCAATAAAGAGGAAAAAGGGTAGCAAGATGGGGTTTCTAACTCGGTATACCTAACAATAGACCACGAATATTGACGGGGTCCCATTTGTGAATATTACAAGGGGTTAGGGGTACACGACCTTAGTTACGCTACTGATAGTAACATTGAAAATAACTAGGCACGTAGTCAAGGGCCCAAATCCCCCCCCCCCCTCCATCAAAACCTGAAATGAAAAAATAAGGAATGCATGAAGGCCAATGAGCGGAATATCCTGGAAATTCAGGGAATTTAAAGTTTCTAGAAAAGTTACGGAATTCTCAGAATTTCTGCTACTAGTCAGGGAAATTTCAAACTTTCGAAAACAGTGCCGTTCTGTATTAGTGTAGACAGTTTTTAATCATAATCTTTCGTGATCACTTCTCTGCAGTATCAAGCATGTTATTCCAGAAAAAGTTTTCTACTGCTCCTTTAATTTGTCATTTGAAATAGACGGTAGTTGACGGAATGTGGAAAGAAAGCTCTGTTAATATTTGATTCAACAGAGAAAGGAACACAGATAAACGAACCAATTTATGTTGCCAGTAAAATAGTTTAAAATGATCGAGCCCTTAGTGTGATAACCACAGTATTTCATCTCACGGACTCCCCCATTACGAAATCATGGCTAATATGTGGAATAATTCATCCTGGGGAAATGTATGGATCACGAAGGGCATACGGGTGTTTAATAAGGATTCCCCCTCCCCCGATGCAAACAGGTCACGAAAAAATATTACCATTATATTGCCATAATTAATCGTTGTCGTAACTTGGAACCCGATTAACGATGAGCTTTCTGGTATTTTCTTAATACTTCATTTCAGAGCGATTAGCAATGAAGCATAATCTCACTAGGGGTAAAAGTGGATTTGTAAAGGTAAGGGGACGGATAACATCACTCCGTCTCCCGTGCCTATCTTCGTCCATTGTATTTTTTTAGGAAGTGGAGGGACACCATAGATAATTTTTGAAGTGGGGGAACGGCATCCTGCGTTCCCCTTACTTTTACCGCTGAATCTCACCCTTCCAATCACTAGAAAATAAATCCTAATTCTAACTATATATAAAACTACATGAGCTGACATAAATTATTGAGCACTTCCTGTAGGGCTACAATGGTTAAATTTGACATCATTGTAGCTTTTCGGGATAAATCCACTGGAAAAATGCCAAAAGTGAATATTTTTAATTTTTAGGGGGTCTAAACAGGGGATGAAAAATTTCCCCATGTTATTTAAATGGACCTTTTTTTGAATCTATAATCTCGTGTTTTAGTTACTTAGAATTAGAATAAAAACTTGAAATTTGGTATGCTTGTACGTTTTCTTAACACTACCTAAGTAAATCAGTAAAAATAAAAAAAAAATAAATAAAAATAATCCAACTTTAGAGTGGTTTTATAGGAAACTGAAAGATCTTTCCCGTTATTTATGTGGGACACCTTTTACACCCCCAAATTATTGAGCACTTCCTGTAGGGATACAATGGTTAAATTTGACATCATTGTAGCTTTTCGGGACAAATCTACAGAAAAATTGCCAAAAGTGAATATTTTTAATTTTGAGGGGGTCTAAAGATTGGATAAAGAACTTCCCCATGTTATTTAAGTGGATGGTTTCTTGGGATACAAAATCTTATCTTTTAGATAGTTGAAATAGGAAAAGAAACGATAGAATTGTGCGTTCAAGAGATGCGAGGCGGTAGGCCGAGCAAAGACAGTGTGGGGGCTTCGCCCCCGTATGGACAAATTCAGGAAATATGAAGAGCAAGTTCACGAAATTCACTGCTGATGCACACGGCGATAGATAAGAAATGCGAGGCCGTAGGTCAAGCAAACCCGGGGGCTTGGGGGCGGAGCCCCCAGCTAGCCAAAGGCTAGTTTTCTATCATGAAATCACACTTTTTTTTTTATTAAGTTGCAACACCGATTGTTTTCACTATCATCTAAAACCTTGAGAAGATAAAAAGAACCGCGCTCGTTGTTGTAACCCGAACTTGTTCTTTTTTTTAAAAGGTAGAATTGAAAAGCGTTAAAAAAAAATCAGATTATAACTAAGTAATCACTATTCGAAGTATTCTTGTTTAGTTTCAGTACAGTTCCGGTAAGTTTCCGTACCATTGCTAAGAGTTAGTAAGTATAGTACGCAAATAGCGTCATATTTGTGACGCCAAAACTGTATCAAGGATCATGGGCGCCGACTATGTGGGTGCTCCGGAGCTCCAGCACCCACACAAATAATCTTGTGGGTGCGGCGCATAGTTTGATAAGAACAATATAAAATAAATATTTCTCACTTGCCATTATCAAAAAATAATAAGCAACTAAAACATTGGGATGGAAGTTAAAATTTCTAACCTCTAATTTCTAAAATTTCAAACACAATTTTTTCTTTGGAAAGGCAACCAAGCAACATCTTGTCCTCTTCTTTGCCTGTCTCTGTCGTAGTTAAAGGCAGTCCCCATACTACTACTACTACTACTACTACTACTACTACTACTACTACTACTACTACTACTACTACTACTACTACTACTACTACTACTACTACTACTACTACTACTACTACTACTACTACTACTACTACTACTACTACTACTACTACTACTACTACTACTACTACTACTACTACTACTACTACTACTACTACTACTACTACTACTACTACTACTACTACTACTACTACTACTACTACTACTACTACTACTACTACTACTACTACTACTACTACTACTACTACTACTACTACTACTACTACTACTACTACTACTACTACTACTACTACTACTACCACCACCACCACCACCACCACCACCACCACCACCACCACCACCACCACTAATAATAATAATAATAATAATAATAATAATAATAATAATGATAAAGTAACTTCTCAATTTTTGTTATATTGAGTTATTGTTATAATTTCTTATCAAGGTGAAGTCAGTAAATCACATGTGTTCCTCTTGGTTTCATAATGGAAATTGTGTTACGATCGCAATTGTTTTTTAACTTTGAAAATCCTGTACTGGAAAAAGACAGTAAGAATGAGTCGAATTCTACAGTACAGTTAAAACTATTCATCAGTTCTTCATACAAAATCTTATCACACAGCAAGTGCAACTTAAGTGTGTAATCATTCTGAAGTTATATATTGCACATAATTTTCACGGAGATGTTTGTAATTCAACAAATGAGACCTTTAGCATTCCATCTATGTTTATTTTATTTGATATTTATACACTTGAAACACATTGAGTGCGTTTACCTTCAGACTTGTACAAATTCAGCGAATTGTATAATCTACATTGTTACGATGTTATAATTTTATATTTCAATATTCAACAATTAAATATTCTTACAAATTACAGTTTGATTCAAATGTTTAGTACGGTAACCATTTTCTTAATATGATTGTTGTTTTCCTTCTATCTTCTTCTTATGGTAATATAAAATGTAGCCAAAAAGAAAGAAAGAAAAAAAAAAACGAACGCAGATGTAATATCAAAAGTCATTCTTACTGAATTACATTCTGAAGTTATTACATTCTAAAGTTAGTATCCATATTAACTTAGTGTTCCCAGTTGTTTAGCTTATCACAGTTTACGTATGTTGATAAGAGTGTGTGTTACTTTTGACACAACAGAAGTACATATCAAGATGTACTTTGTCACACAAGCATTCGGAAGAGAAGAAAAATGTGCTAACCCTTTTTAAAGTTAATTCTGTCTCAATCGGTCCACAGGATTGGTAAGAACAGAAATTGAAATGAGCAAGTTTTCTTTTAGTCCTCTGAGGATGAAGCGAAGAATGCTCCGAAATTTGTGCTCACTAGTTCGCTTTTACCGGATGGTTCATTACGGTTTACTTGGTGTTTCACTTTTTCTTACACGAAACCATGTAATGTACCAAAATTTTGAATTTCTTGCTATGAAAGTTACAAAAGCTGAGGAAGAAATGTGCTTGAATAATAAATAAATAAATAAATAAATAATATCAACTTGCTATCAAGGTGTCTATTTCATTAGTTAGTGCAAGGGGGCACGGTAGCTAAGTGGTAGAGCGCTTATCTCTGGTACGTGGGATCCCTGGTTCGATCCCCGACCAAGTAATTTGTGGTGAACAACATCGTGTTTGTGGGTGGGTTTTCTCGAGGTACTTTCGTTTCCTCCTACTTTCTCATTCCACCAATTCTTCCATCATCATCTTTAATCTTCGTCTCTCTTGGCCGAAAGGGCATAATCGTGGGACGTTAAACTAAAAGATTTTATTTCATTTTATTAGTTAGTACAGTACAAATAAGAAAATACGATAATTAGAAGCTAATAAAAAAAAATATTTCCAAATGACATCATATCGTATAAATACTTAGTTTTAAGTCAAAACGTTTAAATACTTTTTAATGTTGAATTAATAGGGTTGTTTAAAAAAAATTTAAAACATCTTAGAGATAAATGCTTTTCAGGTTTGGAACTACCATGGTTTAATGTGTAAATAGTACATTATGGTGTCGGTATTTTAATATTTTGATTGCACATTTTGTTTATGTAAGATAGAATTATTTTTAGTATGAGGAAAGCATTAATAAATAAATGAGGCTCAAGCCATACTTACTGATTGAAGCTATAGGGTACATACTACATACAAAAAGTGGACCGATTTTCGAAGTTATATGCTACAGTAAACTCTGATGAATTCCAAGGAAAGTAACTTTTCAACACAAGGCTTAAAACAGATATATTTGTGACTTATCTGCCTATTCAAATTCTTCCTTCTCAATTGCATGACAGTACACTCAGTTGCATAAACATGTAGAAGTAAGTAGATTTACAGCAACGCTGTCAGAATTGATGGCGATAAGATCTCCGAGAGAATCGAAATTATTCAGTAAATAGATAATAAGAGATAAAAACGTAGGTTCACTTTTCTTGTGAAGTTCAAGCCAGTTTTTAAAAAAATTCAGTTACCAGATATATCAGAAATTAATTTTGCACTCTTTTCAATACATTTCAGAAGTACTGATAAATATTTGTTATCCCCACCCAGACAGAAAATGCAGGTAGTTTACAGGCGCCTGTGAAACATGCATAAACAGGCATATTTTTACAGGCACCTGTACGTGCGCCTGAAAATGGAACACTTTTAAACACATGAGACAGGTATCGATTTTTTTCAAGATCATTGCAAGTTCATTTCACGGAAACAGGTGGTTTTCATGTTGATGGGGTTGAAACCTTGCAACGTGAAAAATGCGTGTAAACAACATGTAGAAAGTGGAAAGACATGTACGTAACCGGCATATTCCATGTAGTTGACATATACGTTACCTCATGAGGATCTGACGACAGCAGCTTTTCATTTGATAAAAATGTAATTGACATGTAAAATACATGTGAAATACAGGTGTTAGAATACTAGAATGTAGGCTGCACGCTTTAAGGAGTAATATTACTATTTGATCCATCTAATCCAAGGGTCTGCGCACGCCTCTGTATATATGTGTCAGGACCTTGCATATGTACATGGCAAAGTGGAGACTTGATGTCTGGATATTGCATGTTCCCTACGCCTGTAACGTGAATGTTTCACTCTATCAACCTTGTCCATCGCATTTACCTGTTTAAGCCATTTACTCACTACACGTATCTGTTTAACCCATTTAGTGGCAGTCATGATCATTGCATGTTCCCATTCATCTGTGCATTGCCTATACACTGCATATAGGTGAGCTCACACTTTGCATGTATTACACAAATATTAAATATAATAACATGTATATAAATATAAAAGTGATCACTACTAGTGAATAAATCACTATAATAAGTGAATTACCATGTCACGCGAGAGAGAGCGGGGATTTTCATTATTCACTACTGGTAAATAAAGATACTAGGAATCTAGTCCATCATTTATTTATAATGAATTGAAAGGATGAGCTTAGTTGGCCCTCACAACTAATTCAATTTCTACATAAGGCACGACGTGAATGTCGGCACAATACCTTGGACCAACAAGCTCATTAAACATTGACAATCATTTACAATGAAATTATGTCTTTTACTCCAGTCCATTATCTAAAATAAATAACATTAATTTGAACCATTAAGTCAAATAGCTTTTGGACTTGAGTATTCAAAACTTGAATTAATTTCATATGCAAAATTAGTTAGAGAACAATATTAAATTAAAATTACAGTCCTGGCACATGGGCCTAAGGTGCTTGAGGAATTAGTCTAGGATCTATGTTACCTCTGGTATTAATCTTATGCATGACAAGAAACAAATAAAGAACAATCCCAACTTACATGTTTCCAAGTACATCCAACAGTTGAAAGGATAGACGGACAAAGTCTACGCGTGTACAGCGTACGGATACCGCGACTCGTATAGTTTCGTCCGATAATGATTTACTGACCAACTGAACGAACTGAACCCCTAGTAAATTTTTACTAGTGTTTTTATACACAGTTTGTTTTTCTCTTCTATCTTCCTGTTCTCTATTCTTGGACTTTCTTAACCACAAAATTGTTATTCTCTGTGACGTCAATCAGGAAGTCCTTGTTTATCTCGTCACAGGTCTACCTTGATATTGTCAGAAATAGTTCTTGCTTTCCCTTTCACTACACTATGTTTGTTGAAATTAAGAGGATTGTTTCCGTGAATTCTTTCTAGGTATTTTTCAATCAATTGTTTTTAATAAACAATAAAAAATTTCATTCTAGTCTCTATTCACGTTACACTCCTCCACTTAAAAACATACTACTGAGTGATCCTGAAATGGACACCAATAATTAATTTCAGGCTAGTCTTTTCGGAACACCCTGTATATTGAAACACTGGTAAACACTCACAGATCCAGGGAAGCACTAAAGCAAGAGGGAAGTGAAGAGTGATCGTCACAGCATATGGGTAAGATGCCAGACAGAGAACACGAAAGAATGGAAGTGAAAGACTGTGTGTCATTAATGGTACCAAGTTACATAACACAAAATTACGTAAATCGTAAAATAGACGAATGGTATGGAAGATTTAGATTATTCAACCACATAGTCTAAAATGTAACATTAGAAGTATTGAAACTACAACGTCACATAATCCTTAACATTATTAGAAGCTTGGAAACACTTTAGTCAACGTGAGATTTGTTGGAATTGAAACAGATATTATAACAATTGTTATGTACCAAGAGGTGAACATTAGTATTCCATGTGTATTTAAGAATGATATAACATATATACATCGATACCTAAATGAAAATAATACTTAAAACTACGAAATGAGATACTAATAATACATAGGGTATACATAATATAATATATATATTGTTGGAGATTAATTCTATATTGGTTTCTCTTTCGCACCAACCATTGCTCCAGTAAGTGAGATGCCATAGGCGTCTACTATTCTCTCAAATGCACATTCGCCATCACAGAAATAGTTAAAAGGTGATTAGAAGTTATGGAGTATGAGAGGTTAATCGTTATAACAATGCAGGGTGAAATCAAGAGACCAATGAATGAACGAAAAAAAAAAACATGACAGACTAGTTTTTTTTTCGTTTTTTTTTTTAATTACCCAACACCAAAACATATTTACATAGGTAATCATATTCGTGAAGTAGAACGATGATAATATGGGCTGGTCAAGGGAGCATTCATGGAATCAGGGGACGCAGGTGTGGACGGGGATGCTTCTGATGGACTTAGTAAAGACGACATAAGCACCGCAGTTTCACTAGTTACGGGATTCGTCCGTCTATGGGGACTATTCCTGTATTGAGACGTGATATTGGAATTATAGAATCGTGATCGCGGCCGTCGGCGGGCATATTTGTAAATACAAATACAAGCAATTAACGAAGCTATTAATGCCAACGAACCTAAACTGGCACAAGTGATCACGAAGGTGGATGCGTCAATGAGGTTTGCTGCCTGCGCCACTGGTATCCACAAGATCCACAAGAGAGTCCTGTAAGGAAAATATGGTCGGAATAGAGACGTGTACTGGGACGTCCTTTTATATATATATATAAATATAATGAATGACTCTACATGAAAGATAAAGGCCTAAACTTACACCATAATACACAGGGAAAATAATAGTTTATTTCTGAGCTTTATTTTTGAGGGTAGAAAACAGCGAACTAATATTAACAATTTTCCATATGGGGAAAGAGAACTTGTTACAGGTGGAGATAATTTTGTAACTTCCTCATACATGTCAGCGCTGAAATTAGGTCAGTTGCACATAGCTTTACCAATGACGTCACGGGGTTGCCATCTCAGTGAACCAGGAAGTAATGCGTGCAATTAATAGCGATCATGCACAGTACTTGGGGGAGATAGGCTAGTGACATCGTAGAGGGTAGGAAATCTTGACCTTGGAATTTCCAGCGTGGAACATGGTCAGACAGAACTTCCTTGTTGCAATGCAGAATGCTTTTTAGGGATGTGTCTACAATCACGTGTGTGAATTTTATACTTTCCGTAGTATTGTGCTCTGAGAAAAAAAATGCGGTGAGTGTGTTTTTCGTTATTAGGCGTTGTTAAGCCGCACTGGTGAGTACCTGTAAATTACGTATAATTTTTTTTTTTTTTTTTTTTTTTTTTTGAAAGAGGGAGCTATAATAAATGTGCCTTTAATATCGCAGGTTAGGGATGTTGGTATAGAAGGAAATGCATTCAAAAAGGGTTGCTGTAAAGGAAAGTGGAATACCACAATGAAGGGAGGGTAGGGTGTTTATTGGGCCTAACCACGACCTATGTCGTGTTTTCTTTGGGTGTTACACAATTGTGTCGTTACCTAACTTCGGCCTATGTCGAGGAATTCAGTACTAAGCTGCTTCCTACTTCTTCATCTTTACAACTGAATGCATTTTCTGCTTACGAAGATTATCAGTACATATATTTTCACAGAAATCTATGAGTAATATGTCAATGCTCATTTATGTATACGTGTTACTGCAGTGTTTAGAGGTGAACAAGTCTTATTTTTCAAATGCAAAAGAAGTTTACGCTCAGAATGGGGGGAATCTCCGAATGGGGGAAACGCGGGTTAAGTCCCCTCTGTGACCGACCATAAAAATCCGTAGTTCACAGGATTTATTTCCATTAGTTTGATATTGTAGGCGGCATAGGGAGTCAAAAGTATAAAACATAATGTCCACAAAATTATTTTGTCGTCTAGTGATTTGTTGTATGTACAAGTGGGGCAATATTATGATATGAGTGTGTTAGGGTACTAGCCCAATATGTGTTGCTCTATTTAATATCATACTATTTCCGTAATTTAAAAAAAAAACAAAAACAGATATGGTCAGTGTTTCTATGAGAAAACCTATTGTTGGGGGGGCATAATAGTTCGGGGGCCTAGTCCAATGTTTCACGTTACATATGCAAAGCTAATGACTTTAGTCGTTTCCAGGGGATCATTCATAGAGCTTCGGGGGGCAATGCCTCCCTCAGTTATGTCGAGGAGACACACTTCTGATGGTCGAGAAAGAAAACGTGTAGGATGACTTGTGCAACGAATGAGTATACATTCGTGCGTGTGCCGTAAACAATGCTATGCTACCTGCTAACAAGGGACGGTGCATTCACAAGTAATATGACGTGAGCGCATAACATATTATGTAAGCTAGAAATAGCATTAGTGAAAGTTGGAGTCCATGGCTGAGTCTCCTACAGTAACTGTAATAACGGAGGGGGAAGTGAATGAAACAGCATCGAGTAGAGAATTCCTTCTTTTTTTTAAAAAAAAAACTACTCTTTTCTTGCTAAAACTACTGGGAAAGAAAAAAAATAACTGAAACCGATTGTGAGAACGTGAAATAGAATTGGGAGTTCAAACATGAAGGTTGTTATTATACCAAACACTCATATACATGATATTCCACATTTGTACATCATTAATCTGACTGTAAATATTGCCTGTATTTGGTTACAAACTCTGGATTAGGTCCGTCTTCTGGAATGTAGAGTTTGAGGCGCGCTTTAGTGATCGGAACCTGTTTGTCATTGATAGTAACTAGATATGAGTTACCATCAAGTTTACTATGGATTTCGTGAGGGCCGTCATAGAGTTGTTGAAAGCTCTTACAATCTCCAGGTTTTGTGTATAAACGTCGGACAACAACCTTCTGACCGGGTAAGAATTCCGTCGGCGTTTTTCGCGAGTGTAACTTTTCTTGGCGACGCTCGAAAATCTGATTCCGTCTATGTAAAACGTAATCACGCATTTCACGTGCTTGTGTGAGCCGTTCATGATTGTCGAGGTTATCCTCCGGGGCATTCAATACACGATCTATGGCAAATACAGGTTGAATACCATACAAAATGGAGAATGGACTCACTCCAATCTCTGTAATCGGAGTCTTATTCACAGATGCCGTTGCAATGTGAAGAAACTCAGGCCAGCGTGAATGCTGATCCTTCGTGAGAAAGCGGAGCGCATTTTGTATATCGCCAATTCGACTTTCGGCGTGACCTAGTGTCTGATGGTGTGCGGGAAGGGCGTACTTTACTTCTACTCCCATACTCTCTAAGAATTTCTTGGTTTTTATGGAGGTGTGGCTGGTTTGACGATCTAAATACAAGGTAGATGGGCACGAGAAGGGAATCACGATGTGATCCATGAAAAAGTTAATAAATGCTTCTGATGTTGGGGATTTAATAGGTGCGGTGATGACGTAACCACTGGCGTGGTCAGTCGCGAGGTAGAAGTATTGATGCTTATCCGGTTCAGACGGTATCAAACGGCCAGCAAGATCAATGGAAAAACATCGTAAAATAGTACTCTGGGGCAATTGTTGAATAGTCTCCACAGAAGGGTTGTAAGAGCGTTTGAATAAGGAACACTCATGGCATTTCCGCAGTTTATTATGCAGCCATTTCTTCATTTGTGGGAAGTAATATTTTGCCTTCAACAATTGATACAGCTTAGTAAAGCCTGGGTGGGTCAAAGAGTGCGTGTGCAACTCAGCAAAAATAGAATCCCTTAGTTTGTTAGGGACACAGAGTACAAGTCTATCTTGTGGGATAGCTTTGATTTTTCGATAAAGAATTCCTTTGGAAATCGTGAATTCCTTTTTCCATTGATTATACTGTCTGTGCGATGTGTCATCTGCCTGTAGTGTTCTTAGCACTTTGCCAAAGAATGAATCTTGGCGCTGTAGTTCGCCAACATCAACACGCTTATCAAGTGCCAACAATTGAAATTCGTGGGGAGTTTCTTCCGCCTCTTCAATGGTGTCCTCTGTGACCGGAAGTGGGTTCCGACTAAGCAGGTCGCTTAATGTGTTATTCTGGCCCTTTATATGTTGGATTGTAAACGAGAATGTGCTAAAGAAATCTCGCCAACGCTGAAGTTTGCCACTCAGATGATCCGAACTTTTTAAAGCCGTGACTGCCGTCGAGTCGGTGTAAATTATGAACTCCTGACCTATTAGATATTTATAAAATTTGCGTAAGCCAAAATAGACTGCATACAGTTCTAATTCATAGACGGGCGGAGGTGTTTTCCGTGGGGGGTGACGCGATGATGCATATTGCACCGGATGCCATTCTGTGTCGGATGAACGCTTTTGTAACAGGCACGTTCCAACGCCAATGGTTGAGGCATCCACTACTAAGGCATGGGTGGTGTCAGTAGTAGAGTAAATTTGGAGGAGGGGTGGGCTTGTCAATGCTTGACGCATCTCTCCGAAAGCCTTGTCACGCTCCGGTGTCCAAATTAACTTTTTCGGTGCACCTTTTAATGCATCATACAAGGGTGCCAAATTAAGGGAAATATTTGCAAAAAATCCACGAAAAAAGTTAACTGAAGCTAACCATGACCGCAATTGTTTCACCGTCGTTGGTTTGGGAATTTTCAGAATTGCTTCTATTTTAGCAGGGTCAGGTTGTATGAGACCATTCTCAATAATGAACCCGAGACATTTTAAGCGAGTAACGCCAAACACGGACTTTTTAAGATTAAAGAGTACGTTATACTGTTGGGCAGTAGCAAGTACTTTATCCAAAGTCTCAAGCAGTTCTTCAAAAGTTTGGGCGTGTAGATATATGTCATCTACGTACATCGTGAGTCTACTTGGGTCTACATTTTCGAAAATGTCCCGTAAAACACGTTGAAGCATAATTGTGCTATTTACGTGACCCATTGGCATGGCTGTTAGCTGATACATCGAGTGTGTTAAATTTAGGGATGGGACCGAAAAAGACGTAAAAGGTCTATCCTTTTTATCTAATGGAATTTGGTAGAATGACTGTGTTAAATCTAAGGTACAAAAGAATTTAGCATCTGCCAAATTATCTATAACGTCCGCCATGTTGGCTGGAGCATCTCTTATAGTCAAGGAATGAAGGTTCAATTTTCTGAGATCCAGGCAAATACGCAGTTCATTAGAGTTAGGTTTTGGTATTACTAAGACGTTATTTCTCGTGGGAGAATCACTAAGCTCAATAATTCCCATCTCTAAAAGTTTAAGAATCTGTTCCCGCGCACGTTCTCTAAGACGGTGCGGAATGGTGAACATCGGAGAGCGAAACGATTCCCTAGATTGAAGATCTAATGATGCTTCATATGCTTCAATATGAGAAAAATCTACGTCTGACCATTTGAAAACAGTTGCGTATTTCAATAGTCTATCTCTAATCTGTTTTTGCTGTTGTGCCGTGAGATCTTGGTTTATGTTAAATTTAGATTGGTCAATGAGATGTCCTATCGTTTCCCTTCGCTGTTTAACTTTTTGTAGCACTTGCTGCCTAGTAGGAGTAAATAGCTTTCTAATGGTATTCACTCGCGCTGTTTCTGGAATGTCTGTCAGCTCAGACGCAATAGCTATAGGCGTTCCTTTATGAAACCGTTTGGGCTTGGAAGCCAAATTTACTACTGGAACCGCTATGTTGTCTACGCTGGCTGCCGTGTGTGCTATGAAACAACGTTTAAGGTTTCTGTTTATCGGCGTGTGAATGTGCAGAGTATTGAAATTACTAGCTAACGGGATTTCAAGTGGGACAAACGTCACTGAACGTGGAGGAACCGTGATAGTTTGTTTACAAACCAAAATTAAGTGTTTGTTTGTTTTCACCTGTTTTGCAACTTCTTCCGGCAACTTATTAATGCATTGTGGTAGTTTCTGTTCTTTGTTAGGAAAATAACCTAAATGACGTAATGTAAGCGTATTCGTCTGGTATTCAATTACTGCCTGGTGTGTTCTGAGGAAATTATTTGCCAAAATTATGGGGAATTTCGGAATGGGGATAAGCCGAAACAACACAGTAAAGAATTTTCCAGCTAATTTAATTTTAATATACGTAGCATGGGTCAGAACCATTGGTTTGTCACTGATACCATAAATGGATGTTTGTAACGGAAAAACAGACACGTTTTTTGGCAATGCGGACCACGGAATTATAGACGTTTCCGCGCCACTGTCCAAAAGAAAACGCTTCTTTACATCACCTAAATGACCTTCCACATATGCTAGTTGACCATCGAGGTGTAGTGGTAGCGTAATTGACGAAGTTGCATGATGTAGTGTTGTTGCTACAGGGGTAGGCTCGGGCAAAACTGCAGGAGCGGAGGGCTCCTGCACCGTACCTAGTTTTTTTGATCAGTAACGGCACTAGAAGTTGGGGGTGGTTGGGCTACCGGATGCGGCGTGGGTTGGTAGAATGGGTATGGAGGAGGAGGAGGGTATCCATAGTATGGATACGGTGCTGCATACGGAGGGTATGCGGGGGGAAGTTGACCAACATATGATTGGGGATTATTCCCAAGGGGCTGTTTATTTGCCTGTTTTTTCTTTTTGTTCTTGGGCTTCTGCTTCGTGTTACGTACTGGGTTCGATTCCATGCCTCTGTCAGAACCTTGCCCTTTCTTATGTCCCTTTTGCTGCCACGGTGGACAATTTTGACATGTCGGTTGTGCCTGAGGATGGTGATGCTGCCGCTGATAATGACCATCATTAGCAGGTGAATGTGCCCGTGAGGTGGGGGGGCGATAAGGTTTTTCGGCAAAATGGACATGCGAAACGGATGCCTTTTGATTAAACTGTAGTTGGAGTGATTCGAGTTTCTCCAATATCTCAGAAAAAGGATCTGCCTGTGCTACCGGGTTCGATTGCATTTTGGGAGCTGTTGCTGGCGATGCCACTGCATGATGCCTGGGATCGCTAGCTACAGTATCTTGGTCGCAAAGACGTTTGTGAAGCAGTAGGTCTGCTTTTTGCCGTGTGAACGCGTCCTGCACCAAAGCATCAAAATTAGGATACGTCTTTTGTGAAAAATAGTGCATATGCGATGGAAGCATAGCAATGACCGCGTCTGCTATGAAATCTTTAAACGATAGATTGGGATTGTATTTATCCGCTAAAAATTTCTTTTCGAATAAGAAATGTGTTAAAAGTTCTCCCGGGGCCTGCACTCGCGATCTATACGCATTCAACGCCGTTAAAGGTAACTGAGATGAACCGAACTGTTCTTCAAAGGCCGCTTTTAATCCTGCCCAGTCTTTTGTACGTAAAACATTTTCCTGTGTTTTGTACCAATATAAGGGAGGACCACTCAAACACGTGGGAAAAATAGCCTTTATGCGATCTGAAGACCAACCGTTAATCTCGGCTAAACGTTCAAAGTTCGCTAAGAATCTATCTACATTTTCGGAAGGTCCATCAGAGAACACATCTAAAGAAACAGAAGGGATAATCATCGAAACGGGGTTAGCACTATTAGATCTACTGCCAGAGCGCGTATTAGCCATAGTTAACACAATTACACACTAAGAAACACTACTAAACAAAAAAATGGCAAATTGCACTGAGAGAGAACAGCGAAAAAATACAATGTCACTTAAAGATTAGGAGCAAAGGTCATGCATAGCATAAAATCAAAACCAAAGTAGCATAATCCTTATAATTCCTCTATAAGTTCGGGGAGCCATATTACACAAATATTAAATATATTAACATGTATATAAATATAAAAGTGATCACTACTAGTGAATAAATCACTATAATAAGTGAATTACCATGTCACGCGAGAGAGAGCGGGGATTTTCATTATTCACTACTGGTAAATAAAGATACTAGGAATCTAGTCCATCATTTATTTATAATGGATTGAAAGGATGAGCTTAGTTGGCCCTCACAACTAATTCAATTTCTACATAAGGCACGACGTGAATGTCGGCACAATACCTTGGACCAACAAGCTCATTAAACATTGACAATCATTTACAATGAAATTATGTCTTTTACTCCAGTCCATTATCTAAAATAAATAACATTAATTTGAACCATTAAGTCAAATAGCTTTTGGACTTGAGTATTCAAAACTTGAATTAATTTCATATGCAAAATTAGTTAGAGAACAATGTTAAATTAAAATTACAGTCCTGGCACATGGGCCTAAGGTGCTTGAGGAATTAGTCTAGGATCTATGTTACCTCTGGTATTAATCTTATGCATGACAAGAAACAAATAAAGAACAATCCCAACTTACATGTTTCCAAGTACATCCAACAGTTGAAAGGATAGACGGACAAAGTCTACGCGTGTACAGCGTACGGATACCGCGACTCGTATAGTTTCGTCCGATAATGATTTACTGACCAACTGAACGAACTGAACCCCTAGTAAATTTTTACTAGTGTTTTTATACACAGTTTGTTTTTCTCTTCTATCTTCCTGTTCTCTATTCTTGGACTTTCTTAACCACAAAATTGTTATTCTCTGTGACGTCAATCAGGAAGTCCTTGTTTATCTCGTCACAGGTCTACCTTGATATTGTCAGAAATAGTTCTTGCTTTCCCTTTCACTACACTATGTTTGTTGAAATTAAGAGGATTGTTTCCGTGAATTCTTTCTAGGTATTTTTCAATCAATTGTTTTTAATAAACAATAAAAAAATTTCATTCTAGTCTCTATTCACGTTACACATGTTACAGGCAATGTGTCCAATTCTATTCCAATGTACAATACATGTGTCAGAACCTTGCATATGTGTATGACAAACTGGAGACTTGGTGCCGGAATATTACATGTTTCTTTACACCTGTAACATTAATGATTCACTCCAATCAATCTTGTTCATTGCATGCATCTGTTTAACCCATTTGTTGGCAATCATGATCATTGCATTTTCCGTTTATCTGCACATTGTATATAGGTGGGTTCACACTTCGCATGTACACGAAGATAATACAGGCAATGTATTCAGTTGTAATCCCATGTATTATACATGTGTCAGGACCTTGCATAGCGAATGTCGAATTGGAGACTTGTGCCTGAATATTGCATGTCTCCTATGCCTATAATGTGAATATTTACCTCCAATCCTCCTTGTTCAGCACACGTATCTGTTTAATCCATTTATTGGCAATCATGATCATTGCATGTTCCCGTTCACCCGTACATTGCCTGGACACTGCACGTAGGGGAGTTACACACTTACGCATGTACACGAAAATGATAAATGTAAAATAACATATATATTCTACATCAAGCGTTTTCCATGCTATACACTAATACATGGTATTTATATGTAATGCGAATGTCATATATGTATATTACATGTTGATAAACAGGCACCTTCCTTGTATTTTTCATTCTTACTGTATTGCGAATGATATCAACAATCCATTCAAGGTTCTTTACATGTACACATTCCCTCCATTTACTTGCATGTTATCATTTTAATGTACAGGCTCTGTACAACGCGTGATTCCGTGCAAAATTTTCAACAGAAGTTTAATACTTTTTCGACGTGCATAACACCTGAAAACAATGTGCCTGTAATATTTTCTTTACAACCTTATTGCATGTGTTTTCGCCGAAACAGGCGCCTGTATAATGCCTGTCAAAATCTGACAGGCTTTTACAGGCAGTTCCATCTACAAAACATTGCATGTTTCCTCAAAAATTTTCATAATAGTCGTCATTTTTAAAAACCCGTATTTGTTTCAAACATAACATAGATGTTGTTTTCGATATTTACATGTATATTGGATGTTCCCACAATAATAATCGCAGATGGAAGGATATATGCCAAAACTAATAATAATGATAAGTTGAGGAATAGGTCAAGTAATGGCTGGTTTTAGAGATATTAGTGGCAGAATCTTTGTGTGTTTATTGTCTATGAAGCTAAGCAGCAGTAAACAACGTAGTGTAGCAAATGGCAGTAGAGGCTGCACAAATAGAATATACTGTGCTCAATGCCAGAACTGAGCTGCATAACACTATCCAAAAGTAGTAAGAAAATTTTCATGATACTTTCGACTGTCAGTAGATTGTTAAAGTGGGAATTGCTCCTAACATTTCGTCATAATTTTCAACATTTTGCCTTTCCACTCTGTAGTTTTTGTTGTAATTTGTTAGAGCGCATTAGTTATTACTGTTAAATTCATTAATAATAGATACTTTAAAATAAGTTACCCGAGCATGCAATGTTAATCAATATGTACGTTGGTTATATGTGAGTTAAGCCTCCCTTTTAACACCGAGGCTATATGAATCATGAACTTACATCTAAATGTGTGATCTACATTGTGTGAGCTCCCACCGGGAATCAAACCCAGTTCACTACAGTGGAACTTTAATCGAGTTGTATGTATGTATGAAACGAGCCGTTACCCGACATGTATTTTGAGTTCTTATTTTGGCATCGGCTGTTCTTCAGATGCAGTATCAGTAAATAACATTCTCTGTTTGTTCTACAGTGAAATAAATTTTGTAAACATCATAACATTTTCTGATACTGATGTATATATTTTTTTCTTTTATAGTTAAAAAATACAAACATTCCAGAGGAAAATAGCCTTGCTTTTATGTTTGCGTGCGTTGGAAGAGGAAAAGGTCTGTACAGAAGCCACAATGTAGAATCCCAAATATTTCGCAAGTATTTTCCGAATACACCACTTTTCGGATTCTTCGGCAATGGGGAAATAGGTGTACAGTATCTTCCACAGTTTGGCGCTGTTGAAGAAGTGAAAAACTCTTTTAGAACTACGCCCAGAAGTTACCGAAAGAAACGAGATGAGTTGTTCCATGGTTATACAACTATATTTGTCATTGTGTCTCTTGGGAAGACGTTGAGATCGAAGTAATCAACTACAGGAATATCTTATTCAGTAGTGAGAGGGTGAAATGAGACCTGATTAAACTTCATTTACAGTTGTGATGTATCACCTAAATGTAAATTGGTGTTGTAGATATATTTTTGTGTAGAAACATTTATGATTTTGATGTATTGTTTTGTGATTGTACTTAACGAGCTAAGGTTTGGTCTGCAGTGAAATAAATTTTAAAAGAAATAAACTTTTTTACCTTTCATAAGAGAAAAAGAATATTGTTTTTCGAATTTTTCAATCTGGTTTCGTCTGAGTGTATTTAGTAATAGTGGTATTTTTTAGGTAATATATTCCAGTGTTGTATTTCACATGATAACTGTTGTAAGCAAGAAAGAGACGTCTCTGGAGTGGAGTGTGAAACGCACCGGCTGTCACCAGAATGGCTGTCTATAAAGTACTGTCCAGTCTTTCAACATGAATTTATTTATATATTTTTTAAATGAATTTAAAGTCAAAAGACCCGACTGCAGTTTAGAGAGTTATTATTCGTTTGTTTCTTTTGTTAAACAAAATAAAGTATATATTTTTGAAATCCTTATGTTGTGTGATTTGTTTTTTATTTCTGCCATAGAAGATTACTGAATTAAAAAATCAACGCTAAGAGGAACAAACTTTTGTTAACACTTTTTTTTAAGTACAGCTACTGATAATTCAGAGATCCGAATTTTAAATTTACATTTAATTATGTTTCAAATTAAGAACTACTTATTGCAACAGGAAAGTAAAGGGAAGCACATCCAGTAACCGTTCATATTGCGTATTAAAACATCGTCATACAAATATATGGCGTACAAACTTTCAAACTATATATAAACTTATTACGTGGCAAGTCAGTGTTCTACTGAACCGCGTCAAATGTAAGTAAACAAATTGCTTAAAATAAAAATAATTTTACCAAGTTTAAACTGTCTCGTTGAAAAAAAAAATAAAGGCAAATTTGAATTATTTTGTCCTCTAAGCGTACTTTTTAAAATTTTGCATTAAAGTAATTTACAAAAATATTCTCATCCAATCACATATAATAAACGGTAAATGTTTCACAATCGATGTTGCTGCATGCGCTATCGGATGTTAAAGTGTGCAGGAAATTTTCCGATTTAAAATTATTAAAGCTATTGCAACATAAACTGTACTGTTTCAGTTTAATTATTTAAAAAGGGCGTTAAATGTAACCAGTAAGAGCTTTTAGTTACGTACGACCTACACTCACCATCCAAAACATTATGGCCACCTATGTAATATCTCTGTGTCCATTTTTTGCTCGCGAGACAGCAGGAATGTGTTTTATCATAGAAATAACGACACTTTGGTAGGTGGTTGGAGGCATGACAAACTATATCTGCACACACACACTCACAAGTCACGTGATTCTTGGAAATTCGTGGAGGAACTGAATGAGCTCGGATCTGACGTTCAGTGACATCCCAAAGATGTTCAATTGGGTTAAGATCAGGTGAAATTGGGGGCTAATGCAGTAATTGAAACTTACTACAGTGCTCCCATACTACTGCAGCACAACGTTGGTTTTCTGACAAGGAGCGTTATCTCGTTGAACCATTCCATTGCCAGTTAGACACAAGGCCGACATGAATTGGCGTATATGATCAGGAATGACCTGCCGATAGCTAGGAGCCGCTATGGTGCCCTCCACACGCGGCCCACAGATGACCATGTGAAAGTTCTTCAAATTATAATGGGGACACTACCGGCTTGTTCTAATGTGCACGTCTCGCGTAACCGTTCCGATTGTAGTAGAGAGACGATTGGGAATAAACATCTCGGAAACAGCGCGACTTGTCGGGTGTTCGTGACGTTCTGTGGTGTTCCGAAAGACGACGGATTTTGACCCATCCATCAATGTAATGAAGGTAGTATGGGACTATGTAACTTTGTGTGATTGTTCGTCGGTCAATGACGATGGGCATGTGCCTGTGCCAGTCGTAATCGACGATACCGTGCAATTAACATTGGTACACGTGTGGGTCGTCGGCCGCGAAGCCCCATATCTAAGTTCTGCTTTGCTTACTATTAAAGTCTGCTGTTAATTATGCTACAGTACGTGCCCTAGCTAGTTTTACCAACCACGAAAATCTATGATGTGCGACATCTTTAGTGAGGTGTGACCGCCCCATGTCTTTGTTTCGGTGCTGGTTTTACTAAGTCTCATCTTTAGGAGACACCACAGCACGTCACGAACACCCGACAAGTCACGCTGTTCCCGAGATGTTTATTCCCAATCGTATCTCTACTACAATCTGATCCGTACCAAATTTTGAAATATCGCCGGCCTTTCCCATTTTACGACCAACAGCATATTGACTGATCGCCTGAGATCCCTGTCTCAGGCGAACGGCTCTGCGGTGCTTCGTGACTTACTTCAATGCACCAAACAACTTCGTTCTAAAAGTAGCGAGTGATCATCGTGATTTGGCTGGTGAATGGAGAACTATGATTTCCCAACCTGTGGTACTTAAACCGCTGTTGGCGGTAGGCCAGTAGAAAAGGTTGAGAAAATCTGGTGTGGAGTGTACAGCGAACTAAGGGCGTAGATGAAACAATACTAAAATTAAAATGAATTTTTTCTGTTTTACGTTCCATTGTTATGATCTTTATACTAAAGGAGACAAATGATTAATGAAAGTGAACGATTATAAAGAATTGATGAAATGAAGACGTTGGAGGAAACTGAAGAAGCCCGAGGAAACCCACAGACACTACAAACTCATAGCATGGGATGGAACCAAGGACCCTTAGCATCATAGTTATAAACCTGCTATCAAGGAACGTATACCTCGTTTTAATATTATTCTAATTGTTAGGATCACGCTGTGGGGCTTAGGAGTTTGTAATGTTAGTACTTTCCTTACTCCGCACAATAAAGCGAATTTTTGAGTATTTTCTTTCAGTAATTAGAGCGATTATCTAGAGGTTGATATACGCCCTGGAATTTTCGGGATCATACCGGATCCAACATGTGTGTTCCAAAAATAAATTTCGGGATGCATAAATGTCGGTTTTCTACGAACAAGAGAAAAATCATGGTATCTACTGATGCTTGACTGGAAATTGTAAAAATTTCGTTTGACACTATTCAAGATTGCAGCCTTATTTGGGTGTAGGGCAGGGGCGGTCACTCAATGGAATGAAGGGAATGAGTCATTCCCCTGTGATATAGGAATAAAATACTATAAAGTACTGAAATACTTTACTCAAACTGCAAATTATTTATGTTAAAACCTTTTTATTTTACTTATTTCTAAGTTTAAATACGCCAGAAGCTAACGTAGATACAGTCATTCCAACGCACAGCTTTTTTGATGCATTTTGCGCAGAGCGACCTAGTCGGAACGAGCCGGCTCAATTGCCTTGCCGTGCTGTGGTGTTGCGAGTGGGAATGCATTTTTGTAAGCATTCCGTAGAATCAAGTGTGTGCGGGTGTTGTGCGATATTTTTTCGTTTCGAACTGCAAATTGAAATAGCCTAAAGTGTTTCGCGTAGTAAATATTTATTTTAATGAATTAGAATTTGTATGTTCACGATTATACTTGGTTTCTTCAAGAGTTGGATTATTTCACAGGTTTGTACAGTACATCACTTTCCTAATGCTTTTGTAGCTATGCTAGGAAGGGAATGACTGGCCAGTTTGCATTCCATCAGCCTTAACCTATGACAGCGTCAACGCGAGTCAGTGAGGATTGCGGGATGGGGGAAATACAAGATTGTGCATGCGTGTTAGAAACTTTAAAAGGGTGGTCATTTAATTCCTTTAGTTTTCAAGATAAAAAAAAAAAAAAGAAATAATTTCACAAGGACGATATACAACCGATCTGTCACATATACAAACAAAAACAAAACGCTGTATTTGTCATTTTAATAAGCAACAGTATGAAAAGACAGACTGGTTATTTGGTTGTAGGAAAACTTCAAAATTGTACTGCTGGCCTTGTCTGTTATTTTCAAACGAAAAAGGCATTTGGAATCAGTCAGGGTTTGATGATATGAACAATTTATTGAAAGCCACGCAACATCATCAGCAATTAAAAATCATATTCGATCGCAAATCTGTCTCACAACTTTTGGCTCAGTACGAATAGACTTTCAGCTAGATCAGCAACTTAAGCAAGAGACTATTAAGTATAACGAGCAAGTGAAAAATAATAGGAAAGTTGTACGATGAATGATTGATGTAGTTGTATTCTTGGCTTGTCAAGAACTTAGTTTCAGAGGCCACGTGGAAGATAAAGACTCGGTTAACAGGGGGAGCTATATTGAATTACTTCAGTTATTAAGAAAATATGGTGAAGTTTTAGACAACCATTTTCAAACAGCTACAGTATTTTCGGGACTGTCAAACATATACAGTGAAACCTGTCAACTTGGCCACCTCTCTAAGTTGGCCACCTGCTTATCTTGGCCTAGTTCGTCTTGAACCTGCATTTTCCCATAAGACATTCGTTACTTATTACTTTATAAGTTGGCCACCTGTCTATCTTGGAAGTTGGCCACACTGAAGCAATGTTTATCCTATGATGATAATGATAAATTTGCCTGCGTATCTTGGCCACGCAAAATACCGTTTTATTATTTTTCTTAACTCTTTCGTATTCCCATATGAGAGGCAGATGTTCTGTATTTGTATCTGGAGAAAAGAAGCAAGGATTCGCGCGATTTGCTCTTGGAGGTCAATGGCCAGAAGACTACCCTGATAAAGGGGTGGTGAAGGAAGATGTGAAAAAGAACGTACAGGAATTCAGGAAATGGTTGTACGGGTTGTACGTATTTGTTTACCCTGTCTGTTTTGGTAAAACCATTAGCTATATGAGCTCCTCTCATCAGTGGGGAGCTTTAGTAATGCCGGAAAATTCTTAAAGTTAAAACTAACCATCTCAATTGTCAACTATTGGCACCTGTTGGTTTGTCAAAAGATAGCGGAGTTTTTGAGATATGAATTCCCTCAAGATTTTCTCAAAACACCTTTTGCTCCGACAGAAACACTTCTAGCTTATTAACAACAGGTAGTTAACTACAATATTAGAATGTGCATATCTGCCAAAAAGAATAAAACAAATACGTCTAGAGTGAATCACCATTCAGTAACAACTGAAAATAAGTCATATAAATTGCATATGAATTTCTCAATTTATAATTTAGCTTTTCTTGTTTTCAATCTGAATAATTCAGTGTGCTATAATATCAATTTCAATAAACTGCGTTCATACGTTTCTATTTCGTGGTTGTTTGTGTTATTGTGTTTTCAATCCGAATAATTCAATGTACCAGACTAGTTTTCAGGAAGAGAAAGATATGCACATATATTAAACATACTATAGTAATATTTTCTAGTACTGTATATTTTTATGATTACTCTATATACATTAGGGGGCGCGGTGGCTCAGTGGTAGAGCGTTCACCTCTGGTGGTTGGGGTCCCTGTTTCGACCCCAGCTCACACCGTGTGGACTTTGTGATGGACAAACACCGTGCTCGTGGGTTTTCTCGGGGTTCTCCCGTTTTCTCCCACTTTCTTCATTCCACCATTTCATTCATTTCTATTTATCACCGTCTCCTTTAGCCTAACCGGCATAAGCGTCGGACGTAAAACTTACATTTTTTTCTATATACATTATTTATAATTAACTGTCGTGCCACTGCTTATTAAAATTTTACAATCAAGTAATACTAGAAATCCTATTCTAAAAATACACCAATCACTCTTGTTTCCTGTAAGTTGGCCACTTTTCGATGGAACCGATGGTGGCAAACATAGACAGGTTTCACTGTACAAAATGACCTGATTCAAAGCGTTGCCACTGTCATAATAAATGCAATTAAAAAGGAAATAGCTGATCCATCTTTCATTTCTGTAATACTAGACGAAACGAGTGATATATCATCACATTCTCAACTCTCAACAGTTGTAAGGTACATTCTTCCCGATGGAGAACTTGTTGAACGATTTCTGGGCTTTACAGATGTCAGATCAAATCGCACTGCAAGCGCTTTAGCACAACACGTTTTCCAAAGCCTCAAGAAGTATGATAGTGGTTTCAAACTAGTCGCTCAGTGTTATGACGGTGCTGCAGTCATGTCTGGCGAAATTCTGGCCCTTCAGAAGAAAGTTAGGGATAAATATCCTGATGCATTGTTTATTCATTGCTTAGCACACCAGCTTAATTTAGTACTCTCCCAGTCAGTGTCGGCTATCAAAGAATGTAATTTTTTTTTCATGACACTTAGTAGTTTTGTCTCTTTCTTTTCAAATTCCTTGATGACATATGCAGCCAGATTGAGCTTAGATTCAGTAATTTAGGAAAATTGACATTTCTTCAGTTACTTGATGAAAAGAACATACAGAAATCATTCCCAGATGCAGAATTTTCTTCTTTGAAAGAAAGTTATGGCCAATACTTCGATTTTGCCCGGCTCAGGAGCGAACTCTGCGTTGCATATTCTACAAATGAATATTTACCAATGGGTGTTCCAAAACTACTTATCTATTTGAAGAGGATTGGATTGTCATCGTCTGCTTTCAAAGAACTCTATAAACTTTGTAGTCTGATTGCCACAATACCAGTTACAAGCTCTACTGCTGAACGCTCTTTTTCTGCACTTAGACGAATTCACACATTCTGCAGAAACACTCAAGAACAAGAGAGACTGTCTGATCTATCCTTGATATCTATTGAAAAAAAGCTGGTGAAATTGCAACAAGCTGAAAGTGATGATGAGTTTTATAATCGAGTGATTGAAGAGTTTGACAAGAAAGGGAGGAGAATAGATTTAAAATTTAAGTGAGATAGTGGATTTTATAATAGGTCGATTCAAGAGTTTTCATGAAAGAAATAATAGACCTAAAATTTAAGTTACATAGTGAATTTTATAATCGGGTAATTGAACAATTTGACAAGAAAGGAAGAAAAATAAACTTAACATTTAAATGAAGTGCTAAACAGTGGTAACTTTTTTTTTTTTTTTTTTTTTAGCGATTGATTGAAGAATTTGACAGGAAAGGAAGACGAATAGACTTAAAATTTAGGTGACATGGTGAATTTTATAATCGAGTAATTAACGAAGAATTTGTCAGGAAACGATGGAAAATTTAAGTGACAAGTGAGTAATATTATAAAATATTTTAGTTATTTGTAGTATTAGGTACCATAACAATTGCTTCCCTCATTCCGACCGCCACTGGTGTAGGGGATGATAGAGCTAACTGGGCAACTACTGGAAACGGCTATCGGAGAAAGAAAATGGACAGTGTGTATAAGACTACTTAATTTTGATCAACACAAAGAAAAGGTGAGTGTGGATTACGACAGGTATTCTAGGAGAAATAACTTCTAGATGACAATCTTCTGTTTTCTCGATTTTAATCCATTAGTTTCTGTCCATTCTTTCTCTTAGAATGTTGAAGACTTGCTTTTTCAACATGATTTACACTCTGCGAACTATCACAGCATACAGTTGTATGTGAAACGCTTTTTTTTTGCTTTTTTTTGGGGGGGGGTTTACCGTAGTATACTGAAAAGTTTTCTAGCAGGACATCTTAAATACTTGAAATGTCTAAGCCAACTCCAGTAGACACCCTGAAAATAGTTTCTTCTCAACATTTTTTTTGAAAATTCTATTCAGTTTCTGGATACAGCAGTTCAGAGTAGAAAGGGGTTAAACAAACTGACGAACCTACAAGAATGGGAACATCTCAATAATGTGAGTTTTTATTTATTTATACCGTTATATCAAGTTTATTTTTTGGGGGGAAGGTTAGATACTTTGAGGTTTTTATATGTATTACGCGAATGCAAGGAAATGAATGTAAGTGCTCGTTTTATTTCGCACATTTTAAGGATAAAACCATAGTGTCACGGATTTTCATTTTTGAAACAGCATCCCTAGATTGTCTTGACAGTTCGTTAATGCAGTAAATTCGTTAACATTTTCACGGGTACCGGTAGCTAATTATATTCCATTTTCTCCTATTGAATCAAAGATGTATGGAGCAAACCGGATAAAATTGAAACTTCTAGACGTGATTCTCTTTACTGTCTTTAGTACAGTTCATTTCTCCTTTGAAAAATACAAAATCTGCAACTTTCCATTAAGAAATCGGTCACAAAAGTCACGAAATCAGAAATCGGTCATGAAAGTCAAGAAAAAGTCACGAAATTTAGCTTTCAGGTCAGGAATTTTTTATCTGTACAAATATGTCGAGACTGGAAAATTTTTGTTCTATAAAATGTCAAAATTGATCACCAAAAATGTGTATGATCGGCTTTAGACGCTACCAAATCGCAAGCAAAGCACACTTCTATCGCATGCATGAAAATTCGGCCTAATTCACACCAAATTCGCTCCTGAGATTGTCTTTCAACTGGCATCATTGAGCGGTTGGCTGTGACATTTCAGTGTATAGTTTTTGTAATTAATGTCAGTGTTCGAAGTGGAAATAACGCAAAGGTGGTATGTTTTATTACTATTTTAACTCGACATACCGTCTATCTAAATGTTGAAATGTAATGAGGGTATGTTGCCTAAAAGATTGCATTTCTATTTACATAATGAGTTAAAATCATGACAGAGTTTCTCCGTAGTTACGGGGGAGCATGGGGAGACTTTGCCCCGCCCCCAACTTTCTGAGAAGAATAAAAAATATCCCCTTATGTTGTGTTATAAAGAATTATATATAAGAATTGAAAGCAGAGATTTTTATTAACAATTTTAAACAATTTCCTGCCGGAGAACTCACGGACCCCCACTCAATTGAGAATTATTCCAGATCTCCGGAAGGCCCGCCCCTACAGCAGCAGCGAAGTAGCGTAAGGGAACGCTGGTATGCTCGGCATCCCCTGTTAATAACAAAAAGTACGTATTTCTTTGTATATAAATTGTTTGCTTGTAATTATCACAATTATTTCCACTGCAATCTTTTGGATGTGCTCTCTCGCCTTACTTTGGTATGCGGAACCTACGCATGCGCGTCACTCAGATGCACATTTTCTATCTTTCCTCTTGTCGTATGCTATGTTCCTTGGGCATCCAAGCCTACTGCAAGAAAGGGGGTTTTCGTCTGCTTTCTGTCGAGTGCGCATGCGCAACTACTTGCTTTCTTAACTTTCTTCATCCCTTGCAACTCTACATTTTGCTTTATGTATACGCTGGCATATCTTCAAGTATTTCCAGCTCTATATATTTTGAACTAAGCTATAGTTTCTGTACAGAACGTACGAGCGCTAACGTCAAGGAAATAGAACAAAACAGAAATGGCTAGTTCAATGCCTTTTTGAAGCGTGTCAGTTATGTAAATAATAGTATAAAAATAGTTATAGTTTAATCGTAATTAAAGGCAAACTATTAATCTTCATCATAAATACATAGTATGTCCAGTGGCGTGGCCAGAAACTCTTTGAGGGAGCTCACACACACAAGCATAAATATAAAGCATTCTGTAGAATCACGGTCACCGATCTGGTAGACCAAGAGAGCCAGCATTCCCTCCCCTCGCAAACATTGCTTGGGCCCTTCAGTCATTGGCACATATCCCGAGGAGATCAGGGGGACATGTCCCCTCCATCCGATTTCAAAATTGTGATGATTTGTATCCGAATGCCACAAAGGAAAGTGGGATGAAATTGAGGTCCCTTGACTTGTTTCATTTTAAAAAAAAGAATCGTTTTTTTTTTTTTAATATTTCATTGTCATTAATTATTGTTAGTCTATTTTCAACTATTTGTTTAATTCCTATAACGATTCCTATAATGCTATTGTGATCATCATAATTTTGCTCAAATAAGAGTATTGTTGCGCCATACATAGTTGATTTAATTTCATAGTTTTGGGGAAGTCATTATTTATATTATTACAAAACAAGTGTCCTAAAATTTTAATGTGGATCATTGTGGATGCGTAAATAGAAACATATCAATTATAAATATGCATGTATTCAGATTTCAGGATGTGTTCACGGCACTTGATACGTATCACAATTTCATCTACATCACCTGGTATATAATATACAACAGATTCACCTCAGAAATCAGATTCATCTACCGTAATATGAGTTTCACCACCCCTCCCCCCAGAGTAAGCCTCAAATCTGCCCTCCTCCAAATGTTGAAGACAACTCTGATCCTCCACAGCATTGTTTTTCAACTTCATAAATATTCTGAACATCGCTTTAAAAAAATGGGAAGGGTCTTACCCGTTCCACGAATGTTGAAGACAGATTTGCGCCCCTGCCTTCAGTATCTGGATATCTGACAACGAAATACATACACAGAAACGGGCCCCCAGAGTTGGTTTAAGTGTTTTCTATTTGCATCTTCAAATGATATACGTATACACTCAGGCTCATATTCACGAATGGGCGTCTGAGTTCCAAACTCAAGATGACAAATTTCTAGGGGTGACTTTTTAAAGGAGGAGATTGAAGTATGATATGCGGAGAAAGAGGGGCCGAGTTTTCTTGTCACACGGTAGTGGTAAGAAGAAGCTGAGACAATTGCTTATTGGCTTCTAACGTAATCCACGCATTTGCTTCTGTATGCCCCACTAGGCCACTAATTAGGGGGCCTCCCCCTAAATTTTTTACAACCCTATATTACCCATAGGTATAGCTATGTATTGCTAATTTTAGTAGTATTGTGTCGCACAAGTGACTAACTTTGGCATCCCCATTTCGGAATACCACACTACGCTACTGATGATTACCCTTTCTTTCATGAAATTCTAGTTCTACATTTTTCTATTTTACCACTTTATGAAGATTGTACTAAAAAGTGTTACGTACGAAAATGACTTGCAATCCATATCTAGTATGAATAAATTATTTGTATGTTTCTATTTATTTGTAATTATTTTATTTATTTTTTGTATAGAATTATCATTAAAATTTCACCTCATAGATTGACATGCGTCTTCATTCCGTAGCAGTTTAGTTTAACGCAAAATTTGCATTGTTATCTTCCGATACAAGACATTGCAGTTATAATTTCTTATATTATCTTATTATTTGCGTTGCATTGCAATCTACTAATTTTACAACAGCTACGGAATGATTCCCTTAAATTTGTGATTGTGTTCACGTGTCTTTAGCAGTCAATTATCCTAGTAATTATTATAATTATTTACATTATCCTGTTATTTGCGTTGCAATGCAGTCTATTAATTTTGCGAAGACAGCTACGGAGTGAGTCATAAAAATTTGTGATTGTTTTTACGTATCCTTAGAATTCAATTATCTGGAAAGAGGAAATAGTGTTTCACTAGGGAAAACTGGTTATAACACCGTTAACACTTGGATTTCAATATGGCGCAGTCGTTGTTCGATGCTTTTGGGGGTGAGCAGTGTTTTTGTTTACGTGTTATTTATTTATAATCACATTTTATACTTGTTGAATTAGTTATTGGTTCTGCATAAAAAATAAATTCCTCTAATATATATCTTTAATATTTTCACAGCTCGGTTTCGTAGCAATAAAATACTAAACCAAGCATGTGAATAGTTAAAGGTTTTGATTTGTGTTTCGAGAAAATTGTGTTTCTTATAAATATATACTTAAAATTAATAAAGGAGGCTCTATTTTTTAATTGACTTTTATTACAATTACTCTTTTATTATTTTGGTGTATAGTTGCAAGGCTTATTCACACAATAATGTTAGTAGCAGGGGTGAGTCAACGTAATCGTAAAAGCCTAAGAATGGCCCAATGTTTATTTAGGTGCTAAATAATGCGGCAAAGTGAAATGCTGTCGCTTTAACATGATCTGTGATGTGTAGTTGAATACATTGTTGTAATTATAATAAGCGCAATAATGAATCATCATACATTGTAGGTGCATTGCGCGAGTATATTAAAGATAACTATCTGAAAGAATAGCTAACAATTTTTGAGTGAATAATAATTCATAAATTGTAAAAGTAACAATTATGATTTCCTTGTATTTTTGCGAAATTTTATTAGTGTCTGTTTATATTTGAAAGTGGACTGAATAAGCGCTGAAAGAAAAATGTTTTACTAATTCCAAGCAGTATTTCACTTCACTTTGCTGTTCCCTAAGGTATTGTATAGTCTTATGTCCCTGGCACATGCTAAAAGAATTGCAAATGGATAATATGCATGCAAATTAATGTCCCAGTAAAAGGATGAAGTTCAGGTCAAGTTAAGGTATCCACATTTTCGCGGATTTGCAGGTGAAATGCAATTTGGGTGAAAAACCATATGCCTTCGTTTAGCGCCGGGAGGCCAGGTTAGGTTAGACTTTTCCTCTAAATCATTCTGTTTTTGGCTAGCTTTAGTCCCCTACCTAAACTGTTGCCAAACGTATTTATATGGAACAAATTTCTTCTGACGATAGAATTAAATCTAAAGTTAAATAGCTGTATTTTACGTTTGCAAATGTAGGGTTACTTGTGTAAAATAAATACAACTGCTTTAAGACCAAGTGAATGCATGTAAAAGACGACTGTATTGGGTAATATTTTCCACCGGCGGTATATTTCTGAACAGTGTACCTAAGCTGTATTTTATGTTTACAAGTGGAGCGCTACTAGTGTGAAACCATGTGCTATTGAAACTCGTATCATTGCGATAACCTACTTATTTTCACTACCATCGTTTACGCGTAGGGCCACCAGCTTCGCGCGATCCCGAGTCGATTTAATAGCATTCCTGCTTTTGGATCCCACCTAGCACAGGTTGGTTTGTGTTTTGCACTGTAGTTTTTATGTCATACATCCGGACGCCGCATTTATACGCAAATCGTAAAATTTTAAGGGTTATCTGCTGTATCGCCGGACCAATGTTAGGAAATTTACCTGGTCAATTGGAGAATTTAAGTTTATGAGGAAGAGTTATTGAAAGTCAGGTAAGGGAAATAGTAAAAGCTCAGAAAGTGATTGTATTTGCTGGTTGTTTTTGATGTTGTAAGCGGCAATGTACGTGGAGGCGGATGGACTATTTCGCGGAGAGGTGCACTTGTTTTACTATACGGACCCATAGGTTGTAAAATGTACAGAAAAATTTGGGCAAATCTTTAATTTTCCCATTTCATGTCGAGAACAGAACCCAACCAACACCTGCGGGATTTCTAACCCGTTCCTACCAGGGTGGATTGATTTAAATCACGATTTAAATCACTTGATTTTTTTAATAAAAATCGCTGATTTAAATCAAAATTCCGAAATAAAATAATTTAAAGTGAAAATAAGTAAAATCCCGTTTCTGTTCTGGTATTTCGGTTACGGAAGTTAATAATCATAATACAATGAGACTCAAATGTACAGTATGTACAGCATAGTATGAAAACAAGTGTCGTGCACTGGATGATTTGGGAAAATCCCGTTTTGAACGGGTAACGAAGCAATGCTGCTTTCTTCTCTTCGTAACAATGGGTTTGGGTTTTCAAGTCGTTAACTATTCCAACGGGGAAATCACCATCGGCAGTTAAGACGAAAATTCTTTCGTGTGCGCGTCTGCTTGTTTGTTCCTGGATAATAGGGCATATATAGAGGGGTCCTATCCCCTCTCAGATTTTTTTTAAGATTTATAACTTTAGGCGAAGTTTATGTATTTCCTGCCTCAAGCTAGTTCCAATTTTTTAAAAATATGCCCCTACCAAATATCAGTAACTTTTGTGAAAAAAAGTGACATTTTGATAAATGTTGGTATACTTTTTCCTTAATGCTTAACCTTTTAAATTATATTACCTGTTTTATTCTATTAAAATCGAATCTTCATTATTCGATTAAAAAAGTACCAATAAACCTCTTTACTTCGTTTTTTTTTTTTTTTTTTTTTTTTTTTTTTTTTTTTTTTTTTTTTTTTTTTCAAGACTGAAGGCATTGTAGAACATGTTACATATGCTTTCACGCCTTTCTGCGTCGAGAATAGTGTGTGATGACATCATAAATTTAAAAAGATATTTTTGTTATGCCTATTATTATTATTATTATTATTATTATTATTATTATTATTATTATTATTATGGCAGGCTTACATTTTGCATTCAAAAGACTGAAATTTTGGACACTCGTTCAGTGCATCCCTTAGTATTTTTTTAAGATGTTTTCAGATCTCTGCGTGAAAACGGGGGTCCAGAAAGGAAAATGTAAAAAAAAGATATTTTTAACAAAATAGCTTTTTCCACGATTCAGATGGAGATATATGAATGGTACCGTTTGAAAGGCTGTTCTATTCTGAAGAGAATGACATACGAACCATGATTCTAGGATAAATAGGGATGTTTCAGGAAACTGTTACCTGAGATACTGTTTTATAAGGGAATCTGGGGTATTTGGGGGATATTATTTTTCGCGGGCTTACTTTTGCACCTAGAAGATTCAAATTTTGCAGATTTACTTTTGCACCTAGAAGATTGAAATTTTGAAGATTTATTTAATGTACCCCTTCGTATTTTTCAGTGTTTCAGATCTTTACCTTATAACACGGGGTTGGTCCAGAGGGGTAGAAAGTAAAAAAGGGTATTTTTAACAGAAAATCCCTTTTTTCGTGATTTTTTTCGCCCCAGATACACGATGGAGACATTTGAATGATACGATTTGAAAATCTTTTTTTTATTCTGAAGAGACTAATATACAAATGACAACCCTAGGATAAATAGAGATATCTGAGGAAATTTTTATATTACATGCGGGTTATCTGGGGCATTGTGGGGATGTTCTTAGCTCATTGTTAAATATTTCCCCGCCCTTACTATTCAAGAAAGCTTGAAATTTTATACACACATTTAGTACACCCCTTAGTATTTCTCAGTTAATTTTGAGATATGTGCGTTAACACAAGGAGTCCAGAGGGAATCAAAATTTGAAAAAAAAATCAGAAAAATTCCATTTTCTCTCAAAACTTCCCGCATCAGGGACATGATAGAGAAATGCGAATGTTACCGTTTCAAAGGCTGTTCTATTCTGAAGAGAATGAGGTATGAACCGTGATCCTAGGATAAATAGGGATGACGATATAGCTGCTTGACTGAATTTTCCTTTTTAAAAAAGCCATAATTTAAAAGGGTTAGGAAACATTGTTTGGGATTAACAGAGGTTAACAACTGGGGATTAATTCAAAATTCAACCCTAATACTTTCACTTAAATGGCATAATTAGCATTTAATACTAATTCCTAATGTTTTTTCTTCAGTTCGCGACTTGTAATTTACGAGAAGAAAGATTTGATTTAAATCAAAAAAATCGATTTAAATAAAAAAAAATCAACAAAAATGATTTTTTTAAAAAAAAATCATGATTTTTTTCCACCCTGGTTCCTACTACTAGTGCTACTCCTACTTATACTATGGATTCGTATAGTAAAACTGTGCACCTAATAACATAATCTAACGTAACTTAATGTAATCCAACCAAATATAACCGAATGCAGTGTATTTTGCTCCATTTTTTCGATTTTCAAATTGGTCCGGCGATACAGCAGTAATGCCAATTTTAATATTTCAACAATTATTTCTGATGGCCTCTTTGAATATTATCTATGCCAAGTAGAGATGCAAAAAAGCGTGCTTTTTTGAATCGATTGTTTTTGTACATAAAAAGCCTGCTTTTTGGGGAAAAAACGAGAATTTTGGAAATTTTTGCTTTTTTCATTTTCATGATTTTTCTACTTAAATAGCTTTCTTATAGTACCGGTATACTCTAAAGTTAAATAAGACTTCATATGACCCAAATGCCTTATTTCACTCTGCAATTCACCATCATAATGGGTGAAGCAAATGTTTTATGAATTAAAATAAACAAAGTACGTAGTATTTGAGGGCAATTTTAGAGGCTATTTCACTTCTGGGTTATCGACATTTTTTTCTTCTTTAGATCATTTCTTTTTATGCATCCTGCTTCATTTCTTAGCAAAGTACTCTAGCTTCTAGCACATAATTAAACCTATGTTTTTCAATATATTCATCAAAGCGTACGTTTTTCAATATATCTGTCAGAGCGTACTTCCACATTTCTGTTATATTGTAGCTGTGCAGTGATGTAGCAATAATCTTCCGGATGCAACCTTGAATACCATTTGATAGAAATAATCAGTACCGCGTTTAGAAAAATATTTGCGAGGGGTTTCTCTGATTAATGTTTGGTTTTTCTAAGAATCCTTAATTTTTATTTTGAGGAGCTTGAAGTTTATGAGTACAGACAAAATTAATATTTAATTTGTTTTAGAAATTCCGCAATTTCAGGGTACAGGCACCAATCCGAAAGACATCTGGACCCTAACCCCCTTTGCAAACCTGTCATTGCTGGTAACTAGTAATAACAACGATTTCAAAACGATAAGAAAGGAAGTCGGACAGGGCTCACAGTACACGCTCTCTCTTCATTAGCTTAGGGAATTAAGAAATGCTTCTGTTAAAATAATCAAATGCGGGGTTGAATCCCGGATTGAAGCGCAAAAGCTAACCACTCCCCCATGTTTGCTTTGCGGTTGGTGCGTAACTTAAATGTGTTCTCTCTCTCTCTCTCTCGCTTATGGCATCCGAAGGTTCAAATGCCGCGTTCACAAAAGCTCTCCATTGACTTCGATTCAGTTTCTACTCTGTTCCTATTTCTGCGAGATCCCTCTTAATATTGTCCTCCAATCTGCGCCTAGGTCGTCCCTAATGGACGTTTTCTGATTGCATTTCCACTTTGAAAGCATTCTTACCTTATTCCATTCTGGCTACATGACCTGCCCACCTGAGCCTCCTAGAGTTGATGACCGTAACAATGTTTGGTAAACCGTATAAATTATGCAGTTCTTCGTTATGAAGTTTCCCCCATTCCCTTCCTCTTGGATCCAAATATTCGTCTCAGGATTTTATTCTCAAATATTTGCACTCTGCGTTCTTCCCTCAGCGTAAGCGACCATGTTTCATAATCATAAAGCACAATAGGCATGATGATCATTTTATATTATTTAAGCTTTAAATTCCTCGACAGAATTCGCGACGACAAAATAGTTTGAACTGAATAATAACACGAATTTCCTTATTTCCGTCGACATTTAATTTCTTCGTTGATATGATTTCGGTCTGGTAATATTGGTCCTAGATATTTGAAAGTATACACTTTGTCGAAAGTATTATTTGATATTTTAACGCGTTCATAATTTGCCGTATTATGATTTTGGTGAATTTCCATGTATTTAGTTTTCTCCACATTTACTTCTAAATCAATGTCGCTGCAAGCGTTTAATAAGGCCTCTGCATTTCTTTCGATTGTTCTATCAAGATTTAAATCATCAGCATACGCCATAACCTGGTGAATAATATTGAGCTCTAGACCCTCGTTGCTATCTTTGATTTTTCCTTGGAGGCGCCGTGTGCGTGGGTTTTCTCGGGGTTCTCCCGTTTCCTCCCACTTTCTTCATTCCACCATTTCATTCATCACTCATCATCACCGTCTCCTTTAGCCTAACCGGCACAACCGTGGGACGTAAAATTCAAAGATTTCATTTTTTCCTTGGGGGCGCGGTGGCTCAGTGGTAGAGCGTTCACCTCTGGTGCTTGGGGTCCCGGGTTCGATCCCAGCCCCCGCCAAGTGAACTTTGTAGTGGACAAACACCGTGCTCGTGGGTTTTCTCGGGGTTCTCCCGTTTCCTCCCACTTTCTTCATTCCACCATTTCACTCATCTCTCATAATCACCGTCTCCTTTAGCCTCACCGGCATAATCGTGGGACGTAAAACTCAAAGATTTCATTTCATTTTTTTGATTTTTCCTTATAGCGTACTCCGAAATAAAGCTGAATAATAATGGCGATAATGCATCTCCTTGTGTGTCAGGCCATTCTCGACGTGGAAGCTTGCATTTTCTACTTGGACATTACTCTAGGATTCATTTAAACACATTTTAATTAATCTGACTAGCTTTTTCGGTATTCCAAATTCTGTAAGAATGTTATACCATGTTTCCCTCCTAACCGAGTCGTAAGCCTTTCTAGAATCAATAAACAGATGATGAACTGGGTAATATATTCTCATTTCTTTTCGAGTATTTTTCGAATGGTAAATATCTGGTCGATGGTTGATCGATTTCGCGTAAATTCACACTGATAATCTCCAATAATTTCATCTGCGTATGGGATCAATCTTGTTAAGAGAAATGCCTCAATAATTATTACAATCAGTTTTGTCGCCTTTCTTGTAAATTGGAACAGTGATTGATTCTTTCCCTCTCCTTAAATGTATTCGATAGCTTTTCTTTTCTGTAAAAACCAAAAACTGACTTAAAATACTGATGGAGTGGCAGCTTCCATTTTAAAGTCTGCACACATTACCTAAAGTTCGCCACATTACCTAAAGTTCGCCACATTACCTATTGAGTCAATTTGAGAGTTTGAGGTTGTCGATCAGGCGTATACATACGCCTGCTGTTTGGGTTATGGGAATATTGCAAAACTTACGACTTATCCTTGTATTTGAATGAACGAAAACTGAAGGAGAGGTTAAGATTTACAAAGCAAGATTTTGTAAATTTTATGAGCGAAATTTACCACTTTTAACAATAGATATCTGTATTCGTATAAAATTTTATGTAAACGATTTAATTTTACCCAAGTGTGTAAAATACAGATTTACAATAGGCGTCCATAGCTTCGGAAATCGATGAAGTTGTATTCCTCACCGTGGGTTAACTAGGAGATCATAACTGTTATGGTTGTAAATACAGCGTTTTTATGCAGAAAAAATTCGTGTGAAAAGCACGCACCATCCAGTGCTTGGTGGTCACTACATGCGAGATTTCTATATGTTCTTGTTCAAGGCAGGACGAATGTTAATAAATCTGTGCAAAAGTGCGTCCATAGGAAGCAGAAACAAAGCGACACTGGAATCTGCGTAAATGAAGTGCGAAAACACGTACTGACTTTTGCTAGACGATCAGTACGGACTAGCTTTAGAGTAATCTGCACAATGGTTTCCTTATCAAGAAGTGTATCGTGTTGTCTTTTGTTGTGACTTCTTGGTACTGCTTAATCGTACAGTTATAACAACGCATAAATTAACTACTTGTGCAGTACTGTTCTATTTCAACTAAAATTTTCCTACAATTTGGACCTCTATTCTAAATTGCAAGTTATAAAGGCTAAGAGTAATATAAGCAATGATGCTCGCCTGTCTAATGCTTGATACGTGTAGAATTTAACCAGATAACGATAAATAACATCAAGTATAATACACATAAGCATATGTATTTGGTCTAGGAATTAATTCGTGCGGTTGGTACGCACACATTGAAGCTGTAGTACAAACAGAAAATACATAAATACCTTAAGAAAAATATTGTCTATCGCTAGCCACCACTTTCGCCCATCTGTCAGGCAATGTACGGATTCCGTGGCGAAAGAAGTCCTCATCCTTGGAAGCGATCCAATCAGAGACCCATGTTTCGATATCTTCTGAAGAAGTAAACCGCTGTCCAATCAAATCGTTGTTCATGCAATCGAACAAGTAGTAGTCCGAAGGAGCAACGTCTGGTGAATACGGCGGGTGGGGTAAAACTTCCCATCCGACATTTTCTAAATAGGTTTTGACCGGTTTTGCGACATGTGGGCGAGCGTTATCATGTTGAACAATAAGTTTATCATGTCTGTTCTCCCATTCTGGTCGTGTTCTGGCCAGAGCTTGCTTCAAACGCATTAATTGTCGTCGATAACGTTCTCCATTCATAGTTTCACCCGGTTGCAGCAGCTCATAGTACACCACACCTTTCATATCCCACCATATGCACAGCATAACCTTTGCACAGTGAATATCTCGTTTTGGTTGTGATGGACCTGGTTCACCTGGTTTCACCCAGGCCTTTTTTCGTTTAGGGTTCTCGTAATGGATCCACTTCTCATCACCCGTAATAATTCGATGCAGAAACCCCTTTCTGCTCTGTCGTTGAAGCAGCAATTCGCAAATGGTTTTTCGTCTTTCAACGTCTCTGTCTTTCAATTCATGTGGAACCCAATGTGACATCTTTTGAATCATTCCCATGGCTTTCAAGCGTTTGGGGACTGTTGTTTGATCAACGCCTAATGCTGCTGCAAGTTGTTCCTGCGTTTGACACGAATCCTGCTCGAGGAATGCTGTCAATTCTTCGTCTTGAATTTTTTTTTGGCTGTCCAGCTCGCTCTTGGTCTGCCAAGCCGAAATCACCACTTCTAAACCGTGCAAACCACTTCTGACACGTTCGCTCAGCTAGAGCATGGTCACCATACACTTCCACCAAAATACGATGACTTTCAGTCGCACTTTTCTGCATGTTAAAGTAATGTAGCAGGACACCCCGCAAAAACACTTTATCAGGCACAAATTGCGCCATGTTCACTTAACTACAAACTGGTGTTGTTGACGCTTTAATCCACTGCCCTATACTACGAACGATACGCGATGACAGGGGTTTGCAACACATGTGTGGATACACGGAACTGTGGGACGCTCCGTTCGTTGCGCCATCTCTTGTCCACCCGCACGAATTAATTCCTAGACCAAATAGAACGACAAACTTGCAACATATTTTACAAGTGTGGTCTACATTACTTCATGGAGCTCACCATAAGTTCGCGTGAAGGAAGGTGGAAGGCCATGTGAATGAAAATAAGGGTATAGCTTTACTATACAAGAGCTACTAGAAATAATTGTATAGCAGACTAGAAGAGATAAGAGGAAGTATTTGGGCACTATTAACGCGCCAGGTTCAACGCGCGTCTCCTGTCTTCTCCATGCACTAAGCTGATCACACGCAAAGCTAAAGAGATTTGTACTGAAAATAGATTTATTTTACGCAGCAGTTAATTCTGGCTCCATTAAATTTAGTCTTCATTCTATGTATTATAGCTGAACCGCTGAATGTAGGGCCTGAGTAAGATCTAGAGAGATGAGTGTAGTAGAGTTTAAAATTTTCATTAAATGTTTCTTATTCAGTGTATCTAAGTCTGCATGAATTGAAGGTCCTATTTAATAAGCTATGTTGTTAATTAAGTCAAGAGATAATTATCTATTATCACCAAAGATATGGAAACCTGTAATTCATCAATATACACTCAAGTGTGAAAGATGTAGTTTTGTCAAATTGGCCAAATCATACATAGGGGATATGCCGATTCTTCCTAGTATCTTCTACAAATTTAAATTGAACTTCAGAGTGAAAAAGGATCGAGTGAACCGAGAATTGAACCCAGGTCTTCAATTTTAAATGCGGTGCTCTAACCGCCGTAGATCATGGTTCCATTGTCTGACATTTGTGAGTGACTGTTTCAATTTGAAATCATATGTAAAGGGATTGGATAAAAAGTAATGTCAACCTTGTTATAAATCGTACTAGCTTTATGCAGACAACATCTGTTATATTTCTTCATTGTTATCTCCTCCTATCTTTATCACCTTCTGTCACACGAGTGGAAGGCGTCGTACATCGTCAGCGCGTCAATCTGTCGATGTCCCACCGGGACCGTCATGTGGCAAGGATGTTGACTTCTCATGTGTCGTAGTGCTTCTCGAGAAGTAGTTCCTTTATTTTAGCGAAAAGGTCGTCACAGAGCCCCTGAAGACATTGTTGTGCACTGCACCCACGTGCAACTTCAATCTTGGCCCACGTACTTTGCTCGCCTTTCCGAAACATATATGACGCTTCTACTTTCCTCTTGTACTGTATGGCGCTGCTTCTTTTGACAGAATAACGCACAATCGTTAACACCCGACACATTTCATCGCCTTACATTTCCTTATCAGTTACGGAAATCTTGTAATGCTGAGGCACAGCCCTATGCCGTGAGAACAGTATTGCCACTACTTCTTATCCAAGCTATATATATATATATATATATAATCTATTTATTAGATATTGCAAGATATTACCTTTTTCTATTTCAGAATAATACATGTAAATTTAACGTTATACAGGGTGTCTATCGGTCACGAAATCAAAAACCGGTCATGAAAGTCAAGAAATTTAGCTTTTGGGTCTTTTATCTGTACAAATATAGGTATAGACTGGAAAATTTTGTTCTATAAAACGTCAAATTTCACTATCAAAAATGTCTATGGTCTGCTTTAGACGCTACCAAAATCGCAAGCAAAGCACGCTTCTATCGCATGCATGAAAATTCGGCCCAAATTCACTCTTGAGAATGCTACTAACTTTTATGGTTTGAGAAAGAAAAGGTCACGAAATTTAATTTTGGAATTTTAGTAGACATCCTGTTATACCGTGAGTCACTGCAACTGTGAAATTTGCTATCATATATATTGCATTGCTATCTACGCGTGGAATAGTCATTAATGTCAGTTAACCAGTAACAGCTTGAACGAGTTTATGAGTAAAGGAGTAAAGAGATACAGTAGCGTTAATCCTTTATCAAAACAAGGGCTATCGTAAGGCACGACAGTCAAAATTTTATCAAATTTTCTTTTATTACTCGAATCTTATTTATTGATGAGGACGTTGTACTCAAGAAGTGATGATGTTGATGCTGATATTTATTTGGAACTAGAGTTGAAGTTTATTCAGTACTAAAGTAAAAACTTAAACTTGAGAAATTAATATGTTTTTTTTTTCTTTCTCTTCTTTTGCTAGCTGTTTCACTAGATAATCAAGCTGCTTTAACTGTACAATCGCTTCTCGAGTCTCAGAGTGGAGCAAGTATCACCCTACCTACTGATTCATCATCATCAGGAACATCAGTTGTAGCCGAAGCACAAGGTAATTTACAATTAGTATTTACGTCCTTTTTTTTAAAGATATTCTTAGATAAGGATTTAATTTTTACATATCTAGTAAATAAAAATAAATCCTTTTTAAGAGTATTGCTTTGCAAAGTCGAAATTGGTACAGTCTATTTACCTCTATTGTAATTAGACGTGGGTTCGAAGCTAGTTGAGCAAAGGTAGACGTGTCTTTCGGTCACGCAAGTCATGAAAAAGTTACGAAATTTAGCTTTTGGGACACGATTTTTTTTTTTTTTTAACTATACAAATATAAGTACAGACTGGAAAATTTTGTTTTATAAAACGTCAAAATTCACCACCAAAAATTTCTATGGTTGGCTTTAGACGCTACCAAATCACAAGCATTCATGAAAATTCGGCCAAATTCGCTCTTGAGAATGTTACTAATTTTTATGATTTGGGAAAGAAAATGTCACGAAATTTCATTTTGGAATTTTAGTAAACACCCTGGTAGAGCATCCATTTTATTAAGGAGTTTGGTCTACTGGAACCGCTTTATATATTCACACTGTCTGTCCGTGTGTCTATACGTCTGGGAAAGAAAAAAAATTAAGAACTACTCTATGGATCACCATTAATTTTGACCAGGGTGTAAACAGTCATAAACTAGAAGTCGATTTCGTTGATGGAGATGATCCTTCCACTGGAAGTAACAGAAATCAACCATTTACAGCTTTAATGTAGATCAAAAACGGTAATAGATAACGAGAAGCTATTTCTTTCACTCGATTAGACATTGAAGGAATATATTTATTTCGTCTGTATTTATTATTCTGCTGCCACTTCTTTACATTACTCTTTGTATATACTTAAAATTCTTTGTTAACTTGTTGAATCAGTAACATGAAGTTTCTGTTAAGTGTATGCTTGTTCAAACACAGGTTCTCCGGACCCATTAGATGAAGAAGATGTATTCCAGTGTGGAAAATGCAAGAAGCAGTTTACTTCATTGTCTCTGTTCATGGCACACAAAAAGGAACATGTATCAGGTTAGTACATAGACGAGAGTTATGCAAGAATTGTGAATTTAAAGTTTGTAGATTTGTCACCAATAAAGAGATGATTTGAAAGGGATAAAATTGCAAGCCATGGACCAGATTTTCCCAATAGGCTAACCATAAGAATATGAGCTGTCTTAAGTTGTATTCTAACAATAGAACATAATGTAGGTGAGTTCATGTATTCCTACAGTCCCGAAATAAATGCCTACTTAAATTCACGTGGTTCTCCTATAATACTGTTACCTTTGTTCGTGTGGACCTCAAGCATTTAAGGACAACGTTCCGAGACTGATATACCTCAAATCTGTCAACGGTATGCAGTATCTCTATATATAGAGCTCCACTCTCGTTAATCGAACGTTTCCTATTCTATGTCGCAGCCATTCGAGGAACTCATCTCTCTTCCATTGTATCGTTCTCAATAATAAATGGGATAAGGCAAAATAAAAAGGTGTAATGAATGTAAGAACAAAAGAAGCTATCCTTACTTTTGGTGCGTTTAGTTTTTTTTTTTTTTTTTTTTCTTTGCACCGTTTAATTTCGGCTTCTAAATTTGCTGAAGTCTTCTTCAAGATGTTGGACTAGAAGAAAATACCGTTCTTGGAAATTTACATCACGTGAATTGTTTTTTGTAGCTTCGGTATAATCCTTAGTGGTCAAAAAAGAAACCGAGAAATCGCATTTCTTCTTAAAGCGTCCGTAATATTTGGAATGTGATACAACACGATTAAAGATTTTTGTTACTTACTGTTACTACCACTGCCACTCATATATGGGTGTCCGCCATATCGAAATCAGTGTTGCATCTGATTCTTCCTATTCTGTGAAAGTACTTGTAGATTTATGGAGAACTCTATCCTGCATCAACTTTTTGATAGCTTGAGTTTTATATTCGATAGTTTACGATATAATCCCACTGTTTGTCCAGAATATATACATCAAAATTTAATTTTGTGTTCTTTATTCTAATGAAATAAGATTCGTAAATGGATCTTCAAATTTGCGAAGTAACCCTATGTAGAATAGTAAGCTTATTTATGATGTACGTAGGTTCCATTAGGTGTTTAGATAATCGTGACACTACTTATTCGTTGTATTTAGAATCCCTTAGAGCATGTCGACACAATCGTTACACTGGCAGGAACACACTACATTCATTCATGTGATGGGAAAGTGGTAGTGGAGAAAAGCAGACACACGTTCACGGACTAATGGAAACGATGGGTCTTCCAGCACTGGGTTCCCAAGTTCTTGTATTTTGGAGGCAAGATAGAATTGAGGGGTTTTGGGTGTTTGGAGTCAGATGCAAAATGGTACTTTTGATAGGCTCTCGAGTGAACCATGATTGGGAGATAAAATTTGGTTTTAATGAAGAAATTATTGCCTTGATTCTTCCGAAATCGGTAATGGATGAAGTTGAAAAGTTGGCAGATCGGTAGTTTCAGTAGTTCACAACCACTGTTGCGTGGAGCTCTTATCTGCGGACTGGATGATGATGGGGTTGAACGCAGCTCCGAGATTGCCTTGTGCTGGACATGTATAATAATTATTATGATTGGTTAAAGGATAGTTCGGAAATGAGAGCTTAGCAACCTGTCCGGAAGTAAAGGATTTGTATTTCCAGACGAATTGCTGACTCCTGTCAGGTGTGATCATACCATAAATTTGAGAGCAATATGTTTGATGTGTAACCAAAAAGGCGAAAAATAAGACTATTAAAGGCGAAAAATATATAAATATATATACATGAATGAGAAATTCCAGCATTGTTTAGGTTATGTCGACATGTCAATTCTCATTTAATTTAGTAATATAAACTGGATGCTCTGTGACGTCACAGGTTCATGCTTTTATTCTCAGGAAATCACATGGAGAGGGGAAGGAGCAGGCAAAAAACTTGATGCTGATGGAAGATAATGAAAAAAAGCAAACAAGAACATCGATGGCGTAGTTGATGGTTTTACAGGCATACTGCTTGTACACTACTAATACCCGTTTATTTCATTCTTCTGCCTCATCCGTTACCTTTGTTTGTGTCGCCTTGATTTCTTTGATCGCAGAGAAACGTTTCTATGTCAAGTATAGCTCAATTGGAAATGACTTCTTTAATTGGTCTTACTTACGAAATCTCTCTCTGAAGACATGTTTGAAACTTCTCAATATACCATGAGAACTATTAGTGCAGGGGTCTGTTCGTTAAATCGATCTGGAAGCTGTAGCGTTGAGTGCAACATATTATTGTAATATGAATAAGTTTCATATTACAGGTTCTAATCATAAGTGTAGTGTTACTCTGCGTATGATAGTATTGGAATCAAGATGAATTTTCTAGCTCATTGATCTCTGAGAATATCAACTCAGATTTGTTTTGTAAGTACAAGTATGAATCTTACTCGATATAAAACGACTTCCAAACTTCGTCCCCCCCCCCCCCCCACACACACACGCACATTTATCAATTTTCATTGTATATTGTAAAAGATGCTGGCAGTATTGCTGTTCTGCGATGTTTTCTCGGAGATTAAACGGTTACTAACCATACTGTTATAATCGCTTTACAATTTCTTGTCAGCAAGTAGAAAAGAAATGTACTGCTATGTGTAATAATTCCATTTTCCGTATACTGTATCTCGGCCTGTTTTTCGAAGGGAGAAAGAAGAAGTAGAAATGAATGTTATTTCATGAAAGTCACCACTCTTCAAATGCCTCCGAGCAGATAATTCAGCTTTAATATATCTAGTGTGCTTCTTAGCTCAATAACAATATTTCTTTTAGTATTTCCAATGTAACAAATTTGTAAATACCACAATACTTCAAATGACCTAAAAGATTGGCAGCAGTTAATTCATTGTTATGAAGTAATGAATTGAATTCAGTTATATATCAAATTGTAGCGTTATCAATAATTATAATTTGCAATTCGATGCAGTGCAAATTGTATTTATAACAGCTTTTTAACTTAGTTTAGTGTTGAATGCGGAGCGAATGTCTTTGAAGGGTTGCAGTGATGAGTATAATTATTATAATATTTCAAATTCCATCTCTTGTTGGTTGATGTTTGTTGATACGTTGGAATATCATTTTTTAAAAAGTGCATTTACAAATTGCTGACCAGCATGAAATGGTAATATTTCTACTTTATTTTCTGCGTAAACTATTTCTCCTTCTATTCACTAATTTATAAAATATTAACAGAATCCATTTCGTTATCATTATTATTAGGACCAGTATCTGTTAAAACTGAAAACTGTAATTTGGTGGCATTGGAAAGAGAGGTTAATCCTCAGGCAGATGGAGGAGGGCAAGATCCTTCGGATCCTGGAGGATTTGATGTGACGTCGAGTTTATCTGGTACTCTTACAGCAGCGCAAGTTCCACAGTTGCATTTGCAGACTGATCAAGATCAGGTAGGTAGTTTTCTTTTTTATTTAAAAAAGATAATCATGCTGATTTCTCTGTTCCATAGTTACTAAAATCAATTTTCAGAATGACAGTACATGCACAACGAATTTTCTAATAGAGAGCCAAGGCTGAAGTGTTTCTAATGACACGTTTTAACCTTCTACAATTTGTTGTGCAAATGTTGCAATATTCTGAAACAAAAGTACATAGGTAAGTTAAATATTATTAGTGTGAGAATAGTTTCTCAAACCTGCTTTTTGTAAGCAAAGCGAACTTCAGTTTTTTCTCTTTCTGTCGGGAGCTTGTAACTCTAAAATATATTTGATGTAAGACTGCTAGTTAAAACGAGTGAGTAGATGGCTTTGAAGAAAGTAGCACTGTAACTGAACAAACAGTAGACATTTCGTTTGACAAAAAGTTTGAAGTTCATGATTTCATGGTTACAGTAGAATTAGTCTGTAATATAGCACATACCAACAGTTTGAGAAAAAAATTTCTTAGTCAAGTGTCAAACAATGCAAGAACATAGTGCTTACGTCACGGAAACAGAAACAATCTGTTCTGGCGTGACGTCAATTTCGGGGTCCCCTCTCTAAGTCATATTAAAAACTTCAGGGAATGCTTTTACTGTGTGTTTCAGATGTAAAGCATCACGGGCAGTAGTAGCCAATGGTGCGCGATATTCCGCGCGGTGTTGCCGGATCACGGACTCCCCTTTCCCTTCTCACACTTCCTCCAGTTGAGATTATGACACATACATTGGCAACATTATTCGCAATGTAAATATACTATTCCAGCAAACTCAAGAATTTTGACTGTGCATCCTAGAAGTATATATAGCAATTAAATTACTTACCTGTTAACTTTTCCAGTGGATATGCTAAACACTCATTTTCAACACTACTTTCACTATCGTCTATGTCAGTTAATATTTCGTCGTTGCCTGAATCTGAGTCTTGTAAATTTATTACCATGGGCTAAAAAAAAAAAAAAAATTGTAAACACAAAAAATAATTCTTCGAGCCTGATTTCGTAGCAGTTTTTTTTTAAAAAAAAGAAAAAAAGAAAACTCTGCACTTGTACTCGGTTTGCTTAAAGACATTGTCAACTATAATTTTGGAGAACAAACGAACTACCAAGAAAGAAAGTAACCCAGACACTGATGAATTCTGTTTGTGCTAGAAGAGAAGTTACGTTCTTACACAACTAGCCCCTTTGTTTCCTTCTCAGTTTTCATAATAAATAACACTCTTGGGCTTGATCTAGGTCACACAAAAACAATCCGTCTGATTCCTAAGCAAGACCATATGATCGAGTTTGTTTTGGGTTACGATAATTTACGACACCATTCAGACGCCTGGTGCTTTTGAATCCTTGCTAGAGGAGGAAAGAGGGAATAAGTGGTCGCATATATGTAAGGTAGTGAAACATGAAGGAAAATGAAAATAAACAGAACATACTGCGTTTTTTCTGTCGAATAAGGAAGTATTTATCTCGAAGTAAATTTCAAAACAATATTACGAACTTCCCATACTTTGTTCTTACGATGTTAGGCATATACAGTATATATATATATATATAAAATGAATCAGATTCCAAATGCGTGTAGCCACGGGGGAAAAGGGGGCCCTGTCTTTCCAAACTATTTCCAATTCCAAAATGAGGTTCGTCTGGTATATGCTTAATAAACTTATTTAATAGTTAATGCAAATGAGGGACGTTTATAATAAAATATGAAAATTTTTAAAAATCAAACATCATCAATACGGTTTCTGTACCTAATTAAAACAACTAAAATTAATCATATGCTTTATATTCTCATTGTCCTAACTGGGCGCACACCGTATGAACTCACTACTAGACTATTGCATAATAATATCTGAGTTGATATTTTTTCGAGTTTTTTTTTTCCCTTTACTATTTTAACCCATATAAATGTAAAGTTAGATAAACAGACTGCTATAAACAGCATTTGTTTTCTTGTGAATAGCTTATTGATTCATTTACAATCCGGTTTTCAACTTCAGTACTGTCAAGATCCGTCTTCTGATAAGGTAGCATCGTGAAAATATAACATGTATGTATATATTGGTGAGTTAAAATGCTTTCATATTTTGAAAGAGATCATTTGTTCTCTTTTAAATGTGTGAAAAGCTTTCCTCCCCTGAAAGTAATGTTCCCCTCGAACAACCTGCTGGTTACACCCATGATTATTCTGTAATAAATTTTGAGTTCTATTTCCAAATTGAAGAAAAATCCACTGGAAATTAGACGCGGGACTCATCGCTCGTTTTACTAAATGTTTTATATGGAAACCTTTAAAAGCGTGTATCATAACAACCAGTTGACATAAAAAGATGTAGTTTTCACGTATGTGTTTGTAATTCTTTTCTCTACTTCGTAAAGTGAGCAGTTGATGTGCTAATACAATATTTCTAATAAGCGCCTCTGGTATTGTCAAGAATCGCAGTAACTCGAGAAGTCAGCGTGCAAGACTGCTTGTCGCGAATTGTCAACACCGCTCAAAGCCAATTGGACGCCGCGTGAAGCCAACTCAAGGCCATGCCGCTTATCATTTGAAACACACAATATGTTGCTATTTCTTACTGTAAACTACAATCGAATTTAGTGGAATAGTAAAAGAAAAGTGACAAAATAAGTAAAGTGCTTAAACAACTAATAAGACCTATTGTACTAGTTTAAAATACATTAAAAGTCATTTGTAAATGTCCTGTTATTACAAATACATATTTTAGATATATATCAGGAGAACTATATTTCTTTATTATTATTATGGACCAGAAACATTAGGAGTCTGAGGAGTAAATCAATTCAAAGTAAAAATAAATCACACACAGATTGAGAATATCCTGGTCACTTATTACAGCTACATATATAGCTTTACTATATTTTCAAAACTTGGCTCCCAGTGGTGTGAAACTTCATGTTCTACTGGCGGTTATACACTTCTCTCACTCTTAATTGCACACATTGAAAATTTGTCTGTATCTGTAACAGCCGTGTGCACCAACGAAGTTTAAACGAGCCTTCAACATTAAACTTTGAAGTTTAACCCTTATCCGGGCAAGACATTTTTGTAACGTAAACGGGCAACCGGGGCCTGTGAAGCCCAGTATATGTTTAAGTGCAGAACACTCAAAATTCAATGTCTGTTGTCACTTACTGTTCAGACTAGTCTAGAATGTACCGGTATATATTTTTGTCAAGTAACGAAACTTCGTGTCACGCTTTTGTAAGCCGACCAAAAGCGGTGCCAAGCAGAATAGCAAATCCGGTGCAGACATTTTTGTAACGTAAACGGGCAACCGGGGCCTGTGAGGCCCAGTATATATTTAAAATTCAATGTCTGTTGCCGCATACTGTTCCGACTAAAGGTTACAATAGTCACGTGTTCAATATATAATTATGTGACAATTTGATCTAATATTTGACAGGAATTTCACTAAAGTTATACGGTTGCCCGGTTACGTCAGGAAAAGATTTTCAAATTAAAAAAAAAAAAAGCTTTACCAACTCGATATGTTCATGATTTTAACCTCGACAAAAGATACAATAATTCAGTATTTTATGTCTTCGTGAGAAATTTTAGAAAAATGAAGCTACTAGGCCTGGGAGGCCCCGGTTGCCCGGATAAGGGTTAAACGTGATTCCCGAACTTTTGTTGCACCATTGAAAGTCGAAGTTCAGTACACCTCGTTTAAGTAAACTTCGGTCAATTTGTAAAATCGACTCTGATTGGTTGTCGTCTTTTACCTCTAATCTTCGTTTAACAAAGTAACAAATAGAGAAAGCGTATCGCGTGCCGATATTTTCGACGTTCGAGATTATGTGGCATCTCAACTGAATACATCAAAGGACGGACTAATAAATTCTACCTGAAATAAAATAAGCGAGTGATACTTGGTGTTGCAAAATTGGTAGTAGAGTGTAGATCAGATTGTAGCATGTAGTTTTACTATACGGATCCATAGTATAACTAGTAATACTAGTGTTTGTAGGAAAGGGTTAGGAGTCCCGTAGGGGTTTGTTGGATTCTGTTCTCAGTGCAGTTTTACTATACGGATACACAGATTTAAAATGTATAGAAAAATATGGGCAAGTCTTTAATTTGCCCATTTTATGTCGAGAACAGAACACAACTAACCCCTGCGGGGCTTCTAACCCGTTCCTACTACTACTACTTGTACTATGAATACTATAGTAAAACTGCACGCTGTTCTTGATATAAAATGGGGAATTTAAAAACCAATTTTTTCCGTATATTTTACAGTGTAGATCAGTATAGTAAAACTGCACCATAAAGATTACATTAAACTTATAACAAAGAACAAATATAATGTGGAGCTATGCTATGTAAGCATCAGTGGTGATTTCAGGAATTGCCCAGGGGGAACTTCTCCCCGAGGACAATCAAAGTTCGTCGAGACCATATATACTATCATACTCAATGTGGATTCCCAGTATTTTTGTTACTAATACGTTTCATCCCCAGTATACTGAAATTTGCCACCACTAGAAAATAAATAAATAAATAAATAAATAAATAAAAAACTTCTGGAATCCACTGATGAGGAAAATTGATTCAGCAGTTATACATATTTCATCTTGAAAATATTATTCTGTCTTTTACATTTTTTTTCCCTGTTGGCGTTTGCCTAGAATTCCTAGTTAGCATAGGTAAAGTTGAGGAGCGCTACCATTTATTTTTTCCACTTATGATCTAATGTTTCTGCATTCTTAGTTTCTCACCTGAACACCAGTTGCGTACATATTTATAATATGCTTGCAAACTTATATGTTATAAAAACAACAAGTGCAAAAACCACGCAGGAGTCTGTGTTAAGCGACCAACACAACCTAAGTTTGTATCTATTCCGATTCCATGCAGGGCACAATTTGAGGGGTCACTCGTGATTTTGTCCGCGAAAGCAGGCACATTAGCGATGGTGGTGTGTGCAAAAGGAAAGACAAGTGTGGAAAATATCAACCTCCTGTTTTGCGGTGCAATCTCTCAGAATAATTCATTCCATATGTAAGTAATCTGTGCTTATAGAAACAGCGTTAAAATGTTCAGTTCATAAAAGCAATTATAATGCAAAACTAGCTCGTAGTGATCACCTACTACAGATTGGTATGTATTTTTGTACTAATTTGTTCATTACTCGAGCAAACGGTTCTACCAAATTTTGACACTCTCTTACATTTTCAGGTGAGAGCTTTCTTAGCAGAGCATGTACTAAATGAAGAGCTCCATTACTACTTGCGGGTTGACTTCAGGATAGCACAGTACCGTATAAATAAAGTGTAGACGTATAGCATAACGCGAACCAACTTGTGCTTAGTGGCCACTAAAAAGCACGAATGCCATCTAACCGAGTTAGAGTAGGGGCGCAGTAGTGAGGCCCGAGCAATAGCGAGCAGTTGCGTCCATAGGGAGCAGGTGCGTCAGCGACGGGGTATACGCATAAACGAGGACAGTGGAAGAGCACACTCACACATACAATAATTTCTTTGTCAGTAGTAATTCATTGTAATATGCTGTGATAGATAGTAATTACTTATATTCACACTTTCATTACTTCATGAAAAATATTTCTCGTCGTATTTTACCTATAAATTTTCTATTTGGTAGAACCATCTGCTCGAGTGAACCCTTAATTTGTTTACACGTATACCCACCATCGCAAATTCGCCTGTTTCCTACGAACGCATTTCGACTATAGCTCTCCAACTTCACCTTGGCGTAAATCGTAATAGGTTTAAAAATAGCTTGTAATAAGCAGTTTTCAAAGTTAGGTGCGTGTTTTGAGACGCGTGGCTTTCACCATATGTAGTTAAGTTATGTCTTATGCAATTGGTTGATACCACTCGAGGAATAACTAGATAATAAGTTTTACGATGAATCACTATATAATAAGTTTTATGCTGTTTCCATGGAATTTTGACAAGAAAATACTGTATTTATGCTGTATATTAACTTTGACAAGAAAATACTGTATATAACTTTTATGCCCTTCTATGTTAACCTTTACTGGAAAATTGTTTAGAAAATACTATGAGCTGATTTTGTCCGAAAAAAAATAAAGCATAGTATATATAGTTTATTTCTAGTGGGTTCTCTATTGTAAAGCTACAGTCTCGCAGGTTTTCTACCTACATGTTCTCCTTATTTCTTTTTGCGAGTTAACAGACTTTACCTGAAAATTATAAAAGAACTGTATTCCTAATCTACACCGTTTATTATTATTTATCAACATTTATTTCATTTTATTAATATGACACACATTATATCCAGGAAAAAATAATGAAACCACGAGCAAAAAGTTTTTCCAAATACGAGAAATGTATTGTAATTTCATTACTCCATTGTAATTCATTTATTGTAATTTAGGAAAAATACATACATTAATTAATGTAAACGATCTGTCTTGGATCAACGAGGTTTAAACCCCCATATTCGGCTGTTCAAGCTAAAACCAAGTTTATCCACCATTTGACCGAGACTTATCCTTTAACGTTGTTGGTGCAACATTTTTACCGAGCTTGGTTATGACCATCATTTAACAGTTGAACTTCGTTGCTGCACACGGCCATAAATGTCGTGAATCTCCGTGCTGTTATACCACAGCTACAAATACAGCACTTTCTATACCTGGAGGCTCTTAATAAAAAGTTTCGTATTCTACTATAGCACGGCCAACAAGAGATGGTCTCTGACGTTTCTTACCACATGAGGTGGGACATTGCAGCCCCTACTTTGATACCAGTGTTACCAACCACAATCACTCTGTCTTATACTCACTCTACTTCAACCGTTAATTAAATTGCCACTGCAGTTGCACCGAAAAAAACCTTGACACGCGAGTAGGGGCAATGTCACTGCGAACTGTCAGAGAAGTTCTCTTACTGGACGCACTATACATCCTTTATATTGCTTCTTCCCTTTACTGTACATATTAGCAATTGATCACCATACACCATTGCTACAACCGTGATTTTATTTTGAGCATATTTGTATCTTAACGCTATAAAAATTCGTCTTACATTAGCGTCTTTACTGTTTTACTATTTATCTATAAGAAAAATGTTTTTGTGACCATCGTATGGGGTGAACTTAAAGAAAGAACGATATCGAACAGAGGCTGACGAGTGGTATTAATGATTAGACTGCCGAAAGAACATGAACAAAAGTAGTGCTCAAAAATTTTTAGGCGCCAGTTCTCAAAACTAGGCTTCATAATAATACAAATCCAATTTAACACATAGTCCAAGATGTTTTGAATTTTAATTATCTGGGCGGCATACTCGTAAATCTAGTTGCATGGCGACCTGGCGGTCGAGATTTTTTTGAGCCTTAAACAAAAGGAATATGAGCAGAATTTCATTATTCACTAAATGTGTTATTAGGTTAAACTTCAACCTTTTCTTTCTAACAACTTCACACAAAATATCTAGTATCCTGAGCATACGAACATATTTATAATATTTCTTTCGGTAGCTGTGAGTGTGAGTAATGGTTGATATATGGTAGTACACTAGCAAAAGATTACACTGTGAAAGTTTTGCGTTTCGTACATTTTCTGAAGCCAACTAGAAAAAAAAAAAATACAAAAGCAAATGTTTGAAAAGTTTAATCTTTTGTTTAAATTTCTTTGGTGTAGGTTGGTTTCCTTTGTATTGTATCACTCGTCATGGCAGATCAGAAAAGTTCGTACTCATTCAGTAATCAGGGGACGCGGAGATTCAGTGGTAGAGCGTTTACCCTGGTTCGATTTCAGGAAATGTCAGTTTGCAGTGGACATCGTGTTCATGAGTTTTGTCGAGCTCCCTCGTAGCTCAGCGGTTAGCATACTCGCCTTTGGCGTGGGAGATCCGGGTTCGATTTCCGGCGGGAGCTCATGTCTTCGGATCCCATGTTAAGCTGTAGGTCCACGCCTTATATAGCCTCGCTGCTGAAACGGACGCAAAAATCTAAAACAAATCTCAAACGAACAAATCGTGGGTTTTCTCATGGTGCTGACGTTTCTACCCACATGATCTGGGAATTATTTTATAGTATTTCACTTTCGTTAATCATCCGTCTCTTTCAGCCTACAAGGCATAAACATGGGACGTGAAACTAGAAATTTCATTTCATTCAGTAATCAGCCAATTGGAACTAGTTTTGTTATAATCACTATTTCATCATATCTGTTTGTTGATTTAAATGTTAACTCATGTTTCGAAAATACTTCAATTCGGTCTGTAAATTTTCACATGGATCACTACTTACCAAATTCTATCAATTATATTAGTTTTTTTAAAGTTTATCTTAATACGATTATGCACCGAGGCTAAGGAAGACGGTGATAAAAGATGAATGATAATGATGGAATGATGAAAAGGGGAGGAAACGGGAGAATCCTGAGAAAACATGTACACCATGTTTTCCCACCACAAAAGTCACTTGGCGGAAATGGAAATCGAACCAGGGACCTCGCGCCAGAGGTGAGCGCTCGACTACTGAACCATCGCGGCCTCAATTATATCAGTTATATACATTTCATGGACTAATATTAACAATTTACGAGTATGTTTCTTTGACTAAAGACTACGGTAAGCGCGAAGAAAATCATAATGAAATAACTTTTGTTAATATGTAAAGTAGTTCGATAATAGTACTGGAGAATTCCCAGCAAGTTCATGGGCATGATTATGATCTTAAGTTTGTACGTCCTAGTATTGAATTCAATAGAGAATTTAGATTGTTTTACTTGTAGAGATCTTTTCTCGTAGGTAAAGTTCCTCGGGGTTCCCCTAAATACATTTTTTTTTTTTTTTTGTCGAATTTACAATGAAATTCCATACCAGAAATTAACACTCCCCAATCAAATCACCATGGTTTTATATCCTGGATTTTTTCATAAGTGTGACTAAGATTCACTTGGTAATGTCGGTTGGTGATCCAAACATGAGAATGTTAATTAATGCATTTATTCAGACTGCAAACAAGTGTCCATTTACGCAAAGATACTAAATAAAATTACTATGACAACTACCTTTGTGTGCTTATGCGTGTTGCATATATTACGGCTTTAAAAGAACTGCAGAACTTGGACGGTACGTATGTTCATAGGCGTTGATTATGGTGTACTGCTAAGGAAAGTAACACTAGGTGCATTTATAAGTGGCTTAGTATGTTCAATACATTGATTTTATTACTGAGTAATTCTTCAGTAATATGTTAGGTACTGTGTTGTATAATCTTGCAGATTAGTACACTATAACATTGTCCTGTGGTGGACAAACACCGTGTGCGTGGGTTTTCTCGGGGTTTTCCCGTTTCCTCCCACTTTATTCGTTCCACCATTTCATTCATTACTCATCATCACCGTCTCCTTTAGACTAACAGGCATAAACGTGGGACGTAAAACTCAAAGATTTCATTTTTGTATAACATTGTCCTTAGATATTCAAGTATGAATAATAAATAAATAAATAGACAAGTAGTTTAGTTTTTAAAGAAGCCGTAAAATTTGTTACTTCCTTTATTGTTCATTTTATTAGCAACTTCATATACCCTTGAAAAGCATGCATCGTAGCTTTCAATGAGCCGTTTCCCTACTGAGCCGCGCAGACAGTTTCCCCTAAACTGACAGATGACATACAAACATGTCAGTCATTGTTATAAGCTCACGAGTGACGTGCCGCAATTCAATTGCAAATTTCGGCTAGTTAGAGCCAACGCATAAACGAAGGGTTTTCCTTAATCAGCTAGTTGTAGAGTGTTTTATAGCATAATAATAATTATAAAAGTGGAAAAGTTCACCGAAACATTGAACCGAGTCTCGTGGTAAAATCAGGGCATCATTCAAAGATTGTAGATTCAGACCTCAATATAGCTATTGCTATTATTATTATTATAATATTTCAATCAAAAATTTTCTTGTACGCTTTATATCTGGAGAATTACATACAATGTATCCAAACCCAAACTATCACTTAACTCCGTATGATGTGCTTATTCCGTAGAAAATACGAAAACTCGATTCAGGGGCCGTTCAAAACTTTTAGGATCCCTGATCCAAAAACTAATTGTTGGCCAAGATCGCAATCTTTTGATTCTTTTTTTTTTTATATCATTCCTAACATTCTTATTATTATTAATAATAATAACGTTAAAATATTAAATTTCATACCATTTACTATTTATATAGATTAAGAAAAATAGTTCGATAATTTGTTTTCTCATTACAGGTTTCCGCTAGGTATAGTAGTTCCATGTCGACGTCTCCAGTCTCTCATATTGGACAACCAATCATTCTTAATGACAGCGACATACTATCTTTCAATATTGATCAGAATTCTTTAAATATTGCCACTTCCTCTCAGGTAAGGAAATCGTACGTAATACTTTATTATCGTAAAGTGTATCTATATCTTGTGTTTAAGTTGTTTGAGAGTTCCTGCCCATGAAAACTATTTATTTATTTATTTATTTATTAAATGATTGATTGATTTACAGCTAAAAGCTTTTTCAAAGAAAGAAAAAGAAGCAAATTGTGAATCTGAAGTATGTTATTATATATAAATTAAGGAAATTTTAAATTACTAAGGTTTATACTGTATGACACGGGACCTACTATTTAAAGTAGGGTCCAAATCACTACACGGGTTTGTATCTGAGGCTAGTGTCTTGCTGGAAATCGAACAAGAGTCTATTCGTGTTAGCTATGAGGATGTTCAATGTCAGGGTTAAATAGTATCAAAATACTTTTAGATAAAATCTTTGTAAATTACGTAACCGTGGTAGTTACCAATTACTAGGTAACCAATTACCTAGTTACCAAAAAATACGTACCAATTGCTAGGACACCACTGTTAAGTGTATGTAAATAAAATGTATGGCTCATAAGTGTTCAGATATTTAACATATTTTTTTTAAAGAAAGTGTTAATTATGATATACATATTCACCCAATTTTAATCAAATCTTTTTACATTTTTCGTGATTCAAAAAATGCTTCTTGGGTTAGAATCGGTATCGTTAATACGACCAGTAAATTGGACGACACCTTTTATCGACGTAATAGGAAGAGGTTCCGAAAAATATTGCCAGAAGCAGCCATAAGGAAGTTTTCGTCATCGTGTGGACTCGGTGTTGCAAGGCAGTAGATTTTCTTCTAATTGTAGTGGATTTTAGTTATAGTTTTTATCAAGAAAGTAAATATATATGTATGTATGTATGTATATGTTGGTCATGTTTGTTTGGATTTAGCAGATAGTTTTAAGTATTCACAGCCAGAAAAATATATTTATAAGAAATAAAAATAACACGGAATGTAAAAATAACTGTATATTACATATACAGTTTCATATGTAATATTAAATATATAAATGTTTACTTTATTGTATATATTAATATAATTTTAAATATGCTAATAAATTACATATTGCGTATATATATATATATATATATATATATATATATATATATATATATATATATATATTATTCGTCGAAATTTATACATATTAATTCTTGTGTACTTCTAGGTTTTACCAGCATTATCAAATGCTATTCAAAATAGTATATTTCTTAATAATAGAAATGCAGTATCTTCAATTAAACCGTCATTAGTAACATCAAATCATGTCAGCATGACCATAGCAGGACAACCAGTAATTGTGACATCTCAGGTAAGAATAATTTAAATTTTTATTTGTGACTGTTTACTAGAGATAACACTAAACAGCAAACGTGCTGTAGGTATTTCAATATTACATGTCATTTTCATGGTTGGAATAACAATGAAGACGTGAAGATTAAACATGATGCTAACTAGTTATACGTACACGCATGTGTAAGTTTAGTTGTGTATAATATTTCGAAACCTAATGCTAATTCTTTCCGTAGTTCGTAGCCAAGAAATAAGGATAAGAACTGTATTTTAAAATAAAAGTTAAGTAATTAGGGAGAAATTAGTGGTGCTAATAAAAAGAATTAAAAATGACGTAAAATAACTGGATTCACGTGCATGTATTACAACAATACGTGCATGTGTGTGTGTGTTACAACAGACGTAAATTATACGTATTTAATGTCCTCATTAATTTTATATAATGTATTGTGTAACTAAACTACCTGGTGAGTTTCTTCGTAACTACGACATTAAAAAAATAAAAAATAAAAAATAAAATAAAAGGTTTGTTTATATTTAATTTTCCGTATGAACTGGAAGCTACAAGATTTCCAGTTTAAGATGATCTCCGAGGCGAATCTGTCCTTATTGGGATCGAACTAGGAACTAAGTGCACAGAAAATATACATGCTTATCTGTCTGAGTTGTTATGAAATGGACATAGTTATTATATTTTGAAGACTAGATGGAGTATTCAGAATAAAAATAGAGATATTTTCAGAATTAAATTGAAATATATTTTCTGTGAAGTTATTTAGATTTAGGGGTACTGATAAATGAGAATAGAAGTTGAAATTGGTGCCATGACGTAATAGAAGAAAATAAAGATTGTCAAAAAAAAAAAAAGTTTTGTGTACTACTTGATTGATATTGATTTTTCTTTACCATTTAAAGTATATGTGTCAAAAATTAAAGAAGTAGTTTAGATTTTACTTGCTGTTAATATTGGATAAAAATTTTCATTTTATTTTTGATACATATCTAGGTAAATATATTTAAAATTTGCTGGAGTGCAAGTAAGAAGTTTCAGTTATAGAAGTAATGTGGAAATGAAATTGATAGTAACTTATTTGTAATTATAAATTGTAAAAGCATTATGTATTGTAGAAAAAATGTTTGTATAGTTGTGCATCTTGCAATATTCTTTTTGATTATTGTAGTTAATACTGTAATAGGTACTTATATATGACGTCTTCTTTTTCTCTTTTTTTTTTTTTTTTTTTTGTAATATTTTGAAACATATGCTTGTACACCTATTGTAATTGGAGGGAAACCCCTGTTATAGGTAATAATAATAATAATAATGATAATACAAAGCTCGCATGTACTTTGTGGGATGAGCGTATGAGACATTCTAGGTGGTAAAGGCGAACTCAACAGAAGTTACATGTAATCTAAACACCGGGAAATTATATTTGAGAAGTTCTGTGGCAGCCTATGTATATTGTTTGTGTAAGTCGTTCCTTTTTCCCTTAAAAGGTACAGTTTCAAAATAAATGCCGTATTGGCTGTTCAGAGTGCATTTTTAGGAAGTAATCCTTCATTGACTACCCGAAACACGGAATATGATCCGCGGATTTGCTTCCATCCTAATCACTCAGAATTTTGAATATGGTTTAAGTTTAAATACTCGTGGCTTTAGAAGTAATGATAATCTAGGCATTTTTTCTATCCTGTTGCGGAAAAAAAAAAATAAAAACATTCTATCCATTGTATTTAACATTAATAAATAGGGAGCACTATTGGAGTAAAAACTTGTAGCAGTGTTATTCCAACTATTTGACGTTCCACTGTTTCATCATTATGTACTATTGTATTTCTTTGTTTCTGTTCTAGCTGCATGGAACAGTAGCACCAGCAACTCTTGTTGCAACATCCGTACAGAGCTTACGAGAGACTACATCATCATCTATCCAGTCTTCCATTGAAGACAAGCAACTAGTATTAGCACCCAGAGAGGATAATAGTAGTAAAAGTAGTAATATTAGTAGTATAATATCGGAAATTCGTAAGGCTGACTCAGGAGAAAAAGGGGGTGAATCAGACACAGCGCACAAAAAGAACTCATCAATAGACAATGGGCGAACCGAAGGCTCCGTAGGAAAGCCTAAGAAGGTTGGTATTTTTAGAACTTTTTGTTTTAACGCTTGTGATTAGCTCATGATAGAAGTGGGATTTTTTTTTTTTAATTTATATACTACACATGGGAACAGTAGCTGAATTATTGTACCTTATTTGTAGTAATAAGTTGATAAAACATAAAGTCAACTACAAATTTCGATATCTCTACAATGTTAGGTCCAAGTAATGTTAGCTTTATACATATATCAGTTTGTTTTATGTCTGGAAGTAATTGAATTTCGATGATTTAGCCTGTCTCAGTCTGTAATGATGGTATCTCACAGCAAGCAAGATTAAGAAAATGTTTAGAAAGGAAAAGATTCCTAGGTTAAAATAACTCGTCTGAGTAAAATGAAAACCCTTTTCTTAATATTACAATTACAGAGTTCGTATTTATGTATATCGTGAATGATAAATCGGTAATAAGACAATCTTTTCCTCAGAACCTCGAACTCTTTTGTGACTGTACTGTTAGCATATGCGCCTTGGGTGCGGAATACCTAGGTTTGATTCTCTCTGGAAGCTTATGTGGTTCGGGTCCCATGTAAAGCTGTAGGTTCACGTCACATAGCCTCAGTGCTTAATGGAACACTAAATTCCAAGTTAACCAACCAGTTTTCCTTCAAGTACTTTATGTAGATTATTTTTGTACTTAATTTTCAGCGTCTTCGACAGCTTTTATGAGATTCGTTTAATGAAGAATGGTTAAAGGACCTTAGTAATGATAAAAGTTCTATAAGTTGGAAGCTTCAACTTGATGAAAACGTGTTTTTCCCGCGAAATTATTTATGTGACTTACGTTTCTTATTCCTTCTTGTTTTCCTGTCAGTGCAAGTATAGTTTTTACTATTTTTAATGTTTTTTTTTTTTTTTTTAGTTTCTTTCTTTATTTATTTTTGACCTCTGTGTAAGTCATGTTAGTCATATCTGAAGATTTGCTTGCTTTTTTGTAACAACTAATTTAATTCAATTGTACGAGGGGCTTTGATAACCCTTGAACCTACCTAGAAAGAACTGTATGATTTAAAAAAAAAAATCACAAACATGATGCACAATCTTTCCTAGGAAGTCCAAATACTGTATGGCCGAAAACTAGCACCGCATAGTGTTGGCATCACAAAACTTCAGTCGGGTTGGCATCGTACATAAGTGAGGAACGTGATTGTGAACGCACTGTGATCTGCTACCTATTTCTCAAGACCATGTAGTCGAAGAAATTTCACGAGGACATACTAGCTACCTTGAGGAACGATGTTTCATGGTATGTCACGGTCAAAAGGGGCAGAATTCAGAGGAGTCAGGAGATCATTATCTGTACCGGCCCACCAGAAACAGTGACAACAGATGAGTTTGTGACAATTGTGCATGATATTATTCGTTGTGAATGATCTCATGTGACTGTCAAAACCATATCCGAGCATGTGAACATATCAACAGAGTATGTTCATTCCATTATCCATGACATCCTTCAAATGATCAAGTTATCCGCATGTTGAGTTTCACGAAATCGCACTGTCAGTCAGAAGCGACATCAACTTCAGCTTTCAGAGATCCACTTGGCCCTTATCGGTGTTGACACAAACGACTTTATGAATCGTCAGGCCACCCAGGACGAGACATGGGATCATCATTTCGACCCGAAAACGAAACAACACAGTCAAAGCAATGGAAACATGACACTTCAATACCACCCAAGACATTTCGTGTGCAGACGTCAGCAGCGAAGATGATGACTTCCATTTTCTGGGATACGGAGAGGATGCTGTTGTATGATTTGATTAAGAATGGACAAACAATAAACGGGTAAAAGAGACCTAGCAAACTGGGAAATGGCGTCATCTTCCACCAAGACAGTGCGCCGTGTCACCCTTCAGCAAATCCATGATTGTGGCTTCAATTTGTTACCGCATCCACCCTGTTCACCAAACTTGATGCCCTCTGGCTTAGCCTGTTCGCCACACTGAAGAAAACAACTCAAGGGACATTTTCGTAGCGGTGATGCTGTCAGAGAGGCTATGTGAGGCTTGAGATGAATGTTTTTTCGTCAGAGAGTTGGCAACATGGGAGCACTACTGGGAGAAGTGCATAACACTCCAGGGAACTACGTAGGGAAAACCTAAAATGGCACATATTTGGGACATTCTCTTCCTAGGTAGGCTCAATACTTATCAAACGCTCCTCGTATTTGCATGCAATGTGATATAACTAACAGTGGTTCAGCAACTACTTGCATCTGAAGGTTTGTTTACAACTGTAAATTAATTTTTAATTATTTATTTGTGTGTGAAATGTCAACATAAGAGAAATTCGAATACGTTATCTGGATACTGAATATTCATATTCATTCTAGAGAACGATGTACGAAATATGTTACAAATGAACATTTTCATTTATTAAGCGATATTAAGATATATGAACACTTACAATTTTATCACTATTATTATGCCCTTTCGCTGGTGTTCTCACACTGCTAATGAGTATCACTTAAACACTGTGTTTCGCTTCACTAGTGGGAGGGAGTATAACTAACTCAGGGATCACTGGCGCAGAGGGGATTGTTGATTATCCAAGACTGCGATGAAATCCACTCCTTGTCGTGGTGATTTTACTATGTGTTTGAAAATGGGTAGCTGGACTACTGCAGCCGTCTTATGAACAGTCCAACAGCGATCTTACTTCGGTGAAAACGCAGGAAACAATTCAACCTCACTCCCGTACTTAAAAAATATTAACTGCTGGTTTAGCATGTTTTTATTATATTAGAGCGTTTATGTATATAAAATACAAACGTTGCATATTATTGCGCTATATTCAAACGAAGAACAACCTAACGAGGCTGCTATATCTACGAAGCAGGGTTGTCAAAAACCATGGTTTTTATTGAAAAAATCAAACAACCAGGCTTTTTTGGTTTAAACCTTTTTTTTTTTTTTTTGTTTGTTTAAATAATTTACTCTATGTATTTATATTAGATATGGACAGAAATTAGTTTGTTTCGCCTTGGTATTATTATGCAACAACAAGGTTATGCTGGAAGGGGTCACATAAGCTTAAAGCGGAATCCAAACCGCTTCTCGACTTACATCCAAGAGAAATTGTCCATTTGGACACGAAACCGGGACTAATTGGTCACAAATGCGATTGCCGACTCACTCACGAAGGACTCCTGATAAAAAAAAAAAAAAAAATACGTTGCACTGATCTTTACATAGGCGTACGTGTTAATATAACTGTCAAGAATCATTTCAAAAGGACAAAAAGATAAACAGTTACACAAGCAGAATTATATATAAATCGGGAAACTCCCGCCTTAGCCACTGGGAAAATCCTGTTATTACTTTAAATGTATTTGTATGTAAAATTTTCAGGTCAACACATCATAATCACTACGCTAAAACTGAGGTATTAAATTACAAATTTGGTATGTAGATATCATTCAATAAAATTAAAACAAAGTCAAATCCAAGTTGATGTTGGAAGCTACGTAGGCAGTTGATAAATTTTGTCAATTTCTTTCAATATATTTAAGCAACCTTGGCTTCTTTATAAAACAATAGGCATTCATTCAAGTAGAAATATATACTTGGTTTCATTTCGTATGTTTAGGCTTAACATCCTTATGAAATACCAAGGTTATCACGGAGTAGACTTTCGCTTAAAGGGACACCTCGAATCGTTACTTGGTTTACACTTGAAAGATAGGTTGTGGTTCGACCGAGAATTGAACACGGGACCCCTTGATTAAAAGGTGAAAAGTAGATAAACGTAATGCGGATGGTTTGATATGTGGAAACGTCACCGTTAAATTTTAAACCAGCACGATTTAAAGAATTTTTGGCTTTTTTTTTTTTTTTTTTTTTAAACCACCTTGGTTTAAACCAGCCAACCCTGCTACGAAGTACACTGATACACTGTTTCTGAGAAATACAAAGTTTCTCATTGTTGGATTTGGGCGTTAATAGTAAAGCTGGAAATTCCTGGTGATGGTAGTAGCCTTCGTAAGATGTTAATTGTAGACTTACGAAAATATATATATAAATGTATGATAATTGTCCTTAGGCTGATGTACTTGTTTCAAGTGACACTGAAATTCACTACAATCTTTACTTTCTTGGGAATATACCCAATACGTATTTCTCACGATTTATAACCTCCTATATAAATATTTCCATCTAACTTCCATGGAAAATATAAGGAGTTAATAAATGTTTTAGGTTAATGATACACAAACAACAGTTCGAAAAATAATAATAAATTGGCAATTGAGAATGTGTTATCATTCGTTTGACTTTCTGTCCAATTACACTTTGAGATTCAGAAAACACTAGTGTTTTCACGCGCTTTTGTGTCTTATCAAAATTTGTTTGGGACGAATAGTCCGGAAAAGCACCCCACTGGTCTCTTGAATGAAAGAGTACATTGTTCGTTGCGAAATAAATAAATAAATAATAAAAAAAAAAATGGTTACCAAATCGTACACAGTATAACAGATCTCTCTTCACATTTAGCAGGATTTTATATTATGGTAGCCATTTCACCTTACTGCTGCTCGCACGTACAACTCCACTCGGTCAATTCTATCTCTGTTGCAAGCACAGAATACTAGGGCATGTTCAACTTCAGTGCTACCAAGCCTCGTAAATTACCAGCCTTTTTTGACATGCACTTGGTATTTTTCTTTTTCTGGATAGCTAACTTGCAATGAGCCTACATAAACACGTTTTGTAAAACTAAAGATCATAATATTTCTCCCAGTCGTATTGGACTTTTGGAAGTAAAAATTACTTCAAAAATAAATAAATCGGAAATGCGGTTAACCGTAATATTTTTAAAATCCAATGCATTGTAGATGAGTTTCAAGAATAAAATATGTTTACAGTATATGCATGTTAATATGTATTAGTAGAAGATGAAAAGTTAGAATGGTTACAAGAGATTTTCTTTGTTTAACTTCCTTAGGCTCATCACTTTCTTAGTATTATTAACAGCCTAACGAAGTCCGATCAGATTGAGAGCGAAATATTGTGATGTCCTTTTCGAGATATGTTCAGAAAGTTATATATATATATGTATTCCATATTAATGATGATGACACTGTGTTTACAAAGTGAATTATTATTGGTCTTGTTTCAGCTGAAGTGTGCGTATTGTGAGAAAGCATTTGCGAAAAACTTCGATCTTCAACAGCATTTAAGATGTCATACAGGCGAGAAACCTTTCCAGTGTATTGTGTGTGGAAGAGCCTTCTCTCAAAAATCAAATGTTAAAAAACACATGCAGACTCACAAGGTAAAATTTCCTACTCTTGTTTATTTACTTTCCTTATGTAGATACTAGAAAAAAAAGATTGAAACCTTGCTTCTAGTTTATTTCGAAGTTGAATTGTCTTGATTTAAAATACCCTGAATTTACACAGTAATATTTTATGAATGAAACATCATGCAGCAGTATTCTCTTAGATAGGTTATCTAGGGGTGGGATAATGAAGTGAATGCGTGTTCCACGAATAGTCAGACTGTAAGGAAAAGTGCATTTTATGTTGTAATGGTAAGAGCTTTTGAAGTGAATATGTTGTCAACCATTTACAACTCTGGCATTCCCGTCCAAGAAAGTAGCGATGTGGCTAGGAAGAAAAGAAAAGCGAATTTAGCGAGCAGCTTGTTGTAAGCAATGGTAACGAGCTAGTTCACAGCTAATCGTTGCAGCCAGTAATCAACTGAACTGGTTAGGATGAGTAGCGGTGGGATTGTTAAGTGTAGGATGCCGATTGTAGTAAAGCCTGGGGTGTCTTGTGTGTGCTTATAATCTATGTACAGGGTTCACATTGGCCTTGAAAGTCAGGGAAAATGAAAATGCGTAAGAAAAAGTCAGGAAATGCTTCAAAATATGCCGAAAGTAAGGGAAATCTGCTATATTTCACATAAGAGCTAGTTTTTTTGCTGCTACTGCTGCCCGCAGAAGATACGAAGAACATCTCAATGAACCAAGACAGATTACAAAGAAAATTAAATAAATAAAGAAAGGCCGGAAAGAGAAATTATCTTAAGAAATAAAGAAGCAGCATGACGAGTGCCAAACAGTGTTGAATCTTTGAGCTTTAAAAGATAAAGAACAAATTAAATTAAAAATTCAAATGCTGCAGAAGGCCAAAATAAGTTAGGTTTGTTAGTTTTAGATAATCAAAGAGATAGACCAAAGTATGATATTTGTTTACTTGTTCACGTTTGAGTATATTCAGAATGTCCAAATATTAAAGGTGTTAATGTATAATTATAGTTTGATACTAGTGTTTTATTCTATTCCAATAAAAGTTTGACCATAATGATTATTAACAGTTGAGAAAGTACTTATTGGAGCGAATCTCCTCTCTTTACTCGACTGCGTTCGTTTATTCAGATACCCCTCCGAGATGGCTCAACTGTTCTTAAGCAAATTTAACATGGTGATTCGAGATCGCGCGCTGAGTGCTCTAAGTGGTGACATGTCTCAATCGGACTTACTATTGAGGAATAATCACCGAAAAACGGGATGCCCATAAACTTAACCTTGGAAAAACGTTTGGCGCGCGAATTCTCATTGTAAACAATGAAAAATAGATTTTCAGCATTAGAAATAGGACGAAGCTCTTTTCGTTTTCTTCTGTGAACAATTTTGCAAATATGCTTTTCGCTGATATGCCAAATTCAACTATTTGCGAGTCGTGTTCGTTCACGAAATCAATTGATGCACTAAAAAATTGCTTCACGTCGCTCCAAATTTGCAATTAATGTGTACCTAGTATTTTTAAAAAAAAGATAAGAGAGTGTTGGACAGCCATGGGAATGGTGGAAGCCGACTAAGAAAATTAAAAATAACCATAAATGATAGTGTTGCGGGTCAAGGTAAATCTGCTTAAGACATGGAAATTCAGGAAAATCAATACCAATATTTCACTGTGGATCATAAGTGTGATAAACAGTCCATGGTCCAGACTTCGAATACATCAAATTATGGATCTTAGCTGCTTGTTATTCCAGATGTTACATGAAGACATTGTGATCTGAACGATTGCCTATCGACACACTTTTTCAGTCTGAATTTCATTAATTTATATGGCTCATTATTATTATTATTATTATTATTATTATTATTATTATTATTATTATTATTATTATTATTATTAAAATATTAAATAATAATATTTTAAATTTTATTTGTAGGTTTGGCCTAGCGAGGTATCACAAACATTGCCAAAGGAACCTATTCAAACATTAATAATAGAAAATGAGCCTGAGAATGAAGACGATGAAAATTCTGAAGGGGTAAGTATAAAGGACGCTTTATTATTAACACTTGCACTACCATGACATAATCTCTCTTCAGCATCTAACGGGTGAGGAAGGGATGCTACTATTTATACAAGATGGACCATTTTTCATGATTCCCCCTTATAACTTTTAAACTAAGAGAGAGAGAGAGAAACTTGAAATTTTATACCATGCATATATTAGCAGGGGGATATGGTTTGACGTACTCGGCGATACCCCCAGGTTTATAGTGTTGGCAACTCAATGTAAAGTTGTATTTTTTCAAATGCCACTACATCAAGTTATTACTTACTTCAAATATACTTGTTAAATGAAAACTTACAATATCACATTTGCTATTCAAAATATTTTGCTTAATAGGTAGTCTTGAGTAGTATGGAATCAAAGTATTGGTCAGAAACCAGTTTCTTTTTACTTAAAAGAATATGACTATAAAGCCACAACCAGGAAGCTACATTTTTGTGTATTATTTTTTACCACCTGCTGAGTTATCATCCATATTTAAATAGGTATAATAAGATTGCAACTTTTGTATTGTTTTGCAGAAGGGTTATCAGGATTTATGTGAGTGATTTAACCTCGCGCTAAAACGCACATGGATGACCTCAGTAAAATGCTGCACATGTTATGTAATTCGTATCTTATTTTAACAGAATTCTGAGTGAAGTTCCTGTGATAATGAAATGGCGTCAAAGCTCAGCCGATATTAAAGACGTATGAGCCCCTTATTTTTGCTTAGCTATGATGTGTTGGGACAGTGAATTCACTATTGGAAACGTGTGTGACACATAAAAAAGGGCTAGTGTTATATATTCACCTAACTTGGGATAGAACTCGAGTGAAAATGACAAATTCTATATTCACGACATACGTATGACGAGTGAGCAATATATATATATATATATTAGGGTGATCCATTAATATTAGGCTGGTCTCACCCCCTAAACTGGTTCCATATGGGACTAAATTAAGCCAGGAGAAAAATTAGCTTCATTGAATAATATTAAATGGTGCCCCAAGCGACCTAAAATTTTGAATCCGATTACAGTACATAGTATATGGGAAAAATCTGGAATAAACTCATGTATTTTAGAAACGGCTAAAGGTAATGCAAAGATACCCTGGATGATAGAAATAGAGGAAGAAACATATCTAATGATGTATAGTACTGCCATTGCGGCCATCTTGAAATCCGCCATCTTGGATTCAGGTCAAAATTTTTAAATAGAAAGAGGGTTATGTGTCATATCGTTTTGAGGTATCGTTTTACCAGAAGCACAAATCTGGTACTATTTTAAAGATAGCTTTAGTCATGTAAGAATTATTACCTGTGAAAAGATTTCTCCTTTTCAGATTAATAATTATTACACGACTAAAAGTAAAGACATGAGTTTGGCGTGAAAAGAACGAAAGGAATATGCACGGCTTCAAACGAAAGAGGAACGCGAAAGAAAATGCACTTCTGAAAATGATTTGTTTGAACTTTATACGCCAAAAGACATGGAGCAGGTCAAGTAATGAAGAGGAAAACCCAGTTGAGAATGTTAGAGAAAATGTAAATACGAATGCGCGTGTGCCCGGACCGTCAAGAGATGTAAAAGGGGGAAAAACTAATTTTATTACTCAAAGACTGGTGTTGCTCTTAATCGATAAAAGATCACTCATAGAGCAGCAATACATATTCTGACAGCGACGGCAGAGGCATTAGGCCATAATGTAGAGGAACTAGCAATAAATGGGTCTTCCATTCACCGATGCTGAGAGAAAACCCTGTAGTGAAGTTGTACAAAACTACAAGAAACAATTTCAGAGTGTATCAAGTGCGTTAGTTATGCATTGGAACAGAAAACTACTGCTAAATTTGACTGGCAGAGAGACTGCCGGCAGGTTATCAATAATTATTACAGGAGATGGTCATGAGAGGCTAATTGGTGTTCCCATTTTGTCGTCATCAAGAGAAGAACATATTGATTCTACTATAGTACATTCGCTTGAAGAATGGAACTTGGTAAAGTTCGTGCAGGCAGTTTATTGTGACACTACTCCTTGCAATATGGATTTTGTCAACGGTGCTTGGATTCTGCTAGAGCAGTAGCTCCAAAATAACCTTCTATACCTTCCTTGTAGACATCACATTTATGAATTAGTTTTAAAATGTGTATTTGATAACTGTTGTGTTTCGTTTGCATCTAGACCGCACGTTCTCCTATTGAAGTGTTTTCAGAACGAGTGGTCTAGAATAGATTGCACTAAGTTTATTCCAGGAATTGATGATGATGATGTAACAAACAATATTTCCGATGTAAGAAATGAAGTGTTGAATTTTGCTATCAAACTTGTAGAAGCAGGACACTGCAAGAAGATTACAGGGAATTTTTAGAACTGACCATCATATTCTTGGGTGGCATACCTCCTTGAGGAGTTTTCTTTCGTTTGCATGGAGCAATTCACCATGTAAGGTGGATGGGAAAAGCAAGCTACTATTTAAAATATTTCTCTTTCGCCAACAATTTCGTTTAACGAAGCAAATAGAAACGGGTCTTCGGAGAGTATGCACTTCCTGATCCGACTATATGTTCACGGTTGGCTTAAATGTGATCAAACATCCCATTCACCATTACAAGATCTACAATTTTTTGAAAGATTTGTACAGTTAAAGACAAATAGATGCTGAATTATCTGAAGTGGCTCTTTCTAAATTTTCACGCCGACTCTGGTACTTGACGGAGGAACACGTAGCATTGGGTTTTTTTTATGATGGAGTTACCATAATGGAAAAGCAAAAAATGGTTGAAAGAATTAAAACTATAAGGGGAAACCGTGAAGCAGCAAAGAGGTTTGACGCAAGAGATACCATAAAAATTCTTGTGAAAAGAGAAATCAGTGATTTTGTTACAACAAACAAATTTTCCTCGAGAGATTTTAAACCCCAAGGGGTTTCTTGAGTGTGATCCGACTTCATGGCCAAATAACAGTGACTATCTTCAAGGAAAGACAATAGTTTAATTCATCAACGTAACAAACGGTGTGCAGAAAGGGGAGTGTAAGTAATAAAAGATTACAACAACGTTCTTACGAAAAATGAGGAGCACAAACAATTTCTTTTGCGGATAATAAAGGCCCACAGACAATTTTATCCTATATGCGTCAAAGTGAACTATGTAGCAAATAAGATTCATAACTTACCAAAAAGATACTACATAAATAAGGGATATTTCAATTTCTTCCAAGTTATAATTTTTCTTTTTCCTCATAATGGTCTATGAATCATCTTGATGGAAAAAAACTTATTTGTAGTTCAAAGCGAAACAAGCAGTTCGTTTCAGTTTATGTAAAAGACTTCCAAAATTCTTACATATCTGTGTTCCATAACTGCAATAAAATAACATTACATAAAGCATCTTGTTTTTCACACGTAATAACTCTTACATGAATATAGGTAACTTGAAAATAATACCAGATTTGTGCATCTGGTGAAATGCTACCTCAAAAAGATATATAACATGACCCTCTTCCTATTTAAAAATTTTGACCTAAATTCAAGATGGCGAACTTCAAGACGGCCGCCATGATAACGTATACAAGAATAGGTTGGTCTCTTCCTCTAGTTCCATTATCCAAGATATCTTTTCATTCCCTTGAGCCTTTTCTAAATTACGAGAGTTTATTCCAGCTTTTCCCCATACACTATGTATTGTAAACGCATTCAAAATTTTAGGTCGTTTGGGGCACCATTTAAAATTATTCAATGAATCTAATTTTTCTCCTGGCTTAATTTGATTCCATATGGAACCATTTTAGGGTGTGAGTCCAAAGAAATTCCTAAATTTATTTTTCCCCAGATAAATTTGGACCACCCTAGTATATATATAAAATGAGAAATGGCAAGAAGAGTTACAAGTTATACTTCCATTAATGAACATTGGTTGACGAAATACAATTATACACGAACTTCAACTGTTCCACAGTAGAAAACGGAAAACCCTGAGTTGTGTAAGTACTGTCGATGGGGCGAGAAGTGGAAATTCTTGATTGATTGATTGTAGTTTTAGCAACGAAGGGACGCAAGTGAAGTTACTGGATACGTTGATGAGGTATCCAACGTAACCCGTGGCAGCTTTGATGTTTTGACAAAATGTACCCACTATTACGGCTAAATAACTGCGCTATTAACAATTAACATTCGCTCTTTGTACTTGCCTTTACGAAACTAGGCCACCGAACGGATTATATCGAACAACAAAACTTTTGCGAGGAGATTGCCGTTAAAATCGTAAAATGACTTACTTATAATTGAAATTATATTATAGACTAGCAGCCTGTATACGTACTTGCTCCAAGAAATTAGAACCGCCATGCTACACTCGAAAAAATGTAACAAAGATTTCAGATAGTAATCGTCGCAGGAGTCGAATTCCGACTGGCGGGCTTAGGCTTCAGCGCCAAGCAACACTGAAGCCGTGGTCTGCCATGATTGGCTGGATTTCACACGTGATTGATACTTCTTTTTCAAACAAAAATTGACGAATGATGAAGTTGGTCTCCTGGGGTTTTGCCAAGGCAAAGTCGAAGTACATGGGAACATGAATCTGGCTAAAATATTGAACAAAGTACTTTTTGTTGTGAGTACAAATGCACTGAGGTTATCAAACTCCGACACCAGAATTATTATTTCAGAAAGTTAACTGTTCACTTAAGAAACTAAAATAAATAATTCTTCCGTAATAGAATCTCTTCCGTAATATTCTTATAATCTAGAATACAAGTTTTCTCCCGTTGAAAAATTTTGAGGTATTGGGGATTTTGTGTTAATGAAAACTTAGGTAACCTTGTATCTCGCTAATGTTAGAAGTGATCTTGAATATTGCTCTACTGTTTGTAACAGAAGCATACAACGCTTTTATATTGGTATTGAATCTGTTCAAAATTTATTTCTTTTCTGGTTATTAATTTAACTTTTTGTCACTCAAAACCAATGGTGAAATTAAGTACTTACTTCGACTCTTGGAACTATGAGGAAAAAAGATCTGAAATTCTAACTGGTAAACTACAGTTAATTATTAGCTTGCACGTTACTAACACAACTACTAAGAATTACAAAATTTTTAAGTATGTACCTAGCTTAATTATTAAGGGCAATCGGTGAAAGTTTTATAGAAAAAGGGAAAGAGATGTATGTGGTATTTATCGATCTAGAAAAGGCTTTTGACCACGTGAATTAGGAATTGTTGTTGGGAGTTCTAAAGAAGATAGGGCTGGAAAGGAAAGATCGAAGACTCATAAGAAACTTATACATAAACCAACAAGTAAGTGTTAGGATAGGGGAAGAACTGACGGAAGAGAGTGCAATTGGAAGGGGAGTTCGACAAGGATGCTGTCTCTCGCCAACATTATTTAATATCTATCTAGAAGAGATAGTAAAAAAGAGTTTACATGATAATAACGGCATTTCGGTAGGAGGTAGAATGACTAGATGCATAAGATTTGCAGACGATATAACGCTTGTAGCTGAATCTGAAAAAGAAATCAATAAAATGTTAAAAAAAACTGAGGATAAGCTTTGAAGAATATGGATGAAAATAAATGTTAGAAAGACAAAAACCATGGTGTTTGGAACGAAGAGAGGTCTGTGTCAAATATAAAAGTGGGAGGGGAGCAAATAGAACAAGTGAATAGTTTTCGATATCTGGGTAGTATTCTTAGTAATAACATGAAGTGCGAACGTGAAATAAAAGCAAGGATAGGAATGGCGAAAGAAGCCTTTAGGAGGAAGAAAAGTCTGTTTTGTGGGACTTTGAATAAAGAGTTAAGAAAAAGACTCATAAAATGCTTCGTGTAGAGTGTTGTACTGTATGGGGCGGAAACGTGGACATTGCGTTAAAGTGATGAAAAACGACTGGAAGCATTCGAAATGTGGGTGTGGAGAAGGATGAAAAGAATTAGTTGGTCGAGCGGAAAACGAATGAGTGGGTGTTAGAAATGGTGGGGGAGAAAAGAACACTTAGATATTGTTAAGAAGAGGAAGAGAAACTGGTTGGGACATTACCTAAGAAGAAATTGTATCATGAGGGCCGTCATAGAGGGTATGGTGGCGTTAAAGAGAGGCAGAGGGCGAAGGAGACTACAATTAATGGATGATATAAAAACAGAAAGATCATACGTGAAGACGAAGAGGTTAGCGGAGGACCGTGGAGCATGGAAGCTTCTCAGCTGCTGCAAGTGACCTGCCAGTGAGGGCAGAATACTTATGATGACAATGACCTAGCTTAATTGATGTATCAATCTGTAAGTGTTTGTCTACGACCAACAACTACCCATATCTTATGGATATATTTATTGGAGATTTTGGTATTATGAAAAAACAATTTACCAGATGTCACTCTTCATAATATATATGTGATTATTGAGTTGAATTGCCTCTGCATTACTGATCCGTGTTTTTTTTTTTTTTTTTTCCTTTATTATTGTATTATTACGTTCCAGTGTAATGCTTTATATGTACAAGAAATTGTTATTGGAATTATGTGTTATTTCCTGACGAATAAATAAATAATTATTATTACAGGGAAAGAAGAAACCAGACGATACAAGAGTGCAAATAGTGATAGACAGCTCCTACGTCTGCCATTTCTGTAATACATCATATTCGTCGTATTTTGAATTAAAGACGCACATGAAAGAACATTCGCACAAAAAGGTAACGCAATAAATATAAGTATTTTTATATGATATATGTCTAATATGTAAATTTGAATTTCTCGCCAGAAATGTAGGTAGGTGATAATAGCGTTGTTACTGATAAACTAATAATCAATTATTTGTGAATGCCAAATGTTGGAATATTGTTATTTGAGTGGTTCCTTTATTCTGCGTACAAGCATGTTTAAGAACAATGTTAATCAAATTAATCGTGTAGCTGTTGTTTGAATAATTACACCATTCGAATATACTGAGACTCTCATGCTGTACTGAAGAAAGACGAATATACTGAGACTCTCATGCTGTACTGAAGAAAGCACGCCCAATGACCGATTACTTCTGGTGAGTCACGGGCTCGGCGCGACCCAACTAATTTGTGATCATCAACTGGACTGACTTGGCTCACTTCTGGCGAGCCATTTCATTCATGACTGGAAAATAACCAAATCTCAAGTGTTTGCTAGCTGTAAATGCTTTACTTGGTCTACCGAAAATAAGATTGATTTTTTGAGTATGCTACCTTTGTTATTTATTCCTAATTTCGATAGTAATAGAGCAAAGAGGTTGATTTTTTTTTAAAGCTTTTTCAGGGTTCATACTAATCATGAAAGAGAAATTAAAGTGAGACAGGGAAATGCTTCGTAATATGCCGAGAGTCAGGGAAATTGCTATATTTAACATAAGATTAAGGGGAAAAAATGAAATGAAATCTTTGAGTTTTACGTCCTACGTCATATGCCGGGTGGACTAAAGAAGACGGTGATTATGAGAAATAAATGAAATAGTAGAATGAACAAAGTAGAAGGAAACGGGAGAACCCCAAGAAAACTCACGCGCACGGTGTTTGTCCACCATAAAGTCCACTTGGCGCGAGCTGGGATCAAATTAGGGACCCCACGTACCAGAGGTGAACACACTACCACTGAGCCACCGATAAGGATCAAGGAAAATGTAATCAGATTTCCTGATGAAGTATTCATAGTTCCTATTACTTAAATGATGTTAACAAGCATTACAGTTTCTTATGGAAGATATGAAAAAACACCTCAAAGAAACAGTGCAGGCTCCAAAAGAAACAGGTTGGAAAAAAAAAAAAACAAATAAAGAAGCTTGAGCAGCACCGAAAGGCGTTAAAACTTCAAACTTTGAAAGAAAACTAATTAAATATAAAGAAATTAGATGGTACAGAAGAAGAAAATAAGTTTGTTGATTGTATATAAGCAAAGTGATAGGTCAAATTATAATATATATTTACCTGTTTATATTTGAATGGATTCAGGAAGCCGAGATATGACGTTAGTGTATAATTATTGGTCGGACCTAATGTCTTATTGTATTCCAAATACGAGAAGTTTGACTTAAAATAAGTATTGACAGTAAGAAAGTAAGAGTATACTTTAAAAAATCGGAATGATGGAGGCAGATTAAATATACATTTTTAAAACTTAACCATAAATGTTAGCGTTCGTGGTGTTGCGGGTCAAGGATAATTTAGTTAGTCATGGAAAGTCAGGGAAATCAATGTCAGAGTTTCAGTGTGAACCATGTTTTTAAATTACGTTATTTTATACTCTTTCCAAGGTCGCATCTATTGCGTTATATGTATTTCTGTATTAAACTTTAAGAAAATAAAGGATTGAAAATAACGTTGGATTACAAAACCACGAACGAATCTATAAAAAAACATTTCACAATATTTCGTGATACATATCTTCTAATGGAACACAAAACGCTAACTCCTGAATCATATTTTAATAAACATTTTTTAAGAGGTTGTGTTCGTTTTGTTGTACATCACTATCATGTAACAGCTTTCTTAAATGTGATTAGCTTTACTGACGTCAATCTGTCTTCTGTTCGTACTAAATAATAATTATGTGAGTTATGGAATTCTGTTTCACTCCTGTATACGCCGACCAAACAATAGTTTATTGTTTTGCGCATTTAATTAAACAGATAATGAGTTACTGAAAACAATAATAATCTATTTTGCATCTGGAATTTTGGACTGTATAAATTTGTATTGTTGCTGGAATTAATAAGTATTAGAATAAGAAAATCCAACACACAAACACTGAAGATCCCGCACACGAGGTCTTTGTAGGAAAGCACAACACAACACTAACAAAAGATGCGGGAGGCGGCCTAACGGTATTTTTGAAAAGAAAGACAAAAGACCGCCAGAGCAAAACTGACACTACATAAAACATATATTTTGTTCCAAGTTTTGGAAATGCTCACAATAGGCTCAAACACTGAGAAAACATAAGCGTCCTTTTTCTTCTTAATTTTATGAAACAAACAGAGGGCAGAATGGCCCGAACATAGCCCCACCTTGAAACGCTCTAGTTTCAAATAACACATGCACACAACGAATGATCGAGCTTCACACAGGAAATACACTACAAACGAAATAATAATAATAATGATAATGATGCATAATAATTAAAATAGCAAACACAAGACAAATATTCATATGCAAGGATAAGACATGCTTGATGAGCGAGATTGTAGCGTTTCGCATGACTTCACTTTACTTTGAAGGGTTGAAAGGCAATGCAACCAGCTTCGCAATGGGGCGCTTCAACTCCCCGAAGGCAGTCTTTACAGTAACTGCTCGCACTAAGTCATCATTTCCTGGAAATATGCACTGAACACGCCCTGATCTCCATTGCTGGGGAGGCAGATGGGATTCCTTCAAAATAACCATGTCACCAATCTTGATATTGGTGTGGAATTCTCTTTTCTGTACCTCATTTACCAAGCACAAAATGCTCTTTTCCACTGCTTGAAAAGTACAAGCCCCCTGGCGTTTCTGCACCAGATTCTTGCAATTGTAAGCATACCTGCGACACCAACCCACTACATGCTTCAAACTCACTAGAGACGAGTAACGGTTCAAAATGTTATTTTCATAACTGACACATTTTTTCTTTTCTTTCACATCTGTAGCTAAGTCAGCGGGAAGACATGGAAGCTCTGGCAACACTGCTTCGCGCAACCACCCTGGACCGCACCACCAAAGGGGATGCTCTAAGAGCTCGCTGAGCTTTACCCTTCTTGATGCACAATCAGCTGCGTTGCCTCCACTGTTGGTATGCGCCCATTGTGACGAAGGCAAAATTCCTTGTATTTTCGCTACACGATTTGTGACGAAAGTTTTCCATTTATCAGGTGACTGGGCTAACCAGGCCACCACAACAGTAGCGTCAGTGAAAGCTCTTTAATCCTGGACGTTTACACTGATGGCACTTGTAACTGCTTTTAACAATTTGGCCAGCAACAATGCGGCGCACAGTTCCAATCGGGGTAGGGAAACTGTTTTGATGGGAGCAACTTTGGTTTTTGCAGCGATGAGTCTCACGTCGACATGACCGTTAAGATGCTCTTCTCGTAAATAGGCGACTGCAGAATAGGCCCGCTCACTAGCATCAGAGAAGCCTATTAATTGACAGCTGACGGCGTCAATGCATCGTTCGACCTTCACTTCACGGAGCACAAACAACTCATCGCAGTACTCTCGCCAGGCTGCACTTGTTTCAAAGGGGAGGGGGTCGTCGCAACCGAAATGATTGTAACACAATGATTGTAACATCATCTTGGCCCTGATGGTTACTGGGGAGAGGAGGCCAAGGGGATCAAAAATTTTGGCAATCTCTGACAACACTTTTCGTTTTGTCCACACTGCTTGGGGGAGAGGGAGACACTAAGTTGAACCCAAACCCGTCGCTAACAGGTGACCACTGTACTCCGAGGGTCTTGTTGTTAACGGTGTCAAAGTTGAATTGCAAGTCAATTTCACGCATATGTGGAGGAACAGCCTGGAGCACTTCCGGTTCGCTAGATAGCCACTTTTGAAGTTCGAAGCCTCCTTCTCGCAAAAGTTGAATCAGCTGTTGTTGTAGCTCAATTGCTTCGCTCACACTAGCTGCACCTCCGAGGAAGTCATCCATGAAAAAATCTCTTCTCACCGCCTTCGCTGCTAAGGGATACTTCTCCCCTTCTTCTTCAACTACCTGGAGCAAGCATCTGGTTGCCAAGAAGCTAGCAGATGCAGTACCGTACGTCACTTAACAAACGGTAGTCTTCGATTGGAGCACTTGGAGAATCTCTCCACACAATTCTTTGGAAGTCGACGTCGTCCTTGTGCACTAACACTGCCCGGTACATTTTTGCAATATCCGCACATGAGGGAACACGATGCTCACGAAAACGAACAAGAATCGGGAAAATATCGTCCTGCAATTTTGGTCCCACCATGAGCTTCTGATTCAGAGATACACCCGAAGCTGTTCTTGCACTCCCATCGAAGACCACTCGCACCTTCGTAGTGGAGCTGGTGGGCTTCAAAACAGCATGATGTGGTAGGTAACAACTAGTTTCAACTGGAACGTTTCTCTCGCTTGGGGGAATGAGTTCCATATGCCCTAACTGAATATATTCCCTCATGAAATCACGATATTGTTGTTTCAGGGAGGGTTGTCTAGCTAACTTCCGTTCGATATTTAATAGTCTCTTCACTGCGATTTCACGTGATCTGCCTAATGGGGCTGTGTTACCCCTGAAAGGTAGTCTCACCACATAACTTCCGTGCTCGTCACGGTGGTGTGTAGCTACGAAGTGTTCTTCACAGCTCCTTTCTTCTTTTGACATGTGTTTTGTAAGTGGGAGCTCTTCTAACTCCCAAAACTGGCGAAGAGCTTCATCGATCTCGCAGGAAACTCGATGTGACGTCACCGTTAGCTTCCCACTTGTCGGACCTATATTGCCAGATAGCACCCAGCCGAGACTAGTTTCTAATGCGACAGGCGTCCCGGGTGGCCCCATACACTTCCCGCTCAACATAAGTGATGGAAACACGTCCGCTCCCAACAGAATGTCAATGGGGCCCACTACGTTGAAAGTGGGATCTGCTAATCTTAGGCCCTCTAAATGAGACCAGTTTTAGCACTAGGACACTTTTGTTTGGGTAGATCAGATGTAACTTTCTGAACTACCACAGCACGAGTTTCAAAAGTTTCACTTGTTCCCCCGAATGACTGAAACTCTAAGTCCACCATTGCACTCGCTGTTGCCACTCCTGCTCCTGTAATCCCGGAAATCACAATACTGGATTTCTTTTTCTTGAGACCCAGTTTTTGTGCACAGTTCTCGGTGACGAAACTAGATTCACTCGCGCAATCTAGCATTGCTCTGAAGGGGTAATACACACCATTATTTCCTCTTACTTTCACGATGGCAGTACATAATAACACCTGTGGTACACTTGCGTCCGCTGCAACATGGGCCGTGATATTTGATTCACGCACTGGTGACTCAGCTCTCTCGTAGTGCAAGAGAGTATGATGTTTTTTAGCGCACTTGCGACACGTACTAGATGCACACGTATCCTTTCTACACGATTTCCGAAGACAATTAAAACAATTTTTTCTCTTTCACTAGGGTGACACGATCCGACACTTTGAGTTTTGTGAACTCTGCACATTTGTAGAGGGGTTGGATTGCACTGCATACATCACATATTGTTTGACCACGTTCACTGGTGGTAACATGGGAGGAAGTTTGTTTTTTGTCGCGATTCTTCACTTGCTCACTACTTCCGGCGACGCGCGTTTTCCCGCCGGCAGACACTGCGAGCGCGCGGGCTCTGTTATCGAGGAACTCTGCGAGCTGCTCAAATGATGGCTGTTCATTTGTTTTCAATGAAAGTTCCCACTGTCTACGACTTTCACTGTCCAGTTTATCCGTGACATGATAAACCAAGATAACATCCCAGTGTTCGACTGGTTGCTCGAGCACTTTGAGGGACCGCGTGCACTCCATTGTGGTATCAATTAACTTACGTAGGGCGGCTGGCGATTTTTGTTGTATTACGGGTTGCGTAACTAAGCGCTTAATTGTCGCGTTCACTATTTCCCTCTTATTGTGATACCGTGCATTTAAAATATCCCACGCTTCTTTGTAGTTGCTGTCCGTGGTTTGCATCGCTTGAAGGAGTTGTGCTGGTTCCCCTTTCAAGGATGTTTTGAGGTACTGCAACTTTTGAGCACCTGACATATTTCTGTTATTGTGTACTGAAGCCACAAATAAATCGTGAAACGATAACCACTCATGGAGGTTTCCCGAAAACACTGGCAACTGAAACTGCGGTAGTCTTACGTCACTAGCAGGTTGTCTTTCAGACGAAGACGAAGGCTGAGCTCCTTTACTTCCCTCCAATTGAAAATCCATCAATTGAACACACATCTGAACTATTCTCTTGTCCATTTCCGCTAACTCTTCCTCTTCTTCTTCGAACTCCTCGTCTCCTGCCACCGCCGAAATATCATCCAGCAGCTTTGAACACTCCTGCTGGAGTTCACTGACCTTCGCCTGATGCACCAAGATGGCTGCCGCTGCGGTAGCGTCCAACTCTGTGATGGCTTTTTCTTCGCGCGTAATTTTTGACTTTAATGTTCTTTTCTTAATTTTTAGTGGCTCCATCTCTAAAACACTGCACTATGTTCGTAAGAAAAAAACACTCAATCACTAGTCTATTTGTTCACAGCAACAGTTCACATAGGCACTAGTAATCCGGTTCGGAGGACCATGTATACGCCGACCAAACAATAGTTTATTGTTTTGCGCATTTAATTAAACAGATAATGAGTTACTGAAAACAATAACAATCTATTTTGCATCTGGAATTTTGGACTGTATAAATTTGTATTGTTGCTGGAATTAATAAGTATTAGAATAAGAAAATCCAATACACAAACACTGAAGATCCCGCACACGAGGCCTTTGTAGGAAAGCACAACACAACACTAACAAAAGATGCGGGAGGCGGCCTAACGGTATTTTTGAAAAGAAAGACAAAAGACCGCCAGAGTAAGATACTACAAATAGAAACCATATTGACCTGCAGAGACATCCCTACAGCAAAACTGACACTACATAAAACATATATTTTGTTCCAAGTTTTGGAAATGCTCACAATAGGCTCAAACACTGAGAAAACATAAGCGTCCTTTTTCTTCTTAATTTTATGAAACAAACAGAGGGCAGAATGGCCCGAACAACTCCCATTCGGTTCTTGAAAATATTTCCAAATCTTTTGTGTATACAATTTAATAATAATAGAAATTGTTTAAAGCTTCCAATCCACAGAATGTTCTTTCCCGTGAATATTGTATTATCCACAAATTATATATTTTCAAGGATTTCAATATTCCTAGTTTTAATTTCAAATATTATTATCGTGCATATTAATCCGTAACTGAGAGGCTACTTTCTGCAGTATTGTTCCCTCAAATTTTGTAACATCATAGTCTTCATTTAAAGTTTATTCTGTGGTCTTCCGCTCATCACTTGAATATTTCTTCCTCTTTTCGTTTCCAGCACACGTAATACGTCCCTCAGAAATAGTACTTTCTCAAACAAGGTCGTGGAGCTTATGTGGTTTGGATTACACTTTAATCAGTAGATCCATTTCTCATATAGCCTCGATGCTAAAGGGGACGTTAAAACAAAAATCAACTCAAAGTCGTAACCAGTACCTTTTGCTATTCTCCCGGGTTCTGTTCCCGGTGGGGGCTGTCTGTCGAAAAAGTGTAAAAAGCTTTCTCAGGCCAGCCATCCTAAATGAGGTTTTCTTGGGTTTTCCTCATTCACATCAAGCAAATGCCGGGGTAGTACCTAACTTACAGGTCCCAGGCCGCTTCCTTCCTTTCCCAATCCTTTTTTCCTTCCCTTCCCCGGTTAATGTGCTCGCCGAGGGACGTCATCCCTCATACATGACGGGCTACATGGCTATATAGATGCCTAAAGCCCAGAAACCTAAATTCTAAATCTTTTGTTTTTAAATACTCTGGCGTGGGAGATCCGGGTTGATTCCCGGCGGAAGTTCATCCAATTCGAATCCATGTCTTATATAGCCTCTCTGCTAAACGGGACAGCAAATTCAAAATCAAATCAAATCTTAAATACTTCACTGTCCTTTCTCTGTTTTTCATTTTTTTCTGCTTCATCACTTCGTTTACCTAATTTGTATTTTCCAAACAAATTTAGGACGCTCCTGTTGTTTTCCATCCCTTGTTCTAAGTATCTATGATTTTCTTCGTGATTCTTTTTCCAGGGGTCTATAAAATACACTTACTTTGTATATATATCTTCATTCTTACTGTCTTCGCCATCAGTACGGTTTAAGTAATACAAAATAGTCGCCTATGATATTTTTTCATTCTTCAGTTTGCAGAAGCGATACTATTTCCTTAATCGTAGTCGTCATAATCGCAGTAGGTAGCAGGTGGCACGAAATTAACTGAACCCGGAAGTCTTAGCTACTTTAGACTCTAATTAAAACGTTAAAACTAAACACTCCTATCAACATAGCATCTAGTATTGTAGTTTGCGTATGTAAAACAATTGAAGATAATCGAAAAATAAGGAAAAACTGGACAGAATATTTTATGATTGACGTATATCTTACAGTTAGATTTGTGTATAATGACTTTTATTTAATAATGAAAAAAGAAAACTACTGAACATGTTGATTGTTTTTATTTAATGTATTGCATATTGATTGAACGAGTTGTAATATGTGTTATTGTTTTCAGGTGTATAAATGTATCCAGAAGAAGTGCCAGCAAACGTTTAATGAATTGGATTCATTCCTTGTACATACGAAACTTCATTCATCGGATATGCAATATCGCTGTCACGTATGCAGCAAATTATTTTCATCACTTAATGAACTTGGTGTGCATCAATATTCTCATAATTCATATACTGTTAAAAACGATAAAATCGGACCAAAGTAAGTATATTTTTTTAAGGATATCGTATCACTTTGTATGCGGTTTTTTTTTTTTTTTTTTTTTTTTTTTTTTTAAATAATAAGTTTCTAGGTTTAATATTTCTGTGTGTATAAAGGAGATTCAAATGTTTGCTCTTAAAAGTTCTGATGCTTTATAAGATGTCAGTTTTAAATAAGAAAGGAAACAGAATTATTAGGGCAAAACAAGACTGTTTTTTAATGTTTAATCACAGCACAGTTGAACGTCGGTGGATAGCATTATGTACTTCCTGTTTTAGAAATACTTCCGTTTATTCCTAGATCATGTTTCAGTAATTATTTCATTATACGCTTTCGTTATCTCCTTAGCCTAAACGTTTTTAACTGCACAGGGTCCACGGTGGCTTAATGGTAGAGCGTTCACCCCTGGTGTGTGGGGTTCCTAGTTCGATCTCAGCTCGCGCCAAGTGGGCTTTGTGGTGGACAAACACCGTGTACGTGGGTTTTCTCAGGGTTCTCTCTTTTTCTCCCACTTTGTTCATTCTACCATTTCATTCATTTCTCATAATCATCGTCTTCTTTAGACCAACAACTTAAACGTGGAACGTAAAACTCAACGTTTTAAACAGCATTATATGTCCGTGCTTTGTTTAAGAATAGTATTGGACAGGGAGTAATCTACACCCTCCCAACACCCCCCTAACACCCCTCCAAATTTCTTTACACACACCCCTGGATGGAAAAGGAATACTCCCCCATATCCAATTGTATCAATCAGTATCATATAGGTTATTTATTACATCAAGTTAAAAAAGGTTTAGCGTTTAGGAAAGAAGGCAATATTCTTATTTATTTATTTCACTTCAAAATACGAAGCGACCTCGTTCTCATGTACGGCTTCGAGAACCACATGACCTCATTGTTTCGGGCGGTGTTTCGATCAAAACATTTGACAAAACAGACCCACTCATACATAACCTCCTTGGTTCCGCGGTCGTTTCCGAGAAAAGAGATTGATGGACAGATGCAGGGGAACGTCTTGAGCGGTCATTTATCTATCTCCTCCTCAATGAGGAAAAATGTGACAATATACAGTAATAATAAGCCTTTACCAGATTCAGTTGGTAAGTGCTACTCCGCAAGTGGTGTATCAACAGACGGAAGTTAGAAGGGTGTAGTCAAAGCGTTTTTAGAAATGAAGAGATCGATCGAAGAAAGAATTATATATATTTTAGACTGACGAGTCTAGTGTTATGTTAGCGCATTTGTCGCTAGCGTAATTTTATTTAAAGTATATTTTTATTCACGTAAATTCATTGAGCGGAACAGGGCTCATAGCGAGTCACTTTTTTTTAAACTAAAATTTACTTTTTTTTTTCTTTTCAAATTGGTCACTAAAAGTCACTTTTTTAAAATTTGTCATTAAAAGTTACTTTCTTGAGAGGTAAAGTGAATTTTTCGTGTGATTTATGTTTTGCATTGGCAGTTTTCTAAGAAAAATATAAAAACAAATGGAAAAAGGCAGAAAATTGTTATTTATTACTCTTCTGAAAGCTTCAGTACTTGCTGCCACATGTGAAACAGTCAGCTTTATTCTCACTTCAGCTTTTATTCTTTCTAAAGCACAGTGGACGGTTGGTGGATGCTTAAGCTCTCAAGGTGGGGTTGAGAAACCTTCTGTGTCTGTTCTTTCTTCTATCATAATAATCTTTTAGTTTTCTCTCGTAATATTTAACACTCCGCCCAACGTTGTGTGTGTGTGTTTGTATGGTTCATCATGTTCGTCTTGTGTTATGCTTCTTGTATGTTCTTCTTAAGAGTAGGTGATGAATTTGAATATTTCACGTTTTTGAGAACTCTTAATGCGAAGTTAAATATAATGTCTGGGATGAAGAAATTCTGAAATAGGCCAGAACTGGTTTCACTTGCTCAGAAGCCTTTTACATCTGCTAAGTCTGCTTACCGTAACTACAAAGCATATTTTGAAAACCTAAGAAAGGAGGAAGCTCAAAAAGAGGAAGTAAAGAAGAAACAAAACAACAAACAAAGAGAGAGGTGATGGAGAAATTGACAAAGGAAAAAGGGGCATGATAAGATTTTGGTCACTTTTTCATGTGTTTTTGGACATTTTTTGGTCACTTTTCAACTATTTACAAGAGACCAGACCACTATGAGCCCTGGGATTATTAAAATTAGGGTATATTAAAGAAGACAAAACAGAATTTGGAAAACACCTAAATCAATGAATAATTTTTTAATGAAAGATATTCAGAGCCAATAACGTAACCAGGAAGGGGCAGGAACGGAAATTAAGAGATCAAATAATATTACAACAATTAACGTTAACAACAGGGTTAGAATATTAAAATAATGAAATTGGAACTAGGTACAGTATTAATTACTAAACGAATGTGATTTCAGCATGGGACGAAGGAATTTTTTACCAATTAATATTTTGGAAAAAAAATCACCCACTAAAACTAATAAATTGAAATAATAGCAGAATTTTGCAAAATAATTACAATAACTCGTATGTAATCAATTCACATATAATTACTGGTTAAAATAGTGGAGGTTAATTCCTAATACAGTGAAATCTCTCTTAACAGGCATCTCTCAATAGTGGACATCTTCATAAGAGGACAAACTTTTTTATTCTTCCATGCCATAAATATGTGTGGTGTTGTGTTATGAGAGAGAACCCTTCCTTTTAAAGATACCTCTCATTTGCGGACAAATGATCAGTTTCACCGATGTCCGTTCACTGTATTACTTACTTAATAATAAATGCTCAAATGTGTGAACTTACTTTATTGAACATACTGTACCACTACGAAGAGCTGATATTATTATTATTATTATTATTATTATTATTATTATTATTATTATTATTATTATTATTATTATTATTATTATTATTATTATTGCAATAGTTGCGTAACAAAATATACTGTTTTCTTGTTTGATTTTTTTTAAAAATTATATCACTATTCTGAGAGCACACACCCCCTTTTATTTTGAACACCCCCCAAAGTAAAAATTTCTGGCGTACTTACTGGTTTCTGAAAAGGTAATTACATTGTATTACAAACTTTGTACTTACTTTTTAAGTCTTCCCAGGACAGCTTGAGATATCAACTTGTGTAAACGACGAAGTTGTTTTTATATTTTACTAGCAGAAATAAGTATTATTAGCGCGGATTGATTCTTATGCAACCTGTGATATAGGAGAGTAGTTCGAGTTGTCTAACTTGAGAATCTTCTGAGATAGTGTATACTTTTTGAACCTGCAGGACTTGTGACCTCCAATCCTCTGCCCCCGTGTCGAAAACTAAAAATATTCTTCGTACACGATTACATCTGGTAAAATTTTATCTGTGTACAAAATTTGATGACTCAAGGTGGGTCTTTGCTATGCCGTACGCAGTTACACATACACACTTCTTTTATGTATTAGGAAGGGTTTATGTATGTGGTTTTCGGACATATTTAGTTCTTTGTAAATTTCTAATCTGATACAACGTTGATTTTAATTTTTTGTAATTCGTTATCATGATCTCCAGAATATCCAGTACCATTTTGTTTAACATATTCTCATCCTCCTGACTTGCGTTCGTGCTGTTATAGAAGTACTTAACAGCTTCTGTGTTGTGGATTTTTGTGACACTGTTGCGGCTTTAGTTTCCAATACTAATACAAAGAGTTCCACGAAAAAAGTAACCCGACTGAGTAGCATAAAATAAATATTCTGTAACATACAAAGACAAGAGAGAGAAAAGCAAAGGCCAACTGCTGACTTAACTTAACAATTATAGACAGGTGCTGGTATCGTGTAGAGCATTGGAAGAACTAGTCAGCAATTTTCTGTCGCTACTTGTGCGCATTAGTCGAGTTGATCTGTCTGTCTCTCATGCAAAATGAATGGTTGAGATCAGCTGGCGTAAAGATAATGCAGATGAGGATGGCTCACTACTTTTCAGGTCCGAAAAATCTTACGTTTAGCGTAATAGCCAGATGGAATGAGAACGAAATGGTGGTGTGCGTTTCGGAGTTTAGATCTGAAGCCATATCGTGTGACAATTTTGAACTAGTTGAAAGCCCAACCCATAAGAATAAATGACATTCAGCTTTTAGTAACAGTATGTCTTCTAATACGTAGGGAGTGATGAGACATGGCGTCATTTTATTTATTTATTATTTCGGCTACGTAAATTCGTAGAATTCTGCGCTGGGTAGCTATGATTCATCTTGTGCATATTGACGACCATAATTGGACTGATATTCTTTGACGGTAACTTCAACACGGAGGTCAACATGAACATTTTAAATCTACTTTCTGCCCAACCCTGAAAATGGAAGACCTTCTTTCAGTGGGAAGGGGCGAAATGTTACTCTTCTCCAGAGTCTAGTGCAGTTAGACTTAAGGTGCCTTCCGTGAAGAATATCTGGTAGAAAAAATTTGTAACCGCCACGTTCTCCTGACCTTTCAACATATGATTATCATCATATGAGAAATACTGGATTTTTTAAACAGATTTTTCTTTTACACAACATTTCCTAGAGATGCGAATAATCCAGTAAAAATTTAAAGTGAAAAACTGTAACAGGACCTGGAATCGAACCTGAATCGCCACGGTTCGCTACACTACGCTGTCCAGTTCTCTTCCACTTCGAATGTTCATGTGATTTGATTTTTGGGGATACTTGAACACATGCATTAAACAAGTGTACACATAATATAGGGATATCAACCATATCTGCTCCACAATTACTACCGTCGATTGACGGTTTTACATACGTGCACCGAAACATGATAGATAGGAACGATTATTTGCTGATGTACGTCCTTAACCTCTTTATGATGTTAAAGTTTCATTATAAACTGTACTCACTCATCATATAAGAATAGAATACATTTTTTATTACCTTTTTAGTACATTTTATTTATTTCATCTCCAGTATTTCAACATCTAGAAGTCTTGAGGTCTTCATGTGTCTACTGGATTGGAGGATCTTCTTGAAACCTAGAAATAGTATTTACAAGTATTATTATTCCTGTGAAACCTTCCTTAACGGACACCTCTATAATACGGACAGATTTTTTTTGTCCCGGCAAAAATATAGGTTCTCTTGCGGAACAAAACCCTCCCTTTTACGGACACTCTCAGATACGTACGCGGACAGTCCTTTTCTTTCCTAAAGGTTTCAATAACCTCTTCATAACGGACAGGAATTATTCTCAGTTCTGCGATATATTACACTAGACAGAAAAGTATTTTCCCCACAAGTGTATATATCATTAGTCTAGACGTGGTGTACCATCAAACAGAACAGCTTGAAGCTGAACTTGAAATTATTCTTATTTGATTTAAATTAAAATCACTTTCCCTCCCGCTCTCCCCACCCATGTAGGAAAATATATCCAAACATCTTTGGTACCGTATATTATTCTTCACCAGTTGATATGTGGTGTACGTGGTAGGGTCTATATGAATTAATGAATTTTTTACAGGGTGATGACATGTGGTTAAGAAAATTACCAAACATACACTCTTTTGTAGTATACGAATATATTAACATATCCCCCAGCAATAACATTATTTAACAAAAATTAATTTCTCCTGTACTAAATAGAATATTTTCATATTGAATTTTACATATTTACGCTCATACACAATAACTGCATACAATTACTGTTGTGAGAAATTAAATTTCTGTAACGGACACCTCTCAGTAACGGACAAAAATTCATGTCCCATTGGTGTCCTTATTCAGAGGTTTCACTGGATTATTATTATTATTATTATTATTATTATTATTATTATTATTATTATTATTATTATTATTATTATTATTATACTCATTATGTCACCTCTTAATTCCTACAAATTCAGGATAAAACCTATAAAACCTAGATACTTTAATACTCTTCAGTCTATCTCGTAAATTGTACAGATCCATGATAAATCTACAGTCTAAGATCCAAATATGCAATTCAAATTTTCGTCTTGAAAAACAATTAAGACCTCAGGACCATTAGCGATTGAAATATGGAGATGGAGTAAATAATAATTTTATTGTACTCTTCTATGATGATTAGTAATTACAACATTTCGCCTTTGCTTTTGGATTTATATTTGTATTTGTATTCTACTGACAATTTATTATTATTATTATTTTCTTGCGTAGCAGAAATATACAAATGTCTGCGATTCTACTTCAGTCTCATCCATCACTCCTTTATCCGTGTCACTTTGTTGTTGGTGATGTTCCCTGCAGAATTCCTGTTGATGTTATCTCTTCTCATCACTCAGCATTCGCTGTACAATCTAGCTCATTGTTTATAGTTCGTCTTACGCTAAATTTGTTGGGCGTATTTGTTTGACACATCTCATGCAATAGTCCCACAATGTTACAAATGTTCATGATCCTCGTACCATCTTTCTAAATCGTAGCTTGTATATCAGTTGACATTTTATGATCTTATTTTTTTAACAACTGTCCTGAATGGACACTGACTAATGTTTGAATATTTTTAAAACTTTTAAAGCATAAGTCTGTATCTGGCTCTTAATATTGCCACCAGATGCTTGGTTTAGCATGTGGTGTGTATATACGTGTATATATATACACTGACGGAAATGGAAATTCCAACACCAAGGAGGAGTTATGCTAGGTGAATGAAACTTACACAGAATATTCACCTACATGTTTTATTCCAGTGATACCAGTTACAAGGTCACAAGTCCAAGGACGCGCTTGCACTGCCATGTAAATGCGGAATGGATGGAGCCATTAGACACGTGCCACGCTGGTAGTGTCATTGGGCCAGTCTGTGCTACGAGTGTACAAAATACCTCGAAGACAACAACAAACTATTTATCGGTAGTTAACACAGTTCGAACGGGGCCGCATGATAGGACTGCCAGAGGTGGATTTTCATTTCGTGATGTCGCAGCAAGAATCAGTCGAGATGTCTCCACGGTATACAACTGTTGGCAGCAGTGGTCCTGGGTAGACACTATTACCAGAAAACCGGGTTCCGGGCCTTCCCGGTCCACTGGAGAAAGAAAGGATCGGCGTAATTATTCGCAGGATGGGCATGGAGGGCGTCTGCAGCCTAAATTCAAGCTGCAGTGACACCTGGCATCAGTACAAGAACTGTTGTGAATCGTCTATTGGAGTGTAGATTTCGCTCTAGATGTCCTATGGAGTATTTGCCGCTTACTCCTACCCACTGTCAAAACCGTCTACAGTGGTGCGAGAGAGCCCACTGAATGACAGAATGGAACTCTGTGGTATTCACGGACGAGAGCCGTTTCTCCCTCGGTACCAGTGATGGACATACACGAGCCAAGAGGCGGCCTGATGAACGTTTGTTACCAAGTTGCATTAGTCGTCGTCATACCGGTCCGACTCCGGGCATTATGGTATGGGGAGGGATTTCGTATGACCACAGGACCCCACTAGTGATTATTCCTAACACCATGACAGCGCACATCTACATTACAATGGTGATCGAACCCGTTGTTCTCCCGTTCATGAACGACAAGAAAGGTAGTCTTTTCAACAAGATAACGCTTGGCCCCATACCACAGCTATAACTCTGCGTGCTCTTCAAGATGTTAAATGTGTGGAACATAATTGGACGACGCCTCCGGACTTATCCTCAACCAGCAACGACCATCGCCGATCTGACCTAACAGGTGCAGCAGGCGTGGAACACAATCCCACAAGATGCCATTCGACACCACTATGATCGATTACTTGCTCGTGTGGACACCTGCATTCAACGAGGCGGAGACTACACTGGATACTAAAGACAAATATCGTCTACTTTCGTCTGGCGGTGCAACTGCATCCTATAAGGTCTATACTTCAAACGTAAATCAATGGAATAACACATGTACACTCATGTCCAAAATTATTGTCGCATGTCTATAAATATGTTGTTGTAGGAATATAATTTGATAACGAATTCGCCCAGTATTTCTTGCAGTGTTAGTATATGTATAATCGGCAAAGACATGTATATGGCAAATTTCATGTCAAAAGAGCAGTAAATAAGAACAATAAAACGAAAATAGAACTTTCTTGTCCATTTAGCAACATTTTGTTTTACTCATTCTAATTTTCGTATTTATAATTCTTTTCCTATGAAATTTACCACAAATATACGCTTCCCGATTATACACCTATTATCTGTTTTAAAAGTACCCTGCAAAATCATTATCAAATTATATTCTTACAAGAAGACAGTTATAGATATGCGACAATCAGTTTAGACATGAGTGTACATGATTGTTGTGTGTAAGTTTCATTCACCCAGCATAACTCCTTCTTGGTTTTGGGATTTCCATTTCCGTCAGTGTATATATATTCATTTCTTTTGTACTTCAGTAAACAGAATAGATAAACTGACATGTATTCATCTGTAAATCTGCTCGAATCATTATAGTTGTAATATGTATTTATAAAATTCTGTATTTTCTTGTATTCTAGGTTTTACCGGTGTTACAAGTGCAAAAGTCGCTTCTCATCCCCTCAAGCCCTTGACCAGCATATATCAACATCCTCTCACCATTACCCATGTGCACATTGCAGCAAAGTATTCACTTGTGAAAAGTATCTTCGTCGTCACTTACCAACACATGGAACAATAGGCTTATTTACGTGTGAATTTTGTCGCAAAGGATTTCGCACAGAACACTATTTGAAAACTCATTTGCTCATTCATAGTGGAGAAAAGCCATTCCAGTGTACAGAGTGTCCAGCATCTTTTAATCGCAAAGACAAATTGCAGAGGCATACGCTTATCCATCAACCTTTCAAAAAATTTAAGTGTCCATTCAAAAGCTACTTGGGCTGTACAAAGGAATTCAATAGACAAGGTAAGTGGCAAGGTAACTTTTTCAAAAGGATTAATTTCTGAGAGAGTTATGCCCAAAGCGTAGTGTAGTTAAAGTTGTTGGGTAAGTATGCAGGAGTGATTAATTTAATAGATTTATGAACTGTAATGAAGTGTCAGATTATATACAGTCTGTCCCCCCCCCCCAAAAAAAAAAAAGCACCACTTTGGAAAAACTGTTACATTGTTAATTTCAGCCCTATTTTATACACCTCGTTGGTCACACACTGTTCGACTGATCTTTTAATATTTCTCTAATGTTTGTGTTATGCTACTATAGTACATATATGAACATTACTTGAAAACACTGTGTTTTATACATCCAAGGGACCTTATAATCCAGAAACTAAATTTAATGCATATTTTTTATTATCACACTCTTTGTGCGAAGTTTATCGCTAAACGGTAGGTAAATTATGGAAAGTAAATGAAAAAAGAAAATTGTTTACACCACAATCTTTATGACACTTCCGTCTTTTGTTACAACGCCACGGGCAGCTCTTAATACTGCAAACCAACAGGATATGATGTTCACAAGTGTTTCACTTAATGTAATATCCAGTTCGAGGTGCCAGATTCGAACCAGTTCCTCAGTGATTTGTCTCCTAGACTGATAAATCTTCCCATGCCCTTTTTGTGACATAATATGTCACAGAATCTATATAGGATTCATATCCGGAGAATTTGGTGGCCACCATAATCTTTGGAAATTCATACTTTGCAACCAATCCACTACACTCCGTGCTATGTGACACGGCGTACTGTCGTCTCGGAAAAGAAATCAACTTGAATTAGGATCTAATAAATAGTCAACAGATAGTTGTAGTAACTTTCGGTTCAGGATGTCAATGTAATATGCCGCACTAACTTGTTTATTCCAGATTTTAATTCATCCCACTCCATTTGAAGGAAAGCATCCGCACAACATTACACTTTCATCAAGTTTCTTTCTTTTGGAAACTTACTTTGGCTTCACATTTTCTTTTTTTCTCATCCAAAATTTCATTCCACTGTCGTTTCCAACAAGCATAAACTTCTCGTCCAAGAAATTTACGTGCCACCACTATTCATCACTCCATGCACCGTGTCTACTTACGAACTCTCTTCTAGCGTTTACATGCTTACTAGTGGAAAGTGGGTTCTTTCTTACAGTTTTCTTATGTAATCCTTTTTCATTAAGTCGTCTGACAACAGTAATCCAGCTTATGTTGTAACCTCCATTAGAATAAATAATCGCTGCATTTCATACCCCTGGAAGCTCAGTCTGATACAGCCAAGCGAAAAACCTTTTGATCAGATCTCGCAGTTGTTTTCAAATTCTGCCACACCGTTGTCATTTAGAAGACATATCATGCTCTCCTTGCTTCTGTATTCTGCCGAAGGTAGTATGATGTATACCTAGAATTTTGGCAATTTGTCTATTTGAGTAGCCCTCACTTTGCAGTCAGAATTCGTCTTTGTTTACAAATGCTTGTGTCACATACTTTTCTCATATTTCGAGTTTCTAGGGAATAATGAGATTCTTCAACGTTTTATAAAATACGTGAAGCACTTCCGTTTAGAACGTAAACAAAACGAAAATTCAACAATACATAATTTTCATTAAAATTTGCACTTTACACCGCTCCAGAAAAGCAAATAAAACAAGCATTTTAAGTCTCTACCACATTCATATTGAGTACAGAAACACCAAACGGAGAGTATCTGAACTATTGTAACGCAAAAATACTGCTTTGATCTTCCCCAAACTTAAAGGTTGTTGGAAACACCAAGTAGATACCAGTATGTCACGAAATGACTTATTTAAATAGTAAATATAATGAAACCCTTGCGGTTGCTCTGGTTTTTTTTTTTTTTTTTTTTTTTTTTTTTTTTTTTTTTTTTTTTTTTTTAACTAACTAACTGACTGACTGACTGACTGTATTTCTCCTTAAGGGACACTCTTTTTATTTGATTGTTATATGTGCAATTATCAAGAATCAAGAATATTTTGGCTAAAAGTTACCAGTAATTTTTGTATGACTAGCTGAACCTGCGCTCCCTACACAGGCATCATTCACGTATAAGCATGAATCTTCTTGTCATTCCTCACAACATCTGTACAAGTCTTGATAAAAATCTGCAAGGGATACCATAAAGGAGAGATTTTTCGATTTTTTTTTTTTTTTTTTTCAGTATCTCGCACCGTTTGTGAAATTTGAGGCTACTTCCGGCAGGAGTTTCCAATTCGTGTATAATCAATGTTTTCTTTCTTCTTGCATGCAGTATGTAATAAGCAAATACATTATACACACAATTATATCCTGGCCGGTGAACGATGATTTCTGACAGCTTTGCACAAGGCCACGGCGAGCGAGCAGAAGACAGCAGGTCAACCAACCTTAGGCTCAGAACCTGTCGTGTCTCCATGGTAACCACCGCATATTGCCAAACTTTCACTTACCTCCTCTCACCCTCAACGAGGAAGCAGACGATTCTCCCCTTGCGCGAGAAGCACATGGCAATACCGCACTCCTCAGTCGTCCTCGCCAGCTGAGTTGTCAGAAATCATCGTTCGCCGGCCAGGGTATAATTATAATGTCAATGATATATTGTGTTTACTAGGCAAAACACTCCAAACAATAAAGAGTCATCTTAGACTGGAGAAATGGTTATCCTTCGTTTTTCATTATCATTTGGTCATGAAACACCGGAGAGAGTATACAAATATATGATGTTGGAATTTAAAACTTTTAGGATGTGATTTTTTTTTTTTAATTTATTTCAACATTTCCAATGTACCCTAAAAATGTAATAAAGAAGTAACGGCCATTTTTTAAATATTAAATTAGAACTGAATAATTTACACAAAATTTGCAATCGATCAATGAAAACAGCATCTTTCTTGAATCTGTGGTTCCCGAAAATTCACTGTCAAAAGGATTGGCCACAAACATATAAACTTTTCTTGACCACAAACATAAAAAACTAGCATTTTAATATACAGATGGTAAGTCAGATTTTCTCAAATAATTCCATTATTGCTCAAAATGTTCTTTATTGCAGTAAATTGAATACGAAGTATTGGTGTAGATTAATCTCAAATTACAAACTTCTTTATTAAAATTGCTTTATATATTTATATATACATGTGTGTCAATAAAAGAGTTTTGTCTGGAGCATGAAAACGTACTGAATACCTACCACTACTGGTTTAACATCAAATAATTGTTAAAGTAAGTAACGAAACAATCTGTTAATACCATAAATGACCTCTTGTTTGAGATCGGAAGTTGACTGGTATTATTAACTGCATAAATTCCTCCTCTTTTACGATGTTCCAAATAATTACAGTAATTTTCAGTAGTGCAACAGTCTTCGTTTGCCTTTCGGTCGACAGTGGTGGAATAATCCACATATTTTTTTTTTCTCAGTTCCAAACGCAGTTTGATGCAAGGTATATTGGATCATATAAACATACTTAATGAAGCATTAAAAGACGGATTAAAATCATCCAAATGATGATAGGAAAAATCCTTTCTATTAAGTACCTTTACTGCATTAAAGTTGTTCTCAGATCTGTGAACAGTATTTATTGTTATTAGTCATTTTTCATGCATGTGCATGAAATATTCTGTATGGTATATATGTATATGTACAGTCTTATATCAAATCATTGGCGACGACATTTCCTTCTGTAATGGTTTTGCTCAAACGCAAAGATAGAGCACAGTTTAATAGATAAATTTACTACAGAGGCGTTAGAAAAATGAAAGAAGTTACTTCTGGTTGATTATGCTTTTCGTTTTTGTGCAACACCCAAGGTTTTTGAGGACAGTATGTACTATATGGTGGGCTCCGAACCACATTGGACCTTGAATCCAGAGCATTGGTTGCAACCACATAGCATCGTGCAAGATAGCCTCGCATAGAACAGACTCTTCCCTACCGCACTATCTTCCTCCAAGGGAGTAGGATTACGGAGCCACAGAACAGGTCTGCTTGACTATTGTACACAAGTTACATTACGCTTGATTTAACATACTGTCAACATAAAGGAGGACCTTTTGAAGGAAAACCATCGACTTTGCTGAGTGCAATCGAAATTTTTTCTGGTGTGTTCTAATAACTTCGTAATTTTGCTAGAGAAACGAATTGATGATATATCTGCAATTTATATATTGGCTTTCTGAACTATCAGTCCTAAAGTATTTTAAAACAGGGTGTCTATTGATCACGAAAGTCATGAAATCAGAAAATGGTCATGAAAGTCAAGAAAAAGTCACGAAATTTAGCTTTTGGGTAACGATTCTTTTTATCTGTACAAAAATAAATAGAGCCTGAAAAATTTTGTTGTGTAAAACATCAAAATTCACCACCAAAAATGTCTGTGATCGGCTTTTGACGCTACCAAATTGCAAACAAAGCACGCTTCTATCGCATGCAAGAAAATTGGGCCTAATTCGCACCCAAATTCGTTCTTGAGAATGTTACAAAATTTTATGGTTTGGTACAGAAAAAGTCACGAAATTTCATTTTGGAATTTTAGTAGACACCCTGTAAAATCGAATTACGAATAAATGTTTCATATAATTGTTGTCTCGGGCGAGAGTTTTGAAAATATTCTACTAAGTATAATCGTAACCAAGAAAGTTTTGTTGCTTTTTGTGGAGGTCTGTTTCATTGGCCCCCACCGTGAGTTGAATGCTAATAGAGATAAGGCGAAGGTCAGTTGTTGGCGTGGGTATATTCAACATATTACCTGGTTGTTGCAGTTCAGTTACACTGTGAACTTGCGTAAGGACAGAGTGAACATGGGACCTCCACAGAGCGCTCTAAGGGGATGTATGCTGTACGAGTTCAAACGGGTCAAACGCCGCTGCAGCGGGGTGGAAGATATTCCAGGCCTTTGGTGAGGGGTGTCGTGACTACGCGGACAGTGCAGCGATGGTTTAACAAGCTTAAGGGCGGTGACGAAACATTCGAAGACCTACCACATGACGGAAGACCAACACGTGTACAAAATGAAGATCTTCAGGCAGCAATTGAGACGAACAGTGGCCAGACATGAGGAGATGGAGCTACAATTCAGTGTAAGTGGAGAAACCATTCGGCGGCACCTCCATCACCTTGGGAAGCACTACAAAAAGTTGGGTCGATGGGCCCCACATGATTTGACTCCGGGACAGAAGACAACGTGGGCAGATACGTATGTTTCTTCGCTGTCTCGTCTGAGAAAGGAACCATTTCTATACAGGGTGTTAACATGCGATGAGAAGTGGGTCCTGTACGAAGCACTACAGCGCCGTCATCATTGGTTAACATCCCATAAACCGGTTCTAAAACAACCGAAACCAGCACTGCACCAGAAGAAGGCCCTCCTGTGTGTTTGGTGAACTGCTCGCGGCATCCTGCATCGGGAACTGTTATCAACTGGTCAGAGCATCAATGCAACTGTGTACTGTTAGCAGTTGAGCCGTGTTCAAGATAAACTCAACTCTGAAGCCAGCACTTTTGAATCCAAAGGGTCCTCCTGTTACAAGACAACGCTGAGCCCCACGTGGCTAGAATGACCCGAGACATCATTCTGCGCCTTGGATGGGAAACACTATTGCATCTGCTATATTCCCCGGACATTGCATCGTCCGATTATTACATGTTCCATTCCTTGGACAATCACCTTAGAGGACGCCAGTTCAAATCCCTAGTAGAGATGCAAAATGCACTTGATATCTGTCTATAAGTTCTATCGCGGTGGGTCCCGGTGGGAGCTCATGTGGTTCGGATTCCACGTTAATCAGTAGGTCCACGTCTTATATAGCATCGCTGCTGAAAGGGACGCTAAACTAAAAATCAACTCAATCTGTCGCGGTGGAATCCATGGCTTTCCAGAACGTTGGCAGAAGGTCGTCGATGCTGATGGCGAATATTTTTGATCTTCCAGGTACGTCTTAGATGACTTATCGATGTTCGAAGAGTGGGTAAAAAAGCGACAGAACTTTCTTAGTTACCTTTATAGTTCAGTATACATCTTTGTCTAATTTTGTTTGCTAGACGCATCAGTGTACCAATTACATAAGTTGCTTTAGTTGTTTATTGTCCAAATGCATCTTATAAGTATTTTTTTCTCTACTTTTCAGACAAGTTAAAGTTGCATTTGTTGACCCATAGTCCAGTGAGAAAGTATCAGTGTAAAAAATGTCATAAAGTATTTCAAAGACTGACCCTCCTGAGGGAACACGAAAAAATTCACAACGACACTTCTGATCTCCATTGCATTGTCTGTGATACAGTAAGTATTTCTTGAAAATAGATTCATAAGTGGATATTGTTTCTAAAATTGTTATGGCTCTTCATAGAGCAAAGACATTTTTTGTTCCATATCGTGCTATTATATAAATATTACATTACTTCTGCAAAGTATTATTAGAGATTTATGATACTAGTCTCCAATTCTACACAACAAAACAGAGAACACTAGTTCAAAATGTTTTAATACACAAATAGATGAAAAGCACTACTAGCACTACCATACATGCAACACAAACTAATTCTTCGTCCCAAGAAACCACATCCCAGCAGAGACCCATCTCAACTTTTGAACCTCTGGAAGCCAGAAGGGATCTGCGTTCCAGCTCTGCCTACCTCTTTCGTTCAAATGCTGTGAGCTCATCGCGCAATAATAAATGATTTGCCAATAAATAAGAGCGTATCAAGAGCACATAAATTATTCCAAAACGAGCAATCTAAAAATGATATTGTGTGCATTCAGTTTGTTTCGTTTTTGTCAGAAGCACTTACAAATTAGGAACATTATTACATGAACAATGTTCAATGTTGGAAAGGCGTAGAGGAAAGGATTCAACAATATCTGAGAAAGCTATTTAAAATTTATGATAAAAAAAGTTAAAGACAATACGTGAGAAAAATCTGGCGCCAGGTTTTGCAAGCAATTGACAAAATAAAGGATGGAGAAGGAAGAAACTCTCAGAAATGAAACTGAACAATGTTTCACCATTAAAGGTTGAATCGCTACTAATGTTGCAGATTACATTCAACTTAAGATATATCTTACAAGCAAAATTCACAGTTCGGCTCTTGATAACGTGGAAAAAAAAATCTTGTTATGAAGTGACCAGCACATTAAACATAATAATATATTTTTTATATCGAAAATTACTTATGCATATCTAGGAAAAACAGCTTAAATTTTACTAATTAGCTGAACAAAAATGTCGACAGTGAGAATGTGGTTTCAAAATCCAGATTCATCTTATTATGTGTCTAATATAATTTCTTTTTCGAAATTTGACTTCTATCGATTTACCAATGAATATTTTGAAAAGGAATTACTGATTTCATTTCATGATTTTTAGAATATATTTAAGGATATTTTGAGCCTGCATTAGTAACCTAGAAACAATTGTTAACTGTTACTCTAAAAGGTACTTTTCTTTTCAATTTTACATATATTTTTTTAAAAAAATAGGATATAAAGTTACAGGATGCATATTATCTTTCCACTATGTAATAACGCTAGTTTTTAATCATATATTAATTAAATAATGGGGCATATTTTCTTTTGTCAGAATATTGAAAGAATTATTAATAGTGTCACCGAGATAGCAAATAACTTTTATATTTTCTTTGCTTTTCTTTCTCTGTTTACTCAGACAGATCAGCATCTCATTATCTTAAATCATTTCAGAATTTCGTTTAAAAATTTGTCTTGACTTCACAGTTAAAACAGATATAAATTACTGACTTCGAAAACGCCTGGGATAATAGCACTTCCCTTTGTCGCCCTGTAATGGGTCAGTTGCGAGGTGACTCACATAACAGTATTTCTCTTTTAATCAAAGGTTACTGAGTAATTACGCAGATTCATTCACCTTAGGCCTGGACCATACTGACACTAGAAACGCGACTTTAACAACGCAGCGTTAACGCTGGCCAGTTGGAGCAATGGCTATTCATTAGATTCAACGCAGAGCGAGGATGCGATAACCGAGTGTTAAGAATAATCCGCGCGTCTAGGTGCGTTAGCAACATGACATTGGTGGTGTGTACGTATACAAAGTAGAGTCAATTTAGAAATATTTACTGACGTAGCCAAGAGTAGGTTTTATAGGGAGCCCCACAATTTAGTAAGAAGAGCGAGGAAAATTAATATAATGAAAAATGCAATTCACATCACGATTGTTGCGCACACAACTATTTTTCGAAATTTGAAAGTATTAAGTAGCATCCTCCGGGTATAAAGTTGAGTGTAATACCACAAAAGTGGTTGTTGAATATATATATATATATATATATATATATATATATATATATATATATATATAATTGAAAATGGGTCTGTTTTAAGCTTAAAAAGAGACTTTGATATGTCGTGCACACACTACGTATTTAGTATCGATATAGTTTAAAAAATAACGCCCACTTTTCCTCATTGCTCACTCCACATTAACAGAGTACGCATAGTGCAAGCCTAATGCCCTGAAAAGTAAATTTCTACCAATTTTGTTTCTAAAAAAAGAAAAAGTATGAAAATAAATACAAGCATCAATCATTATAAGAAATACCAAAAAAAAAATCAATATAAAATATTACTCTGGTCTTAGTACAAGCTTTCACATTCAGTTATTGAGTGAAAACAATTTAATATGATATGACATTTGTAGTTTTACGTCACACTACTATACCCTTTAGATTCAAGGAGGCGGATGATTAATGAAAGTCAAAAATTATAAAATATATAATGGCGAAAACTTCAAAGCCTCGAGAAAACCGACGGGTGTTGTTATGCACCACTAGCTCACATAGCCTGAGATTGAACCAGAGTTCTTTCGCACCAGAGATGAGTACTTCACTTTTTTTTTTTTTTTTTTTTTTCTCCCCAACCTGAACATTTGTCTCCAGGTCTACTTGATCCAATGCAGCACGGACATGAGCATAGAAATGAACATTTTTGAGAGCAGTTAAAAATCCACACATGCTGCACAGTGATTCGGACCCCCAGTGAGATTTTCCTCACGATCGTCAGCCTAATACCTCAGACCGATCTACATGATATTTCGTGAAAATTGGGTACTTGAAAAATTTTCATCAACACACTTTCATAGGGGCATCAATTTACTCTCTTCCATACTTCAACTTCAACCAATAAGTACAGAATGGACAGAAAGTCCCTTTACACCCGAACTAAATGCATGTAACAGTGTAAGATGTCGAATCTCCCATTCTGTTCATTGATATGGCAACAGTGCTTAATTAGAAGACTTGTTTAGCCACTTCAGAACTACTAAAACAATTTTTTTTTTTTTTTTATTTTGAATTTTGATGAAATTTGTAGTTTTGAGTTATTTAGGTGTAAAGACCAGTAACGAGAACGTTGAGTTCGTGACCTAATTTCCATAATTAGCTATCTCTGAAGTATTTTATAGCGCCATATATATATATATATATATATATATATATATATATATATATATATATATATATATGTTAAAAAATATCAGTGAAAATGTCCATTAGGTGATTTTTCTCTTCCTTTGCAGGATTTACACCCGAAATTCTGAACTAGAAAAACAAATCACTGAACAAAACAACGTTTATTTTAAAATAATAACTGTGTAATAGTTTTGAAAACTAACTGAACGTATTGGCTTCATCAGACATCATCATACAGTGTCTAATGAAGTTAATATGTTCATATGGACGTTTTCGAGTTTTACTTTCGTACAATTACTGTCATATAGTTATTATTTTAAAATAAACGTTGATTTGTTCAATGATTTTTATTTTCTAGTTTTAAGTTATTTAAAATAGCAAAGCTAATATGAACCAGTTAGTTACCGAAATTCTGTAATCTTCAACATTTTTTTTTTAAAAGATAAAGAAGAAAGAAAGTTTTTAACATTCTCAAATTAGCTTTGGAAAACTTATTACTTGGATTGGAATTTAACATCCCTTTTATTACCGAGGTTGTATGAGATATGAACCACAATCTCATACAGTTTAAGATGGTTATGTGAACATGATTCCATATATATATGTTTTTAGGTGGCATCCGAAGCACCGTAATGTGTTCAAATTTGAATGCTTTCACAACGGGAATGGAACCCGGGAGCCCATATATGGAGGGCAGGTCATTAGACCAACGGAAAAATCTTAATATTGTATTATTATCTGTTGTTTTATTATTTACTTGAAACTGAGGCAATTTCGCCTGCATTTTCTCCAGCAAATTGTAAAAATTTGGTATCAAAATTTACCCGTGTGTGTGCTGAAGGGAATTGAAGGTACGCATTAAATATTGTTCAGCATGATAATATGAAACTGTTTCCTCTTTCAGACTTTTAAGAAGAAACTGCAGTTAACCAATCATAGATGTAGTGGTAGTAAAAAACTATTAAACAATGGGAACAAAATTCAAACTAGTCAAAACGGAAGATATTCTCAGACAAGACTGCGCACAGCACAACGTTCATTATTACCAGAGTTTGATAAGTGCCGGAACAATAATGGACAGGATGCAAACTCTAATAATCATGTTGTTGAAGCGGTATCAGCATTCTCTGAGTCAAAGACTGACGGAAACCGGTGGAAAACAAACAAGGTTGACGAATCAAAACAACTGCCGTCGTATGTGTGCTCTAATAAAAGTGTGAATCAAAGTGATGAAGCCGGGAGTGTACAAAACAGTAATAATAATAATAATAACAACAACAATAACAATAATAATAATAATAATACTAACAGCAGTAACAGTGACAGTGTTCCTACGATAGAAATAATTGTTGTACCCTGTAATGTGAATATTTCAGAAGCAAATAACTCGGGAATGTATCAAGTGACATTCCCTGCAGCTGGCCAGAGTCATCCTGCTCTGCCGGTTTCTTCACATTCTCTCGCGCCACCTGTATCGTCGATATCCACTTTGTCGTCGTTGCAGAGTAATGATAACACTTCAGCGACTGATATCTCCAAAGAGACTGCACATAGTACAAATTTCACTGCTCAGTGCAACAATGAAGAACAATCAATAGGTGCCCCATCGAGTGATCAGGAAGTCACTGATGTAAATTATTTCCAATTAGTGAGTACTACGAAAGAACAAGGAAAGGATAGCCCGATCCCTCTTTCATTGTGTGTAAATAATCATTTTCTGATGAATTCTAAAGTAATTGGAATTCTGGAATAATTCCAGAGCACAATTATTACAAAGATGTCAGCCGAATTTACTTATAGCAGTTGATGTAGAAAATCAACTTTTTAAAAAAAAATTACTCCTACAATTCCATTGAACTAATTAGTTCCTGTTCTTAGTCCTTTTAAAGAAAATATTTGTAAAAGAAAAGAAAGAATGAATCGTAGATATTTATAAAGGAACAACTTTTATATAATTGTAATGAACTAAAGAATTAGACTTTGTTATGTATCTGTTAATGTAAATGTAATATTCTAAAAGGTGTTTTGTAAAAGATTAAAGCTAGAAAAAAGAAAGTAAAGAAGATAAAAGCTGCTCGTGGAGAATCTAGTTAAAATTAAGGTTGGACCAAGTTTTTGTTTTTTATATATATATTTACCCGTAAATGGGACAGGTTGAAGTTTAATTTGCAACAGTTTGAAAAGAAAGAAGAAAAAATTCGTTTTCGAGTTTTGCTTTCGTACAAACCGTGTATTAAAATACAGAGTTAAAAACTCGTAGGTGGTGCTTTTTATTATATTAGACTAAGTGGAAGCTGTATTCATATCAATCTGGTCTATTATTTAAGATCTGTAAATCATTCAATCAGCGTTACTTGATGGAATGGGTAAAACAGAGTATACTATGCGCAAATGTTCATTACTTTAATGTTTTATATATATATATATATATATATATAATGCTTCATATGTACTAATGTATGTATGAAATAAACATTGTAGAAGGGATCAAGGTTAAAAAAAAGTGTCCTGTACTACATCCTTAGTGTGCTGCCATACTAGATAGCATACATTTTTAAAACAAGTAGGTGGGGGGTTTTCTATGAATAGAATGCATAATGATTCACAAGTCGAAGTAAATTCTGCGAAGTCTCGACCATTGGCTTTTTTATAGTGGAGAGTTTCAGTTGTTAGTTTATGAAAATAAACAAGGCTAGTCGATATTTATATTAATATATTTTCCTTACTGAAATTTATTCTAACAATTGTACTTCAATCGTGAGGTCAGTAGTGGGTAGTGCATTCAAGAGTGAAAGTGGAGGTGAACGACAGTACGCTGTGAACTACGAGGATATCTTCAAATGTTATGTGTGTTGCATTTATTTATGTAAGGAAGTATTTGTTATGCCGAAAGATGATTGATTTCCAATAGCTAACTGGAAGATAAATAGTGTGCAGCTTTTTAAGAATTATGGCAGACAGTAAGATAGATTTTGCACCTCGCATTTTTTTCTAAATTACCAAAGCTGAATATTGTTATGGAGAAAAATTAACTTCGAATAATAATAATAATAATAATAATAATAATAATAATAATAATAATAATAATAGATCTTTGAATTCTTTGAAACGTTTCAAACTGACTTTTGTTGTATTAGCAAAGTTTTAGTGGCCTTGATACATGAGACATTAAGTTGCAATGTAACGTATTTTCTGAATGAAATGGGTCCTCACCGAAGATTGCACCTGCAGTCACACATATAGGAAGCATTCAGTCGTAATAACGTGAAGCTCTGAGTGAATTCTCAGTTAGATGCTGATTCTTTTAACTCAAACATTTGAATGAACTGTTATTTGAAAGCAGGAAAAAGACTTACAACATTCCTCCCCCCTCCCCAGTGTTTGATGTCAGATGTGTCCGAGGTTGTCTGCTGAGTTATACTAGACAAAAATGCATATTATGCAATCATGCATATCACTGGTGTTACAAGGATGTGTTCCGGTTTATTTGATTTTACTTTCCCGATAGCACAAGATTATATGGATAAAGCTGGTAACATACGGAATTTTGCTGTGTTTCAGTTTTGCACCTCCAATAGTTAATATTTTTATGGACAATTCTAAAACTTCTTAACAGTAATTTCAACTTCTGAATGACTATATTAGCAGCCTCACGTATAAATAATGAGTTGTGGATCATTCGTTTGATACCAAACTAGCCAAGAGTTGAAGATCGAACCTGGTTCTCCGGTTTATTGATCATTGTGTTAACCATTAAGCTACCCAGTCCATCGCAGAATAAAACCGAGACGATAAGCGGGATACGCTCGTTTCGTGTCTGGCTCGGTCGGATATTTTCAGTCTGAAATGTAATGTAATTTCACTTTTACTAGAAATGAGAAGTTTCATCGTTTTTAAAGGTGTTATGTTCGTGTTCTGCTCTTATAAACTTTTTGAGATATTTTCTTGTAACTGTTTATCTCGGCGATACGTAACTTTGGGTACATTTGGACTTCCATTTATCAGGGTACAAGTCAGCGATTTATTCTAACTTGAAGCTTGCACAACTTTCAACCCAAATTCATTCCGTCATAAGGTTCTGACGAGTGATTTCTTATACAGTGCGTCCCACTAGCTTTCGAACCCGAAAAAAACGTTATAATTTCCGAACAAATATACATAGGAAAATGAAATTCACAATACACGTACCTTCTTTCATGCTGAATACATGACCGTCACAGCAGGTGCTGAAAGTGTCCTTCCTGGACGTCAGGACATGTTTGTACACGGCGTTCCATATTGTGAAAAGTCCGATGTAGAGTCTCCGGTGTGATCTCATGAATCGCATTCTCAATGTTGTTTCGCAACTCTTGCAGTGATCGTGGGTTATTTCTGTAGACACAACCTTTAAGAAAACCCCATAAGAAGAAATCAGGTGGTGGCAAATCCGGGGATCTTGGCGGCCACAATCCTTGGGAGATTATCCTGTCACCAAAAAAGGACTCAATTTCTGCCATGGCCACGTTGGAAGTATGGCGTGTTGCTCCGTCTTGTTGGAAATAACCGCGACGCAGTTCTTGATCGTCCTGCTGATTCACAAATTCACTGAAGATGTGTAAGTGAACTTGTGTGTTTACTGTATCTCTAAAGAAGATGGGTCCAATGATACGCTGTCGGGAAATTGCACACCAAACTCCCACCTTCAAGGGATGAAGTGGAATCTCATGGTACACATGCGGATTTTCGGCGGCCCACACCCGAGTATTCTGCGAGTTCACATAACCGGAGAGATGGAACCAAGCTTCGTCTGTGAACCAAGTATAGTCTAGGATTCCTGGATTGTCATGCAACAAAGCTTGCAACCAACGACAATACATCACGCGCTTTTCCCAATCTGTAGTCTTCAACTCCTGGACGACTGTAACGCGATATGGAAACAGCTTGGCTCTTTTGGCGGCTCTTTGCACAGTTGACTTTGACATCCCTATCTCTTGTGATAATCAACGCAGGCTCTTCTTAGAGGACTGCAAAAGACGTTGACTCACATTCTGTACTGTCTCCTCGGACATCCGTGGACGCGCGCCTCCATGTCCCGTAAGCAACGTTCCTGTTGTTTCGAACTTGTTCACCAAATGATGTGTTGATGGTCCTTTACGGCATCCAAATTCACGGCAAAATTCACGTTGAACGGTTTGATACGATCCCGATATCCAATATTTTTTAACTATGAACACGCGTTCCTATACGGTGTACAGAACCATCCTCGCGATGCAGCGACTCGAGTCACACTAACGCACGCGCACCACGCCAAGCAGAACTTCCCCTGGCGCCACCTATGGTCGTTGTTTTGACGTGTGCGCTTCTGTTCAACCCTTCCTCGTGTTTAGCATGAAACAAGGTACGTGTATTGTGAATTTCATTTTCTTATGTACATTTGTTCGGAAATTATAACGTTTTTTTCGGGTTCGAAAGCTAGTGGGACGCACTGTACTATCAAAATTTAAAGGAATATGCACGATAGCCAATTTCAATTGGCTCTAATGTCACTTGTGCAGTGTGTATGTCGCATATTCAAATTCCACTGGTAATATGGCAATAATCTTTCTGTTTCGTAGAAATTGAATATCTAGACAGTGATTGGAAACTGGAAATTCCACAGTGTATTTATTTAAATTTATCTGGTAAATAATATCTTAATTAAATAAGTAAATAAACCAACAAGCAAAAAGAGAGTAAATAACCTAGATTTTAAAATTATTTTTATATATTTTACAAAGGAAAACTAGAACAGCTGTAGAAAAGAAATAGCGAAAAATCAAAACATTAACATTATTGTTCAGAAATAATAAAATACTTCCCATAGAAAATAATTGGATAAATTTCGACGATATTTTATCTGTAGTCTACAAACGAAAGAGTAGAGTCGATGGCGATCATTACGCCTTGTTACAGTAGCTTTTATTTTCTTTACTTGTTTTTGTAGCGTTATGTGGTTGAATAGAAAATACATACAGGAAAAGAAAAATTGTGTGATCGAAAACAAAAGTTTTAATTATGTTATACAAAGTAATATACAGGAAAATTAACAGAACTTCTTAGCTAGTGAGAATTATCAAGCAGCAAGCACAGAATTAATTAATAAGGCACTCAGAAGTATATAAGTGTATTATATTACAACGCTATAAAGCTATCAATTATACCAAAATGCAAAGGCAGTGCTATATGAGAACCGAAGCAGATAGTCGTTCCTTAGAAGTTTCGTTTGCCATGGTGGTGACTTTTTTTTTTTTTTCAGTATAGTGATTAGACTAGATGTAATTAATCAGTCCCTCTTCTTAGTTTTTCTCCAGGATTTTTTCTCCGTTGCTTCTGTTAAAGTATGCTGCTGTATTTATAGCTAACTACTGTATCATTTCATATATACATAGGACAGCAATTACTATACTAGAGACTGGATCTGTAAATAGTAAATTAATAACAAGTTAAATCAACTTACAGCGATTTAGTCAAAGCAGAAATATTTCACACACAGCTTTACACGATCCAGCAAATCATGGCATCATTTCTGAAAGTACTGGACCAATGGTGGTGAAAATCCTCGTCATCACTGCTTTCTGGATGTTTGAAATATTGTCAGGAAAATTTTATTAGTCCTCTGAACTAGCAAAAAAGAAAGTAATCGTAGAGGACAGATCTGGTGAGTATGCTGGGTGTGGTAATACTTTTTTATTTTACTATAAACCACTTGTTTTTTAACCAGTTTCTACTCTTCCGTTGCGGAACGGAGCTTAATGATGCATTGTCTTGATGGATCGTGATGGAGCTTGATGGAATGAACGTCTTTTAGTGTTTTCTGATTTCGTATTGCCTCCATAAGTCTCCTAAGTGTTGTTACATAGGTTTCGCTGTCAGTTGTAGCACGATGGTTCAGAAAATCAACAAGAATAACACCCTGTGCGTGTCCCAAATCACTTGCCATAACATTCTGGGTTGATCTGGAGGACTTGAATTTTTTGGGACGTGAAGAACCATTGTGGTGCCATTCCTTGGACTGCATTTTACTCTATTGTCATGTAAGTACATCAAGTCTCATCTCTAGTGATCACATTTTTAAGAAGTCTTGATTGTCAGCTTCAAATATATCCATGAGTTCTTGACAAATTTCCACTTGCCCCTTCCGATTTACAACGGTCAATTACTTATTATATCCCAAGTCAGCAATTATTCCTTTAGCAGAGCGATACGAGACGTTCTGTATCAGCAACATTCTGAATTGTAATACGCTTGTCTCTTCAAATCAATTCATTAGCTTTTTCTCGATTTGCATTTGTGACTGATATTGTCGGCCGGCTGCTTCTCGGGTATCTTCAATTTCTGTTTCTCTGCTTCGAAACTTCTTCCCCCAACGCCGCACATTGTTAATGTCCATTACAGCAGCATAAACATTTTTCAAGCGATTGTGGATTTCCTTAGGTGGACAACTTCTTTTGCCAGAAATTCAATAATGACTCTTTCTTTTAGCTTCAGGTCCATGGTTCTAATCAGTCAATATGAAAAACAAAAGACTACATTAACGTTACCTCTATAATAGCATGCATAGATAGTTCAATAGCCGCAATAGAAACAGTTATAGGGAGGGAGGCATTACTTTTGATCCACTCTCGTATTACCCTGAGACTTGCATTACGGCCTTTAAAAATAATATCCCGAACTTTGTCAATTGTTTCAGGTGTTCTGACAGACCTGCTTGGAGTCGGATGCTTATAATCTTCCACGGAGTCCCTGCCAGGACTGCTCTTCTGTCATTCAGAAACACAACAACGAGAAAGGCAGTTGTCCCCATAAACCTCTTTCAGCATCTCAGATATTCTGTACGCCCGCACTGAACTTGATATTTACTCTGTTCCGTTGTTCAAACGGTGACGTGATATCATAACACCAGTTTATAGTCTCGCATCACACTGGCGACCGACTGAGGTGAAACTTCCTGCATCCATTCCCAGGTCACACACAAGATTACCATTATAAAATGCTTCCATGCCAAAACTAACTTTGGCAGCAAAAGGATCACTCTCGTTTCCTATTTGCCGCAGTACCTTGTATATAAAGGAACGTGTACGTGTCTCTGTCATCAGATTTTCACATAGGAAGTCACCTAGTTCAGGGGCGTCATTTAGGGGGGGCAGGGAGGGGCATTTGCCCCCCCTGAGTTTGAGATGTATATAGATCTTATCAGTAGAATAGTAGTAAATCAGTGAAAACGCGAAATTTTACTTATATCAAGGGGTCTTCCCCCCCCCCCCAAGCAAAATCTGAAATGACGCTCCTGACGTAGTGCCATCAATTTCTGTTTCACAGATAGTTCTTCACCGAGTCCTAACCGCGTCGAAACTTTTTTTTTTTTTTTTTGACTCAGGGGGAGATTGGGGAGGTCATAAATTATAGTGAACCATAGTGCTTCTAAGGTAGGCAGCCCAACCATTTTTCCTGTAATGCAGATTGCATAGGTTTCAGATCGTTCAATTCTTTAGCATTAACGTTATTCTTCTCGTGCAGAAACGGGCACTTCTGCTACTATATATATATACAGATTCGAATTATTTCATTTTCTACTCTCAGTTATTTCCGGTAAAATTATACTCCGTTGGAGAGTACCTCGAATACCATTGAAGTCATAGTAGTCCGTGGTAGGATGTTGACCTCTTGAAATTTGAACGTAGTGGAAAACACGATCATAAGTAATATTGGACTTGCTCTTTTCCTAAGAAATATGTAGCATTTCGATTACCTGAATTCATTTATGGTCTATACAACATCACACGAAGCTGCCTCTTTCTTAGCAGCGAAGCAGATCATGGGAGTTTTATTTCTCTGAAATATGGTTGGATTTTAAGCTACCTGGTTGTTTCATTTTAGTGGTCATCATTACAGCTTCACCATTGTTCATTTCCATTTTATTTTAGTCTAATATCTATCTATCTATCTATCTATCTATATCTATATCTATATCTATATCTATATATATATATATATACATATATATATATATATATATATATATATATATATATATATATATATATATATATATATATATATATATATATATATATATAGAGAGAGAGAGAGAGAGAGAGAGAGAGGTTGTTCTGTATTATACAGGCATAGTTTCAGAGCACTTAAGACAGTTCACGTTGTTGAACTATTTACTTCTCACAATGAAAACTTGTAATATGTCTTTTAAAATTTTACACTTAGTGGAAATAATGTATCAGTTGTAGCTTCAAATAAATATCTAAAATTTAATACTTTTTTCGAAGAATTCTCTTTGATAATTGTGAGTTTCTTTCAAGAATAGCCAAGTCTTAGCCAAGTTATAAAATAATATAAATAATAGAAATAAGCGAAGTGAGTTTGAATAATTGGTTTGTTTTAAAAATAGCAATATGTCATAGAAAAGCATCTTAAAATAGTTTATCTTATTTTAGGTGGTCTTTAGATCCACTATTAAATCATGAAAGTGCATTGTCATTTTGTTTATCAAATAATAAACTCTCCGTTGTGGGTTTTCGTTTTTTTCATGTATATATCAATATCATTGGTGGCTTTTAACCCGAAGTTGCAGATAGATGGATGTGGATTTCTATTTTCTCGTATAATTTTTCTCGTTCTTACGGGACCCTCTTTTGGCGTGTAAATTGTGTGAGTCTAAGTATTACGTATTCGCAGCTGGAATGTTTTGTATTGAGTTTTTCGAATAGTCAAAACTTCAAAATTGTATACCAAGGTAAACACTTGAGGATATTGTTTTAGATTGCAGTTGTATGGATTTTTTTTTTTTTTTTTTTTAATAGCTCAAGTGAAATTTTTGCTGGCTGTATGGTAGTACACTTCGCTGTGCTTTTTGAGACGAAGGCAACCATAAAATCATGATCTTATTCTCATTTGTACATGATGTAAAAGGAAAATACTTAATAGTGTAGCCGTTATTATGGATAGACTACGGGACTTCCATAGTAGGAGACGAGTGTGTGGCTATTTGTTCTGTCTCTAAATGTGATTGTTTGGAGCAGGAGGAAAACTTCACCTTGTACTAAAATATGATTGGCATGAAAGAATTATAACTAGGGTTAGGATTTTTAGGGGCGAGTGCAAAAACGAACTGTCCAAATGTACCAGACGTGTCAAATGTTTGTTAAGTTGAGAATAGAGTTAATTTTTCAACACTTTTCCTTTTTAGATTATTTTTTCCCTTAATCTGCTCCGGTTTCCCTTTTCTTTCATTTCTTTACCGCTGCGTTTTAAAAATTTAGTTCGAATTTTTCGATCATCGTGGGTTGAGTGTTGTTGTGCTAGAATTTTGGCAAGATCAAGCAGTTCATGCTTTCTTTGAATCCAAACTACGCAGTGTAATTTCAGAGACGTATCAAAATTATTCAGCCAGAGAAGATTAGACAACTACTTTGTTTCTACTGTTACAAATATGTGGAAACTACCATTAAAATCTTAACAACAGCATTTAGAGATGTAAATAGCAATCTTCTTCAATAAGGCAATCGTTAAATGGTTTTGCCAGAGAAAAGCTTGATGTTAGTCTTCAGAATTTGAATCAGTCTTTATCTACAGATTTGTCATTCTGAATGAATTCAAAGTTTGTCTCTGAGATATGTGGTAGGAAATTTTAAGTATTTACAAAAATGTTTCATTTCCAAATAAAACATGCATTTACATTTAACAACTTAGGCATACTTAAATATAACAGCTTTATTTTTTTCCTTTCGAACATAAGTTAGACTATTCAGTATTTATATATGAATAAGAGCACATAGTTTATATTATCAGTTATAGTAAAGAGCAGCTAAACGAAATAGCACTTTTCTTGTCCTGTATTTTGCCTTACTTTAGCACCTTGTCCCTTCCTTTTTTCCTGTAGAAACTGACCCGAAAAATGTTAACCCTAATTAAAACATATCTACACATTCGTTTTGTGTATTAGGAAGGAATAAGATTAATCTCTGTTACATTGGAAATGCAATAAAAGTGTATCTGAATAGGTCTTAAGCAAGGCTGCATTTCAACTTCTTAAATCGATATTTTTATTGGATACGGCTTGATGTTGTTAGAGGTATATTGATTCGCACAATTGCAAGATAATGTAAAATGTTTTCCTGTATCTTACTTTATTGCTATTTTTGTTTTTCTTTTATTTTCGCATGGAGAGGAAGACGATAAAAATTACCTATTCTTAATTTTCCAGGAGCAAATATCAATACTTTTTTTTTTGTAATTACTCGTACTGTGTATTATATGAACACACAAAAATAAATTTATATATAGTGGTTGCATTTATATACATGCATTTAGCATGAAGAACATTTATGTACAATTTTCATTTTGTTAAAATGTGGACAGGGTTGTTTTTGTTTTCGTTTAATTGACACAATTGAACACCGTCATATATTATTTAATAGAACTTGTTACATTTTATTATTATATTAAATACTTGTTTTGTAAAAAAAAAAAAAATATTTTATTAATCATGTCCTATAGCCCTATATATAGTTTTAAGTCTTGAAATATACAGAAACTTACATTTTCTATTTATACAGGTTGACACACTATACAGTTCCCAAAGTAAACATAAAATATCTAGTTTTTGCATCAACAAGGTACTGTATACGTAATTACGAAGTGCATACCGAAAGTTCGAACCTATCACATTTCGGAATGTAAATTCTTGTAACTGAGTCATCCTACTACATCGTTCGCGTGTACTGTCTTTTAGCCCACCTATCGAAGCGTTCAAGAAGCCATTTTCGGGCGAGAAAAGGGCAGAGTTTGGACATTGAAAAATAGTACTTTTGGGGATCAAACTGCCTAAAAATGAATCCTCCGGTTTCAAAAATCATCAGACGTCAGGTGTAATATTGGGATTCCGTAACGAAGTCTTAATACAATTTTAAATATTTGACGTTGTTTATTATCCCAATGGTAGAGAAGGAAAGTATTGTGCCAAGTAAAGAGTATGGAAGAACTAGAATGAAAACAACTACCTACGACAGGAAAGCGAGTATGGAGTTCGAAACGGTGTATTCTCCCGTGCTTTGGGCTTCGAACTGCAGAATTCTTTGTACACAAGCAATGAAATGGTAGCAAAATTCAAAGACGGTTTGTGCAAAAGGATGAGAGATTCAGGATTTGCTGGTTGTTGCCTTGGCCATACTGCTGAGCTACGCTGACTCCCCGATGTCTTGAAGAATAATTATTATTCGTCGAGTAACTAATAAAATGTATCTGCCAAGAATCGAACTATATTGCCTTATGACCTCAGTTCAGCACCGGAAACACGTATCCAGCCCAATTTATTCGATGAAGAGGATTCTGACTGGTCCTAGAACTTCTGCTAAGAACATGCGAAGTTTGGGCCAGGCTCGTAACGTCTGTATCTCCCAGTTTTCACACACGACTTAATAGATTCTGATCATCTGCTTATCCGAAAATAGTGGAGAGTATATAGAGGACCCATCATGGCACGCTGGACAGCCGCTGACGATGAACTAAAGGAGACCTCTGCTTTATTTCTGATTTTATAACAGTATTGGAGCGTGTTACATAAATGGAAAGAAAAGCATTAGTCAGCAAAGTTGAGTCAGTCAAGAAAGTTCGTTAAATGCATGAATGTTTATGAATAAAATAAACAACAAATGAAAAATGAGAGCAGGTTGAATCATTATAGTCTTTTTGGTTTTAGTCAATAAACGATCAATAATTAATGTTTAACTACAGTACCACACAAAGATCGTTAAAAAAAAAAAAATAATAAACACTTTTCCTCATAAGAGTTACCTTATTATCGATTCGGTAATTGCCAATCGAAACCGACCAGACTTATGATGTGGATCAAATATTCACATCTCTTTACACAAGTTAGACCGATTTGGTGCACTGCAGAAAGAAATTGTTATCCAAACGTTTGAAAACATTGCTGCTCATTTTATAGTTTTTCCTTTACTATAGAATCAGCTAGAATTAGTCCACTTTCGTCCAAAACATGGCATAAAGAATTTTTTCATTCGATGGGACCTTGCAAAATTTCTTGGCCGAGGGAAAGAAAACTGTCTTTTTCCTATTTGATTAAGGAGAACAGTATATAAATTTTTTCCATTGTAATTAGAAACTCCAATAATTGGTTTTCATAGTATGGGTTCTCTTTATACGAGAGGTCTCATGTTTATTCAGGTGCCGGTGGACTCAACGTGAACTAACCCTGGACAATTTCAAGCGTTCTGTCTAAATGTTTTTGACACTTCTAGAACAAAATATTAGATATCTTTCAGCAGTGTACCTTTTATGTTTCGTGGCAATGATCTTCAGTAAAATGAATCCTTTCTGGTCAATATCAAAAATATACCACTTTTGATGTGTCAAATGGCCTGCTTCAGCATAGGTCGAATTTACATACACCAAAGCTCTCCAGTGAAGCCTAATTGATTTGTATAGTCATATACAGAAGTAAATAGCGTATTCTCATGACAAGCTGTGTGCAATATTCTTTTGTCGGAGAATGTACAATCTGATGACTCGATTTACTTTATCTGAGACGTTTTGGAGCCAGGCAAGGTATTGACATAACTTAATTCAGAAAGAACGAAAATGTAATTATGCAGGACAAATTAATTCTAGAGATTTTGCACTTCTGTTTCTCTCCTATTTTTATTTATTTTATTTAGAATGTATAGTCTCTATTTCGTATTCGGAAATCTTTAAAATTTTTCTAATCAACATAGTCCTCGGTTTTTGTGTCACAAACAACGAACTTACTTTCCTCTATAAAATATATTGTAAGGATCCGTACACCACACGTACTGTAAGCCGCATGTTTTCATTATAAACACGTGTTTTTACAACTTATAAACAAACCGTGGAAGACGATGGAAGGAACATTACCTGGAAGAAACGAAATGGACACGAAGAATCACGAAGTAAAACGACTACCCCTCTACAAGTTCTTCCTCGAGAAGGATGGCTATAAAAGAGGACGACGGAGCCAAAAAAAAAAAAAAAAGTACCAGTGCTGATCGCTCACCTACCGGAGACTTTCTTTAATTACCTACTCCCGGGGCTGCTATGAGCTACGGAGTATAACCGATCCTGTCTGAAGCCGATGTGAACTAAGACAGATATCCTTTATTCCCAGTGCCACATTGTGTGCCGAGGGACTTGCACTAATTCTACACTGGAACATTTTAAATAATAAAAACGTGAAGGGTTAAATTCCCGCGTATATTGACTCTACCTACAGAACATTACAATATACAGCTTAAATTCATGTATTTATTTATATGAAGCAGTTCTTTCTAACTGGACACTGTATGACACAGTGGCACGCTTTTACGATCGGAAAAAACGATAAAGAGATAGGGTAACAGAGGAGAAGGGACAAGGTAGGAGAAAGGAACAAACGAAGTGTTGGTAAGGTAAGAGTAATCGTATTCACGAGTAGTGTATCTGTAAAACCATCGACTACACCATTCTTGTTTGCCTGTTACCACTGGTTTTTATAAACGCCAGTTTTCTGCTTTTTCCTTCCCGTGGGATTTAGTGAGAATGGGAGCAGTAATCAGTGATGTCACTGAGCATCTAATTGGAAATGACTGGTAACAAATACAGTCAGTGCGTTTGCTTAATTTTCATGTGAAAATTCTTTTATTTAGTAAATTTAGTAAGCTCTACTTTGCATTGTAAATAAAAATATAATGACAATCACTAATTATTATTGGTATCATTATAATCTAAAATTACGAGGGATGATCGGAAAAAGTTACAAAGCATATAACTTTTGGGTTTATTCACTGTAACTTAACGAAAGTGTATTTGTAGATTAATAATGTACTGTACCTGTCTTGTTGAGGACTTGAATTCTGACCAGATATACCCGAGAAGCGGACATTTAAAATGATTCATCTGGAAAATTGGTCAAGAATAGAAGTTCGGATAGCAAAACATAATATGTGCATTTTGACAGGAGAGCATACTACAACATTTTGTTTTAAATTTAAAATACACACTTTCAATGCACTAATGAAAACTATATATGTATATACAGTGAAACCTCTACTAACGGACACCTCTGTAAAGCGGACACCTCCCGTAACGGACATATTTTGTAATCCCCAAACACTGTAATAGGAAAAAACATATTGGCAAACCTCTCTAAAGCGGACACTCTCTAGTACGGACACGGACAGTCTTTTCTGTCTCTTATAGTTATTATTTACCTCCGTATTACGGACGCTTTCTCTAAAAACAAGTTGAAAAGTACAGTAAAAATACATTTTTAGTAATTCATACATGTGTCACTAAGGAAGCATTATGACAGCATTTTGCCTTCTCAACTGTCTGCCTGCAAGCCAGACGAAGCGCCTATGTTTAACAACACTCTCATGTCTTTTGCTTGCATCTCACTCCCACCCAAGCTGTTTTAGACACAAAAGTGATTGATAATTGTCCGCCGTTTGGAATGACATGTTATTCTACTGTCCCGCTGGAATCTCTAACCAAGCAAAAGACAAGCTTGGTATTTTTGGCCCGCGGGCACGCATATTATCCCGAAAAAGACATTACTGGACTGTAATTAACCACAAATTAAAGCGACATACTGAAAACGTAGTAAAGTGATAAGTGTAAACTGCAGAGAACTATAACATCTTATTTCTATGTTATCCCTCGAACATAGAGTATTGGATGGCGGAGGATAATGCGGGTACAGTAACATTTGGCAACATTCGTAAATATATGATTCATGCAAAAAATATTTATTTCGAATTGCATATTACCTTTTTTACTCATTACATAAGAAAATATTGAAACCTCCCTAAGGCGGACACCTCTCTATAGCGGACATTTTTTTATTCCCCACGGCTGTCCGCTTTAGAGAGGTTTCACTGTATACTGTCAAATAGGGAACTTATAATTAAACTGTGATCAACTTTTTTCCGACATATATTTCTTAATATGAACAACTATTGGAGCGAAAACACAAAGTGACATCATATATTTTGCCATCCTCTTACAGATTTAATTCATAAAGTCACGATTCGATTTCCTGTAAAAATGTACGTATTATGTAGCCTATAGATACAAAACGTGCATACCTACCGGAAGTTGAGTTGATTTTGAGTTTATCGTCCCGTTCAGCAGCGAGGCTATATGAGACGTGGACCTACAGATTAACGTGGAATCCGAACCACATGAGCTCCCGCCGGGAATCGAACCCGGGTCTCCCGCGCCAAAGGCGCGTACGCTAACCGCTTAGCCACGGAGGAGCTCCTACCGGAAGTTGAAACAAATTGGCACATTCGATCCTATTATTGACAAGAGAACCTGCTAAGAAGGAAGAGACATTTCCTTCGTTGGTGATTTTAAGTTACTTCTTTATTACTATAGCAACAGTTAACCCTTTTAGAATTTCCACTTTTTGAGGTAAATTTTAGACTTTCACTCAAACAGCTAACCCTTTTAGAATTTCCACTTTTTGAGGTAAATTTTAGACTTTCACTCAAACAGCTACTGCTTCCTTACTATTTATCGTAGGATCATGATTCGTACCTCGAGCTCATCCGTGGCTAAGCGGTTAGCGTACGCGCCTTTGGCGTAGGAGACCCGGGTTCGATTCCTGGCGGGAGCTCATGTGGTTCGGATTCCACGTTAATCAGTAGGTCCACGTCTCATATAGCCTCGTTGCTGAACGGGACGTAAAACTCAAATTCAATCAATCAATGATTCGTACCTCGTTATTTTCCTTTTTTTTTCAGGATAGAGTATACTTTAACGGTACTGCTCGCTTATTCGTATTATACACCAAAAACGGGAAAACCGAGAGATTTTTCGAAATTTTTCCGCTCTTCTCTGAGCCTGGGTTCACGTAGGGATCTGAATTTAAAAAAAAAAAAAAAAAAAAACTACGTTGTTATGCACATAATACGTGTGCAAAATTTCGATCTTGTAAAGATCAGGAGAAATTTTTGAAAATCTGAAGGTGATCCATATATATATATATATACTTCAAAAATGTACTACGTCATTACTATTTCACCTAGAGTCATGGTTCAAACGCCATTCGTATAACAAGCCCTTTCTAACGGTACTACTCACATGTCCGTATCATACACTTGAACCAGAAAAATCGGAAGAACCGGAAATTTTTCTGAAAAACCACCCCCTCGAAACACTTGCACCCTCCGGGCCCAGCCCCAGTTTCACGTGGGATCTCAAAAAAAAAAAAAAAAGAGAGAGAAATACCCAAAGATACACACAATTTGTAGGGTGATTTTTTTTTTTTTTTGAAATTTGCTTTAAGAAAAAAAACAATAGTCATGTCCCTCCGCCCCCACTTGACGCCGCCAAATTGAACATTCGGTTCCAAAACGCATCTAGGGTAGTCTCTGGTCCATCCTTGAGTTGACCAATAAAAAAAAAAAAAACCGGCCTAAATACCTGTTATAGAATCTAAATAATTGGTCAAAGACGATACTACTCCATGGTATAAAAAATGTACCATAAATCCTAAAAGGGTTGAGGGCCAATTAAATGATACTCGAAGGAAGCAAGTAAAGTGATCATGATAGAGATCAATCATGATAGAGATCTTATTGAATCTTTTCAATGATTGCTGCCATCAATGTCGATACACGCTTCAACACTCTTGCGTCGTCACGTTAGATCAAGATACTTAACGAAGTCGAAAAGTTCAGCCCCATATAGCCAGTGGTGCTATTCAGCCGGTTCGTTAGAACCGGTTGTTAAAATATTTCGAGCTCGCAGAACCGTTTGTTATACCCAGACATAGACACATAACTTGTAAAAAATCCTCTGTACTTTTCCCACTCGCTTATATTGTTGTGAAAATAAACAACTTTTAATTGTTTCAATTCAATGGGCAAATAGAAATTTGAACGTGAATTCCGGGATTATGTCCGGGATACTGGGATCTGTGAGTGTAATGAACAGTGTATCTTGCCACTTGCTGCGATGAAAATAAAGTACTACACATTACGCCATACGATTTCGCCACTAGCTTCCTATTTGCTAATCAGTTAAAACAGTATTTCTGGGCATCGTGGCGAAAAATGTATTTGCTTTTTCGTGCATTGTACGAAAAACACTAAGAGTGAGACGCAATAAAAACAAGGAAAAACAGAAAAAATACAATGAGATGTAAAGTGCTTGGACTCTTTCGACAAATCACTCAATATAGCACTATCCTTGCAAGCAGGTCTTGATGGTGTAATCGGTAACACCATGGGCTTAAGTTCACGGGGTCCTCAGATCGATTCCCCCTGCAGACATACATTTTATTTTCTTTACAACAATAGAAGTTATTTAAAATGATCTAATCATCCGAGAAAAGGAAATTCTGTGGAAACACAACATTTCACTTTTGCTCAACATTTCATTTATTTCCTTTTTTGTCATTCTAGTGATAATAATAATAATAATAATAATAATAATAATAATAATAATAATAATAATAATAATAATAATAATAATAATAATAATAATAATAATAGTAAATGGACACTGTTTTCCTCATAAACTTGCGACTTTAAAGCCTAGTGTAGAGCTCTGCCGACAACAACACACTGGACATTGTTTATAAAAGAACCGAAATACATTATTCACTAACTTATTGTCTACGGTTTGAACTGAAAGAAATTATCATTTCTTCGCGATAATGTGAATGCAAAAGTGAAATGTGTTTTTACAGAATTTCCTTTTCTCGGATGATTAGATCATTTTAAATAACTTCTATTGTTGTAAAGAAAATAAAATGTATGTCTGCAGGGGGAATCGATCTGAGGACCCCGTGAACTTAAGCCCATGGTGTTACCGATTACACCATCAAGACCTGCTTGCAAGGATAGTGCTATATTGAGTGATTTGTCGAAAGAGTCCAAGCACTTTACATCGCACTGTATTTTTCCCTTGTTTCCTTGTTTTTATTGCGTCTCACTCTTAGTGTTTTTCGTACAATGCACGAAAAAGCAAATACATTTTTCCCCACGATGCCCAGGAATGCTGTTTTAACTGATCAGCAAATAGGAAGCTAGTGGCGAAATGATATGGGGTAATGTGTAGTATTTTTTTTTTTTGGCATAGCAGCAAGGGGCAGTGGTGCCCCCCTCATGTCCATGACGCACCCCCCCCTCAATTGTCTATCCGTAGGTGTTCTTCCATGAAAAAAAATCTTTTCGATTAATTTTTACACCCCCTCAAACATATTTATATAGATTTTTAAACCCCCCAAATATTTCAATGACGCAGTTTGCGTCATAGCCCCCTTTGCGGACACCCCTGGCAAGGGGCAAGATACTATCCCGCTGAAAACATGTAGTATTTATTTGTTTGACAGACAATACAGGTCTTACATATGTGTCGGACTTCAAATAAAATATTAAATAAAAGCGTAGTGACCTCATTCCGTTAAGGTTTGCGTCAACGCAATGCAAACTACTTTTTAGCTCGCGATATATAAAGTTACAATTGATTTTTTGAAAATTTTACGTTGAGTTGCGGTTCGCAGTGTTTATGAAGACTAGTATGAAATAAGGCTGTAGATCGCATTTTGTGTGTGTAGTGGCACCAAGTTGAACACATGTAATTCAGGATCATATTCTCCATGCTTTCCGTTTTCTTATATCCAATCTCTTATGATTGTCGGCACCCAATGTGCCTAAATATCTCTTTTGTTGGTTTTTTACAATGTAAGTGGCAATGTTTTTTTTTATTTCTAAGAAATTAAAAACGAAAAACAACTTCAGTATTGTGTTTCTGAGGAAGTTCTAGCCTTCTTTCATGTATCGCACATATATAGTCTTGTTCAAATAATTTTGGTCATCCATTTAGTTTTAAAATGCGATATTATGGTACCTGTACGTAGTAAATTTAATACTTTGCGTCTAAACAAAGATCTATATTGGATATAGAGAACAACAAGGGCGCAGGTCCTGGGGGTGAGGCCCCTCCCCAAAGCTCATGTGGGCCCCCGCATTGTATTTATGAATGTACAATATTTGGCATAATTTGAATGCATTTTTTTTTTTTAAATCCTCATATTTATACCTTCTGCATCTGAATGCCCCCCCCCCCCAAATTTACAGAGAAATCGGCGCCCTTGGAGAATAAACGTTAGTTTGATGTAATTTCCACTGTACGTAAGGATATAGGACTTTTCAGAGAGAGGTGGGTGGTCAGGTTTTTGAAAGCAATACTGTACTTTTCCATTTAGTATGTATGAACGAAATTCAATATGCTGGATACCGAAAGGGCAAATGTGGGTGGTACTACAGATGCCACCCACCCCGATTGCTCATATAGACCTACATTCTCCAACTACTGCTACCTGCTTCACTTTTCTGAATGAATAGCCCGCGGCAATGATTTTTGGGGCACCCTGTAGTTCTTTATTTTTTCTGAGAATATAGGTGGCAGTATTTAACAATTATTCATCATCTTTTCGGGCACAGATTAACATCGGTTCAATACCAGATATATGTATTGTCTTGTAGTATTGGACTTCACTCACATTTGGACCCCTCCCCTAAAAAAAATTCTAAGTGCGCGTCTCAACACCTCCCTTACATCGTGTCATTACACTAGCATTGTCATAATACTGACAAATTATTTCTTCCTTTTGCGATCCTGCTTCAGAAAAGCTTCAAACTCTTTTCTAATAACGTATGCCTTTAGATGATAAATGCGATAATTTGAAAAGATCCAATAAATATTCATGCACCTTTTCTTCTTTCCCAAATTTCACAACCTCAGACAAATTTTCCACACCAGAGAAGTCTATGTTTCATCAGCTTTCAATCAAAGAAACTGTGATTCATTTTCATCATATTCTGTTCTTATTTTGTCCAGTATCATCTTTGCAAACACATCTATTGTTTTGTTCTGGACTTCAGGTGATGTATATACATTGAGCATTCTGAGGAATATGTGTAACTATGGACTTCAGTTTCGAATCTTTTTCCACTTGTGTACTTGAATAGTGCTGTAAAAATTTTAGTAGAACCTAATTCATAAGGATTTAATTCTTACAGATCTTCGAGTCCATATCCTCAATCCCCATGATATGGTACATCATTTACTTGGAGAAACTGCACTACCTCAGCTACACACTTTGCATAGTACCTGTTTCATGCTATCTGTTCCACACCTAGAATCATATTAGCATCTTTCCCCTGCAACTGTTTTAATTTAAGTTCTTCCCAAATTTGAATTGCTTCAGGCCGTGCCGTGCCGTAGAGGAAGGGGCGAGCGGGGCGACGGCCCCGGGCGCCGAAGTAAGGGGGCGAAAAATTCGGGAGAAAAAAGGAAACAAGATAGGAAAAATTGCTTGGAATATATGTATGGGAGCGCCGTCGTATACTCGCGCCACTGGCGCTGATTTTCCACGGCACGGCCCTGGCTTCAGGGACTCTGTGTGGGGGAATTGCTCTGTGTGGTTTTTAGAGGAAGAAAGCTTATCAAATCCTTTCCCCTGCTCCAATGTTGATTTCAAGTGCAAAATCCTGTCACAGTAAAAGTTTGATCCCATGGACTATTCCTAAAAAGCTTCCTACAAGGATACCAGAACAGAGATGGAGTGGGTGAGTGAGTCAAGTTTTGTGAGTGGGTCAGTGGGTCGTGGGTCAACAGCAGGTGACTCACTGTGACCCACCACCCACCGTGACCCACTGCAACCCACTACCCACCATGACCCACTGCAAACCACCGACTCAGTCTGATCTACCGACTCTGCTCACTGCATTGTACACAGTACGAGCTTCTGAAGACTGGTAAATTTGTCTGCGTTGTACTTTCAAGACCTTCATTTCCCTTTCTTTTCCGTTTGTTTCTTTGGGGTCGCGGTGGCTCAGTGGTAGAGCGTTCATCTCCGGTGCTTCGGGTCCTTGGTTCGATCCCAGCTCGCGCCGTGTGGACTTTGTGGTGGGCAAACACACACGACGGGTCGTGGGTTTTTTCGGGTTCTCCCGTTTCCTCCCACTTTCTTCATTCCACCATCTCATTCATTTCTCATCATCACCGTCTCCTTTAGCCTCACCGGCGTGAGACGTAAAACTGATTTCATTTCATTTTCATTTTCCATTTGTTTCTTTCTACTTACCTGAGATGAATATATCTAATTAAAAAAGAACTTCAGGCACTTTTGGATATTGATATTTGTAATTGGAATAATAGCAATAGGACTTATGCTACTACTTGGCTTTCGAGGCTTATGAGTTTTTAGAGCTAACTACTGGAAAAAAAGAGACATTTTTGAATTACTGTAATATAGAAAAATATATAAATTATTATATAAAAAATTGAATGTAACTATGTATGCCTTATCATCACGGCCAAATTCCAAAGTCAAACGAAATGACTTTTGGCATATAGTAAGGCCTTAATCCAAAGTGGGATGATGCTTTCATTATAATTCATATCCTAGGGAGGTAGTGAGGATTCGAATTTTTGCGAAAAAAAAATTGAGTATCTCGCAAGCCGTTAAACTTACGGAGCTAAAATTCAGTCTTGAATTAACTCTTTATTGAAAATAAACAGAATGTGTCCTAACATTTTTTAAAATTCTCCTTTATGGGGGACTTTCTATATATGGAAAATTGGTAGTGAGTTGGTTTGTAAAATGTTCGAAAACGATCGATATTAGTTAAGAAAAAAATTCAGAAACAAAAAATACAGTGCTTCGCTTCATATATCCATTGCTTTCTACTACAATAATTGCTAAAGCTTATGTTTATTATATAGAGCGCTTACAGCACAGGGCAATCAACCCATAAAGTTGTGAGAAAAATAGGCATAAAATTTGTACTGTAAGCTTAATTACACGGAAATTTTAAGTTTGGATTGTACGCATAATTATATGGAAAATTTTACACTTTTTTCCTGTACGTTGGCCTACTTACCTTTATTTGGGACTTCCAAATTTCATCCTTTTTTCCACTGAAAAGTATCGACAATTGAACAAGGAAATAATTATATTATGATAATTTAATTAAAATTTATCGTAATTTGGCCCATGACAAACAGCAGTGTCGCAATTGAAGGGGAAGAAGGAGAGAAATTCCCATTCACCTCTGAACACTTTCCCGGAACTCGTTCCCTTTTGCTTTCTGGGTTGGGGGGGGGGGGACTTCGTAATGACATCAAACCTTCATATGTAATTACAAAAATTAAATTTATAAACAAATAAGAAATCATCAGTTTATCAGGCTTTAATTGATAATTTATGCACAAGATTCCCTATCGAAGGTGTGGTAGATGAAGTTTCTGTTCTACAAGGGTCGACTCGACATTGCCAACTGACATGGTCGATATGGAAAAGATGTTGTATGGTGATAGAGAGATGATACTTCTTGCTGAGTATTTCAAAACTGACCGAGAAAAATCGTTATCAGAATGAAGTCTAACAAGGAGATTGTCGATGAGGAGTTGCAGAAATCGGGTAGAAGTATTATCAATTTCTACGACAGAGTGGGAACAGGGATTTTCCCTTATGAATTTACAGATGACTGATATTAGAAATAGACTAAGTGCTCAAACATTGTCTAACTTGTTGCTCATCAATGTTAATGGCCCACCGCTAGACAAGCTCAAAGTAGACGAGCTAGTTATTTCTTGGCTGAAGGATGGACATCATTCCGCTGCGGATGATTTACCACGAAAAAGCTCTGGAGGCCAACAGGAAATAAACCCGTATTTAGATTTGTTTTGAGTTGGCAAATTACGAGTTATGGAAAAAGTAGGATAGTTGTATTACTAATAGTTTATTTGTGTTATTAAATTTGTACCTAATTTTTAATAAGTCTCTTCTTTGTTTTTATAAACTAGAAGGTAAACTACTTTGAATAAATATTCATAATAATTGCAATTATGCACTGAGAAAAATCCATTATCCGGAGAGCGGTATACTGTACAAATACAAGGATTCGTTATGTTTACTAAGGAAATCTGTACGGAGCGTACTTTATCCATATACTACACAGGTACTGCCTTTTACCCGCTTAGATATTACATCATTTCGCTGCAGGATGTCTGACATCTAACAATCTTCTGTATTTTACATACATATACGTATGTTAAGTACTTCAGTTATACGTTATATACGTCCATCTGTACGTGAGATCCAGACCGCCTATAGACACTCTTTCTTTCGCCATGGCTGACGTCATTGAACTAGCGTCTTTTGCTTGCGAAACGAGGTTGTTACAATCGGAAAAGAAGAGAGGAAGGAAACAAAACCTGGGTAAGTGCACTAGTTAACTATTACTTTAGTTAAATATTCCATTAATTATATATTCTTTTAGTGTAACTTGCTTTAGTATAGTACTAAGTAAGTAATATAGTTTATGACTACAACTCGTTAATGATTGAGGAGAATGGAATGGGTGAATCTGAATTTTGAGAAATCTTTGAATATTAATGTTTTGAAACATTTTACGTTACAAGGGAGCAAAATGAATGTTATGTGTTTATTCATTCCGTTTTATATGTGACGATTTATTACGTGGTGCAGAGTTACTACAGGACTGCTTAACATAATTGCTAAGAAACCGTTTTCAGCGCGAAAATTCCCTTGTGTAGTGAAGATTTAGGCTTTAGGTCTCTGGGCTTTCGGCATCAATGGCCTTGTTAGCCCGTCACATATGAGGGATGACGTCCCTCGATGAGCACACTATCCGGGTAAAGGAAGGGAAGAAAGGATTGGGGAAGGAAGAAAACGGCCTGGGACCTATATGTTAGGTACCACTCCGGCATTTTCCTGCTGTGAATGAGGAAAACCCAAGGAAATCTCATTCAGGATGGCTGGACTTAAAATCTTTTGATACTTTTTCGACTGAGGAAATCGATCCCCAACGGGATCGAACCCGGGACCGTTCGCACCGAAGGCGAGAGCGTTAGCAACTACGCTACGCGGGGCCACTTGTGTAGTCTAGAAAACTCATTTTTATTAGGATATTTGCATTTTTTTTTTTACTTTTAGTTTAACGCCCCATGATTGTACATAAACGTAAGTGAGAAGGTGACGATGAGATACATGATAATGGTGGAATCAACAACATGTAAGGAAACTGGAAAGTCTTAAGAATAACCACACCTACAGTGTTCACCAAAAGGCTATTTGTCGGGAGCAGGAATCGAACCAGGGACCTAACAGGTCAGAGGTAAGCGCTCTACTACAGAGCTTTCTTTTGTTTAAAGAACTTGTTTACATTGAAATATATATATTTGACGAAGATATTGATATATTTTACAGCCTCACTGAAATTTAAAAAAAAAAGTAGTCAGGGAGAGCTTACTTGTCAGGTTTTTATTTTTTAAATTTAATTTGATTTGATTTCTATTTATTTATTTTTGCTTGTTATGTTCCCTAGTTAATTAATGTTTGGGTTACTGAGAATTAAAACCTTTTTAGTATTATTGTTATGGCATCACTTTGGAACCAAAAAGTTTGAATTTTTTTTTTCTTGTGTTTTCATATAGGAAGTTGGTAAGTTTGTGCCTTAGCATTGGTTTGGTTTCTACTGTAGAACGTAATTGAAGGTCATGTTGAGTTGAGTCTTGGCGGGTTTGAGTTCGTGAAGTGTCAGGCACTGATTGTGCCCCTGTCTTCTGTCTGTGATGTTTCCTGGTTTTGGGCAGTGACGTATTTATGTTGAGGAGTACCAACGCAGGCCGCGTAACTACAACACAGCTTCAACAACTACGAGTGCCAGGCGTTTGAATTTCACCCTTCGTTCCGGCGTGACTAATGCAGTATAGTACTAGGTTCAAATTCTATGGCTGGTAAAAACGGTATGGTAAGAAACACAACGTAATAGTTATTAGTTTAATTAGTGTTTCTTCATAGTATTGTTTCACTATTTCTAGAAGGAATTAACTATTAACGAAGTAATGAATAAGCAAAAACACACTTTGATTGACGTTTACGATTTCTCATACTCCATTGAGGATGTTTTGATCCTCAGTTGCGCAAACATCCAGTGTGCGTTTTTTTTTTTTTTTAATTTTTTGTTGCTTACACTGCCTTACAGATGAGGGTTATAGTTAAGGAGCCGTACTTCCCATTTAGGGAAGGACGAGAAACGCCATACTTTCAGGAATTATTCATTGACTATCTAGGACAGCGTTTCCCAACCGGTGCGCCGCGGCACACTGGTGTGCCGTGAATGGGCCGCTAGTGTGCCGCGAGGAAGTCGAAGCAAATTATTAATTCTATAGCAATCAAATTGCAAGACGAAGGAAAAATGTATATTTTTATTTCACATTACTATGAACCTCTACTATGAATCTACAACTTTAAGTTTCATACCGTGTTACTTTTCTGTACATTTTTAATGTTGAAAATATATATTGGTTATCATTGTTGTGACTATTATTGCTTCTTTATTGTTGCAGACTATTTTGTAACTTGAAAATTTAAAATAACATTCAATCCTTTCGACAAATTAAATACATTTGTATTTTAAAAGTAAAAAAGATTTGTTTGTTCGTTCGTTATTTAGTGATCTTACTTCTTAGTGAAAGGTTGGATACAGTTTTCGAACAAGAAAGCTTAGTTTTAAAAACCTGAGTCCAATATTTCATTGCAATTGTTTTATATTTTTAAATTAGAATGAAAAATAAGCATAATAATTTACCACGGGGAAAAAAACAGTGATTGAGCTTTCTTCTCTGTGAGAAGAAGATCAATAATCGCAGAAAAAATACTAGTTTTATATTTACAAATAATAATATCTATGAGTGCGCCGCGAGAATTCAAGTTACATCCGTAGTGTGCCGCAAGTTGAAAAAGGTTAGGAAACGCTGATCTAGGATGTTAAAAAGCAGGTAATAGACTGAGTTCTTGCCCTTGTACTTAGGGTGTTTAGGTAGTGCAACAATAAGATGTATCCTCGTGCACGGGAGATGAGAAGTAGCTGTTCTTAACTATTACCCAGATGGGTTCCCTCGTGGCTAAGTGGTTAGTGTACACGCCTTTGGCGTGGGACACCCGGGTTCGATTCCCGGCCGGAGCTTATGTGGTTCGGATTTCACGTTAATCTGTAAGTCCATGTCTCATACAGCCTTGCTGCTGAAAGGAACGTTAAAATGAACTCAGCACTGCTTTACAGATGCAATTGTTCGATTCCGAGTTCGAATGAAGCTTTTTACGGGCAGGGGGTGACTTTTATATATACAATCCAAGCATTTTAGTTATCAGTCAGTGATGTAATATATATATACAGTAATATATACTGTAATATATATATACAGTATATATATATATATTACAAAATTGAAAGTGACTAAGTTTATGACTCTCAATCTCTTAGGGCCGCGGTGGCTCAATGGTAGAGCGTTCACCTCTGGTGCTTGGGGTCCCGGGTTCGATCCCAGCTCCCGCCAAATGAACTTTGTGGTGAACAAACACCGCGTGCGTGGGTTTCCTCGGGATTTTCCCGTTTCCTCCCACTTTCTTCATTCCACCATTTCATTCATTGCTCATCATCACCGTCTCCTTTAGCCTAACCGGCATAACCGTGAGACATAAAACTCAAAGATTTCATTTCATTTTCATTTCCATTGTAGCTCTCCCCGCAACCAGTGTTGCCAAAATGTTGACAATAAGTTTGCGAAACGAGAGGTGGCGACTCGAATTTTGGGTGAAAAGTCGCTATAAAAAATAATCGAGAAATTCATTGTCTATAAGCATTGTTTTAAAGTTGTAGATGTAAACTAAACAATATGTTCTACTCACTGCCGCAAATCCCGGGGGGGGGGGGATGACGGATACATGTCCCCTCCAATCTTGGAACTGAGGGGGAGTTTTCCCCAATAATCCGATTTGAAATGTGTTTTTTGGGAGAAATTTGATGATTTTTGTCCAATTGCTACAAAGGAACGTGAGATAAAATAGACGTCTCCCAGAATAAGCCTCAAATCTGCAGCTTCCCAATGCTGAAGACAACTCTGATACTCCACAACATTGTTTTTCAACTTCATAACTATTTTGGACATCGCAAAATAAAAAGTATGGTAACGGTCTTACCCTTCCCCCCCCAATGTTGAAGACAGATTTGCGCCGCTGGTTCTACTCACATCTTTGTAAACAGGGCGCAACCAATCCTTGAATTCAGGGATCATTTCAGATTGTTTCGGGTACTTTTGTTCATATTGTGGAGTCAAAATAGTTCCGAAATAATTAACACTACAGTACTTACGTTAAGCAATTTTTTGTAAAAGAAAAACTGCAGAATAATTAAAAGACCCCAAAGAACAAATATAACAAACATCCACATCGCCTTTATTCACGCATCTATAGCTAATCTTTTTGCTATCGGTAAAGATGTATTACGTGTGTCTCTCAACGGAAACTGCGAACTAAAGGACATCAAGTTTGTAGTTCTTCTTCGTTAGAGGACAAGGGCAACATAACAATGCAGGATTGTGGGCCAGTGGGTACGCTGTATTTCCAAACTCTTCATCACTTGCGCTGATTAAAACAAACAAACAGAAAAAAGAACAAACAGAAGCATTATTAGTTCAAAAACTGTTTTGAACTAATAATGCTTCTCTACAGATGAAAATTTTGTTTGCAGCAAAAAGTCGCTAAATGTATAAGTAGCTGAATCGTCATTTAAAAATCACCCATAAAAGTCTCCAATCGGAAAAATTATTCGTAGGGCGACCATACGTCCCGTTTTGACCGGGACAGTCCCGTTTTAGGGGCGTTTCCCGGCCTTCCCGTCAGTAGATGGAAAAAAGTAGTATTCGTCCCATTTTATGTAAATGAAAGAAGTAAATAACAAACCCAGTACCTTTACTCCTTTTAAAAGTATTAATAACAACAAAGAGGCAAAAATTGAACTGAAATTCCCTATATTAAACATACTCTATAGTTCGTAGTACTGCTCGAAAGACAGCAGAGATTTAGCAGTTGGTTGTGTGTTGAACAAACTTCAACGTGTCTTTCCTTTTTCATAAGTACCCGCTCAGTAACTAAGAGAGAGAGAGGGGGAACTCTGATATCAAGGCACTGATAAATGAAATGAAATGAAATTTTTGAGTTTTACGTCCCACGGTTATGCCGATTAGGCTAAAGGAGACGGTGATGATGAGAGATGAATGAAATGGTGGAATGAAGAAAGTGGGAGGAAACGGGAGAACCCCGAGAAAACCCACGCACACGGTGTTTGTACACCACAAAGTTCACTTGGCGGGAGCAGGGTTTGAACCCGGAACCCCAAGCACCAGAGGTGAACGCTCTACCACTGAGCCACCGCGGCCCCAAGGCACTGGTAAGAACAAAGGTAGATCTAAAAGCCAGAACCTATCCCGTTTTTAACTGAAAATTTTATGGTCACCCTACGCTATCGTTGAGGTCGAATTCCCCTGATTTAGTGACTTTTCCCAAAATTGGCAACATTGACCCCCACCGAACAACACCAAGTCATCTGTAGCCTAGCAAGCATAATAGTGGGACGTAAAACTTAAAGATTTTATTTCATTTCGAACAACACCCCCAGAAACCTACTGTTATACCATTCCCAAAACACCCTTTTGTACAATTCTCCCTATTCGAAAAAAATTGTAAATAGCAGGGTTCATACATAAATATGGAACTCAATTTCCCTGAATTTTCCAGGTTTTCCAGGTATTAATTTTGCAATTTCCAGGTCTAGTGGAAGAAACTAATAATACGAGAAGACATAAATTTTAAGAATACTATATTTATATATTTGAGAATGGCCACCCTTCTCCCCAATGAACGATTGCAATTAAATATTGAGTCAAAAGAAAATAAATAATCAAAACAAATAAAATTTAAGTTGAAAAATATTAAGTTGAGAAGCCTACTAAGGGAATTAATTAAACACTTTTGTTCCATACTTGAATACATTCAAAATATATAAAAATATTGGGTTGGGAAAGAAAAAAGGGCCCGCGAGATTTTAACAGATTCTTGTAGTACTCGACGACAGAAATCGATTACTGAAAGAATTTTCAAAATCGGCGCAGGCAAATATGGAGAAAATCATATTTTCATGTACCTGTTCAAAATGGGGAAGGAAAAAGGGCCCGCGAGATTTTAACTGATTCTTGTAGTACTCAACGAGAGAAATCGACTAGTGAGGGAATTTTCAAAATCGGCGCAGGCAAGCATGAAGAAAAACCCATTTTCATGTACCGGATCAAAATGGGGAAGAAAAAAGGGCCGCGAAATTTTAACTGATTCTTGTAGTACTCAACGAGAGAAATCGACTAGTGAAGAAATTTTCAAAATCGGCGCAGGCAAGCATGAAGAAAAACGCATTTTCATGTACCGGTTCAAAATGGGGAAGAAAAAAGGGCCCGTGCGATTTTAACTGATTCTTGTAGTACTCGTCGAGAGAAATCGATTAGTGAAAGAATTTTCAAAATCGGCGCAGGCAAACATAGAGAAAATGGCATTTTCATGTACCGGTTCAAAATGGGGAAGGAAAAAGGGCCCGCGAGTTTGAACCGTTACGATGTATGTTCACGAATGTGCTCGTCTTCTCATATTTAGTTAATTACTGTAGCACTGAAACATGTGACACAGAGTCACGTTGTGGATGACTCTGCAATCGGCAACCACTGCACATATACTCCTCCAGTCCCACAGTTTTATTATTTCGATCCATTCCTCACGTGCTAACGGCATGGTTTAACATCTGCAAGAAAGAGGTAAATGTAACGTTCAATTGGCAATAGCTTTTCACCAAATTAAGCTGCATGAAATCTGATTGCATTTTTGACATACTGAGAAAATTTTAGCCCGTGGCCATATGTATCACATATCCCACCAGTTCATAATAAAAATTTTGAACACAAAATTACGGTCGTCCGTGTGATGTACTCCCAAAAGGCCTAATGTGTATCACCCACCTCACATTCAATGAAACCACATCCGTGTAGAATTTAGAAAGGAACTTCTTATGATGTATACAGTATGTCTCAAAAGTTCCCTGACATAGGGTAACTCTGTTATTATCAGAGTTACAGCAAAATGTAAGAGGAAAAATCATATCGAAATATGACGTTTTCAATCTAAAGTGAACACTTTTTTTTTTTTTTTCAAAAAAAAAATCGGACGAGATATTTGTGCTGTATACTCTTTATGCACCCAAATTTAAATGAAAATGCAACGTTGTCATTTACCTGGACCCACAACATAAGTGAATGAAGTTCCTGTTTGAAACGGGGGCTGGCCATCGAAATGTTAGCGCAGAAGGAAGTAACTTCATTCACTTATGTTGTAGGTCCAGGTAAATGGCAACGTTGCATTTTCATTTCACATTAGGCGCATAAAGAGTGTACAGCGCAAACGAGTCATCCGATTTTAAAAATTCCTTCACTTTAGATTGAAAACATCATATTTGGAGATGCTTTCCTCTCCTACATTTTGTTGTAACTCTGATAATAACAGAGTTACCCTATGTCAGGGGACTTTTGAGACACCCTGTATACCTTATTTAATGTATGTTTTATGTCACTATAACTGTAGTATAATTTAGTTTGTTTAAATTTACAATTTAATATAAGTAGATTCGGATTTACATGCGTAGGATTTTGTATGCATCTAACTAATGAATTCTTTTATATTCATGCTTCACTTAGTGACTTGGCTTTGGACTGCAACTGATTATTGTAACCCATTATTGCTTGAGAAGAAACAAGATATCCGAATCTTCATTTGAAGAAATCAAAGGTCTATTGGAAAGCTGGGGATTACAATCATTAATTTCTACATTTCAAGGTGCGTAAATTATATATTCTGTGTTTCTTGTTAAATTACTATTACTATTATTGGGTTTAGAATCAATCAAGCACTTCATGATATTTTATGGGGATCAAGATGGGTGCCGGATAGATAAGTATTTAAGCGTCAGGTTCTTAATTCTTTTCAATTTAATATTTAATCAATGATTATTTTCTCCCTCGTTATTCGGCCAAATCGTATTCCAAGATCATCAATTTTCATTACTCAATTCTGACCGTCAACCTACATAGCATATTCGTAGGACGTAAAACAAAGATTTCCTGTTATTTTTTTTGTTTCTATCTCTTTCCTCCATAGCTGTGAAAAATAACGCCTTCAGCATCATAAATTTGTATGCTACTTGCGCCTTCAGTCGTCTACTCTTCGGTGGCTCAGTGGTAGAGCGTTCACCTCCGGTGCAGGGGGTTCCTGGTTCGATCCCAGCTGCGCCGTGTGGACTTTGTGGTGGACAAACACCGTGCTCGTGGGTTTTCTCGGGGTTCTCCCATTTCCTGCCACTTTCTTTATTCCACCATTTCAGTCATTTCTCATTATCACCGTCTCCTTTAGCCTAACCAGCATAACCGTGGGACGTTAACTCGTCGTTACACGCACCCGCGGCAAATTGCCGCAGTTTTGCAAAAACACCTGCACTTTACTTATTCTAAGACAATAGGGGCGGAGGGGCCGAGTTATCCCCTACCCACCCCAGCTCTACCTGACCCTGACCGGTTTTGCCAGTCACGCGCATGGTTCTGGAGTGGAGGGGTGTGTATTGGTCACCGTGAGCAAATTGCTAACGGCGCGTGTAACCACGTAAAGATTGTTGTGAGCAGGCTGCTAACGGGCGTGTTCTAGTGTTAAGTGTTTTATTTTAAGGGCAGTTTGCTCATTCTTTAAACGTATTATTTGAAGATTAGAACAACAGGTGGCACTAGTATCGTACAAAGCTGCAAAGAACAAGTATATTGTATTACTTTCCACATGGGAGGAGGACGATGAGATTAGTGAAAGTACAGGTGATGCATGCAAAACATCAATTACCTTCTACAACAGAAACAAATGTGGTGTAGATGTCAGTGACGTCATGCAAAAAGAGTATAGCGTATCGAGTGTATCAAATCGCTGGCCACTAACAATGTTTTTCTTTGAATTGAATATTGGTGGAATAAATTCGTTTGTTATTTGGAAAGCCAACAACATGGGAGATAATGAATTCAACAAGCCTGCAAGAAAAGACTTCTTGAAATCACTTGGTCGACAGCTTATTATGGACCATGCGCAAAGAAGAATAGCTGCAAACTATCCAATCGCAAGGTCAATAAAGGACCGGCTAGTTGAAATGCAAGGAACATAAGACCATCATGTACAAACCGCACCGAGCGTGGCGAAGGACCAGCTGTAAACGATAAGGACGGAGAAGATGACATGTAACTATACGTTTTAAATTTCACTGGACTAGTTTCATAACATCACTGTTCTAGTACATTAATGATGTTTTTGTACATTTTTTTGTATTTGCAATAATAAAACGTGTGTCAATATGACGGAGAAAATTTCCTATAGCCCAAATAGCTAATGCGGCAATTTGCTAACAGCGCGTGTTCTGGCGTTACTTTGTAAATCCAAGAGTGCAGCAATATGCTAACGTGGCGTGTTCTCGTGTAGTAATAGAGAATTCAAAAACTGTGAAAACATAAAAAAAAAAATCTCAACATCTTTAGGTTAATCTTTTCTAGGCACTGAAAGTGTCTATAATAAGCTAAGAAGCCAACATTTTATAGAATAAATTTTCACTGTCAATAAAAATGTAAAAATACTGAAATTAACTATCAAAACTTGCGTGAGCAAATTGCCGTCATGGCGTGTCCTCATGTTACAATTGGGGGGCGTGTACTGACGTGTTAAAGATTTCATTTTTTATTAATCTCAGTATTTTATAGTGTATTCTTAAGCTTAAGGTGATGTATAATTAAATTTTGAATTCAGTTAACTTATTTTATTTCTCAGATTGTTTTTAAAATGAATGTACAAACGTTTATTTTCATTCTTGAGTGTTTAAAGTGATGTATAGTTATTAAACATAGTATTTAATATTGTACTCTTAACGTGAAAGTGATATACAGTTAACTTTTGAATTCAGTTAACATTTTTCTTTCTGAAATTGCTTTAAAAAGTATGTAAAAACGTTTCTATTTTCTTTCTTGAGTGCTAAAAGTGATGCAAAGTTATTAAGCTTACTACTTTATATTGTATTCTTAACCCTAAACTGATACACAGTGCGTTTTTGAATAAATTATATCAAGTTATTTGAGTGACGAATACTGGTAGAAAATCCTGACTACTACTGGAACATTTTGATTTTAAGGTGACGACTACTGGTGCAAGGATTTTAAAATATTGTTTTTCCTTCAACGGCTACTCCTTTTTGAATTCTGACTATATGGTCATTATAGGAAGGATCAGTGAGTCCTTCCAACTATGGTACAGCTCCGACAGATTCACGATGCTCAGAGAAGAGACAAAATAGTATGTTTTCAACCTTAAAGTGAGAACCATTGGCGTTTTTACCCTGCTATGCAAAAGTAAGTGAGTACTCCAATGGGGTTCCAATGCGGTACCTAATTTCTGCATTTTAGATATTTGGAAATACATGTCTCTAAAATGTAAACAACTGATTTTTTTTTTTTAACTGAAAACTGCAACTCGGTAAGCCTTATGGATACCGAGATATGGGAAAATAAAGAGCGATACTATAGGTATGTGGGACTTGCATACTTGACGCTAGAATTCGGAAATTGAATTAAAATATGACTAAAGGCTATCAAGATGTTGTCAAATAAAGGGAGGACCAACACAGTTAAGGGGTTTTAGTGTTAGATGCTAAAATTTCCGAAATCGGTCATAGAAAGTTAATAAACACCAGTAGCAATTTCATCTTAAAGTAATTAGATATCTTCAGGGGGTGTTAGAACATCATGGAGTCTACCAAAATTAAATTTTAAAAGCTTTTGAAAATATAATCTGACATTTGTAAACAATATTTGAAATATGTGTTTACCCAAAACTTCCAGCTAGTACATCTAACATCTGGAGAAACACTGAAATAAAAGCGTATGAGATCTTGAAATTTCGGAAACAATTATTGGTCGCAACAAAATTAAATCAGATGGGTACTTCTATGGGTTAAATGAGTACCTTAGTACAATTTCGATCGAAAATTTAGTTCAGTCCTAGGTTTTCTTCAGGCAATTCCAAGGGTTCATCGAGCTGTGCAAAAGAATGAAAAGTCGCTGTCAATATCTAAGATAGTCGAGAAGATATAAGGAATTATATATTTTATGACGTAAAAATAGATCTTTATGGATTTGTACTTTTGGGTCTTTCCCATAAGAAAAAAAATCAGGAAACTACTGTATATACCTTAATAGACAATTCAATGGACGGGGATACAGTAGCTTAGTGGTAGGGTTTTTAACTAGTCTTCTTTTGCAGAAACTATTGGAGTTTTCACTTATCCCATAGAGATACGATCATACTTAACTCCCTATTTCATTTTAAAATTAAATAAAAGGAAATATTTCAGAGTAGCGACCCACGATTATGCATTTTAGTCTCAGGGAGATTACGATTAAAGCAAGTGAATGTTGTTGACAGAATTGATGGAATGCAAAGGTGGGAGGAGAGGTAGTACCTCTAGAAAACCCACGAATACGATGTCCACTACAAACTGACGGCCGCGGATCGAACCACGAACCCAATACACCAGAGGTAAGCACTCTACCACTAAGCCACCGTGCTCCCGCCCATTTAATTTTCTATTAAGGTATATACCGTTGTTTTCTGAAATTTCTTCTTACAGCAAAGACTCAAAAGTACAAATCCATGTGGGTCTCTATTTTTACGACGTCATAAAATAATTTCTTATATCTCGCTTGCTATATTAGATATTGACAAAAAATGTTCACTTATTTCAGAGCCCGATGAACGCTTGGAATTGTCCAAAGAAAATTTAGAGCTGAATTAATCTTTCGATCGAAATTGTACTGACAAGTCTGAGGTAGTCACTTAACCCATAGAAGTACCATCTTATTTAACGTTTGTTAGGATCAATAATTGTTTTCTGAAATTTCAAGATCTAATACGCTTTTATTGTATGGTGTCTCTCTAGCTGCTAGATGTACTAGCTGGAAATTTTAGGTAAATACATATTTCTAATACTCTTTACAAATGTCAAAATATATTTTCCAAAGCTTTTAAAATTTAACCTTGGTAGACCCCATGATGTTCTTAAACTCCATGGAAGTACCTAATTACTTTAAGATGAAATTGCTACTGATGCTTATTAACTTTCCATGACCGGTTTCGGAAACTTTACCACCTAACACGAAAATCCCATAACTGTATGGATCCTCCCTTTATTTGACAATATCTTGATAGTCATATTTTAATTAATTTTCTAAATTGTACTGTCTAATATGCAAGCTCCACGTACCTATGGTGTCGCTTTTTATTTCACCATATTTCGGTAACTGTTAGGCGTACCGACTTGCAGTTTCGGCAAACACACACCTCTAACGTTCTTTAAAACGTTATTAAGACATATTTTAGAATATTTAGAAATGAGAGTTCTGCGAATATCATGGTACCCGAAAAGCCCCATCAGGGCGTGTGTGTAGTGTATTTAATTGAAATTACTTTTGAGGTTGTTGTAAGCCCTCGTAATTACATTTCCGAAACTGCACCATCTAGTACTCAAACCCCACACTTCTATGGTGTCGCTCTTTATTTTCCCATATCTCAATATCCATAAGGCTTACCGAGTTGAGGTTTTCGGTAAACAGATGTCAGTTCCTTACATTTTAGAGACATACATTTCCATATATCTAAAAAAATACAGACATTAGATACCCCATGGTACCCCGAACACCATTGGGGTACCCACTTACTTTTGAATAGTAATACATTTTGAGTTGTTATTCAGCATCAATAAACACTTCGTAATTTTTCTATGTGCAACCTAAAAGTCCATACCTGACCGAACAGATTTTGTCCATTTAATCTCAAAAATGTTAAGATACTTTGTATTGTTAAGTACAACCAAGTTGAGCACACCGAATGTAACATTTTAAATGTTTTCTGATTTTTGTTTCAGGTATTTCGTGCATCAAACCAGGATTCTGCTTGAAAGACAGTGAAAAGAAGCAGTGTAGGTTGTGGCTAAAAGTACGTCCTTTCTGAAGACAGACCCAATTGTACTTACATTCTTTTGTACGAACATATAACCCTAATAAAGATACTGTACTACAAATTATTTCTTTCTTCCATAAATTAGAATAAAATATTGTCTCTGTTTAAAGAAAATGTTTGTTACTGTTAAGTCATTTCAACTCTTTTTCTCTGTAATAAGAACATTATCTTTCGCAATATTTTTTTATCTTCGTGCTATTACGTTTGAATGAAGTAAAATTCTATACGAAGCACTATTATTTCAGACATGCATTAATAACTAATGTATTGTTCTGTATGTAAGACAATGTGTATACTGAACATGTCTAGCAAAGGTGTTGTTTTAATACAGAATCTGTAACTCAGCTTTTCAGTAGTCAACTTTATTGGGAATCCGAAGAAAGAAGTAAAAAAAAAAAAAAAAAGTTCGACTTACCAACGTATATGTGTTCGAATTCTGGACTAATCCAAATTATCCAGAGAAATCATATATTTTTTGTTGCAATTTCAGATGTATCCTTTATCCAAGTCGTATGAAACGGAGACTTCATACATCGCTATACTTTGTATGAACTATGTTCCGTATTTACTTAATCACTTTGTAACTTTCTCTAGTGTTGACAAGGCCGCAGGTGTCAATCGAATAGTTTAGTGTTTCACTCATGTCACCTTGTGACTAAGGTACGTCCTGTCGGTATATATATATGGTACTGGGTTCAAGTAGCGATAAAATACATTTTTAGCATTAAACAAATGCAAAAGTCTACACGAAATGAGATACCATGATCTCTGACTTACGGATAACAACATGAACTAATGGTACTGAGTGTGATTGAGTTTACTAGTTACTATCTGGCTAAAATCAGTGTTCCTTTAGCTATAGTTCTTTTCGTGCTCTGAATTGCAAAGTTTGAAATAACAGTTTTAAATTATTGTATATATATATATATATAATATCTTCCGAGTAATTCTGAGAATCATTGCTCTTTCTTTAAGCAATGTATGAGACTGTTAATCCGCTCGTTGCTTAAAATGTTGCACTAAGAAGGATGCACCCACGAAAATCCAAATTTGCAGAATGTCTAGAGCAGGGAAGGATAAATATGTTTAGTCGATGGCTGCACAACGCCTCCGCTGTCACCACGTTGTCGCACAGCGAATACGGTGGACGTTTAAGAGTATTCTGCACTTACTATTAGGTATCGGCCTGGGAACTTTGGCGCAGCTACCCAACCTCCTTCTTGGTGTTGCATTTTTATGGCGAGTACTGAGTAGAAATCATCTTGTGAGCGAACACGTTTTCAGCTGACACCATACTTTTAATTGTTGCGACATTAAAAAAAAAAAAAAAAAACATACCTGTTAATTAAAATGTACAGAGAAGTTGTTTGAGTTTGAATATAGGATTGTATATGGCTGTGCATTTTGCATTATTATTAAAGTGCTGGAACTAACTAACAACAAAGCATATGATAAATTCTTACAGTAATATATCACATATTGATTTACTCTGTATGAAAACGAAAATAGTTTAACATACGGTTAACCTCCTTTGTGCCCATAATTTTAAAATTAACGCTTGTGTCACTTTTCAACACTTGGCTTTGCAGTAGCTTCCCAACGAATTAGCAGGAAATCCAAACTTATAGGACACCCTGCAGGTAAATACATTTCTTTGGACACTTTCACTGCTCCAAACTAAGATTGTTAATTTTATTATTATTGGCACAAAGGAGATCAAACATATTTTAAGCTATTTAGTTTTCATACAGAGTAAAACAATATTTGACAACATTACAGTAAGAATGTATCATGCATTTTGCAGTATGTTGCAGCACTTTAATAATGGTGCACTATACGTACAATCTAGATCCTAAATATGTCCAATCCATATATTACAAGAAGGCAATACGTATGCGATACAGGTAAAATCCGTATATTTCATATGGACAACCTATTAGCTATATACATCCAATCCATACATTACATATGGCCAACCTGTACGCGACATACGTATAATCTATATGCTGCATGCATACAGTCTGTAAGCTACATATGTGCACTCTGTATGGTGCATATGGATATTCTGTATGCTGTATCTGGACAAGCTGTGTGCGACATAAGGAAAATCTGTATAATACATACGTACAATACGTATACTGTATCTAGTCGTACGTACGGGGCACAAGTACAATATAGATGCTGTCTTGGGGTTGAACGAAAGAAACATACGTAAAGAACGTATATTGCATACTTCTTGAAATTATGCTCCGTCCTGATAGTCAGTGTGTGTCGTCATTATTAACCCACATGCTACATACGATCCTGACGTCACAAAGCTAGATATCACCTCCGTATATATTTGTTACTGCAGATGACGTCACACGAATGACGTCATTGCACTTATGCAGACAGTGCGTATAATACATACTTTTTCAGCTATACGTTTGCTGCAGGATGTTATATACGGTTGTACGTTAAGTCCAGAAACTACAGGAATTACGAATGTAACCTACGTTTTTAAGTATGCCACCTACATTTTTTTTTCTCAGTGTGCATATTTGTAACTTAAATTTAATATGGTGTTTTAGTGATTGCACAAATTACAATTATGAGCATACTTTATGGAGATGCTCTCACGGAGGGTACCCGAGCACCTTTATACGCTATGGGAAACTGATTTTTCAAGTCTTTAATGAGAAAAATACTGTGAACTGAGAAATAACCTTTTCCATATTGTACAGAGGTAGTTTTCTGCGAATAGAAGTTTCTTTTGGAATTCGTTGAGAAATTAACACTTATTTCTACAAGAATATTCTCTTACACGTTAGTACAAGTATATTTTAGGCACACACTAATTTTCCGCACCTCGAAGTACTTCAATTTCCTCACTGACAAACACTTTACCATTTTATATCGTAAAGGTTAGATCCACCATTATTATAACAGAGTAGTGCTTCAGCGATTGATCGTAGAAATTCAAACTCCGATTAGTGACAATTTCACAGTCTTGTTTTATTACAAATGTAAACTCTTTAGTCAGTAGAGAACAGGCCGTGGATCGTGTCAGAATTGATTATGGATTTTGGTGAATCAGAGTAGGTCACAGTGGATGAGAGTGGTTCATGATGGGTGGTGGGTCAGTGGGTCACGGTGAGTCGTGGGTCACGATGGGTGGTAGATCAGTGGGTCGTGGATCAAGTTTTCATTGATCCACGCCAACTCCGTACCAGAATGCTTCGTCTCTTAAAACGGAATATTCTAACCAAGGCCTTGTATGATTCCACTGATTTTGGAAACTTCGAACTTTGTTTTGAGGTACTCAGTAGATTGAGCTGAGTAGGTTTTCCGTCCCTAAGATCCATCGCTTGTGCAATGCAATTGAAGGTTGTAGATTTTGCACTTGACAACATGCTCTGAATATTATCTACTTAATCTTCAACGTCAAATATTTCACAGTAAATGTTCATAATTGTCACTTGAGGATCATTGGTTTGAACATTTGGTTCTCTTGGCCGGATAATAACAAACTTATCAATCCTATTTTGAAATATACTGTGCTTGTGTATTTACAAGAAATACTAGCACTTTAAACTCTTTTTTTTTTTTTTTGAGTGTGTGTGTGTGTGTGTGTGTGTAATGATACTCGCACGAGCAATATATAGGGCCTAGGTCGTGTAATGATGAGCAATATAAACATCGACATAAAATAATATACCTTGAGAATTTGAAAGATTATTCTGTAGATAACGTTACCTTATTCCAAATTAAGAACTTTCTACATTGATTCACTAACTTGCTACGCGGAGACACACAACTTTGCATCATGTCATCACCACAAAATATTGAACACACTGTAGAACTTGTTAATAGAGATTTGACCTCTATATCTGAATGGTGTACTGATAACGGTCTTGTCATCAACCCTAGTAAGAGTACATTTACGATTATAGGAACCTCACAACAGTTGAGTAAAATCAAGGCAGCGGATCTAAAAATTAAAATTATGGACACATACAGTATTTCTTACTCTACCCATGTGAAAAGCTTAGGACTCATATTGGATTAGGAACTAAACTATAATAATCATGTATCTACTCAGTGTAATAAAGCTATTACTTTATTACGTCGACTTTACAAAGCCAAAGACTTTCTATCTCAGTCTATGAAATTATATCTCATACAACTTCTTGTTTTACCGTTATTAGACTACTGTGACGCTGTATATGGACCATTTCTCTCCGTTCACAATTTTAAAACTATACAGAAAATACAGAACTTGTGCATTAGATTTGCCTTTAACTTAAAGAAATCGGAACATATCCTACCAGTGCTAAATAGAAACGATATTTTAACAATCTCGAGAAGAAGAAACCTGCACTATAGTTGTCTGATATATAAAATCCTTAAAACTCAATCCCCAGAATATTTATATTGTAAATTTACAAAGCGGTCACAAATTCACTCTCACGTTACGCGTAACAGTGAGAAATTCAATGTGTATACAAAGACTTAAACTGAAGATAGTGCAAAAATCATTTTCTAGAGCAGATCCGAGAGTATGAAATGCGATACCAAAAGCTCTCACGGAAATAGAGTCATTTAACTTAATTCATTTCGAAATTCATTAAAATCACATTTGATGAAATCCCAGCGACTGGCCTCTGGCACTTACGACATGTACAGTTTTATGTAACAACTTAGCTAAATCCAACAATATCGATACATTTTATTGCATACGTTACTTGTTTATTTTCTGATTTATTCTTTTACTTGTATTTTTTTCCGTTCCTTTTGATGTGTAATGTTTAATATTGTATTCTTTTGACAAGGGTTAGGTGGTAGAGCAGCCATGGCTGAACCTCGCCTGCTTCAATAAAGACATTTTAATTTCATTAAAAAAAAAAAAAAACTTATTGTGAGCAATATTTCTTGATTCAAAAATACGAAACTTTTAAGTTTTACAGGGGCCGCGGTGGCTCAGTGTTAGAGCGTTCACCTCTGGTGCTAGGGGTCCCGGGTTCGATCCCAGCTCCCGCCAAGTGAACTTTGTGGTGGACAAACACCGTGTGCGTGGGTTTTCTCGGGGTTCTCCCGTTTCCTCCCACTTTCTTCATTCCACCATTTCATTCATTACTCATCATCACCGTCTCCTTTAGCCTAACCGGCATAACCGTGGGACGTAAACCTCAAAGATTTCATTTTTTTAAAGTTTTACAATACCCGTACATTTGAATCCAAAGGTTTTTTTTTTTTTGGCACCATCTAAGCTTCTACAATAAAATTGTTTTATGCAGGTACAAATGTAGAGTATCGATTTCAAAGTGATAGAAAAAAATAACCACTAGTCTAAGTGTGAATCCAAGTACGTATTGTTTTAAGAGTGGTTGTGAAACACCGTATTTTGTTTACGTATTAGTATGATCTCTCTCACCAAAAATATGTTTTACATGTTGAGTGTAACCTACTGAGATTCGAAAGGACAGCTGAATAAAATATATGTAATGATTTAATTCAGAATATACGTATAATGCTCTGATGTAATACACCATAAAATTTATTCTACCATAAAATTTATTCTAAAATCTTTCGCCAGTCGAAACATGTCAAGTATAAATATGTTCTGACTAGGTAAAAAGAAAAGTCTTTCTTACTTAGGTTTTGGTCTTATTTATTTATTTATTTATTTATTTATTTTTTGCTTCCCCCACTCTCCTGTTACCTCAACCTTTACCTCAACCCTGGAACTACAAAAACTAGCATCGATTGATGAACGATATCTCTAAACTAGTAGACTTGATATAAAACAAATCAAGCACTTTTTGTTGATCTTTCACTTGGGGAGCACGACTAAACTTGGGGAGGAGCTGCCCCAGACATAAGTTAAGTAATATAAAATAATTATTTTCTGTATACAAAAAACTTCTTCCCCCAAGATATCTGTGCCCCTCTACTTCCCCCTCCCCTCAAGAAAAGAAATTAAAATTGGTATCGTCACTGAGTAGGAGATTGTAATATTTTGGCTCCAAACATTTCATAGTAGTTGAGTTGAGTTTAACGTCCCGCTTAGCAGCGAGGCTATATAAGGGGTGGGCATACTAATTAACGTGGAATCCGAATCACATGAGCTCCCGCCGGGTATCGAACCCAGGTCTTCCACGCCAAAGACGCGTATGCTAACCGCTTAGCCACGAAGGAGCTCTAAACATTTCATAGTAGTATGGGATAAACTAATAACTAATGACCACATTGAACCTAACTAAACGTCAGTTAGGATAGCTAAACTATTATAGTTTACCATAGAATGTCTTCTATGCTAGACCGTAGAAGAATCACGTAAGTGAGATTTCTGTGGCAGAGCTTTGTATATGACATCATGGCTTATCAATTTGTACATTGATAACTCCTGTAATAACAGAAACTCTAGTTCCGACAAATATTGCAAATATTCTCTATAAAGGAAAAAGTTCAGCGGATGTTGTTTTATCTCGTTTCCTTCTCGGAAAGATATCTGGAACAAATTCCAGGATACTTATCTTTCAAAAAAAAGATTTACTTGTTTGGAGTAACGTTCTATGTCATTACATGGCTAAATTAAATTCCCTTTAATTTAAGGAACTTTATTACACTCTTCATCACTTCCTTGAATTTTAATACAATTTTGAATTTTAATAATAATGTAAATACAATAAAAAAAAAGTACCAAAAATTAGAAATGTAACCTTTTTAGTATACGATTTGAGGACCTTCCCATAATTAAAATGAAGTTATTATCTGGGCCAGCAACCTCTCGATTGGTTTGACGCAGCTGTCCACTCTTCCCTATTCGTACTAAGACGTTTCTTCTTTCCTACATCTTGTATTATTTGATCTCTGTAGTTTAATCGTGGCCTTTTTCTAGGTATTTTCTATCTGTCATTCCTTTTACAGCCAACAGCACGATTCCTTTATGTCTTATAATGTACCCGATTATCAATTTTTTTAATCGAAATGGTCTTTTCGCAGTAACGTACGAAAGTAATGGGTTTCCGGATTTTGACCCCTTCCCCTCTTAAACAAGATATTGTACAAAAATAATCATTTACCATAGGAAGATATGTAGGATGTACAAAAATCTCAAATGATATGAACTTGGAGATTGAGCTCCCCCTTGACTAAATTCTGCGTACACCACTGGCTTATTTTTCCTCCTACCATTTCCACTACTTTTCATTTGATACCTTATCAACCCATTTAATTTAAAACACTTTTCCGCGTAGCACCGTATTTCGCAGCCTTTCATTCTGTTTTAACTTCTTGAGTCCACGCCTCAAATTCATAAAACGCTATATTCCATTCATACTTTCATGAGTCTTCTATTCAGACTTTTTCGTTATTTCCGATCAGAAACTTTACTTATTCTTCAAATGTCTTCTTTACCTGAGATATTTATAGATTTTACATCTTTTTTTGCACCCATTACACTTGTTATTTTATTACGTAATTAATAGAATTATAGCATATATATAGCATATAATATATATACAAGAATTTTAATTGAAAATATAGATTGCACAAGGTGCGTGATATTACTGAGAAGATTCTTTTGGGAATATACTGGGTCATGTCATATCATTATGTGTTGGTTTCTTCCTTCGATCTGATGGAGCTGGTCGTGCATCTGCTAATATGTGGAAATGAAATATTCTTCTCTCGGATGGTACAGGGAGGTTATCTGTTGAATCCTACTTCTAGCAATCGGAACGGTTATTTTGTTAGATCAAAGAACCAACACGAGATCCTCGTCTGGAGAACTGCATGTGTAGTCATATCCAAACTTTCACTTAACTCAGTATAATGTGCTTATTCCCTAGAAAATACGAAAACTGGATTTAGGGACCGTTCAAGAATTTTGTGGCCCCTGATCCAAAAACTAATTATTGGCCAAGGTCGCAATCTTTTGATGGACTTTTTTTTATCGTTCCTAAAATTCTTGGCCAAAATCGCAATCTTTTGATCCATTTTTTGATCGTTCCTAAAATTCTTGTGTTTATCACATGCCTCATTCTTTCACCATGGCCATTTCTAAATACACAAATGTGTTCTTTTTCTTTCTTCTTTTCAAACGATTGAAACCTACATAAGGCAAGTTGTGTCGTTTAGTTGTAAACCAGAGAAGGTATTTACATCACAAAATACCATAAAAATGCATTCTTTGACATGTCATGTTTATTCTGTTTAGGCTTAAGGAAACTGTTGATTAATGAAAGTGAATGACTATGTAATAGTTGGTAGATTGAAAATGTGGGAGGAAACAAAAGAATCTCGAAAACCTATGCACACGCTTTTGTCCGCCAAAAACTACTTCGCTTGGGATCGAACCAGGAATCTCTAGTACTAGAGATGAGCGCTCTGAACTGAGCCAGTGTGTCCCCTACATGTCATAAATTTCAAGACTCATTCATTATTTATTTAATAGAAAATATTTTGTAAATATTAATTTAGAATTCACGAGTAATAATAATAATAATAATAATAATAATAATAATAATAATAATAATAATAATAATAATAATAATAATAATACAAAACTGTTCTTTGTCTACGGGATCCATGGCGTGTCAATAAAATTCAAAGATTTGAATTGGGTTCACTCACTTCAACAAACTTTAAATGAGTTTTCATGTGTAAGATACATTTGAATATTAAACTGTTATAAATTGAAATCATGAAACCACATTACTTGTACGTTAAAAACTACTTTGCCTTTCTGACTGAATTTCTATATCCCTTTTTTGACGTGAGTTCTTCTATCGAATTCTAGAAAAGCAGCCAGACATTTTGGTGGAAAGAAGGACCAGAGCGGTTAGTCACTCTTGGGATATGATGCTCTTGAGGTATAGCATATTTCTGAATAGGTTATATGTAGGTTCATCGCCGAGATCTTAGTAAGGATTATAAGCATTCTTTCCTGTACTGTATGGAAGAAGAGTGTATGTCTCTATACAGTATATACTCATGTAGAGGATTTCAAAAGAATCAAAACGCCCTTATAAACAGTTTTTTTTTTTTTTAAATACCTTTACATCCCCTTCTCCTTCCTGGTTTCTTACACACAGTCGCAAGTTGTATTTGCCTTTTTTTTCACTGTCTTTACTTTTATTTCGTTTTTCCCTTTTCTTTCGGCCTATCATCCTTACCAGATTGAGGTGAGCTAATTTTCTTTTATGACGTGGTAACTAAAAATTTAATTACATTTAAGAATTTAGAAGAAAAAAAGAAAGAAAAACATGTTGAATTAATCTACTTTGTCTGTGCACGGAATAAATTCTCAAAAGATGAACTGAGCTGTAATAAAAACTTTAATGTCTCATGAATATGTCCTTCAGACTAACGCAGACATATATTAATTAAAGTAAATGATTATGAGAAATTGGTGGAATGAGAGTACAGGAGACCCTGAGAAGATTTTTTGAATCGATGTTGTCCGTCACAAACTGACGTGGTCAGCTATCGAACATGCAGCATGGCTCGTATTACTGACCTACCGTGCCTTCAGTACAGATTTGAAATATGTATCAGCCCATAAACATTGCATTGAAAATGTCAATTACGTGAATATATCATGCAACTTGCATTAATGAATTTTAAGGATTATTAATCTATCACGGATCACAAAGTAATTCATCAAGCTTCCTAGTGATGAAATAAACATAATTCTACGCTACTGGAGAAAAGAAGTTCCTCGGCAGATGGGGAAAATATGTGGCAATGGTAGGGTACTAAGTCGGAAAATACTATTAGTAACTTCAATTCATATGTCATAAAGGCTAAATATTAATTTGCCTCAATATTTACTGAACGCTATTCGTATTAAAGCATTTCAAATTACGATGTACAGTATTTAGCTGGCGTTTTAAGGTCAATTCTACAAAAGACCTGCGTAGTCAACAATACTGAACTAAGATATTTTGACTGTTTGATTGAGTCACAATAACTGTTTATTGACTTATAAAGCATTCATTAAGTGATAAGTATTTTAAATTCGGAAGAAATTGATACAGCAACTCACTGAAAGATTATTAACTTTTACACCCAAAGGCTTTGCGAACGTATTAAGGGTACCGCGAGAGAAAGTGGAGGCAAATATATATAGTAGAGAGTTCAATGAAGCATTAATTCAGAAACGTAAACACACCAAAGATCACTGGCGTAACTTCTGTGTGGACAGGGTGGACAAAGGACAGGCCCCGAGCCCCGTCCAGATGTTGAGGGGCCCCCAGGTGGGCAAGTACTCCTATTAAAATAAACGACTGGATAGTTTCTAACCTACATCTACCTACTACGTTTCACAGTGAGGCCAAATTTGTGCAGACCATTTTCAACTGCAGGCTGTCATTCAACCATGGGTCTTTATAACTAAAAATGGCCAAGTAGTTACAGCAGCACTTTTCTTGTATTTCCTTCATTACATATGTTATTCTTGGATTTTCTATTCTGTGTTCATATTCACGAGTGTTTGAACTGACTTTATCCTATACTGAGGAGTGAATTAGACCACGGGAGTGTATTCATAGGAAGCGGCAAAGTTGCAATTTCCTTATATTGTTTCAATATAATTTTCATATTAAAGACTGAGGTAACAAATATAATTAAGAGAATTAGTACTAAACTGTTGAAGGAAGTGTACTATAGCGGGGTATTTGCTTCACATATATTTGTCAGGAAATCCACTCATGAGTCAGGAGGGAATTGCCTCTCCAGAATTGAGTCTTCTTATTGATGTGTTGAAGAAATTGACCGAAACACGGAAAACCAAGAAAAATACCGAAATTGACCGAAACACGGAAAACCAAGAAAAATACCGAAATTGACGACGATTTTCTCTCCACTTGCACAAGCTACACGGTAGCTCTGAAGCTGAACATGATCAAGACCAAAAGACGTAGTCAGCAATGATAAACAATATGCTAATATCTCAGGACTTGAAGATTTTGCTCATCAAATTGAAGTTGAAATGCGCGAATATAGTCACCAAAATGGAGCTGAAAAAAGTGTGGCTGCATTGAAACAGCAGGAAAGTCGTGCTGCCAGCAGCAAAAGTGATGAAAACACAAGCATGGGTGTTGGAGACACTAGTGAATCCCGGTTGGTTTTGTTTGACATTCGTCGAAACTATTTAATTGTTAGAGGTCACTATCCAGCTACGATTACAACGAATGAACTAAAACACCTCATAATTGAACATGGTCTGTGCCAACCCACTGGTCCATTTAAAGTACCGAAACTGAATAGGCCTGTTTTCTCAACAAAACATTATTCCACTGTAGCTGCAGGTGGTGGATTACAAATTCACAGCGAGGTATGTTGGCTTTTTGGTGATCAGTCATCACCTGACATGTGTTGGGAGTGGATTAACGGAATAAAAGGCGGGAGCAAACATCTATCTTTAAAGATTCGTCGGCGTGAGACATCTTGTCTTTCATCGACAAATCGACAACTCTTGAAAATATTTGACTCGTGGCAAAATGGAAACATCATTGACAAGCAACAGAATCTACAACTCCGTAAAGAGACCAACTTCTGGAGAAAAGTACAGTATTACAGAGGATCGTGGCGATCATTCTCACTCTAGCTGTGCTTGGATTGCCATTTCGTGGCCATGAAGAAAGTGTCAGTTTAGGATTTTGTAAAGGTGGAAATTTTGTTAGTATTGTGTATCTTGTAGCTCAGTTTGAATTCGTGCTACAAGAATTATCAAATCGTTCTGCGCATAAAGTTAAGTATCTTAGTGCCAAGGTTCAAAATGAAGTTATTCCATTGATAAGCGATGCTATTCGGTCTCATATTCTGGAAGTCATCAGAAATAGGGATCGCCACATTTTCCGGAAAAACGGAAAACGGAAACTATATTTTTCGGAAACCGGAAAATTGAAAGCGGAAGACGGAAAATTTTCCGGAAAAGCGGAAGACGGAAAATTTTTCGGAGAAACGGAAGAGGGAAAATTTTCGGGAAAAGCGGAAAACGTGATTTCCGGAAACCGGAAAACCATTTTCCCGGAAATGGCCATCCCTAATCAGAACTGCTCCCTATTTTTCTGTGCTTTTAGACAACCAGTGATATTACAAGGCGTAATCAATTAAGAATTGTAATTAGGTGGATTAAGGTATACTTTAAAAGAGAAATTGGGAATATTAATGAAACCTTTCTTAGATTCATTAATATTGAGACAGCAAATGCTGGAACTTTGTTTAATCTTCTATGAATTACTGTAAAAAATGGAAACTTAAAATACAAAAACGTCGGAAACAGGGTTATGATAGAGCATCTGTTATGAGTGGGGGCATACACCAGTGTGCAGAAGCGATTAAACGATTTTGTTACTTCTTCTCCTGTACCTTACGTCTCATAATCTTAACCTCGTGATTAGTGACGCTGTTAACACACAGTAGAAACTACAGTATTGTAGAGGAACTTTCTAATTTATTCACTAGTAGTTTGCCCCATTGGGCAAAAATAGCCTTCAGTTCTGAAAAAGTTTTCAAAAACCTACATTTAAAAGATTGTGCCCAACCCGATGGGCTTCACAATGGGCTCTTAGGGTTTTGAGAAGTTATTATAAAGATGTTTACATATAAGTTCTGAGCAAAATAATGCTTACTTCTAAGACTAAGAAGTAAAGTGATGCCAAATCTCTGCGTTGGAATTTAAAAAGTTTTGAATTCATAGTTCTGTTGGTGGTTTGTGAGGAAATTTTTTCTCATTAAATTACGTTTCCAAAGAACTACGTCCATTTCAGTAGATTTAAGTGTAGGAGTGTCTTTAAGTACGACAAAAAAAAAAAAAAAAAAAAAAAAAAAAAAAAGCGCCTTGTGCAACTTCGAAACAACTGGAACGACAGTGTATTACCTACAGCAAAAGCTCTTGATGATAGCTGCGGAGTGTCCCACACATTTCAAGACAAAAGAAATAGAAACATCAAGTTTTTTCCCGTTTTTAAAAGGAATTTTCTTGCGTTGAACCTGTAAGAAATTCCGAAGATAAATTTCGGGTAACGGTTTTTTTTAAAATTTATACTACAATAGGACAATTGAAACACAGATTTACAGGATCTGAGTTTGTGGCAAGGTCTTCAAAATTTTTTCCCCTAAAAATATGTTAAAAATGTCAGAGTTGAAAGATTCGGCCAAAAAATTGTGTACAATTTACATAAGACACAGATAACGATGTGATGAATGATATAATCTCTTTTAGAAATGAATTTAAAGAAAGTCTGGAAAATTTGATTACAGCAAATAAAGTGTTTGATTTACTTGTAACATCTAGAATGGCAAGCTCTTTACCAGACGTTACTCCTGCGTACGTCTTGTACCTGACGTTACCCGTGACAGTTGCCTCTCTGCTGAAAGATCATTTTCAAAGTTAAAATAATCAGGTCGTTTTTACGGGCTATTATGTCTCGAGGAAGACTTGATAACTTGATCATTATTTCAATAAAAAATGAGACTATTAAAAAATGGGATAAAGGGAAGTTAGTTGACAACTTTGCGGCAATGAAAGTCCGCAAGTGTTCATTTTAATTCCCACTGTATAAACATATACAGCAGAACGCAGGAGAGAGCAGGAGTAAACTTGAAGAATAAAGAGAACGTACAAGATATGGAGTTCGTCACTGACTAATGTCTTGGTGTTTTTTCAACTCTTTCACGTCTTATGATATCTTTTTTATGTTTTCATGCTGGATCAAATGATGGAAAATTAACCTTATCATCAACTATTGTGTGTTTCTCTCAAAAACGTAAATTTTATTAAGAAGGATGGCAATTCCTTAAGGTTTGAGTATCTCTAGTTCTTTGAGCTATTCTCTAACAAAGAGATAAATAAAACTATATACACTAAATATACAAGTCGAGTTCAATAATAATTTAACAGAAATATTTCATTATTATAATGTTTATCTCCAAATCTTTATTTGTTAAATACAACCCTTAAAACTGAGTCCTAATCAGCGTTGCCAATGTGTGTGTAATTGCACAAAATGTGTGCAATTTTGGCCTGTTTGTGCATTTTGTGTGTAATGCCAATCTGTGTGCATTTTGTGTGTAATTTGGCACAATTAAAAATTTTGATCATTGATGATTTTTACGAAGTTCCTTTCATTCAAATATTCATTATTTCCACCATCATTATTTCTTTCTGAAAATTGCCTTCTAAAAACTACGAGTTTCAACGCCTGACTCCAGGCCAGCGTAATAAAACCACAGAGAAAATAACAAGTTACTTGTTACTATTGTTAATCTCTTGTTATTTTCTCTACAGTATGATAAAACCTATCTTGCTTCTTTAGTACCTCACTTCTTGTTTTTCAGAGGCGGGTGTCATGACATCCCCAAGCAAAGACGCTTTGTTCAAGCAATCAATGTGAATGATTGTTGACCCTTGATGTTGCCCAAAACATGAGGTGGAGGGGTAAGAAGTCTTTTGTCTTCTCACCACTTGTGAAGAAAATGCCATTTTGCAAACAGATGAACGACAGAGTGGCCGATGCCCAATTAAAAACAAGTACGTTGAAAGCAATGGCGCAGACTTTCCAAGATTTAGGTCTATGTGGTTGCATATCAATGGCGGGTCATATTAGCCTATATGTTTTCAGGGAAGTCTCGATGTTTGATTGATTTACTTTTAGTTAAATATTTTATGAACGTTGTCATAAAGGCCTGTGCTGTGAGAAAGTAAAATATATCGGTACTATAAGGATAAATTGGGGCTGTCCTAGCTCAGTCAGTAACACGACTGATTTAAACGCAAGAGAAACTGGTTCAAACCCGGGCTCAAGCTAAAAATCTTGTGGGTGCGGCGCACCCACAAAGTTATTTATGTGGGTGCCGGAGCCCTGGAGCACCCACGTAGTCGGCGCGCATGGTTGAAAGTAAAATAAAAGTGACAATGGGTGGGAAGGTGGCGGTTTTACAACGATAATAATAATAATAATAATAATAATAATAATAATAATAATAATAATAATAATAATAATAATAATAATAATAATAATAATAATAATAAATCAAGCGCTGAATCCCTGAACAATGGCTGGTCAATGTACACTCATGTCCAAAATGATTGTCGCATATCTATAATGGTCGTGTTGTGCGAATATAATTGGATAATAAACTCGCAAGGTACTTCTAGTACTGTTACTATGTGTATAATCGGGAAATGTATATTTGTGCTAAATTTCATAGAAAAAAATATAAATACGAAAATTAGAATGAGTACATCAAAATGTTGCTAAATGGACAAGAAAAGTTTTTTTTTCGTTATATTGTTCTTATTTACAGATCTTTTGACATGAAATTTACCACATACATGTCTCTGCCGATTATACACATAGTAAGAGTGTTAAATGTACCCTGCGATATCATTATCCAAATATATTCGCACAACAAGCCTGTTATAGATATGCGACAATCATTTTGGACATTAGTGTACGTATAGGTATGTACGTCATTAGATATAATATACATATAGATAGGTAGTTATGTATTGTGTAATGTTGTGTGCATTATCTTCCAGCTTGTGTGTAAAATTGTGCAATTTGGACGGAAGGTGTGTGTAATTTTGTTTGTCGTGTCTGGCAACACTGGTCCTAATACCACTCAGGGCCGTATGCATAGTTATTCTGCGGGTTACTTAGGGGCTACGTACGGGACACGTGATAATTTGCGTTGCAGAGTTTTCCCGCAGGGTCAAACAAGCCCGCAACCTTCCCGTAAGTCAAGGAGATGGCTAGGGGTGCTTCAACGCACCCTTTGCTAGGCCGTAGCAGTTTCTGTTGTTGTATAAAATGCACATGCTCCGTGCTGACAAAATATTTGAGTATGTTAATGAGTTTACCGAATTCGTTGAGCTGATTACGCGATAATAAATGACATATTGATGGCAACCAATTTAAAAATATATACCAATTCCTGAAAGAAGATTGCAGGATATTTTGCTTCCGCTCGTACAAATATTGAATACAAGGTCAAAGAATGGACTAACAACTTCTACCTGAAATAAAATAAACGAGAGATACTTGTTGTTACAGTATTGGTACTGAAGTAGATTTTAGATTAGATTGTAGATTAGCTTCAGAATTGATTCTAGGGGTCCAGTGGTGATTTCAAGGATCGGCCGGGGGGGGGGGGGAGAAATTTCTCCCCGAGAACCATGACATTCCCTCAGGACCACATAGCCTATCGTGCTCAATGTGAATTCTCAGTATTTTCGTTACTAATACATTTCATCCGCAGAATATTGAAATCGCCACAAAAAAAAAAAAAAAAAAAAAAAAACTGGAATCATCACTGATGGGAAAAATTGACTCAATAGTTACACATATTTCATCGTGAAAATTTTATTCTAATGTGTATTACATCCTTCTCCCTGTTGGTGTTTTCCTACATTTCTAAGTTAGCATAGGTAAAGTTGAGGAGCGCTAACATCCCTTTTTTTTCACTAATGATCTAACGTCTTCTGCATTCTTGGTTTCTTACCTGACCACCAGCTGCGTACACATTTATAATATGCTTGCAAATTTATATATTAGCCCTATAAATAAATAAGTGCGAAAAACCATGCCCAACACAGGATAAGTTTGCATTTATTCCGATTCCAAGCTGGGCACAATTTGAGGGATAACGCATGATTTTGTCCGCGGAAGCAGGCACATTACTGTTGGTGATATGCGTATAAGGAAAGACAAGTGGAACTCATCGAACTCCTGTTTATCGACGCGCTGTAATTGCTCAAAGTATGCATCGGTTCACGTGATTATGGAAACAATGTTAAGAAGTATGGCTCATAATTATGCAATTATAATGCAAAACTAGGTTCTAGTGACCACCTACTACAGATAGATGCATATTTTTTATACTAATTTGATCATTATTCGAGTAAATAGTTCTATCAAATTTTTACACATTTCTTACATTTTCAGGTTAAGTTAGAGCTTTGTATTTCTTTTAGCAAAGTATGTCTATATGAAGAGCTCCATTACTACTTGCAGATTAACTTCAGGAGGGCTCAGTATAAATACAGTGTGGGCGTATAACATAAAAACTACAGTACATAAGATACGAATCAATTTGTGCTATGTGGCTAAAAGCACGAATGCTACCTAACTGAGTTATGGTAGGAGCGCATCAGGCGGCTCCAAGTGATAGTGAGCGGGTGCGTCCATAGGGAGCAGGCGCGTCAGCGATGGGGGTATACGTATATACGAGGATAGTGGAAGAGCACACTTACACATACAATACTTTCATTATTACTTAAATCATTTCAATATGCTGCCATTGATGGTAATTACTTATATTTACTCTTTCATTCCTTCACGAAAAATGTAGGGATCACATCGTATTTTACCTATAAATTTTCTATTTCGTAAAAGTGTCTGCTCGAGTGAACCCCTAATTCGTTTACACACCATCTCAAACTCGCCCGTTCCCTACGGACGGACTTCGACTGAAGCCCTCCAGCTTCACCTTGGCATTAAACCGTAGTAGATGCAAAAATTGCTTGTAATAAGCAGCTTGCAAAGTTTGGTGCGTGGTTTTGAGACGTCTGGCTTTCACTATATGTATGTATGTCTTATGCAATTGTACGCAATTAGATGATAACACTAGGAATAAGTAGATAAGAAGTTTTACGCTATTTGCATGGAATATCCCCCCAAAAATACTGTATTTATAGACATAACTTTTATGCCCTCCTAAGGTTAACTTTTACTGGCAAATTGTTTAGAAAATACATTCACAAAAATACTATGGGTTGATTTTGTCCAAAAAAATTACACTGTACATGTAATTTATTTCTAGTGGGATCTCTATTGTAAAGCTACAGCCTTACACGTTTTCTAGCTACATATCCATATTTCTTTTTGCGAGTTAACAGACTTTACCTGACAATTAAAAAAAGAAGTGTATTGCTAATCTACACCGATATTTTTCCGCCTTGGCAAGAACAAAGTTCAGAACATTTATTTCATTTTTTTGATATAGCATGCGTTGTATCCATGCAGTTGCTGCTTCGATGTTAATTTTTTATCATAGTAGAATTGAGTTTCGGAATTCTACCTTCAACTTTTTTTTGACAAAATTTTAGCCTCGCTCGAGGTGTACTAGACCAATCAGCTCTTAGTGTTAACCGTACCTGAGGGTTCACTTTGGAAGCTTTATGCATTGCAAAGTCAAGGGGAAGGTTGAGGAAGCCCACAGGTACGGTTCGTCTAGGGGACCCCTACGTGGTCGACTATGCATATGGCCCTCAGATTTCTTGTACTTTTCAAGCTAAAGGCCCACCACCTTTATTGTACACGGGCCTCAACTGTTCTTGTTATGCCACTGACCAAAGATAAATTCTACAGTAAAAATGAGAGAACAGAGGAACTATATATACTCGCATAATGGTGGATATAGAAGGTAAAAACCGGCGCAGTCAGAATACACTGTGATAGACACAATATGAGTTTATTATAAGCTTCCAAAAATGTATAACCGGATCATGACGTAATGTATTCCTTCTCGAATAACTAGCTCCCGACATGACGTATTTGGCGCATGCGCAGCAATTGCAGGTAACATGGTGGCAAGCAGTATGTCTATGGCTGTGGAGCAGCAGTGTGTAATCAAATTTCTTGTGAAGGAGAAAGTTAAAGCAGCTGAGATTTTCAAAAGATTGCAAGCACAGTAGGATGAACAAACGATGTCACGGACAAGAGTGTACGAATGGTGTGAACAGTTTCGCGAAGGACGGGAGCTGGTAACAAATGAAGTGCATGGACACATTCACCGACTGCAGTCACACCAGTGAAAATCGCACGTGTTGAGCAAATGATTCTTGAGAACCGACGGGTAACAGTGCGGGATATTGCTGCCGGGGTGAATGTCAGTGCTGGGAGTGTTGAGACAATAATTCACGATCACTTACGTTTCCGCAAAATCTGTGCAAGGTGGGTTCCTCTCCAGCTGACATTTGATCAGAAGTGGACACACATGACGGTCTGTGAACAGCTTCTGAATCGGTTTCGAGCCGAAGGTGATGCTCCCAATGATTACCATTTGTTTGCACCCGTTAAAGACCATCTGGGAGGGAAGAAATTCACGACAGATGAAGCACTGCGGAGCGATGTCCTCCAATGGCTACGACAACAACCAAGTTCTTTCTACGCCAAAGGAATCCGGGAGCTGCCGCAACGATGGCAACGGTGCCTCGACGCACACGGTGAATACTTTACAAAGCTGACATAGCTCGGTGCTTCTTGTGCTGTTTCCTCTGAAGAAATAAAACTTCCGATCAACTTGAACGACCCTTATATATATATTAGTAAACTGATATAGTATATAGTATATATTATATATAATATATATTATATATATATTATATATAGTATATATAGTATATATATACAGTATATATATATATATATATATATATATATATATATATATATATATATATATATATATATATATATATATATATATATATATATATATATATATAGTATATTAGTAAACTGATAACTCATACACAGAAAAGCTGCGTTCATCGGGATTATGGTTGCTCTTCCAACATTTTTTCTACTCAGACAAAGCAGATTAATCAAACATGTTTATCTTTCCCACTTTTGTGTTCTAGCAGTTTTCTTCTGATCTGTAAATTGTATTGTGATTTTTATTCGTGGAAATATTATCCTTTGTTATTATTATTATTATTATTATTATTATTATTATTATTATTATTATTATTATTATTATTATTTCCCCGTTGTACCTTTGATAGAATATTTCAAGAATTTCACGATTTCTTTTGAGGTTATACTTGCGCCGCCCCTGCACCACATCAAACTGTGTACCAATAAAATCTATAACTAAAAGTAAGGAATATTCTACTGACTTTTATCAATGTTTCATTCTCAAGTTATACCTATTTTCGCATTTTTCTGACAAATTTTCGACTGGTCACAGCGCCGAAAGTAAGCATTTCTACATTCAAATTGGACTATATTTTTTGCTATCTTTGCTTAATGTTGTTTAGAAACTATATGTATACGAGAGGTGTGATTACACTTTCTTTTCTCGTTCCAGGTGCAGTGGACCACTCAAGTTGCTGTGGCAGTCACAGGCACCTAAGGTCTTCAACTCCAACTGAGAGCGTCACTGGCAACGGGGACGATAACAGCGCCCTGTGCGTCTTACTAGCGGGCTCCTGTGATCGTTACTAACGAACAACATGGAAAGTAATTATGGAGGACAGCGCTGGATATCGTGGTTCCTGTAGAAAGAGGACGTCGCCGCTGCTGAAATCCATAAACGATTTGTGGCAGTGTGTGTGTAGAGAATACGCACCGTCGCGGTAAATAGTGTACAACTAAGTAGAAGGTTGGAAAGTGGGTAGCATCTCTACGCAGAGGAGCAGTTCTGGAAGGAAAGTGACATTGGTAACACCAGCCATTATCGCCTTGGTAGAGAGTTCCATTCAAGAGAACAAATGCATCACATTCTCTGAAATAGAGGCTGTCACAGAATTAATCAGAAACACTGCAGAACTTCGTGCACAACTATTACAATTGAGGATGATCAATGGAAGATGGGTTCCAAAACCCTTGTTTGTAGAGCAAAAACAATGTCATGTGGGCGTGTGTAAGGAACTTTCGCAGCGATATGATCATGATCCAGAAGATTTCATGTGTAATCTTGTGACTGGTAATAAGACTTGGCTCCATAACCAAGAGCCAACGACAAAACAGCAATCAATGCAGTGGAAACATCATGTCAGTCCACTGCCAAGAAATTTCAAACAACATTCAGCTGGGAACCTTATGGCAACAATGCTCTGGGACACAAAATTAGTTACCCTGACCGACTGGCTGAAAACTAGAGCAGATTAACTGTGCAGCATATGTGAAGACCCCCAGACGCTTACGTCGTGCTATTCTAAGGAAGCGACCAGGAAAATGGACGAAAGGAGTACTTTTGCAACACGATAATGCATATTCTCATACCAGTCGAGAAACTACTGTTGCCATTGATCAACTAGGATTTACATTGCTGCCACACTCACCCACTCTCCGGACTTGGCTTCCAGCGATTACCTTCTCTTCAAGGCAGTGAAAAAAAATTCCGGCGTGGTTGTCGATTTGCAGGTTCTTTTGAACTTCAACGAAATATCTAAAGATAGGTGAGTTGGATTCCAAACAGTTGGTTCCAGGAGGAACTTCTAAAGCTGGCGTATCCCTAGCAAAAGTACATAAAGATACGGGTAGATTATAATTAGAAGGTGGACACATCAGTTGTTGTGTAACTTGAATATATCTGAAAAATGAAAGCACTCACATCACACAACGACCTGGGTTCGATTCCCATTGAGAGCTTGTAGGTTGAGATCCCACGTTAAGCTCTAGTTTCACGTTTCATATAGCTTTGGTGCTGAAAAGGGAGCTAAATTCCAATGTAATCAACAATCAATTCGTGCGTAAGGCACAGCGGAGAATACAAATTAATTCTTGCCGCAAGCAAGGCTCGGCAAGGAGCTATTAAATTTTAACATACAGGGTCTGTCCAAAAGGTACATACATTTTATTGTGAAGTGATTGTATGTTGCAGCGTGCTCTATCCGCCGGGATCGATGGTGGTGTAAGTCAACTACCGAACGAGTGCTTGCTCTGTTGTTTCTGAGGTTTCGGAGATGAAGAACGGGCGATTTCGTAAACCTCTGTTTCGTCTCTTGTACAAATCGCAATGTAGCGCTCACTGAAACAAAGATACGTGATCAAGTTTTGTTTGAAACTCGGCAAATCCGTAGTGGAAACTTTTCCAGGAGTCTAACAGGCCTTCGAGGATGAGTGTTTATCACAAATGCAAGTCTGGAGATGGCACAAGGCATTTTTGGAAGGCCGTAAAAAGCTCGACAACGAAGCCCGCGGGACTACTGTCAACGTTCTCAAACGACAAAATTGTGAATTTGTGAAAAACTTTTGAAAATAGATCACCGAACGAGTGTTCGTTTAATGACCGTCATGTGAAGTATTCCAAAAATTATCGTACACGAGATTGTTACCAAGGATTTGCAAATGAGAAAAGTGTGCGCGAAGCTTGTCCCAAGAATGTTGACCGACGACCAAAAATCTCGCCGAGTGGAAATTTGTCAAGGCGCTTTGGAAGTGTGTGAAAATAATCCTAATTTTTTGGACAATGTTATCACTGGTGATGAAACATGGATATCCTAGTATGACCTCGAAACGAAGAGGCAAACTGCCAAGTAGCACACTTCGACGTCCCCTCGCCCCAAGCAGGCTCGAATGAGCAAATCAAAGATCAAGGCCATGCTCATTTTTTTCTTTGGCATCAGGGGGATCGTCCACTGTGAGTTTGTACCTTCCAGAACAACCATTAAGTCCATATTTTATGAAGAAGTCCTGAAGAGTCCGAGAATAAGGAACCGGTGCGTCAGATTAAACATCAGCAATGATTAAAAACTTCATCATAACAATGCGCCAGCCCACATTGTCTTTGTCGTGACCAGCTACCTGGTCAAATCTAACGTGGCAACGTTGCCCCAGCCATCCCACAATCCCGACTTGGCTCCCAAAACTTTTTGTTTCTCCGTTTGAAATCATCACTGAAAGAACATCGTTAGAACAATTGACGACGTGAAGGGAGCTTGTGAAATGGCTTACACTTTGACAAAGATGGATCGACACAGGAGGACATTATTTTGAAGAATTTTAATGTATGGGTATTATTATTTCTATTATTATGTAAATAAATGTTTGTTTTGTTTATACTTGTAGACTTGGTGATATTACCTTCTGAACAGACTATATAGATTCAGAAATAAGCCAGATTAGGCTCGACTTTAATCTCATAAATGTAGGAACCATTACAGATTATATCTCACATGTTGATCACACAGAAGTAAAACCTCAAAAAACATTCTATCTGTGGTAGTCTGCAGTGAGAAATTCTAGTAACCTTAGGTTGACCATGATCTTGAACTGAAATTTATGTGATCTTGTGACATTAAATCTTCATCAGAGACAACCTCGAAAGTTTGCATTTTTAAGGTCTTGATGTTTCTTATTGGTCTTCATGTTATCTCGATACCATGTTTCAAGGATTTTGAAAGTAATCTTAAATGTCAAAGTGACGGAAAATCTAGGACAATAATTTGTTTAGGGTTGACGTGATGATAACGTGGAAATAAACGGAACTGCAGAAAATTTCAAAGGATGTTAGCAGTTCCTGTTTTGTGGTTGTACTGTGGTCCCCTTAGCCGGATGTTGATATCAGTTCTAAAGCCCTTCCGTAGAAAATGTAGAAAAATGTTCTTTAGTGTGAAAACAATACTCAAACAGAGGTGTTATTCTGCTGAATATGTCTCGAGGGTCCTATATAGTGCAGCAAGGCATAGATGGAGAAGTTCCAGCTTCCAATGGACCCAAAGGACCACGAGATAGGTCGTTCCTCAGCTGTGTTCTCTCTCTGTTTTTAGTTTTTGTTTTCTGTTTAATAATTATTATAGCTGTTATACCTTGGGGGTCAAGTAAATCTTCTGAAGACAAGGTAAGTACAAAATTCTCGTAAATTTAGTTTTGTTTTTTTAATAATCTGTCAAAATCAACGTGGTTTGACTCTACTTTTAATTTCAGATTTGTATTATTTATTTATTTTTATGAGATTGAACTATCTACAGCATGAAGGCTACACGAACCAAATATACTTCCACCGGGAATGGAGACTGAGTCGAGAAAAGACGAGAATCCTAATCATTGAGCCATAACTAAGACAAGGATATTAATCTTCTGGGAGCCACTTGTTTGTAATTTGAGGTGAACTTTTTGGCCAGTATTGTATTACTTCACTGGGCTACTTTTATGTGGGCCACCTTGTAGAAGGGCGCGCCCCTTCGTAGTCAAGTGGGTTATGCTTATCCTTTCTGTGTGTACTTGGCCCCTAGTACAGTTCCTGATGGGAATACTTCTTTCCAATTCAAACATGGGCAGTGGTATGGATCTCATTTCCAGCAACAGATCCCGTCTTTTTACCTAGCCTCGCTACTGACAAGGAACGTTACACTCCAATCAATTAAAAGGAAAGAAAAGAATTTTTGTTAAACTGTAGGTCCGTGTTTCTTATAGGCTGATGCTGAAATTGACCCCAACCTCGAATACAATCATCCATGCATAATATTCAAATCATTTAACCAATACTAAGACAGCAAACTCATTTTCCTGACCTTTCGCGTGGCTTGAAAAGTGAAAATACACGTATATATTTTCTCTTTTCCAAAAAATCAATGTAATTTTGATTGCTTAGGATCACAAGATGGTATTTTATAAATAACCATTTTCTCTTAGTTGTCTATATCTTTTAACTTTACGTCTCACGATTATGTCGGGTAGGCTAAAGGAGATGGTGATAATGAAAACGAAGAAAGTAGGAGGAAAGGGAAAAACTAAAGCACACGGCGTTTGTCTACCAAAAAGACATTTGGTGCGAGCGCGAATTGAACCAGGGACTTCACACACCAGAGATGAAGCCTGGACCACTTAACAACTACTTCTCTCTGTGGCTGTCATATAACATGTGAGCGTATAAGTCAACGTAGGATTCGAACACATGAACTCCAACTGAGAATCTAACTTGTGTGCCACATACCAAAGAAGTACAACGCTATTTTAGCTACTAGGGAGCCCATAACACGTTATCTGTTTTGTCCTCCCCGTCAGTCTAGTGGTAGATTGGACGTCTTCGGTAGACGGGGCCCTGGGTTTGATTACCAGTGGGCGAACATTTTGAACGCATTATAGGGTTCAGATTCTACCTTAAACTGTAGATTCAAGTTCCATATAGTCTCGATGCTGAAAAGGAACGCTAAACCCTAAGAAAGAAAGAAATAATTAATGAGTTAATTTCTACACAGAGAAAAAAACTTATATGGCGTACGTAAAACGTAGGTTACATGCGGAAATCCTGTAGTTTTTGGACAACGTACAATTATAGGTAACATCCTGCAGAAAACGTGTAACTGAAAATGTATGTTTGGGTAATACTTTCCGTATAAGTGTTCCATCTATACGTACTTTCCGTATGAAACGAAGAAATATATATATAGGCGGTCAGGATCTCACATAAAGATGGGCGTATATAACATATAGCTAACATAAGTAACATACATATACGTATGTAATATATGTAAAACTGTTAGATGTCAGACATCCTGCAGTAGCATAACATCTAAACGGGAAAAAGGCAGTAGGTATGTAGCATATGGATAACGTATGCTCGTACAGATTTCCGTAGTAAACTTATGGATTCCGTATATGTGTACAATATACCGCTGTCCGGATAACGGATTTTTCTCAATGTATCTTAAAGAGAATTGTTAGTTATGCCATAAATTTACTTCCTGCTTTCGGTAGACGTACCGATAATGGATGCACTTTTCGTAAGCATGATGCCGGGTTCAATATTAGGGATGGGAACGAGCCGAGCTAAAACTCGACTCGACTCGAAACTCGAAGCGAATTCAAAGGTAATTTTCTCGAGTCGAGTTTCGAGTCGAGTCGAGTTTGAAAAATGGCTCGCTCGTTTAGCTCGTTTTAGCTCGTTTTAAAATCATGGCCTGATTAAGTGATTAGACTGGAAAGCGAAAGCTATGAGAAATGTAAACAGTAATGTGGACTACTTTTAGTGTTGCTCACGAGGTGAGACATTACTCGCATTTCGCCTCGTCTTGATTAACAAGATGGCAATGGATTTTTATAACGAGACAGCCTCAAATGTCGTGAACACTAACATAAGTATATACTGTAGTTCTCACCACCAAGGCTAAGACCTGCACGGTGAAAGTTTTGAGCGAAGCAGAAGCCCAACCAGTGTAGGGATGTTAACCGACTTAGCTCGGTTCAACTGAGCGAACAACTCGAGCCGGCTTGGTTGAGATGAGACACCGACTCGGCTCAGGTGAGCCATCGTCCCTCGCCCACTCGGTTGGGGTGAGCCATCAGCTCGGTTTGTTTAGGCTCGTGTCGGTTTGGGTGGGTGAGTTGTCGGCTCGGCTTGATAGTGGATGAGCTATGAGCCAAGCCGTTGGGAGCCCTAAATCCGGACCAAGCAGTTTTGAACATGTGTGGCCAGCGCCCTCTAACTTTTAACGATTTTTGGTTCAAGCCCGGATACTTGCTCCTCCGGAACTCAAACCCAAAACCTCGTGAACGATGTCCTTGCCTCCTAGACTTCACGACTACCGAGGTCACCAGTCAGCTAGTTTTTAGTATTCATCTTTCATGTTTATACACGGTGTTGTTATAATAATAATAATAATAATAATAATAATAATAATAATAATAATAATAATAATAATAATAATAATAATAATAATAATAATAATAATAATATAATGTTATAGTAGTAGTAGTATCATTGGTAATAATTATATTGTCTATGTAGAATACTTGAAGAAAATACTTGAAATCTACACACAGCATTTGGCTCGATTTGGCTCATTTTGACTCGACTCGACTCGAAACTCGAGTCAAATTCGAGTCGAGTTTCGAGTCGAGTTGGATGAAATTTTTCGAGCCGAGTTCTCGAGTCGAGTCGAGTTTCAATGAAAACTCGCTGGAACTCGTTCATGCCCATCCCTATTCAATACCTGATTAGATCACTGAATTTTCGGTATTAGTTGATCATCATGAGACAATTGTGGGTCATTTGAATGTAGGCTGTTATTTCATGACAAATTTCAAAAATCAATTAACTAAACTATTACTTTGTTAAATCTTACTTTTTCAAACCAGTATGAGATTTATGCCTAACCTATAAGTGAAAATGATGTCCGATTGTAAGCGAAAATCAATTTGTGAATTGTGATGATATATAAAATAATATTTTTGCTAATGATTTCCTAAAGAAGAAAGAAAAGATGAAAAAGTGTTTAGAATCGCTAGATTTTCTGTATAACATTTGGTATTGGTACTAGTGTTGACCGGGGTGACCGGGGAAAATTCCCCTACATCAACAAAATTCCTTCCCAAGTCTGCTCAATGTGGATCACTTGTATTTTTGCTTTAGTATTTTTACCTTCTGTGTATTAAAAGTCCTCCGAAGGTAATCTGAAGTCACCACTATTTGACATCAAATCGATCCTTACTTTGTAAAAACTTTTATGAGAACAAAGGTGGTTTAGTTTATTGTCTAAGTATCTTTCTAGATTTCAGGAATTAATGATCACAATCGAAATCGAACCGTTTTAGTTATGAAGAAAATTTTGTACGTGAAGTTTTAGGTTCAATGGGAGTCTGTAAAGAACTTGTTTTTTTTTTTTTTTTAAGTTATTATTTTTCGGTGATGTTATCGATTTCGGATTTTAAGTAAATCTTACTATCAATGGTCTTTGCTGTAATTGATCAAGTTCCGTCAAATGGTTCCAAACAAGAATCGTCATGAATGTGTTGCATTTCCTGGAGACAATAGAGCTCCACTTGCTTCGCTCAATAAGAGGAGCTATCGGACTCCGCGATTGACATGCCCATGACTCACCCCTTCCCTTCTCGTCTAATAACTTGCGTGCGTGCCTTTTGGGCAGAGCTGGATTTAGGTTTGGTGGGGCCCTAAGCTATTGAAGGTAATGGGGTTCTTTATGTGTCCAAGTGAACGTAGGCATCCAATATACAGAAATGAAGAAACTAGTGATATTTTAAAAATTAGGCTATCAGAAGGGGCTTATTGCTTATATCATAGGACTTACACAACACGAAGCACTGTTGTTATACCTAGATTTAATCTTATTTACTGATTCTCTTATATTTTAGAAATGTAAATCCAGTTTTTAACTTCTTTTTTGGGGCCCCCAAGAGAGTGGAGCCCTTTAGCTTATACGTAAATCCGGCACTGCTTTTGGGCACGGGATCTCATGTTGAATTCTCAGTGGGAGGGCATTTAAATGCATTACAGTTGTTCGGATTCCACAAGGCAGTGCGATATTAACATTTGAAAATATCGAAATATAACGGAGCTATCAAAATACTGCGGTTCCAAAAACATCGATGGAAAATCACGTTCATCTCTTGAGAAGTCTAAATACGAAATAGTAATAGAGAAATAAAAAGAAGCAGAGGAGAAAATGTTTCCATCTATTTCGTGTGTATATAAGAGGTGTGTTCAAAAAATATAGAACCTTATTTTTTCGCACGCGAAAACCAATGAAGCGCAGGAGATGTAGAGAGAACACTCATGCGCAGTCGTGAACTTTTTCCCGCCTGTAGAAAGCGTCAATCATTGGGGGGAGTCGGCCAACGAGTGAAGATGTGTAATGAGCGGTCGCCGGATTCAGTTTTTTTTTTTTTTTTTAATGACAGAAAAGCTTGAGCAGCGATATTGAATAAAATTTTGCCAAATCTTGACGATACCCAAGCGGAAACCATTCAATTTTGAACCAGAATTTGGGCATGAGGAGAGGATAAGCGAAATTTGATTCAGGCTTTCATCGCCAAACACAACATTTCTATGTGTCGCCAGGCTCCCTACTCACCTGACATGGCTCCATGTGACTTTTGATTACTTTCCAAGTTGAAAATGACACTAAAAGGGATCCGATTTGAGTCAAGAGAAGACATCATGCGGAATACGACAGCACACTTGCTCACCATTCCAAAAACTGCGTTCCAGAAGTGTTTACAACAATCACGGGAGCACTGGGAGAAGTGTGTGCATTGCCAAGAACACTACTTTGAAGAGAATTAGTATTTCGGAGTTCCAAATCAATAAATGTATTTTTGCCAAACAAAGGTTCGACACTTTATGAACACACCTCGTATTAAAGGTAAACAAAAAATTACAGTTAAAAGTTAATCAGAATTTTGGGCTTCATCTCATTAACCAGACTTTGCAGTACCTTCTTTGCTAGTGTCATAATAAAGGGGTTAAAGAGGGTATGTTTCAGTATTAATTTCACACTACAGTAGACTAATCAATTTTTACGTTTAGAAATTGTTTTTTCTCTATTTTCTGGAAAAGTATGAGGTTTTACAATTACGCGTATCATTGTATTCAGCCCAATGAGATATATCAATTGGTACAAGTTTCATTTTTAAACCTTTTTCCTGTTAAATGGCGGTCCTGGCTGTTATCCTTGATTTTCCTTATAGTGTATTCCAGGACAAAGTTGAATAATAATGACGGTAACTCCTCTCCTTGTTTCAGGCCATTCTCGACGTGAAAGCTTGTAGACAAGAATTTTTCTACCCGGACTTTACTTTGGGATTTATTTAAACATACTTTAATTAATCTAATTAGCTTTTTCGGTATTCCAAATTCTGTAAGAATGTTGTACAATGTTTCTCTCCTAACCGAATCGTAAGTCTTTCTAAAATCAACAAATAATTGATGTTTCCGGGGTATTGTATTCAGTGGCTTCTCGTGACATAATTTTTCGGTAGTTTGCAGTCGTTAGAAAATTTTATACTAGAATTCTTTCAGTATTCTAAATGAGAAAAACTATAAATAACTATTTTTTAGAAAATTCTATTCTAGAATTTTTTCAGTATTCTAAATAAGAAATACTATAAAAACTATTTTTCGGTGATGTTACCGATTTCATAGTGAAAGTAAACATATATATAGAAATATTTACACACAATGAAAAGTACCAATTTATAAACAAATGCTCGATTTCATTCGTATATGAAATTACTTCTCATGCTTTTCTGGACAATCAACTTGTCAATAACTCTTCTGAAGTTTAGTTTTTTCATTTTTTTCTCTGTTGATACTATAGCTAATGTACTGAGACTATTTTGAGATACGGCACTCCTTTAAATGCTTTCATATTCTTGAATATGGTAACACAACTTTCGGTTTCTGAAGTCAGCTTCGTATTATTTGCTATGATTTTCACGAATTTTGTTGTATGCCATTTTTTTCTACAGACTCTCCATCAATTTCACAATATACTAAATGGAATCTCCATTAGTATCAAGACTGCAAACGTCTGCTATCTCGTATATTTGAAAAGTTTCTTCGTGGCTAAGCGGCTAGCGTACGTGCTTTTGACGTGGGAGACCCGGATTCGATTCACGGAGGGAGCTCATGTTGTTTGGATTCCACGTTAATCAGTAGGTGCCGTCTCATGTAGCCTCGCTGCTGAAAGGGACCTTAAACTCAAAATCAACTCAACTCGTATATTTGAATTGCCATGTATGCTCTTTAGTGAACTGTTAATAGTATACACGAAACATGCAATGTATCAATTTATCATTATAGTTGCAGAGGCATCTTTAATTAGGAACGATTTGTCTATGTACTTTTGTATTGTTATCTCAAGACACTTTATTACTGTTCCGCCCCCTCCAAAGAAAAACCTTTCTGGTTACAGCTGAACATACGTTACTACAAATCTCAATACTCCTTTCTTCTTCTTCTTCTTCTTCTTCTTCTTATTATTATTATTATTATTATTATTATTATTATTATTATTATTATTATTATTATTATTATTATTATTATTATTTTGCATGTGTTAAAGTTGAATGTTGAAAAAATCAATTCCAAAATTTCCTTCAGGTTCCCACAATACAGAAGGTAAGATTTTATCACTGTAGCAATATTACCAAGTACAGCATGTTTTGATAAGCTATTCGCTTTTCTTACAAACATTTAGTTTATTTAGGTAGATAAAAACGTATCCTAAAGAAAAATCAGAGATTATATATATATTTTTAAAAAGTCTTGAAACTAGATTAAAATTTTTATTCTGCATTAACTTAAAAATCTATGATGAAGAGTTTTAAACATCCCATTATCTTTGGTACGACCTCAGAAAGCCGTAATTTTGTTTGTAGGGATAGGCACCAGCGAGTTCGAGCGAGTTTTCTTTGAAACTCGACTCGACTCGAGACAGACATCTTTTAGCTCGACTCGAGAACTTGGCTCGAAATATTTCCTCTGACTTGACTCGAATTCTGCTCGAGTTTCGAGTCGAGTCGAGCCAAAACGAGCCAAATCCTGTGTGTAGATTCAAATACTCTCTTCAAGTATTATACATAGACAATATAATTATTATCAATGTTACTACTTTTACTACAACTTTTACTATTATTATTATTATTATTATTATTATTATTATTATTATTATTATTATTATTATTATTATTATTATTATTATTATTATTATTATTATTATTATTATTATTATAAGAACAGGCGGTTTGTATCTGAATACTAAAGTCTAGTTGACTACCGACCTTGCTGGTCGTGAAGTCTAGGAGGCAAGGACATCATTTATGAGGTTCTGGGTTTGACTTCCAGAGGAGCAAGTATTCGGGCTCGAGCCAAGATGTATTAAAGGTTATAGGGCGCCGGCCAAACACGTTCAAAACTGCTGGGCCCAGGTTTAGGGTTGTCAACGGCTTGAGCAGTTTGGCTGACAGCTCATTCACTATCGAGCCGAACCAAGAAGTAGGGATGTGTACGAGTCGAGAGATGTCTCGAATCTCGACTCGAATTCGAGACGAGATTCCGAGTCAAGACACATTGTAAAATTTGAGATGAGTCGAGACAAACGTCTTTCTCGACTCGAATTTTCGAGTCGAGTCGAGACTGCCCGTAAAAATCTTAATTCGATTCGGATGTCTCGAAAATCATTGCATATTTTTAAAAATTATTTCGACGAAACTTAACATTCAGAAACAGCTATTTCGCCGTGAAACCAATACCGTACCAGCATTTATTTTTTTGAAAAGGTACAGAATGCGTAAACTTAATAGTTAACTTTTCATTTCAGTTAATTAAAAGTAAATACCTATATATCATGATATTTGATAGTACTTTAAAGGTCTACTAACAATAGTTAAATATTTATCCATATATCTAATTTGTATAAAACTGTTGCGGTAAAGTGAACTTCATAAATTGTCTAAGTGAGCAATTGGCAGTCTATAGCAATTTAATATAATTATAGTTATAGTCTTTTTGGTCACATGAACGCAATAGTCTTATGTAATAACTAGACTTCGTATTTTTGCATATTTGCATGTTTAATTCCTGATGTGATATTGATATGCTCTTTAAACAGAAATTCGTTTGAGCTATTTTGGGGTAAAATAGCAGTTTTATAGTGCATATATTTGCATATTTCGGAGGTTAGTGCATATTTATATCGTTCCTGCATATAAATGCATATTTAAAGGAACGACCAAATTGATTATGTTTAACGACCAATGACTTTCCTCAAAAATGGAATTTTAAGTTCCTAATATAAATGGACTCAAGTTTTTTAAGTGGCTCATTGTTGTCGGTTTAGAATATCTTCCAAAGTCCGTGAAAGAAAAATAAGAAAAGGGTGAGTGATTCATCCTCTACAGAATTTATTTCTGATGTTACAAAAATGTTCAAAAATTGGACACAATTCTGAGCTAATTAAAATTCGAATTTGAAGATGTCGCCGTACAGATGATCGAAGTAGCCGAAATTTTGAAATGGTCCTCCCTTGTTTATTTGAATGGTACAAATTTTTTCTTGGATAGTCAAAACTTGGACAAAATTCTGAGCAAGTTAAAATTCCAATTTGAAGATATCGCACTACAGGTGATCGAAGTGGCCAACATTTTGAAATAACCCTCCTTTGTTAATTTGAATGGCACAATTTCTTTTGATGGTACAAATGTGTATGGAAATTAGACAAAATTCCCATTCGAATCCAAAACTCTGAGCTAATTAAAACTCGAATTCGAAGATGTCGACAAAACTTGGACAAAATTCTGAGCAAGTTAAAATTCCAATTTGAAGATGTCGCACTACAGATGATCGAAGTGGCCAAATTTTGAAATGACCATCCCTAGTTTATTTGAATGGTACAAAATGTTTTTTGGGTGAACAAAAATGGATAAAAAATGGACAAAATGCTGAGCTAGTTAAAATTCGGATTTGAAGACATCACACTAGAGATGATCGAGGTGGCCGAATTTTGAAATGGTCCTCCGTCGTTTATTTGAATGGTACAAAGTTTTTATGGGTGGTCAAAATTTGGATAAAATTCTGACCTACTGTAGTTAAAATTGAAATTTGAAGATGTCGCACTACAGGTAAATGAAGTGACAAAGCTCACTTGGCGCGAGTTGGGATCAAACCAGAGACCCCATGCACCAGAGGGAACACTCTACTACTGAGCCACCGTGGCCCCTTTTGTTAATTTGAATGATACATATTTTTTTCTTGGGTGGACAAAAATTGGACAAACATGTCACACTACAACTAAATCCGACATATGACACTACTGTCCGAAAAATCTTCTAGAAGTTATCTTCTAAAACAATGGATTGAAGTTGAGAGACAAACAATTCAAGAAGAAAATTTCAAAGTAAGTAAGCTTGTTTAAAGAATTTCTATTTCTCACAACAGCAAAAGCTCAAATTTCAGAAGCGCTTAATTTTTTGGCCTTCTTATATTCTCATAGCAGTTTCAAGCCTGGTAAGGAGTTTATACAACTATGAAAAACCCAGATTTGGCTTTTTTTATACTCGACAGAGTTCATTCCAAAGAAACCGTTCAAGAATGTATTTCGGGAAGAAATTAACAACTCTTTAGAAAATTAGCTCTACAAATTAAAATATTTGCTTTATAAAATCTAAAACTTGTTACAGCAGTTACTTTCTGAGATAAGTTCTCAAGTTTTCCTTTAAGGAGTTTAGGAGACTATTAAAATAAAAGCTTGTGTGCTTTGATACGCACCTCGGTCTCTCAAAACGTATCAATGCTCCATGCCTCGCTCATATCACTTTATTCCATTTAAAGTATCATTATTATACATTGTAAATTACTGCTGTTTGATTGGACAGTGTTACGCTAGAAGAAAATATTGGATGCAATATTGGATTTACACATAATTGGCTACAAAAAGTAATTTCAAGTGATTTATTTTCTTTTAAACAATAACAAGGTTTTCGAATACAGGCTTTTAATACAGTAAAAACTGCCTTCAACAGGCCCCGTATTAAACGGAAATTTATCTTAAATGGAAATATTCCACGGTCCCATGAATTTAAAGGTACAAAAATAATGGCTATATTATCTTAGACGGAACCTGTGTTGCGAACAACCGATGTTAAAATATACTTTTTAACACAAATTTTCAAGTTCCCTAGTCTGTAAGAAGTTAGGCAGTGGTGCCCCCCCCCTTATGTCTATGACGCACCCCCCAATTGTCTATCCGTAGGTGTTCTTCCATGAAAAAAAACTTCTTTTCGATTAATTTTACCCCCCCTCATCAAACATATTTATATAGATTTTAACCCCCCCAAATATTTCAATGACGCAGTTTGCGTCATAGCCCCCCCTTGTGGGCACCCCTGAGTTAGGTATATGAACTACGTTGTCTGTAAAGGTCTTAGTTTACTTGTTACCCTACACATTTAACCTTTAGTTCACTGCCAAGTAAGACCCTAAATACTCTGCGAGTTTTTGAATGAAGTGCTATTTAAATAGTAAATTCCAAATACCAATAACTCGTTCTCTAGATGGTCTAGATACATGGAACAAGGAGCATAAATCAAAATAGATCAAAAGGGAGACTAAAGTAGAGGGAGGAGCGCTGAAAAGGGCATATCATCTAATTTTTGTCTTGACTTTTGAAGCCATATGTAGGTTTTTTTTTTTTTTTTTTTGTTCACTGTAAGTTTTATGTGTATTAATTCGTAGCATAAATAAATACTGTAATTGAATACAGTAGGCCCATGCACAAGATTTTATTTTACCTCACTACGTCTATTACATGTATGTACCTTATTTATTTTTCTCATTGATCTATGAAATTTTCATTTAAAAATGAAACTTGTACCAATTGATATATCTCATTGGGCTGAATACAATGATACGCGTAATTGTAAAACCTCATACTTTTCCAGAAAATAGAGAAAAAACAATTTCTAAACGTAAAAATTGATTAGTCTACTGTAGTGTGAAATTAATACTGAAACATACCCTCTTTAACCCCTTTATTATGACACTAGCAAAGAAGGCACTGCAAAGTCTGGTTAATGAGATGAAGCCCAAAATTCTGATTAACTTTTAACTGTAATTTTTTGTTTACCTTTAATACGAGGTGTGTTCATAAAGTGTCGAACCTTTGTTTGGCAAAAATACATTTATTGATTTGGAACTCCGAAATACTAATTCTCTTCAAAGTAGTGTTCTTGGTAATGCACACACTTCTCCCAGTGCTCCCGTGATTGTTGTAAACACTTCTGGAACGCAGTTTTTGGAATGGTGAGCAACTGTGCTGTCGTATTCTGCATGATGTCTTCTCTTGACTCAAATCGGATCCCTTTTAGTGGCATTTTCAACTTGGGAAATAACCAAAAGTCACATGGAGCCATGTCAGGTGAGTAGGGAGCCTGGCGACATATAGAAATGTTGTGTTTGGCGATGAAAGCCTGAATCAAATTTCGCTTACACTCTCCTCATGCACAAATTCTGGTTCAAAATTGAATGTACTGATCCGATTGAATGGTTTCCGCTTGAGTATCGCCAAGATTTTTGGCAAAATTCAATGCAATATCGCTGCTCATGCTTTTCTGTCATTTTACCAAAAAAAAAAAAAAAAAAAAAAAACTGAATCCGGCGACCGCTCACTACACATCTTCATTTTTAAGAGTCTTCATCCCGGCGAAATTAAAATACCGCTAATTTTACATTAATTATGTAATATCTTCAAATAGATAAAAGATAATCGAAATGTGGAACAAGAGCGCCCTAGACAATATCATTTTACATAAGATACCGTTATCACGACTCACTTATCTGCTTTCGATTTCAAGCCATTTTGAAAATCGGCATTTATTTTCGCGTTTCTAAACTGCTGAAAACATAAAGCCGCTAGGTGACTTGTGATAACGGTACCACACGCAAAATAATATTGTCTAGGGCGCTCTTGTTCCATATTTCAATTATCTTTTATCTATTTGAAGATATCACATAATTACTGTAAAATTAGCGGTGTTTTAATTTCGCCGCGACCTTTTGGCTGACTAGCGGGACATAGACATTAATATATTTTTGCGGAATGAAAAGCCAGGATTAAGTTAGATTAGGGATGGTACCGAGACCGAGACGGACTTTTATATACCGAGACGAGACCGAGACGGATTATTACATACCGAGACGAGACAGAGACCGAAACTGACCTCTATAAATCGAGACGAGACCGAGACGAGACCATGGTCAGTCTCGAAAGTCTCGGTCTCGTCTCGAATATTGATAGTTATTGTGCCTTACTTAATTTTTGTTTCGTTGCTGTATGAGATAATATGAGAACGGTTGACTGATGTACCTGCACAGTGGCGTATTTAGGGGGTAGGTATCGGGCTCAAGCCTCCCGAAATAAATTTGAAATCATTTTTCGCATTGCAAGTACAACACAAATGTTTATTACCCGTTCCTCAAGCCTCTACCGAAACAAAATTCACTGCTGTTGTATATAATCTTTCTCTCTATCTATCTATCTATCTATCTACGTATATATATATATATATAGTGGCGTATCCGGATCCAGGATATGATCAAGGGAGGAACTAAACCATAGTTTGCCGCTTTATCCAGTGTAAAACAGGATTGAAGTCCATTTTATCCAGTGTATACCTGAGGGTCAAGGGGGGAGGGCTATAGCCCATAGCCCCCCTTGGATCCGCCTTTGTATATATATATATACAGGGTGGCCCATTTTAATCTTTCTACGGAAATATCTCGAAAACGGTTGAACATAAATAAACTGAACAAAAACTAAAATAAGAAATACCATGGGGCAGATCGAATGGCATTATCGCGGTGCCCCCCAGGGCCGCTCTTCAAATGGGCCCGGGGCCCAACTTTAAAATCTTAAATGGAAACATGGGTCGAGTGACACCTCATTCGATAGGTCTTTAAAAACTAAAAAGCGATGTGGCAAAAGATTTTTCATATCGGTCACCGTATTCAAAATATCCCCCAAGATATGTTACCTGCATCAGGTGAAGGTCCAGTAGCACTAGTATGAAAACGGTTGAACATAAATGAACCAAACAAAAATTCAAATATTAAATCAACGGGGCAAATCGAATGATGTTGTCGCGGTGCCCCCAGGGCCGGCTTTCATGGGGGCCCAGGGCCCAACTTAAAAATTTTAAATGGAAACATGGGGCAAGTGATACCTCGTTCGATAGACCTTCAAACACTAAACAGAGTTGTGACAATGAACAGAACAAAAAGTGAAACAGGATATATATACATGCGCGGATCCAAAATATGATTAAGAGAAGGACTAAACCATACTTTGTCTCTTTATCCAGTTAAAGCAGGATTGAAGCTCATTTTATTCAGTGTATACCTGAACATTAAGGGGGATATAACTCCTATAGCCCTTCCCTTGGATCCGAGCCTATATATAAGCAAGCAGTGTTACCAACGCAAAATAAAGTTATATTTTCTCAAATTGCACTATGTAAGGTATTATCTATTTCTAATTTAGATATTAAATAAAACCACATATATTCACTAACATCAATATTTTGGAGAGCTCTAGTAACTCAAATAGCATAGACGGTGCAATGCGATCATTTGTATCTTAGCGTCAAATACTATGATCATGAAATAGTGTATTTCGAATGAATGAAGGAACAAAGTTACAAGAAATGAAATATTTTACTTTTTCTAAATACCTTACTTCGAAAACCTGCTGACATATCACGTCTCTTCATGTAGATACTTCCAAAAGATACTCGGTCTCGTCTCGGTATATAAAAGTCCGTCTCGGTCTCGGTACCATCCCTAATCTAACTTAATCCTGGCTTTTCATTCCGCAAAAATATATTAATGTCTATGTCCCGCTAGTCAGCCAAAAGGTCGCGGCGAAATTAAAACACCGCTAATTTTACAGTAATTATGTGATATCTTCAAATAGATAAAAGATAATTGAAATATGGAACAAGAGCGCCCTAGACAATATTATTTTGCGTGTGGTACCGTTATCACAAGTCACCTAGCGGCTTTATGTTTTCAGCAGTTTAGAAACGCGAAAATAAATGCCGATTTTCAAAATGGCTTGAAATCGAAAGCAGATAAGTGAGTCGTGATAACGGTATCTTATGTAAAATGATATTGTCTAGGGCGCTCTTGTTCCACATTTCGATTATCTTTTATCTATTTGAAGATATTACATAATTAATGTAAAATTAGCGGTATTTTAATTTCGCCGGGATGAAGACTCTTAAAAATGAAGATGTGTAGTGAGCGGTCGCCGGATTCAGTTTTTTTTTTTTTTTTTTTTTTTTTGGTAAAATGACAGAAAAGCATGAGCAGCGATATTGCATTGAATTTTGCCAAAAATCTTGGCGATACTCAAGCGGAAACCATTCAATCGGATCAGTACATTCAATTTTGAACCAGAATTTGTGCATGAGAAGAGTGTAAGCGAAATTTGATTCAGGCTTTAATCGCCAAACACAACATTTCTATATGTCGCCAGGCTCCCTACTCACCTGACATGGCTCCATGTGACTTTTGGTTATTTCCCAAGTTGAAAATGCCACTAAAAGGGATCCGATTTGAGTCAAGAGAAGACATCATGCGGAATACGACAGCACAGTTGCTCACCATTCCAAAAACTCCGTTCCAGAAGTGTTTACAACAATCACGGGAGCACTGGGAGAAGTGTGTGCATTACCAAGAACACTACTTTGAAGAGAATTAGTATTTCGGAGTTCCAAATCAATAAATGTATTTTTGCCAAACAAAGGTTCGATAGTTTTTGAACACACCTCGTATTAAAGGTAAACAAAAAATTACAGTTAAAAGTTAATCAGAATTTTGGGCTTCATCTCATTAACCAGACTTTGCAGTGCCTTCTTTGCTAGTGTCATAATAAAGGGGTTAAAGAGGGTATGTTTGAGTATTAATTTCACACTACAGTAGACTAATCAATTTTTACGTTTAGAAATTGTTTTTACTCTATTTTCTGGAAAAGTATGAGGTTTTACAATTACGCGTATCATTGTATTCAGCCCAATGAGATATATCAATTGGTACAAGTTTCATTTTTAAACCTTTTTCCTGTTAAATGGTGGTCCTGGCTGCTATCCTTGATTTTCTTTATAGTGTATTCCAGGACAAAGTTGAATAATAATGACGGTAACTCCTCTCCTTGTTTCAGGCCATTCTCGACGTGAAAGCTTGTAGACAAGAATTTTTCTACCCGGACTTTACTTTGGGATTTATTTAAACATACTTTAATTAATCTAATTAGCTTTTTCGGTATTCCAAATTCTGTAAGAATGTTGTACAATGTTTCTCTCCTAACCGAATCGTAAGCCTTTCTAAAATCAACAAATAATTGATGTTTCCGGGGTATTGTATTCAGTGGCTTCTCGTGACATAATTTTTCGGTAGTTTGCAGTCGTTAGAAAATTTTATACTAGAATTCTTTCAGTATTCTAAATGAGAAAAACTATAAATAACAATTTTTAGAAAATTCTATTCTAGAATTCTTTCAGTATTCTAAATAAGAAATACTATAAAAACTATTTTTCGGTGATAATACCAATTCCATAGTGAAAATAACAATATATATAGAAATATTTACACACAATGAAAAGTACCAATTTATAAACAAATGCTCGATTTCATTCGTATATGAAATTACTTCTCATCCTTTTCTGGACAATCAACTTGTCAATAACTCTTCTGAAGTTTAGTTTTTTTTTCATTTTTTTCTCTGTTGATACTATAGCTAATGTACTGAGACTATTTTGAGCTACGGTACTCCTTTAATTGCTTTCATATTCTTGAATATGGTAACACAACTTTCAGTTTCTGAAGTCAGCTTCGTATTATTTGCTATGATTTTCACGAATTTAGTTGTATGCCATTTTTTTTCTACAGAGTCTCCATCAATTTCACAATATACTAAATGTAATCTCCATTACCATCAAGAGTGTAAACGTTTGCTATCTCGTATATTTGAAAAGTTTCTTCGTGGCTAAGCGGCTAGCGTACGTGCCTTTGGCGTGGGAGACCCAGATTCGATTCACGGAGGGAGTTCATGTGGTTCGGTATTTATGTTAATCAGTAGGTGTCGCGTCATGTAGCCTCGCTGCTGAAAGGGACCTTAAACTCAAAATCAACTCAACTCGTATATTTGAATTGCCACGTATGCTCTTTAGTGAACTGTTAATAGTATACACGAAACATGCAATGTATCAATTTATCATTATAGTTGCAGAGGCATCTTTAATTAGGAACGATTTGTCTATGTACTTTTGTATTGTTATCTCAAGACACTTTATTACTGTTCCGCCCCCTCCAAAGAAAAAACCTTTCCAGTTACAGCTGAACGTACGCTACTACAAATGTAAATACTCGTTTTTTCTTTTTCTTTTCTTTTCTTTTCTTTTCTTTTTTTCTTTTTTTTTTGCATGTGTTAAAGTTGAATGTTGAAGAAACCAATTCCAAAATTTCCTTTAGGTTCCCACAATACAGAAGGTAAGATTTTATCACTGTAGCAATATTACCAAGTATAGCATGTTTTGATAAGCTATTCGTTTTTCTTACAAACATTTAGTTTATTTAGGTAGAAAAAAACCACAGCCTAAAGAAAAATCAGAGATTACATATATTTAAAAAAGCCTTGAAAATAAATTAAAATTTTATTTTATTCGTATTAAGTTAAAAATCTTTGATAAGGGTTTTAAACCTCCCATTCCCTTTGGTACGACCTCGGAAAGCCGTAATTTTGTTTGTAGGGATGGGCATGAGCGAGTTCGAGCGAGTTTTCTTTGAAACTCGACTCGACTCGAAACAGACATCTTTTACCTCGACTCGAGAACTCGGCTCGAAAAGTTTCCTCAAACTCGACTCGAATTCTGCTCGAGTTTCGAGTCGAGTCGAGCCAAAACGAGCCAAATCCTATGCGTAGGTTCAAGTACTCTTTGGAAGTATTAATACATAGACAATATAATTATTATCAATGTTACTACTTCTATTACAACTTCTTCTTCTTCTTCTTCTTCTTCTTCTTATTATTATTATTATTATTATTATTATTATTATTATTATTATTATTATTATTATTATTATTATTATTATTATTATTATTATTATTATTATTATTATTATTATAAGAACACCGTGTATAAACATGAAAGATAGGCGGTTTATATCTGAATACTAAAATCTAGTTGACTACCGACCTCACTAGCCGTGAAGTGTAGGAGGCAAGTACATCATTCATGAGGTTCTAGGCTTGAGTTCCAGAGGAGCAAGTATTCGGGCTCGAGCCAAAATGTATTAAAAGTTATAGGGCGAAGGCCAAACATGTTCAAAAGTGTCTCGACTTTGGATTACAAAACAGTTTTTCACTCTGTCTTTCCTTCACTTTGTCGGTTTATTGCTAGTGTGTCATCCTCCAGACCTTCTCAGGTTTCGGGTCATTCTAACCTTGTTTCTGAGTGTGTAACAAAAAAAAAAAAAAAAAAAAAAAGAATCCCTTGAAGAAAAGGCGCATTGGCACAGAGAAAACAAATTCGAAATATATTGGACCTAGCCGAAATGTGGTGTAGCATGATTGGGGCTTCATCACTGAAACAGTAACGGTATTCTTCAGTGCCGAAAATATAGAAAAATACACTCGTTTCTCTCTCTTTTCGCGGTAGCAGACGGGTTATGTCGGAAATTGTCTGAGACGGACAATTAACGTGTCAATCGATTCAGAAGGGTCTAAGGAGTGTTTTAAAGTTGGTCTCATCACTTGTTGATGCGTAGTTGCCGACATATTTAAGATTAAAGTGTAAGGGCGGGTTTTGTCAGAAATTGTCTGAGAGGGACAATGAAATGAAATGAAATGAAATGAATGAAATGAAAATGTCTTTATTGAGACGGGCGAGGTTCAGCCATGGCTGCTCTACCACCGAACCCTTGTCAAAAGAATATAATATTAAATATTAAATATTAAGGTGTCAATCGATTCAGTAGGACCTAAGGAGTGTTTTAAAGTTAGTCTCATCACTTGTTGATGCGTAGTTGCCGACATATTTAAGATTAAAGTGTAAGGGCGGGTTATGTCGGAAATTGTCTGAGAGGGACAATTAAGATCTTAGTCGGTTCGCTAGAGCTTAAGAAGTGTTTTAAAGTTGGTTTCGTCACTTGCTGAGGTGTGGTTGCCGAGATATTCAAGATCAAAGTAAAGGGGAGGGCACCATAGAAAAATTTTCTATCTGAACGCATTTTACTGTATTTTTTCTCTTGTTATAGAAAAAAATACTTGCGAGATCTTTTCTTTTATCCATAAATGCTAAATTCTTCTTTATTGATACTAATTTTCGACCTTATTCAGTTTTCATTGTTGAGTAAAATTCTTTTGCTAATAGTAACTACTCCTTTCAGTAGAGGTGCTATTTTCAATTTAAAACCCCTTCCATTTCTTTTTTGGTAATGTGATTCTCTCACACACAAAAAATATATATATTTCTAAGAGCTTTTCTTTTATCCATGAAGGCTAAATTGTTGTTTATTGATACTAATTTTCGACGTTATTTAATTTTCATTGTTGGATAAAACTCTTTTGTTCTTTCCTTTCGATAGAAGTTACGAGTATGTTTCGAATTTAAAATCCCTTCTATTTTTTTTTTCAATGTGATCTTCAATAGTGTTTTAGCCAGTTACACTGCATAAGCTCGAAAATTAGTATCAATAAAGAACAATTTAGCCTTTATGGAGAAGAGAAAAGATTTCATAAGTATTTTTTCTATGACAAGAGAAAGAATTACAGTAAAATACGTTCAGATAGAATTTTTTTCTATAGTACCCTCCTCTTACACTTTAATCTTAAATATGTCGGCAACTACGCATGAGCAAGTGATGAAACCAACTTTAAAACACTCCTTAAACCCTACTGAATCGATTGACACGTTAATTGTCCCTCTCAGACAATTTCCGACATAACCTGTCTGCTACCCTTTTCGCTTTTCATTTGAAGTACTCATATACCGAATGCCCATTTACGTCCTTTGTAAAAACCAACATAACAAAAGACATCCCGACCAAATGGACTCTCTCATTGTGTGTCTGTTTGAAGAAAGAACAGCCAATGTGTAGTTTATCTGATCCTAATTGTTCAATTTGCCGCTGTGGTAAGATTCTTATTTCGCTAACCTTGACAAATAATATAATAAAATATAATGCTTATCCAACAATGAGCGCAGATTGCAAAGAAAAGCCGTAAACTCTAAAGTACCCCTATAGCCTCCCCTCGAAATTAAATGCATAGATCTATTATTCCCAATTCGAAGTCATTTTCGCTTCTAGGTTAATAGTAACGGAATTCTTGTTCTTTGTATCCTTTTAGTCGAGAAAATAATAATAATAATAATAATAATAATAATAATAATAATAATAATAATAATAATAATAATAATAATAATAATAATAATAATAATAATTTCATATAACAAATCCAATAAATAAGAAAGTAATTCTCAACTAAATTCATAATGAATGGAATAGTAAAGTACTTTCGTGTTTATTGGACTGTATCGCAATTTGCTACACAAAATGTAAGCTACTTAAAAATAAAAAAATAAAAATAAAAAAACAGCTTATTTATATCTATCTACTGAACACACAAACACCGTAATCTGAAATCGCTCTTTTGCTGTCTGTAGAGTAAGAAACTTTGATCTGAACTGATTAAACAGTAACAAATATTTTCTGTAGATACCTTTCGATAAATAGCGAATCAGATATTAACAACAAATTTATTCATGATGGTTCATTCTATACGTACTTCTTTTATTCTTTTCGCACATATGCACATTCTAATCTTATAGTACCTCTTGCTAATGAGCTACAGCTGTTTCCTTCGGAGCAAAAGGTGTTTTGAGAAAATCTTAAGGGAATTCATATCTCAAAACCTCCGCTACCTTTCTACAAGCCGTCAGGTGCCAATAGTGGACAATTGAGATCGTTAGATTTTAATCTTGAGAATTTTCAGGAATTAGTAAAGCTCGCCACTGATGAAAGGAGCCGATATAGCTAATGATTTTACCAAAACAGATAGGGTAAACAAATACGTGCAACTATTTTCTGACTTCCTGTACGTTCTTTTTCTTATTCACATCTTTCTTTACCATACCTTCATCAGGGTAGTGTCCTGGCCATTGATCTCCAAGAACAAATTGTGGAAATCTATGCTTCTTTGTCTCTAGTCACAAATACAGAACATCTGGCTCTCATATGGTAATATGAAAGAGTTAAGAAAAATAACAAAATGGATTTTGCGTGGCTAAGATACACAGGTAAATTTATCATTATCATCAGAGGTGTATTTAGGATTTTGTTTCAGGAGGGGCTATGCACAACACCCGATTAAGCACTTATATTTTTCCTTTTGGGTACCGACAAATTTTAATTAAGTTGGGCATATAACAAATTTATATTGGGGGGACTGGAGCCCGATATACCTTCCCCTAAATACGCCACTGATTATCATCATAGAGTAAAGATTGCTTCAATGTGGCCAACTACCAAGAGACACAGGTGATTACAGAGTAATTAGTAACGAATGTCTTATGGGAAAATGCAGGTTCGAGACGAACCAGGCCAAGATGAGCAGGTGGCCAACTTAGAGTGGTGGCCAAGTTGAAAGGTTTTACTGTATAACTTCGTACATTTTGTCTCGTCTCGAATTTCGAGTTGAAACAGAACCCGTCGAGTCGATACACGAATATATTTTCAAGTTGAGATAGCGTTCTCTCCAGGCGAGTCGAAACAGCCTTAAATCTCGATTCGACTCGACTCGTGGCGCATCCCTACCGAGAAGTAAGCCGAGCCAACAGCTCATCCTAACAAAGTTGATTCGAGCCGAGCCGATGGCTCATCCCAATCGAATCGGCTTGAGCCGGTGGCTCTCATCTGAGCGGAACCGAACCGAGTTGATGGCATATCCTAACCGAGCCCACTAGAGCCATCAGCTGTTGAGCCAAGTCGTATCGAGCCGATGGAGTCGTTTCAACCGAGCCCTCTCGAGCCGATGGCTCACCTGAACCGAGTCAAATTTAGACGGTGGCTCATCCCTACCGAACCAGCTCGAGCTATCGGCTCAGTTGAGAGACGAGATGCGAGCAGTGTCCACTCTCGTGAGCAACACTAAAAGTAGTCCACATTACTGTTTACATTTCTCATAGCTTTCGCTTTCCAGTCTAATCACTTAATCAGGCCATGATTTTAAAACGAGCTAAAATGAGCTGAACGAGCGAGCCATGTATCAAACTCAACTCGACTCGAAACTCGACCTCAAAAACAGTGACTCGGCTCGGAACTCTTCTCGAGAAAATTACCTTTGGCTCGACTCGTGCCCATCCCTATTTGTTTGTTCCATTGGTGTATTTTCATTATGAAAAATTGAGATAAAAAGAAATGTAGATAACTGATTGAAAGAATGAGTTATAGAGTACTACTATATTCTCCTATATATTTTAAGTTGCAGTTCATTGTTCGATTCTGTTTAAAGCGCCACGTTACTGAAAACTACTCAACAACAGCTGTCAACGCAGAAGTTCATTCTTTGATTCTGTTTAAAGCGCCACATTACTGGAAGTAAGTCAACAACAGTACTGTCAACGCTGCTCGTGCAAATCTCGATTTGAACGTCAGGAGAACTTAGTTCCTCCCCTCAGCTGCCCGCATTTCCTTCAGTACTACACACAGAGCAATCTATCACGCTCCCTGCTCTTTTGTGAACGTGGTGTGATGATGGAATGCATATACGCAAGGGGTAAAGCAAGCAAAAAGTACAAACGAAACGACAATATAATAATATTCTAAATATTATTAAATATCTTAAGGAGTAACAAACAGCCCACGATACTTGGTGGTTCACGTGCTCTTGCGAACTGCACAAGGCGACGTAATTGATTGTATTCCCATTTCTTTTCAAGTATTTGTCAAGTGGTAAATATCTGGTCGATAGTTGATCGATTTCGCGTAAATCCGCTAATAATGCGTGTGGCTTTGTATTAAGAGGGGATAGTGCAGAGGCAACAGTTCCTATACCATAATTATCGCACCGTCTTAAATAACGTTGTTTTCTTCTTCAAATTAATTTCAAAAAGTATTACAGAATTTTTTAAACAACATAAGTAATCACGGGATTGAAACAGACTCAAATTAAATTGATTTGATTAGAGAGATAAGTACTTTCCGTAAGGATTTCCTGCGTATGAAACTGTTTTATTTTATTTGAATCAAATGTTTAGGTATATTTACTGATAATAGTATATCCTCAAACTGGTAATTAGGTCTAAGTTTCAATTTCGATATAAACAGGAAGTGGTCGTGAATTAAACGCTAAATGAATTCTTGGATATAGGCCAGCAGCCGCAAGAAACCGCAACTACGTATAAAGTTTCAGATTCTGCTTTAATTTTCTTTTCTTTTCTTTCTTCTTTTCCTTTAGTTATAGATTTCTTCAGAACTGATAAAATTAGAAGTTTCACTATCTAACTTAATCCTGGCTTTTCATTCCGCAAACATATATTAATGTCTATGTCCCGCCAGTCAGCCAGTAGTTTATCCAGGCACTCGTAATTGGGTAGTAATAGAAATTTGGAGGTCCATAAATTGCTTTCAGATATACCTGGCTCACATGGAAAAATGTTTCCAAATCTAATTGGGTTGGACACTTCTGTTCATTTGAGACATGATGCTGATGTGTTATGGGATACGGATTAGTGGTGAGCGGAAGAACCGGTTTTTCGTTTTTTTTTTTTTTTTTTAGAAAACTCGAAACTTTTTTGAGAACTTTCAAAACATTTTTTAAAAATTGTTCTCGATTTTATTTCAAAAATAAACCGATCAGCGAAACCGTTTATGGTGAAAAATTGAACCGATTTTTGAAGGAAACTGAAGCCAGTTTCAGTGGAGAAAACCTATTTTTGATGAAAACCGAAACCGCTGTCGATGATAAACAACCGGTTTTTTTTAAAAAAGAAACCAGTTTCGGTAAAAAAACAGAATTTTGGTTTATCGGATTTCCAAGGAACCGGTTTTTGTTCATCTCTAGTATGGATACGTCACAACTGACTGAAGTGCGGTCAGTACATTTTTTTGCCTTTGGTTCTAGCTATCAAGATCGGAGTTTTCTAATTCTTAACTCAAGTACTTTCCAAATATATTCACGATACTGCTTTGTTACCGATAGTTTTGTTCCTCTATAGACTATCGAACTCTTTACTACACATAATAAGAGGAGAAGTCAAAAAGTAAAGGTACTTCGAGAAAAGTTACATTTATTCTAAGAGAAAAGTTACATTTATTCTAAGAGAAAAGGTACATTTATTCTAGGAGAAAAGTTACATTTATTCTAAGAGAAAAGTTACATTTATTCTAAGAGAAAGGGAACATTTATTCTAAGAGAAAAGTTACATTTATTCTAAGAGAAAAGTTACATTTATTCTAAGAGAAAAGTTACATTTATCCTAAGAGAAAAGGTACATTTATTCTAGGAGAAAAGTTACATTTATTCTAAGAGAAAAGTTACATTTATTCTAAGAGAAAGGGAACATTTATTCTAAGAGAAAAGTTACATTTATTCTAAGAGAAAAGGTACATTTATTCTAATCATAGAAAACTGAAACGTACATTATTTCTCTACATAAACTCCCTGCACTACAATACACTTTTCCCAACGTTTCACAAGCTTTTTTGATTCCGTCGGAAAAAAAAGTTTTTCCGTTACACCTGTAAACAAGTTTTTACCAGTAGCGTAGCGTGATATTCCGAAAGGGGGATGCCAAAGTTAGTCATTTGTGAGATATAGTACTACTGCAAGCAGCAATACATAGCTATTCCGAATAGAAATATAGGGCTATACAAAATTTAGGAGGAAGCCCCCCCTAATTGGAGGTCTAGTGGGGCATAGAGAAGCGAATGCGTGGATTACGTTAGAATTAAAAAAACAATTGTCTCAGCTCCTTCTTGCTACTACCGTTGTGACGAGAAAACTAGGCCCCACTTTTGTATGAACATTGTTTCCAGTATCGTTCCCTTCATTTCTTTCTCGTGGGCGGCTTTTTTTCCCACATACCACACGTCAATCTCGTTCTTTCAAAAAAAAAAAAAAAAAAAAAATCGCCCCTAGAAATTTGTCATCTTGGGTCCGGAACTCAGACGCCCGTTCGTGAATATGGGCCTGATTGTATATATCATTTGAAGATGTAAATACAAAGCACTTAAACCAACTCTGGGGGCCTATTTCTGTATCCAGACACTGGAGTCAAGGGCGCAAATCTGTCTTCAACGTTCGTGGGATGGGTAAGACTGTTCCCATAATCCTTTCCTTTTTTAACGATGTTCAAAATATTTATGAAGTTGAAAAAAATGCTGTGGAGGATTAGGGAAGCAGAGTTGTCTATAACATCGGCAGGAGGGTACATTTTAAGGCTTATTGTGGGGGGAGGGGAGAGACTCATATTACAGTAGGTGAATCAGATTTCTGAGGTAAACCTGTTGTACTCGTATATTATATACCAAATGACGTAGATGAAATAGTGGTACATATCATTATTACAACTCAGTGCCGTGAGCACATTCTGAAATTTGAATATATGCATAAAGTAGTAGAAAAATGAGGCTTCTGCGCCACTGACCCTGTACCCACTTTCTCGGTCCCGCCTGAAGCAGACAACGAGTTTCCCAGTGCCGCCTGACACACTATGCCGGGGGACATATGGGGGATACGAGAAATCGAGCATCGTGAACCGTGAGCCCACGGTCTTTTACGACCTCCATTTTAGGGGTGAATTTATTCCCTTTTATGACCACTTTTTAGGGGGTGTATTCATTCTCTTTTACGAGCACATTTTAGGGGGTGAACTCATTCCCTTTTATGAGCATATTTTTCAACCCCTACGAACACATAACAGAACAAGGGTATACTCGTTCTCTTCATGAGCACTTTTTCAACATAGCAGACAATGAACATAGCAAAGGGGTACGAACACATAACATAACAAGGGTGTACTCGTTTTCAACCCCTATTTTAACATAGGAGATAACACATAAGATTACGAACACATAGAAGAGAAGATAACACATAACACTACGTAACACACAGCAGAGCAGATAATACATAAGAATACGTAACATAACAAGGGTGTACTCGTTCTCTTTTATGAGCATATTTTTCAACCCCTATTTTAACATAGGAGATAACACATAAGATTACGAACACATAGAAGAGAAGATAACACATAACACTACGTAACACACAGCAGAACAGATAACACAAAAGAGTACGTAACATAACAAGGGTGTATTCATTCCCTTTTATGAGCATATTTTTCAACCCCTATTTTAACATAGGAGATAACACATAAGATTACGAACACATAGAAGAGAAGATAACACATAACACTATTTTAACATAGCAGATAACATATAAGATTACGAACACATAACATAGCAAGGGTGTACTCGTTCCCTTTTATGAGCATATTTTCCAACCCCTATTCTGAACATAGCAGATAACACATAGAAGAGCAGATAACACATAGCACTATTTTAACATAGTAGGTAACATAAGATTACGAACACATATAAGAGCAGAAGACTACATAACATAGCAGGCCTCCATTTTAGGGGTGAACTCGTTCTCTTTTATGAGCATATTTTTCAACCCCTATTTTAACATAACAGAAATGACATAAGAATACTTAACTCATTCCAACCCTTATTTTAACATAACGAGCAAAGATTACAATTGAACACCCACGGTCTACAGATAATCATTTTAGAGGGTGTATTCATTCATTCTCTTTGATGACCATTTTTTTCCACCCCTAATGAAATTACATAGGAGAGCAGATAATACATAAGATTCGTTCCCTTTTATGAACACTTTTTAGAGGGTGAACTCGTTTTTCAACCCATATTTGAACATTTTAACATAGCAGAAATGACATAAGCATGTCCTCAAACTACTGACCATCGTGAACAAAGGTCAAACTCGAAAACGAAACAACATATCGAGGTGCTGTTTCCACATTTAGCAATTGGTCATCAAAAAAGTACTGACCATCAAGGTCAAAGGTCAAAACTCGAAAACGGAGCCACATACTCAGGTGCTGTTTCCACATTGAGTAATAGGTCATCAGGTACCACAAGTTCCAAAATAGTGGCCATCGAGGTCAAAGGTCAACATACTTAAAACCTAATTACTCGAAAATGGATCCACATATTGAGGTGGTTTCCACATTGAGTAATAGGTCATCAGGTACCACAAGTTCCAAAATAGTGGTCATCGAGGTCAAAGGTCAAAATACTTAAAACCCAATAACTCGAAAACGAAGCAACGTATTGAGGTGCTGTTTCCAAATCTAGTAATAGGTCATCAACTAGTGCAAGTTCCAAAATAGTGACCATCGAGGTCAAAGGTCAAAATACTTAAAACCTAATAACTCAGAAACGGAGCCACATATTGAAGTGCTGTTTCCAAATCTAGTAACTGGTCATCAACTACTACAAGTTCCAAAATAATGACCATCGAGGTCAAAGGTCAACATACTTAAAACCAAATAACTCTTAAATGGATCCACATATTGAGGTGCTGTTTCCAAATCTAGTAACTGGTCATCAACTACTACAAGTTTCAAAATAATGATCATCGAGGTCAAAGGTCAACATACTTAAAACCTAATAACACGAAAACTGAGCCACATATTGAGATGCTGTTTCCACATTTAGTAATCGACCACCAACTACTACAAGTTCCAAAATAATGACCATCGAGGTCAAAGTACTTAAAACCCAATAACTCGAAAACGGAGCCAAGTATTGAGGTGCTGTTTCCAAATCTGGTAATTGGTCATCAGGTACTACAAGTTCCAAAATAATGATCATCGAGGTCAAAGGTTAACATACTTAAAACCTAATAACACGAAAACTGAGCCACATATTGAGATGCTGTTTCCACATTTAGTAATCGACCACCAACTACTACAAGTTCCAAAATAATGATCATCGAGGTCAAAGGTCAACATACTTAAAAACTAATGACTCCTCGATGGTCCTCAAACTACTGACCATCGTGAACAAAGGTCAAACTCGAAAACGAAACAACATATCGAGGTGCTGTTTCCACATTTAGCAATTGGTCATCAAAAAAGTACTGACCATCAAGGTCAAAGGTCAAAACTCGAAAACGGAGCCACATACTCAGGTGCTGTTTCCACATTGAGTAATAGGTCATCAGGTACCACAAGTTCCAAAATAGTGGCCATCGAGGTCAAAGGTCAACATACTTAAAACCTAATTACTCGAAAATGGATCCACATATTGAGGTGGTTTCCACATTGAGTAATAGGTCATCAGGTACCACAAGTTCCAAAATAGTGGTCATCGAGGTCAAAGGTCAAAATACTTAAAACCCAATAACTCGAAAACGAAGCAACGTATTGAGATGCTGTTTCCACATTTAGTAATCGACCACCAACTACTACAAGTTCCAAAATAATGACCATCGAGGTCAAAGTACTCAAAACCCAATAACTCGAAAACTGAGCCAAATATTGAGGTGGTGTTTCCACATTTAGTAATAGTTCATCAATCACTGCAAGTTCCAAAATAATGACAATCGAGAGCTTGTAAACGGAGCAACGGATAAATTTTGTACAAAGCAGAAAAAGTGAAGGAGGAATAAATTTTAGTGGCCTATTGAATTTTGTACCAACGAGAAATGTCATTTTTTCTAGACCATGTTCTAATACTTAAACAAACGAAGGGGTGAATTTGAGTGACCTATTCAATTTTGCATCAACGAGAAATAATTGCGTATTTTAAACAAACAATCGGATAAATTTAACCGGCTCAGAAGTTCAATACTATTTTGTACTCTTGAGTGAGCTTTCCAATTTTGTAGCAAGAAGGACCATTTTTAAACTAACTCAGAATTTCATTTCATTTTTGTAATACTCAAATTTGGATGGAGTGTTTAGTTTTGTACGAACCAGAAAAATTTGATTGGATTATTTCCTTAGGTACCAACTGGAAAAAGTGAAGAAGAGCTACTTTAACTAGCTCATTATGTACTGTTTAAAGAAACGAAAATTGACCATTATGTAACTTTTGAACTACTGAAATGTTCTATTTTTGTATCAATCAGAAAAAAACGAAGAAGAGCCATTTTAACAAGTTCATAATTTCGATGTTCTACTTTTTATACCAACGAGAAAAAATGAACTAGCTGAATATTTAAATATACGAAAGAATAAATTTCGGTGACCTAATCAGTTTTGTACTAAGCAGAAAAAAGCGAAGAAAGTAAAATTTAAATAGCTCAGTATTTATAACGAAGGAATAAATTTGAGTGTTCTACAGAAGAAAACGGGAAGGGCCATTTTATTTAATTTTGTAGTACTCAAAATATACAAAGATATAAATTTGTGTGACCCATTCAGTTTTGTACTAAGCAGAAAATTTGTTGGTTTTTGTGCTCTACAAATAAACAGAGGAAAAGCAAAGAGAGACCATTTTATGTGTCTTTTGTAACGAAGAAACAAATTTGAAGGAGGTTCATTTTAACTAACTGAGAATTTCTGTACCTTTTTGTACTATTTAAACAAACGATGGGATAAATTTGAGTGACCTGTTTTTTGTAGTAACCAGAAAAATCGAAGGAGGTCCAATTTAGCTAACTCAGAATTTATGTACCTTTTGTACTAGCCCAATGAACGAAAGAAAAGCAAAAAAAAGTTCTTTTTAACTAGCGCAGAATTTATGTAAGAATAATTTCGATGTTCTACTTTTTATACCAACGAGAAAAAATGAACTAGCTGAATATACGAAAGAATAAATTTAAGTGATCTATTCCATTTTGTACCAAGGAGAAATGCCATTTTTATCTAGCTTAGAATTTCTAGTGCATGTTGTATTATTTAAACAAAACGAAGGGCTAAATTTGAGAAAGCGAACATGAACCATTTTACTCAAATTTGACCATTATGTAACTTTTGAAATACTGAAATGTTCTATTTTTGTATCAATCAGAAAAACCCGAAGAAGGATCATTTTAACAACTTCATAATTTCGATGTTCTACTTTTTATACCAACGAGAAAAAAATGAACTAGCTGAATATACGAAAGAATAAATTTAAGTGACCTATTCAATTTTGTACCAATGAGAAATGTCATTTTTTAACTGGTTCAGAATTTTACTACTCAAATAAACAATGGAATATTGTACCATTTTGGAGTTTTATAATTTGTGTCAACTTCAACAAAGAAAAGGAAAAAGCAAAAAAAGGATCATTTTAACTAGTCTAATAAACGAAGGCATAAATATGAGTGAGCTATTTAATTTTGTAGCAACCAAAGGATTTTCACGAAAGAAGAAAATTGTACTAATCAGAAAAAGCTAAGAATTTCCGTACCTTTTTGTACTATTTAAACAAACGATGGGATAAATTTGAGTGACCTTTTTTTGTACTAACCAGAAAAATCGAACAAGGTACCTTTATACTAGCTCAATGAACGAAAGAACAAATTTGGGTGTTCTACTTTTTTATTTTAACTCGCTGAGTATTTTATACCATTTTGTACTACTCAAATAAACGAAAGAAAAAGCGAAAAAATACCTTTTTAACTAGCGCAGAATTTCTGTAACAAGAAAGAAAGCAAAGATATGCCATATTAACTATTTAAATAAACGAAGGGATAAATTTAAGTGATCTATTCCATTTTGTACCAAGGAGAAATGTCATTTTTATCTAGCTTAGAATTTCTAGTGCATGTTGTATTATGTAAACAAAACGAAGGGCTAAATTTGAGAAAGCGAACATGAACCATTTTACTCAAATTTGGATGAAGTGTTTAGTTTTGTATGAACCAGAAAAAAGTGAAGAAGGACCTTTTTAACTAGTTCAATATTTTTGTATAATTTTGTACTACCCAAATAAACGAAATTTTATTTTTGTACCAATCAGAAGAAAATCAAAGAAGGGTCATTTTAAATAGCCAAGCAGAAAAAAGGAAAGAATTAACACTTTGTACTAATCAAGTAAACGAAGGTATAAATTTATTGAGGTGTCCTATTTCTTTTTTACCAACGAGAACCATTTTTAACTGGCTTAGAATTTTATACCTTTTTGAAAAATTTGTATCAAATCGAAAAAAGCAAGGAAATACCATTTTAAATAGCTCAGCATGTTACAGCTTTTTGTGTTTTTGGTCTACCCAATTTAAACAAACAAAGGAATAAATTTGTGTGACCTATTCACTTTTATAGCAAACAGAAAAAGGCAAGAATAAATTTTGAGTGGCTTAAGCAAAGAAGGTCAATGGTAACTAATCTTTTTGTGCTATTAAATTTGAATGACCTATTGAAGAATGAATAAATTTTGTTTGCAATTAAAAAAGCGGAGAAGGTCTACTTTCTGTACATTTTGTACTACTCAAATAAACAAAGAAATACCATATTCTGCTACTCAAACAAACGACGGAATAAGCTCAGAATTTCTATACCTTTTTGTGTTATTCAAATAAACGAAGGAATAAATTTGTGTGACTTATACCAACCATGAAGGTCCATTATACCATTTTGTATTACGGGTGGTCTATTTCATTTTTGTAACAATCAGAAGAAAACAGCTCAGAATTTTATACCTTTGTGTTGCTACATTTTGTATTATTTTTGTGTCATCCAGAGAACAATTTAAATTGCCTCTCCCGTCACTAAGAAAGGCTCATAAAATATTGAACGTGAGATTTAACAAACCAGAGTTGAGTCATAATTGTGTAGAACAGACTACATAGCAATTTGCGTAACAGCATACTTGACCATTTTGAACCACAGCAGAAGAAGAGATTATATCAAAGTAAGAGAAGTTTTCAAAGTTCCATGTTGCTGCAGTTAGGGTCCTAAGGTACTGCGTATTGCTCAACGATTCAATTATTTTTTAAAACTTTTTTCCTCGTCTAAGGTAAAGTATATGAAACTTCAAATATATATTTTTGCATATATGTATTTTATTATAATGGAATATAAGTTTATGGAGTATATTTGGAAAATAATAGAACATACATCATGATGTTATATTGCCTTGAAAACATGTTATTAAACACGGAAAATGCATAGAATGCTTTTATTGTAGGTATATAAAATTATTTATTTGATTTGTTTTTGCTGAAGAGCAGAAAAATGACTAGCATGGAGATTGTATATGTTTCACCTAGAGAAAAAGAAATGCAGCGTGAAAACGAGAAACCTATGCTTTTAATACAACCGTCTGACCCCGATTTGCCAGATGAATTACGTGATAAAGTGAGAATCATATATCCAACACAAGAAATAGAACAAGTGCATTATTTTAGACGCTACAATAGATATAATGATGAAATACTCCCTGAAAGTGATGATGACAGTGTTTCAAATATTAACTGTTTTGAAGTGGAAGCTAACGAGTGCGAGTGTAGTAGTCAAAGTATTAGTGATACATGTGTTATACAATTATTTAATTCTGTAAATGAACACTGAGCCCACTGTAGCATATGCATTTGATTGTGTAAGAATAGAAGAACTTGAACTGTTAACTGGATCAATTTGTAGTATTGTAATATTACAAACATTGGACTCTGGCAACTGATTTGTCAGGGAGAGGCAATTTAAATTGTTCTCTGGATGACACAAAAATAATACAAAATGTAGCACCACAAAGGTATAAAATTCTGAGCTGTTTTCTTCTGATTGTTACAAAAATGAAATAGACCACCCGTAATACAAAATGGTATAATGGACCTTCATGGTTGGTATAAGTCACACAAATTTATTCCTTCGTTTATTTGAATAACACAAAAAGGTATAGAAATTCTGAGCTTATTCCGTCGTTTGTTTGAGTAGCAGAATATGGTATTTCTTTGTTTATTTGAGTAGTACAAAATGTACAGAAAGTAGACCTTCTCCGCTTTTTTAATTGCAAACAAAATTTATTCATTCTTCAATAGGTCATTCAAATTTAATAGCACAAAAAGATTAGTTACCATTGACCTTCTTTGCTTAAGCCACTCAAAATTTATTCTTGCCTTTTTCTGTTTGCTATAAAAGTGAATAGGTCACACAAATTTATTCCTTTGTTTGTTTAAATTGGGTAGACCAAAAACACAAAAAGCTGTAACATGCTGAGCTATTTAAAATGGTATTTCCTTGCTTTTTTCGATTTGATACAAATTTTTCAAAAAGGTATAAAATTCTAAGCCAGTTAAAAATGGTTCTCGTTGGTAAAAAAGAAATAGGACACCTCAATAAATTTATACCTTCGTTTACTTGATTAGTACAAAGTGTTAATTCTTTCCTTTTTTCTGCTTGGCTATTTAAAATGACCCTTCTTTGATTTTCTTCTGATTGGTACAAAAATAAAATTTCGTTTATTTGGGTAGTACAAAATTATACAGAAATATTGAACTAGTTAAAATGGTCCTTCTTCACTTTTTTCTGGTTCATACAAAACTAAACACTTCATCCAAATTTGAGTAAAATGGTTCATGTTCGCTTTCTCAAATTTAGCCCTTCGTTTTGTTTACATAATACAACATGCACTAGAAATTCTAAGCTAGATAAAAATGACATTTCTCCTTGGTACAAAATGGAATAGATCACTTAAATTTATCCCTTCGTTTATTTAAATAGTTAATATGGCATATCTTTGCTTTCTTTCTTGTTACAGAAATTCTGCGCTAGTTAAAAAGGTATTTTTTCGCTTTTTCTTTCGTTTATTTGAGTAGTACAAAATGGTATAAAATACTCAGCGAGTTAAAATAAAAAAGTAGAACACCCAAATTTGTTCTTTCGTTCATTGAGCTAGTATAAAGGTACCTTGTTCGATTTTTCTGGTTAGTACAAAAAAAAGGTCACTCAAATTTATCCCATCGTTTGTTTAAATAGTACAAAAAGGTACGGAAATTCTTAGCTTTTTCTGATTAGTACAATTTTCTTCTTTCGTGAAAATCCTTTGGTTGCTACAAAATTAAATAGCTCACTCATATTTATGCCTTCGTTTATTAGACTAGTTAAAATGATCCTTTTTTTGCTTTTTCCTTTTCTTTGTTGAAGTTGACACAAATTATAAAACTCCAAAATGGTACAATATTCCATTGTTTATTTGAGTAGTAAAATTCTGAACCAGTTAAAAAATGACATTTCTCATTGGTACAAAATTGAATAGGTCACTTAAATTTATTCTTTCGTATATTCAGCTAGTTCATTTTTTTCTCGTTGGTATAAAAAGTAGAACATCGAAATTATGAAGTTGTTAAAATGATCCTTCTTCGGGTTTTTCTGATTGATACAAAAATAGAACATTTCAGTATTTCAAAAGTTACATAATGGTCAAATTTGAGTAAAATGGTTCATGTTCGCTTTCTCAAATTTAGCCCTTCGTTTTGTTTAAATAATACAACATGCACTAGAAATTCTAAGCTAGATAAAAATGGCATTTCTCCTTGGTACAAAATGGAATAGATCACTTAAATTTATTCTTTCGTATATTCAGCTAGTTCATTTTTTCTCGTTGGTATAAAAAGTAGAACATCGAAATTATTCTTACATAAATTCTGCGATAGTTAAAAAGGACTTTTTTGCTTTTCTTTCGTTCATTGGGCTAGTACAAAAGGTACATAAATTCTGAGTTAGCTAAATTGGACCTCCTTCGATTTTTCTGGTTACTACAAAAAACAGGTCACTCAAATTTATCCCATCGTTTGTTTAAATAGTACAAAAAGGTACAGAAATTCTCAGTTAGTTAAAATGAACCTCCTTCAAATTTGTTTCTTCGTTACAAAAGACACATAAAATGGTCTCTCTTTGCTCTTTCTCTGTTTATTTGTAGAGCACAAAAACCAACAAATTTTCTGCTTAGTACAAAACTGAATGGGTCACACAAATTTATATCTTTGTATATTTTGAGTACTACAAAATTAAATAAAATGGCCCTTCCCGTTTTCTTCTGTAGAACACTCAAATTTATTCCTTCGTTATAAATACTGAGCTATTTAAATTTTACTTTCTTCGCTTTTTTCTGCTTAGTACAAAACTGATTAGGTCACCGAAATTTATTCTTTCGTATATTTAAATATTCAGCTAGTTCATTTTTTCTCGTTGGTATAAAAAGTAGAACATCGAAATTATGAACTTGTTAAAATGGCTCTTCTTCGTTTTTTTCTGATTGATACAAAAATAGAACATTTCAGTAGTTCAAAAGTTACATAATGGTCAATTTTCGTTTCTTTAAACAGTACATAATGAGCTAGTTAAAGTAGCTCTTCTTCACTTTTTCCAGTTGGTACCTAAGGAAATAATCCAATCAAATTTTTCTGGTTCGTACAAAACTAAACACTCCATCCAAATTTGAGTATTACAAAAATGAAATGAAATTCTGAGTTAGTTTAAAAAATGGTCCTTCTTGCTACAAAATTGGAAAGCTCACTCAAGAGTACAAAATAGTATTGAACTTCTGAGCCGGTTAAATTTATCCGATTGTTTGTTTAAAATACGCAATTATTTCTCGTTGATGCAAAATTGAATAGGTCACTCAAATTCACCCCTTCGTTTGTTTAAGTATTAGAACATGGTCTAGAAAAAATGACATTTCTCGTTGGTACAAAATTCAATAGGCCACTAAAATTTATTCCTCCTTCACTTTTTCTGCTTTGTACAAAATTTATCCTTTGCTCCGTTTACAAGCTCTCGATGGTCATTATTTTGGAACTTGCAGTGATTGATGAACTATTACTAAATGTGGAAACACCACCTCAATATTTGGCTCAGTTTTCGAGTCATTAGTTTTTAAGTATGTTGACCTTTGACCTCGATGATCATTATTTTGGAACTTGTAGTAGTTGGTGGTCGATTACTAAATGTGGAAACAGCATCTCAATATGTGGCTCAGTTTTCGTGTTATTAGGTTTTAAGTATGTTAACCTTTGACCTCGATGATCATTATTTTGGAACTTGTAGTACCTGATGACCAATTACCAGATTTGGAAACAGCACCTCAATACTTGGCTCCGTTTTCGAGTTATTGGGTTTTAAGTACTTTGACCTCGATGGTCATTATTTTGGAACTTGTAGTAGTTGGTGGTCGATTACTAAATGTGGAAACAGCATCTCAATATGTGGCTCAGTTTTCGTGTTATTAGGTTTTAAGTATGTTGACCTTTGACCTCGATGATCATTATTTTGAAACTTGTAGTAGTTGATGACCAGTTACTAGATTTGGAAACAGCACCTCAATATGTGGATCCATTTAAGAGTTATTTGGTTTTAAGTATGTTGACCTTTGACCTCGATGGTCATTATTTTGGAACTTGTAGTAGTTGATGACCAGTTACTAGATTTGGAAACAGCACTTCAATATGTGGCTCCGTTTCTGAGTTATTAGGTTTTAAGTATTTTGACCTTTGACCTCGATGGTCACTATTTTGGAACTTGCACTAGTTGATGACCTATTACTAGATTTGGAAACAGCACCTCAATACGTTGCTTCGTTTTCGAGTTATTGGGTTTTAAGTATTTTGACCTTTGACCTCGATGACCACTATTTTGGAACTTGTGGTACCTGATGACCTATTACTCAATGTGGAAACCACCTCAATATGTGGATCCATTTTCGAGTAATTAGGTTTTAAGTATGTTGACCTTTGACCTCGATGGCCACTATTTTGGAACTTGTGGTACCTGATGACCTATTACTCAATGTGGAAACAGCACCTGAGTATGTGGCTCCGTTTTCGAGTTTTGACCTTTGACCTTGATGGTCAGTACTTTTTTGATGACCAATTGCTAAATGTGGAAACCACCTCGATATGTTGTTTCGTTTTCGAGTTTGACCTTTGTTCACGATGGTCAGTAGTTTGAGGACATGCTTATGTCATTTCTGCTATGTTAAAATGTTCAAATATGGGTTGAAAAACGAGTTCACCCTCTAAAAAGTGTTCATAAAAGGGAACGAATCTTATGTATTATCTGCTCTCCTATGTAATTTCATTAGGGGTGGAAAAAAATGGTCATCAAAGAGAATGAATGAATACACCCTCTAAAATGATTATCTGTAGACCGTGGGTGTTCAATTGTAATCTTTGCTCGTTATGTTAAAATAAGGATTGGAATGAGTTAAGTATTCTTATGTCATTTCTGTTATGTTAAAATAGGGGTTGAAAAATATGCTCATAAAAGAGAACGAGTTCACCCCTAAAATGGAGGCCTGCTATGTTATGTAGTCTTCTGCTCTTATATGTGTTCGTAATCTTATGTTACCTACTATGTTAAAATAGTGCTATGTGTTATCTGCTCTTCTATGTGTTATCTGCTATGTTCAGAATAGGGGTTGGAAAATATGCTCATAAAAGGGAACGAGTACACCCTTGCTATGTTATGTGTTCGTAATCTTATATGTTATCTGCTATGTTAAAATAGTGTTATGTGTTATCTTCTCTTCTATGTGTTCGTAATCTTATGTGTTATCTCCTATGTTAAAATAGGGGTTGAAAAATATGCTCATAAAAGGGAATGAATACACCCTTGTTATGTTACGTACTCTTTTGTGTTATCTGTTCTGCTGTGTGTTACGTAGTGTTATGTGTTATCTTCTCTTCTATGTGTTCGTAATCTTATGTGTTATCTCCTATGTTAAAATAGGGGTTGAAAAATATGCTCATAAAAGAGAACGAGTACACCCTTGTTATGTTACGTATTCTTATGTATTATCTGCTCTGCTGTGTGTTACGTAGTGTTATGTGTTATCTTCTCTTCTATGTGTTCGTAATCTTATGTGTTATCTCCTATGTTAAAATAGGGGTTGAAAACGAGTACACCCTTGTTATGTTATGTGTTCGAACCCCTTTGCTATGTTCATTGTCTGCTATGTTGAAAAAGTGCTCATGAAGAGAACGAGTATACCCTTGTTCTGTTATGTGTTCGTAGGGGTTGAAAAATATGCTCATAAAAGGGAATGAGTTCACCCCCTAAAATGTGCTCGTAAAAGAGAATGAATACACCCCCTAAAAAGTGGTCATAAAAGGGAATAAATTCACCCCTAAAATGGAGGTCGTAAAAGACCGTGGGCTCACGGTTCACGATGCTCGATTTCTCGTATCCCCCATATGTCCCCCGGCATAGTGTGTCAGGCGGCACTGGGAAACTCGTTGTCTGCTTCAGGCGGGACCGAGAAAGTGGGTACAGGGTCAGTGGCGCAGAAGCCTCACGTTTATACTACTGCATAATAATAATTGACATGTTTCTACTTACGCATCCACAATGATCCACATTAAAATTTTAGGACATTTGTTTTATAGCAATACAAATAATGACTTCCCCAAAACTATGAAAGAAAATCAATCAGGCCTATATTTGGCGCAACAATACTCTTATCTGAGCAAAATTATGATTACCACAATAGCATTATAGGAATTGTTACAGGAATTAAACAAATAGTTGAAAATAGACTACTAATAATTAATGACAATGAAATATTAAAAAATACGATTCTTTTTTAAAAATGAAACAAGTCAAAGGACATCAGTTTCGTTTGTGGCAGTCGGATAGAAATCATCATCACAATCTCAAATCGGATTATTGGGGGGGGGACAAGATTGTAGGGAACATGTTCCCCTTATGTCCCCGAGATTTGTGCCAGTGACTGAAGGGCCCTGGCACAATCTTTGCGAGTGACGGGGAGTGGTGGCTCTCTTGTCCTACCAGATCGGTGATCGTAATTCTACAGAATGCTTTATATTTATGCCTGTGTCTTTGAGCTCCTTTACGATGAAGATTACAATTACGATGCATTTAGTTGTGATTAAGGCATAACTATTTTAATACTATTATTTACATAACCGGCATGCTTCAAAAATGCGTTGAACTAACCATTTCCGTTTTGTTCTATTTCCTTTATATTAGGGCTCGTACGTTCTGTTCAGAAACTATAGCTTAGTTCAAAATATATATAGTTGGAAATACTTGAATATGCCAGCGTATATCTAAAGCAAATGTAGGGTTGCAAGGGATGAGGAGGAGTGAGAAGGGAAGTATTGCGCATGCGCATTCAACAGAAAGCAGACGAAAACCCCGATGCCTTCAGTAGGCCTGGAAGCCCGAGGAAAATAGCATACGACAGGAGGAAAGACAGAAAATGTGCATCTGAGCGACGCGCATGCGTAGGTTCCTCTTGTCAAAGTAAGTCGAGAGAGTGCGCCAGAAGATTGCAGTGGAAGTAATTGTGATAATTACAAGCAAACAATTTATATATAATGAAATACGTACTTTTTCTTATTAACAGGGGTTGCCGGGCATACCGGCGTTCTCTTACGCTACGCCGCTGGTTTTTACCGCACCAATGACTTCTGCATCGGTTGCAAATCTTCCCCTGAGTGTTGATGGGTGTTTCCAAACCATGTTCGCAGCCTTATTTTCCGGTTCGTGGTGATGAGCTCAAGTTTAATCTACAATAACCATTTAAGATGCCATGTAAGATGGAATACGCTGAACCATGACTTATATGTAAAGTATTGGCGATTTCGTCCACTGTGATTCGTCTATTTTCCATCACCATACCCTCAACGACTTTCAAATTGTCCTCAGCCGTTGATGTCGATGGCCTGCTCTATCTTTACTCGTCACATAAAGAAGTTCTTCCCTATTTGAAACGCTCTATCCATTCGTAGATCTTTCTTCGCGATAAACAGCTGTCACCATACTGCACTTGCATTCGACGAATAATTACCCCAGGTTTAACACTTCCGCAAACAAAAGGCGAATCATGGTGCAGATCGACAATCGAGCTGCAATGTTTAACGGTCTGAAACACTCCAATGACTAACCCGGGAATAAGAGTGACACGTTATTGCAGACGACACTAATTCAGCGCTGGATACTAGCAGTGTTACCAAACCCTAGTGCGAGAAATTGCAACAGTACCTTTACACTTTGACTTTCCCTCGTAAGTGCACGCGAGGTCGCGAGTAAGCATTTGACTACTAGGAAAGTTACATTTATTAACGAAGTTCCACACACTATTTGCATCCGGCCTAAGGCACTTGTAGGCTAGAAAATTAAAAATTACATACATGTCAAGATAAAAGTTTTCAATAAATCTATCAGATACCGTATATTGTGGGTTCGATACCCTGTGGGATGGCATTGAATAAATAGCAGTGGTCCGGATTCCACTCTAGAGTGTATGTCCACCTCTCATATAGCTTCAGTACTGAGCAGGGACGCTAGACTAAACTGAAGGGATCTCGCTAGTAAATAAACAAACAAACATGTAACTGCACATTAATATTTTCCTGCATCCGTGGGTCAAATATTAATAAAATCTCTGCTTGCTGCCACCACTTTTGAAATGATGTCACAAGTGTGATTTTTGCTAGATTTAATGTAAATTTAACGAGGAAAAGTTTGAATAGGTAAGGCATAGAAAAAACAGAACTAAAATTAAGTTATTTGAAATAACGGTCTGGAAACATACTTTCCAGACAACATTTCAGACAGTGATTTTGGGATTAACTGTAGTAAACCTAATGAGGAAATAATTTCTGATTATTACAAAATGAAATTTATGTCATTCATTCACATTGAATACATTAATTTCATTTGACATATTCTTTACCAGCATTTTATGCAACTTGTCACATCAATATCCTTTTTCCGTTTCCACTTTTGATGTTACAAAATACTTCATATGTATGGTATCGATTAGGAAGATGATTGTGTATCAAGTGACGTTGAAAACCCAGGAAATAGGTCAATCTACTTCCTGATGATAACAAAGTTAATATGATAACAAAGTTAATAACCACACAATACAGCTCAGCAACTATGTTTAATTTATAATTAAAATGTATTATTTGAGAATAGCCAGCAGTAGTGCATATCTTTTTACTATCCATGTATTCATTCATTTAAAATCCATTTAATTACGCTAGTTCTTCGCGCGGGAAAAATATGATTTATGGAAAGCATTTAAAAGTCAAATAAAAATATTTTTTCTGCTCTCAGGATATTTGTTGACACACATTCACAACGTCAAGATGGAGTCAATTAATTTCATATTATACCAAAATGGTGGATGTGCCCCAATTCATGCAAACCATTAAGCAAATTGTTTAGTCCATGCTACTTCCTCCAAATCCATTTTACTACAGGTGCCCGAAATTGAGTTCTGCCAAAGTTGATATACCAATTAAATCGTTTTCTTCCGCCCAAAATTCGACGAACCTATCCGTTTTCTGGAAATTTCAAATTTTGCCGTCTCGAAGCTTAGTCACATCGCCTTTTCACATAACATAGGGCACAGCAGTTTCTGAATGTCATTTTAGCTATGCCTTTCACGATGACATTGAGATAACGGAGGTTAGCTAGGATACCTATGCTCTGGAGAATATTACTACCCTTTCGGTAATAATGTATTTAAGTATAATTCTTTTCTCTACCGTTTGCTTACTACGCGCTTCCAATAGAAATAATCCACGTAGTTGATAATACCATTCCTAAAATCCCGCTCTATTTTACTGCCAGCTCATAGTAACTCACGTACAAGCTGGATTCCTAGCTGTCAACCCATATCCTGCCACCAATGGCGTACACAAAAGGGGGTATGGAAAAATATACATTTACTGTATTAAGATACATATATTCCAAAATCATACGTGTCCTGATAGAATATGAGATTAGGTGTTTAGGAAACTCTCGATGAAATTCTGTGTATGTCACTGCCTGTCACTTCCAAACACTATTAAACAGTGACGTCGCCATGTGCAGTTCGCAAGAGCACGTAAACCACCAAATATCGTGCTCTGTTGCTTGTCGTTTCATTTCTACTCTTCGCTTGCTTTACCCCTTGCGTATATGCATTCCATCATCACACCACGTTCACAACAACGCAGCGAGCGTGATAGACTGCTCTGTGTGTAGTATAGAAGGGAATAGCGGGCAGTTGAGGGAGGGGGGACTGTGGTCTCCTGACATTCAAATCAACATTTGCACGAGCAGCGTTGAGAGCTATTGTTGACTTATTTCTCGTAACGTGGCACTTTAAACAGAATCAAAGAATGAACTTCTGCGTTGACAGCTCTTGTTGACTAATTTCCACTAATGTGGCGCTTTAAACAGAAAGAATGAACTGCAATTTAAAATAGAACATAATAGTATATAACTCATTCTTTTAATGTTATCTACATTTCTTTTTATCTCAATTTCTTCTAATGAAAATACACTCATGGAACAAACAAAGTTACGGCTTTCCGAGGTCTTACCAAGGAAAATGGGAGGTTTAGAACCCCTCCTCAGAGATTCATGAACAGAACACAATTAAATTTTAATTTATTTTCAAGACTTTTTTTTTAAATATTTATAATCTCTAATTTTTCTTTAGGTTACTGTTTGCCTGCCTAAAAAAACTAAATGTTTGTAAAAAAAAGAAAGAGAAAAAAGAAAGAAAGAAAAAAGAAAAAAGAAAGAAAAAAAAAGAAAAGAAAAAAAGCGAATAGCTTATCAAAAGATACCGTGTTTTATAGTAACAGTGCTACAATGGTAAAATCTTACCTTCTGTGTTGTGGGAACCTGAAGGAAATTTTGGAACTGATTTATTTTCAACATTCATCTTTAACACATACGAAATAGAAAAAGACAAGTATTGGTATTTGCAGTAGCGTACGTTCAGCTGTAACACTTCTAAAATCCGTGGAAAGGTTTTTTTTTCTTTGGAGGGGGGAGGAACTTACTTCGTAGATCGTACTTTATGCGCAGAAACATTATTCTCTCAAAGTGGCAAAAGTGAAAACGTGTCGTGTGGTGGTATACTGATTGATTTATTATTTCTTGTCCATAATTTCCATCAGCTATGTACTATTAGAATTTTTGGTAGATATACTCTCGACCTTTTTTAAAACTATAGCTTATATCCATCCTTATACCCCAATTACATCTCTCAATTAAAGTAAATATATGCTGAACTATAAAGATATTAAGGTGGGTATACTCCATATACTCTTGCATACTCTCCTGAATAGGTTTGTAGTGTTAGGTTTTTCTAAAATATCTTCTCAATATTAGTGAATCTAAGGCTTGTTCGATACGGAAGTATTTTTCGAAAGATTTCTTGTAAGAAAAATCTTATCATTACTCTATTTTGTAGAAGATTCTGTTGAGTGATTTCAAACTACTTTTAGTGCACTGATAAATTGTAAAAGGTTAGAAAGAAGTTAGAAGATTATCGACCAAAGTTAATTATCATCTGGAGGTGATAACTAAACTGTGTCAAAATTTCAAAGTTAATTTAAAACAATAAATAGCTGATAGATTCTGAAATGAAAATATCATTGTTTTGCTTTTTTCGCGTCTTACATGAAAGGAATTAACAGCGGACCTGAATTGTGTAATATATTTGGGATATCTGATTGAAAAAGTAGACGTATGAGAACTGTAATAAACACATTAAAATTATGCTGTATTTAACTGGTGTGAGCACCAGGGGTGCACCCACAAGGAGAATCTACCAGGTTCGGATCCCCCTCAAAACCTCTTAACTCGAGATTCGCTTGTATATTTTCATAATAATACTATAATTGTTTAGTAGAGAAGTGACTGATGTATTCTAAGATATTATGTTACATTTCATCTGCACTTTCTTTTCTTTTAAAAAATCTAATTCTATATTTTTTCTTAGAATATAGATGGCGGAACTTAACATTAGATTTCTTGGTTGTAGAATTATGTACTCCCATGCGCAAAAAAAAAAAAAAAAAAAAAAAAAAAAAATTGCGCGTATACTGTAACTCACGATTTTTCGCAATTATTTCATTTTCCATATGTTTATGGGTAAATTTGGTTATTAGTAAGTGGAGATAATAGAAAGCAATCCATCTAAGGAGATATTTCCAAAAAATATAATAAAATAATAAAAATATAAGCAAAAAACAAAATTATGTTCGGTTTTGTGTATACTGGCAAATGTTTTCGAGGGAATTTTTGGAGTAGCACAGCACGATTGCAGAGGGAATAACAAGATTAGTAGGAGAAGAACTGAACCAAGGAACTGGAAATTGGAGTAAAATATTGCATTTATTGGCTTAAATCTAGGGTGTAAATTGTCTGCAAAATATAAATTAGCTCCTGTAATCAAGATGTTGTACGGAAATATATAAACAAAGAGAAAAACTATTGTCTTAAGTTTGGAAGTGACATGCTCTATAGCCATGAGCATGTATTTCTTAAGAAAAAAAAAAGGCAACAAAAGGAAATCTATGTGGTCAAGTTGATAGAGTGACGGACTAGTAATTTTTATACTGTTTTGACACCAGATCGAATCCCATCCGGTCCTGTTCAATTTTTTTTCTTTACAAAACATTGTAGAAAGTGTATAATTTTTATGTTAATAAAACTGAAACAATACAATTAGGAAATAACTTTTTGTTTCCTCTGATGACGTATTTATTTAGAATTAGTGTACTATTAGTAATACCGATTGCTTTCAGTTTATGGTGTTGTATAGCTTCCTTTATCATCCTCTTTTCTTGAAAAAAAATTGTCTCCAATAAAGTATGAAAAATATATATAGTCAGAAAAAGACATCTTAGTATCAAACGTGATTTATCGTGATGAAATAAACAAGTTTCCCGTTATTAAAAAAGAAAACTATAGAAAATCATTGAATTTGGTCTTAAGGTTTTTATTATGCTATATATATTCTTTATAAGACTATACTTTATAAGGCAAGATGAGCGATCATACCCTCAAATTTAGCTAGTGAGTGAAAGATGTTTTCGGCACAAATATTTTACAGGTTTAGGTGCATGAAACACCAATACGCCATGGTCTTGACCTTCGTTTATTTCACATTATTATCCGAGATATCATAGCAGGTAAAAAGCAGCATCAATCGGCAAGAAGAACTGCAAGTTGTGGTCTTAGTCTGTTTTTGATGATCCGGACTCGATCGCCTAGCACGCTCGTCTATACCTTGACTCATACGTTTATCATTCAGTGCAGGCACATATCCAGCTTTTCTTTTCGGAGGGGACCCGACACGAATCCTCGTAAGCACGTAATTCTAATGTTTCAAAAATATCAATATCAATAATAATAATAATAATAATAATAATAATAATAATAATAATAATAATAATAATAATAATAATAATAATAATAATAATAATAATAATAATAATCCAACAGTTCTGTATTTCTCTTAAACGTTTCTTACTTGTCATTTATGAACCGGTCAAACTTAATTCTAACTCACACGAAATCAAAAAATATTTTCTAGAGACATGTAAGGAAAACTGTCTGCTACGTATATCACATAACAAAAATAGCAAATGGCAATGAGTGTATCGTTCTAATACAGTAATGTCAGAAACAGACCGGAAACGAAATTGTAATCCCATTTAAAAGTGTTCTATGGCATTACGGTATATTCTTACAAGTAACACTTCCCAAGTGTAACACTCCGATTTTGATAAAATTTGACAGGCAGATACTACACATAAAATAAACGAATACATGTTGTTTATTTTCTGCGGAAAAACTGTTTTACGGGGGCAAAAGCACTCACCCAAAATTTTGAAAGTTGACGCCTGAAAGACAAAAACAAGTGGACCAAAGTGTACGAAATTGTGCACAGATATGGCAGACGTAAAATGAAGGAATACGTGTTTTGTATTTTCCTGGAAAAAACGGTTAGGTGGGACGCAGACCCCTCCAAACCTTTGATCATGAAATATCAAAAGTGCTAGTTACAATATGTCTGATGTGTGTAAAGGACGAAGAATTCCGATGACACTTTGTGTATGGACAATACGCAAAAACTAAACGAATGCCTGTTTTAGGGGACAAAATCCCCCATCCAAAATGATGAAAGTTGACGCCCGAAAGGCAAGAAGAAGTGAACCGAAATGAATGAAATTGTGCACAGATATTGTAGACGAAAAATGAGGGAATATGGGTTCCGTATTTTCCTGAAAAAAAGAAAAACGTTTCGGTGGGACACAGACCCCTCCAAAACTTTGATCGTAAAATATCAAAAGTGCTAATAACAGTATGTCAGAAGTGCTTAAAGGACATGAAGAATTGGAACGACACATTGTGTAGGGACAATACGCAAAATAAATAAATAAATAAATAAATAAATAAATAAATAAATAAAAGAATACGCGTTTATTTTCTGCGAAAAATTGGTTTTAGGGGGCAGAATTCCCCACCCAAAATTTTGAAATCGTGCACAGATATTCTAGACGTAAATTGAGGTAATTATGTTTCGTATTTTCCTGGAAAAAAGCGATTGAGTGGGGCTCGGACCTTCCAAGCTGTTGATTAGGAAATATCAAAAGTGCAAATAAGTATGTATACGTCAGAAGTTCCTAAAGAGTATGGAGAATTGCAACGAAACTTCGTATAGGGACAATTTGCAAAACAATAAATGAAATGTATTTTAATTTGTATGAAAAAACAGTGTTGGGGCCTAGAGCCCCTCCAAAAAAAAGTTAATATTACCGTAAAAGTGCAGGCAGGAGTGGACCGAAGCAAATGAAATTGTGTGTAGATATTGTATAGACTGTATGTAAAATAAGGACTTTCGTGTTTTAAAGATGTCCCTATCAATTTTGGCACATCAACAGCAAACAGGAAATTAATCGGCACGTGTTTTTGTTTATGCGGAAAAACATTGTAAGGGTTAAAGTTGCCTCGTGAAATACTACAAAATACGCTATACTGTTTGTGCTTGTTGTTGATCTGCCAAATTTGAAGAAATCTGATGGAGACACTTGTGAAACACGAGAGGCTTTATTTTTCATATCCAATATCTACAGACAATTTCATTCGCTTCGGTCCAATCCTTCCGACACTCAACGCCTCGGTTCACTCAAAAAGTTTTTTTCTCTTTTCAGGAAAATACGAAGCACGTATTTCCTCATCTTACCTCTACAACATTTGTGAACAATTTCATTCAGTTCGGTATATTTTTTCTTGCCTTTCTTGCGTCAAATTTCAAAATTCATGGGGGGGGGGACCTTTTGTCCTCTAAAACCGTTTTTTCGCAGGAAATAAAAAAGCCGAATTTGTTTATTTTTTGCTTATTGTCCTAACACAAAGTTTTGTTCCAATTCTTCATGTAAATTTAGGCACTTCTGACATACTGTTATTAGCACTTTTGATATTTCATGATCAAAGGTTTGGAGGGATCTGTGCCCCACCTAACCGTTTTTTCCAGGAAAATACAAAACACGTATTCCGTAATTTTATGTCCGCAATATCTGTTCACAATTTCGTTCACTTTGGTCCACTTGTTTTTGCCTTTCGAGCGTCAACTTTCAAATTTTGGGTGAGGGCTTTTGCCCCCTAAAACCGTTTTTCAGCAAAAAAAAATAAAATAAAAATAAAAATAAAAAGCACTTATTTGTTTATTTTATGTATAGCATCTACCTGCCAAATTTTATCAAAACCGGAGTGTTACACTTGGGAAGTGTTACTTGTTAGAATGATAACAACAACGCATTGTCCACAGTTTGGACACTGACTCAAAGTAATCTGACATAAAAAAAAAAAATCAAAAGGGAAAAAGTAGGTTTATTAAAAAGTGCTTGAGGTTTGGTAAGGACAGCTTCCAGGACCTCACGCTGGATACGTCATTGAGTCAATGCATTATATTTGTTTCTTGCAAAGATGATAATTAGATGCGTAATGTGTAAAATTATATCATAGTTTGACTTTTTATAGGTCTTTCCTTAACACATCCATATTATCCGGCGTTCTGCCTGCCTGTTTTATGTCAGATAAGCGAAACTCTACTTTATTTTCAGATAGCATATACACAGGGGCTAGAGGTCTGCACGGGCCGGAATTTTTAGAACGGACCCGGCCCGTCCCCTTTAATTTATAATCTATAGGCATTAGCAGATTAAGGGCGGAGCCAATGGAGCCCAGGGCCCCCAGCTCAGGGGGCTCTTTAAAATCCCTCTGTTTAATACTTACGCTCGCGGTATCGCTAGATTTAAGTCTTTGCATCAGCAGCATTTACCTGTCAATAATGAATGCAATTATTTAATCGTTAATAATGAATTTAACTAAACTAATTATTGTAAACTTGGAGCACATTCAAATATTACAGCATAGTTCTCGGTAGTTCCATAAGTAATTTCAGAGACCACGGTGTTTCAGTGGTAGAGCGTTCACCTTTGGTGCATGGAGTCCTTGGTTCGATCTATGCTCGCGTCAAGTGAACCTTGTGCTGGACAAACACTGCGTGCGTGGGTTTTCTCGAGGTTCTCCCGTTTTATCCCACTTTTTTCATTCCACCATTTCATTCATTTCTTATCATCACTGTCTCCTTTAGCCTATCCGGCATAATCGTGGGACGTAAAACTTAAAAATATCATTTCAAATCATTTCAATCAAAAAACAGTTGCAGGAAGTATGTAATTTCGAATCAAACAAACTACTATATACAATTCTGAGTATATTATTCTTTTATGAAATTCTCGCGAACCTTATTTCTAAATTGAAGGGTAAGAAGACTAAATTCATTCTCTTATTATTATAGATCCATTTCAATTGAAGCAGTTGGAATAGTTGAAAAAAAAATTAAAAAAAAAAAAAAAACATACCCTATATTCCAGTGTGCCTCAATCGGTATAACGCGCCAGACTGGTGTGTCCAGCAAAGTGAACAGTGTGACGCAAACTTTTTCCTATTATTTGCAAGAATATTTGTTGAGTTCCTATTATTTATTATTATTATTTATTATTATTATTATTATTATTATTATTATTATTATTATTATTATTATTATTATTATTATTATTATTATTATTATTATTATTAACGATTTTTCCATGGATCAGCTGTCTGTATACGGTTAAGCAACCATAAGTATCACATTGAAGGAATGAGTGTAATTATTTACTTTAATAGTAATACAAAAGTCTATTTGCTTGTATATTCTACCGGTAATAACTGCATCCGTCTAGAAAGCTAGGACTAACAACAAAGGGATACCAAGTTGTGACCACACACCGCCCCAAATCGTGGGTTCCACAAGTTCTCTTCTACGCCTTAGAACAATAAGGGCTGTAGCGTTCAGGGAGAGAGAGAAACAACTTAATTCCATTGCAGTTATATGCTTATTAAATGTTAACTTATATTTATAAATTATGTAAGTGATCGTATCGTTTTCTGTTTATTATTATTATTATTATTATTATTATTATTATTATTATTATTATACATTTCTTAATACGTTGATTGCCATGCGTATGGAATTCCATACACACGGCTGTCCTGTACAGTAGAGCGTGGTTATTTTCCATACGCAAACAATGTAGATATTCCAAGTTTGTTGTGTTCGTTCTATAGGTGTGTATGTAATTAGATACATATGGCGTAGAAATCAAAATTTAATGTCCATGCCACGTATATGCAAAATCATACACAAAGACATTTATGAACAAAGACATTGAGTTTGAGTTTAACGTCTCGTTCAGCAACGAAGCTATATGAGACGTCGGCCTACTGATTAACGTGGACTCCGAACCACGTGAGCTCTCGCCGGGAATCGATGCCGGGTCTTCCACGCCAAAGGCGCGTACGCTAACCACTAAGGAGCTTATGAACAGAGACATTTATGAGCTAAAACAAAGGCGAAAACAAAGATGTGTGATGTGATTTTGAGTTTATCGTCAATTTAAGCAGCGAGGCTATATGAGACGTGGACCTACTGATTAACGTGAAATCCGAACCACTTGAGCTCCCGCCGGACGAAAACAAAGACCTTTGGAATTGACAATTGTTTGGACATTCCAGTCGAACCTACCTAATATTAACAACGTTTCTACGATAATTTCGTAACATTGTATTATTTCTTTTGTTGATTAGTTTGGTTAGGCTTATTTAAACACTTTCTTCTTTGCACCGACGTGTCACATCTCTTGGATGAAGATACACTAGCTCTCACTGGAAATCTAATCCAGAACCAATGCACTTGCACCATTTGACCACAACAAGGCACATTTAAAAAGAAGTTCCGATTTTGTTCGGAAAATTGTGATTAGGTGTAACATTTAAAAATATATTTAAGAAAGGGTACGGAGTAAACGCACTGTACTTTCTCGCTCGTATTTTTTACACTGACTTATGTTAGGCTGCAACTGTTATTGAAACATTTATTTGGGAAATTGCGAATAAAATAATGTTTTGGAAAACTTTGCTAGAAGAAACTTCAGGCCCAAAAGTAAAGTACCCATTGGTCATATTTCCGTTAGAAATAACTTGATCCATATATTAGAATGATAAAGGATATAATTGTATGTGAACTATAAGCAAAAGCGTCTGAGTAATTTCTGAGAAAATTATGCAAAAAGTCACCCCCAAGAATAAATTATCCCTTGTGGATCTTTTCAGTACAAACGAGCTATGCTATATTGTTAGTGTTTTCATAAAACATTTATTTATGAAATACGAACACAATCGCCTGAGTCGCTCTTGAGAAAATCGCAGGATAAAACTTACTGTCAAGAGTAATATACCATTTCTAGATTTTCCGGATGAGGGAATTATACCATATAGCTAGGTTATTTATGTAACACGTATTTATAAAATATGAACAACAAACATCTCCTGAGTTGTTTTTATGAAGGTCATCGGGAAAAGCTTACCCCCAGAGGTAAACTCTTTTATCTGTAATTTTGACAGTATATCGAGTAATTTTTAAGCAAATCGTCGGGAAAAATTTCACTGTCAAAGTAAACTATCTCTTTTGGATTTTTCTTTTCGGAACAAGCGAGTTACACTATATTGTAAGATTATTACAGAAAATATTTTTACTGAAATTAGAACAAATTTGTCTCAGTTATTACTGAGACAATTGTCCAAAAAAATCAACCCTTGAGAAAACCACTTCTTCTGTATGTTATCGGAATAAACTATTTATGCTCTATGTTAGTTTATTAATGAAATATTTCTTTACGAAATATGAACAAAATTGCCTGAGGCGTTAATGGGAAAACCATCGGGGGAAAACTCACCCTAAGATTAAGCTACTCCTTCGAACGAGTTGTCATATTGTTAGGTAATTAATGATACGTTTATTTATGAAATGTGGTTGAGAAAATTGTGCAAAAAGAACGCATACCATACAGTAAATTACACCATATATATTTTTTCCAGAAAAATTATTCATATGTGGTGGAGATTTGTTAATAAAATATATATTTATCAAAAGTAAATAAAATCGTCACAGCTTTTTTTTTTTTTTTTTGAGAAAATTGAATTATTTTAAATTTTAATCCTTCAGTAAATTACCCTTGCTTTTAGGTGTCGAAGGACATAAAATTCGAAAGATATTGTTATTAAAACGTTATGTCTAGAATTCGGTGCAGATACATTGAACAGTATGGCCTCTATTTGAGTGCGTGTAAAAGCGTGACGAACCGAGAGACAAATAGATGGACAGACATCGAAAAATCATTTTTTTTTCGATATGTAGGAGCCATGTAACTTGAATTTATTGAAATCTGGTATTCGGTTTTTATAACTATCACCACACTTTCTTCTTTCGTCGCTCGAATGTGAAAACGAATAGGCCTACACCGACACGTAATGTGATAATTTGTAATCCCAAAAATTTAATTTGTTATGTTTAATGTGTGATTACTCTAGAAAAAAAAGCTTACGCATGTTACATCATTTTATTATCAGTTTTTCACACTACTGTATAATTCGGTACGATTATAGTTAATATTCATGGCATCTTTTAGAAGCATTCGCGTTCCTCACAAAGAGAGCTGCAAAATTTAGTTTTGTTTAAAGAAAGCACTCTTGATTTTTTTCACACAGACTTGCATTTGTTGCACTTGTGGATATGAAACAAAAGGAGAGACAGAGAGAGTCAATACTTTAAAAAGAAACACACACACAGAAACACTAGAACAGTTTTTTATCTTCATGACAACGAGCTATCGCTGTGATTGTGTTCCTCACGCTGTGTGTAAAGCTGCAGGTTGCTCTTGTTTTGTTTTTTCCTGTTCCTGACTCACAGACACTCGCAGTGAGTTGAAGCTGTGTAAAAACGGAGAGGGAACGGTTAAGCATACCATACCATAAACTAAAAACAATCGCTATTAGTAATAAATAGTAAGCTAATTCTGAATAAATACGTATCAGAAAAACAAAAAGTTATTTTATTATTATATTATTTCGTTTCTTATTAACATAAAAATTATACACTTTCTACAATGTTTTGTAAAGAAAAAAAATTGAACAGGACCGGATGGGATTCGATCTGGTGTCAAAACAGTATAAGAATTACTAATCCGTCACTCTACCCACTTGGCCACACAGTTTTTCTTTTGTTGCCTATCTTTTTCTTAAGAAATAAATGCTCATGGCTATAGAGCATGTCACTTCCAAACTTAAGACAACAGTTTTTCTCTTTGTTTATATATTTCCGTATAACATCTTGCTTACAGAAGCTAATTTATATTTGGCAGACAATTTACACCCTAGATTTAAGCCAATAAATGCAATAATTTACTCCAATTTCCAGTTCCTTGGTTCAGTTCTTCTCCTACTAATCTTGTTATTCTCTCTGCAATCGTGCTGTGCTACTCCAAAAATTCCCTCGAAAACATTATTGCCAGTATACACAAAACAGAACATAATTTTGTTTTTTGCTTATATTTTTTTTATTTTATTATATTTTTTTGGAAATATCTCCTTAGATGGATTGCTTTCTATTATCTCCACCTACTAATAACTGAATTTTACCAATAAACATACGGAAAATGGAATAATTGCGAAAAATTGTGAGTTACAGTATACGCGCCATATTTTTTGCGCATGGGAGTACATCGGATCAATCGTACAAGAATGTAATGTTTTGTAGTATTTGACCCTCCAAACTTTGGATTCATCCAACAAAATTTTCTGAGTACGCGCCTGACAAGTGAGTTAAATATTCTATCACGATTCGTTTGCGTGATCATTTCTATGAAGTCTCATAATAATTTTGTAGAAAAAGAAGTTACATTCGCTCACTTTTGATTGGTTCCATCAGATTTTGGGGTGTTATAATATGCTATATGTCACCATGAGAAGTCCGAAGATTCTAGCAGCTCTGGTGTTTTCAGTGGTTTGGTTGACTTTATGAAATGTAGTGTCATCTTCATTTGCATAGTGACTAGTGTATGTCTTTGGTGGACTGGCCCCAAGTTCAATTCCAGGTGGGATTGCGTCAAACACATTACAGTAATCTCTTTTCTAAACTGTAAATCTCGTCTTCTATAGCCTAACCTCTAACAGAGAACGCAAGTACAAAATAAAAAGTCATGAAGTGTGTGACCGTCTGCCCGGCCACAAAACTATGTTTTTGGACGACCAGTGTATTTCTTTTTAACTTTTATTCATGCAACGAAATTATTATTTTACTCAATTAAAAGCTATTTCTCTTTTGGTGAGAATTTCAACTCGTTCTGTGTATGCAGGTGTTCTTCAGTCGTTCTTATCGCTTCTCACGATAGAACAAAGAAGTTGTTGTTTTTTAATGCAACGCTCATCGTCTCAACAGAGCATTTCGTCGTAGCAAACTTATTTTTTCTTTCTGTAAAATAGTTTCCAACTTATAGTCTTCGTCACCACGACTGTTTTGCATATACGTTTTTCTTAATTACATTTATTAACATTGGGAATATTTTTGGATACGAAGTTGATATTGTGTGTGAATGATATTGTATTTATCGTGTTCTCATGCTTTCGCATTACGTCATCCGTCCTGCCGTGAGAACAAACGTTCATATCCTGCAGGAGTCGTAGGTGGGATGACTCATACACACCGTTACCATTGTTCGCTTCTTTCCACTGAACAATTTTACCTATAACAGCAGTGCATAAAAATCTATAACCATGGGAAGAATTTATTAGTTAAGACTGCTACACTTTTTCAACTATTATTTCAAAGCTTCTTTCCCACGGGATCAAATCAAATGTTGCCAGTATTCTTTATTATAAAATCGATCCATTGGCATTGTCTATGAATGCGGAAAACATTAACATTTTCTTTATTATTTTACATGGTGCATTGCCAACCCTAAGTATCGAAACGGGTTATTCCCAAGTGTGAGCAGAAGCGAGAAGTTAGCAAAGAGAATCCGTTGTAGCAAGAGTGTGAAAAAGTTTGCTGGAGAAAAAGGCAGTGCAATACATCGTATAGAAGGATAGTATGAAGAATTTTTTAGTGCTACATTAATATATATAGGATGTGAAACAAGATAACAAATACCTTCTGGAGATGTAACGTCTTTTAGGAATCAAGATACCTCAATCAGCAGTATTCCCCCCTTTTCCCCTCGTCATTATCACATAGTGAAAATCTTAGCATAATACGAAGAGTGAATATATAGTGCTAGTGATATTCAAACAAGGGCTATGTTTCTAGTGTTCATATAGAGTGTGTGCATATTTACATTTACCATGCAGTGTTAAAAGTTTATTCTTCATTTTGCTTATTCGATTGCCATAGAGCAATTTCTTCTGTTCGAGCATTTAGCTCTGCCAAGTGAGAATCTTGTGTGTTGTTAATATATATATATATATATATATATATATATATATATATATATATATATATATATATATATATATATATATATATATATATTGTTCCGTACCCACATATATCTATACTCAATAAATAGGAATTTACCTAAGTAAATATCACCGTCTTCATTCATGTGTGTGTGAATTCCTGCGAGCAGACGGCTTGCCAGTTACGTGTATGTATGCGTGTGCATACACAAAAGTAAGTATAACACAACCTGAGTCTCAAAAGCATCAACGTGGCTCATGTCAAATCACTGTTCACATTTCAACATTATCAATCTGCGCCCAACAGAGTATGAGCCTGGACCAGGATTGTTATCAGCTGTTTTCTTAGGGAGTTCTTCGTGAGCCAGCATCCAAGGGAAACGGTAGGTAGCAAGTGTCTCGAGAAAACAATGCAAAAGTGCTTGGACAAAGCGTTCGTAATTAAAGGTGCCTCTGCAACTATCATATTAACTTGATACATTGCATGTTTCATTATACTGTTCACAAAACAGCATACATGGCAATTTAAATATACGAGATAGCAGACGTTTGCAGTCTAATGAAGATTCCATATAGTATATTGTGAAATTGATGGCGAGTCTGTAGAAAGAGAATGGCATAAAACAAAATTCGTGAAAATCATGGTAAATAATCCAACGTTGACTTCAGAAACTGAAAGTTGTTTTTAACCATTTTAAAGAATATGAAAGCATTTAAAGGAGTACCGTAGCTCGAAATAGTCTCAGTGCATTAGCTATATTATCAACAGAGAAAAATTGAAAAAAAACTAAACTTCAGGAGAGTTATTGACAAGTTGATTGCCCAGAAGAACATTAGAAGTGATTTCATATACGAATGAAATGAGCATTTATTTATGAATGGGTACTTATTATATATATATATATATATATATATATATATATATATATATATATATATATATATATATATATATATATATATATGGATACTTTCATTGATTTTTGTAGTTTTTCTTATTTAGAATATTGAAACGATTCTAGAATGGAATTTTCTAACTACTGTGAACTACCGAAAAATTATGTCACGAGACGCCACTGCTATTAAAATTAGTATCCATCAATTGCCAAAATTTACGGGTCTTGAAATTACATTCTTTGTCCATGGCAATCCATATTCAAGAGACTTAGGTTCGATTTCCGGTTTAAGCTCATTTGGTTTGGAACCAATGTTAAGCTGTAGGTTCACGTTTCATATGCCTCGTTGCCGAACTGGACGTTGCCGAACCAACCAAGTAACAAGAGGTGCTAAATATTTCCTACTTGCAATGTTGAGTTCTCACTCTTCTGTGACAGCACGGAAAGTGAAGATAACGCAAGATACGTAATTCTGGAGCTCAGAGCTTCTCTGCTTTCTCATTGGGCTTTCTACGAGAACTGGCATCTACCAATGTCTGACAGCTTTAGATATCCGTCTAACACTAACAGTACGTGACGGTGATTACTCTGTATATGCGTTCTCCAGTTCTACGCGTAATTTGGTTAAATGGGAGACTGTTTCCAGCAATCCTGGTAGACCTGGTTCCAAGACCTGTTTGTTCGATTATTCATTCGTTCTAAGTTAAATTAACTTTTGCCTCCTTAGGTCAAGGCAAGTTTGTTTAGCGTCAATTACACATTGGCATTGAGTTTTCACATAAATTAAATGTCATTAAACCAAGATATACGCGTACTTGATGACACTCTCTTCTGTTAAGAAAACTCTCTCTTCATAGAATTTTATCACGTAATGTAACCGCGTTTTACTTCAAGTGGGCAAGTTTTTAAGTTCCTCTGTGGGATTGCCAGATTAAACTAAGAGCAAGCTCAGAGACCAGTGACGTGTAACTGGGAACACAAATTTTAGTTTCCTGGCAGGGGCTTACAAGGTGGTTGGACTGGCAAACGTGCAGGGGCCCACAAGATGAAAGGGCCCATCTGTGACCTGGTCAATTTTGAGGAAGTTGAACTTACCAGAAATTCCTTTATATGTTAACTCGTCTGTCCTCGTGCCCGTCTCAAGAGCTACTTAACGGATCACCATCAATTTTGACCATGATGTAAAGAGTCAAAAACTAGGAATCGAGTTAGCTGATGATGATGATTCATTCACTTGATCTCAAGATAGAAACAATGGATTTTCCCCACGTATTTTTATGGGAGTAATCATGAACAATATCCTTGTTTAATACATTTCCCGCAGTGCTGCGGAGATTAGCGGGTTAGTATAATGCTCAGGATCTAAAATACTAATCTGTCCATCTAATACACACTAGAATGAAACTAAATAACCTTCTACTCGACAAATCTAAAGAATATTTTCTGTTTCCAAATATTCATTCACCTTAAAATACATTTAATTTATTTTCTGGTAAAATGGCTATATTTAAGCCTAAGCTTGGTAAAATTTGACTTCTTAAGGAGCTTGGTTACGAAAACAAAGACCAAACTTCTCCACGTGGTGCACATACTGCGACATTGTTACTTATTATTGTTTTTAATGTTTCTTCTCTTCAAGAAAGCGTTCTTTACCATAAAGAGATTAAAGACAGTATATTGATTTCAATAATGTATGCCATTCTTGTCTTAAATTATGTACCATAAGGAATTCACAACTGCCCTCCACACTGTTCTAGTGCCCAGCGCATGTGTCTCTGTTACACGTGGTCCTGGGTACGATTTCCACTAGGAGAACAAAAACATTTTAATTCACAATTATTCACTTGCATTAATCATCCGTCTTCTTTAGTCTACAGGGCATAATCATGGGACGTTAAACTAAAAAAAAAAAAAAATTCTAGTTATAACATTTGTGTCATAGGTATGGGCAATGAAATAATAATATGTTTATACTTACATTAGCGGATTCCTGTCTTGTGTATGAACAATGACATTTACATGGTGCAGTAATGCAACAGGAGGGGAAACGGAGCTTCTTGTGCCCCGGACGCCGGATTAGGACGGCTCAAAATTGGGCAAATACATGGGGGGTTTGGTTTCGTTGGTCAGGGGGCTCTAAGGAGAGTCCTTGCCCCGGGCGACAACTAGTGTATTTGTGTCGCTGACATGGTGCGCTGGATGAAGCACTAGAAACAATAAAGAAACATATAGTCATTGGAGGCGAAGCAGATAGGGGCGAAGTTGGTAGTGCTTACGAAAATTGGAGCTCGCAACACAGTGGCTGCTTGCATTTTGTAAATCGATTCACTGATTAACATCAGTAGTTAGTTGATGTAGTCGAGTTGTCTCTGGATTAACATCAGTAGTCGAGTTTACCTGGATTCTGGTAAACACAGATGCAGCAGGTATATTTCTTTGTGGAGCACAGCACGACTAACGTTGGAGTCATACATGCTAAGCAAAACCTACCAGTTGTTCGAGACAAACAAAACAGCTGTCATAAAATTATTCAGGGATGGTTTCGCCAAAATTAGATGTATTGGCAATCGTCGCTGATAGATTGTGTCTTAGAAGCAGTTCCAAAATGAGAAATGTAATGTAAGGAGAAGAGGGTAACCCGAGACAGAGTGTAATCAGTTATAATGTAACGGGGTGACCTAGGGGAGAAATTCCCCCGGGACATATCTCCGATCGTCCTCACGTAGGTTAACAATATTTTCGCAGTACTACTTTTACCCCTTCTCCATTGAAAGTCTTCTCCCAGAGGAAATTGTCTGAACCCATTAAAGGTAGGCTATAGATACCTGGCCTAGATGAACTAAAATGTTAAAACATGTAAGTGATTAACATCATGAATGTTGTGTTGGTGTTACTCATAAAGATGAGTTCATTTGTGGAAAATATTGAGAGTGAACTTACATATGTAGTTAATTGTGCTTTATAGCTGTCATTGCAAGAAGTACCTACTGTAAAAACAAATACGAAAAAAAGAGATATAAGAGCAATTTATGTATTTTCCAGACATTTCTACAAACTTTTACGCCTGAAATTATGTTTCCAGGTTTCAGAGTGCATCTAGGACACACTAGGTATACATGTAGCAATAGCAGAATTTGTTATTTTAATGATTGTATAGTGTACCCACTTCACCCCATAGCCTACCCACTTTGCCCCCACTGTTGGGTCGAAGTGGGAAATTAAGCCATGTACTATATGTTAAAAATTCCTATAAATGGACATACTTTCACTTGTGATAATAACCAAATAAACATTGTGTCTGTGATTTTAAAAGAAGTTCCCAATAGACACTACCAAAAGAAGAGTCCAGAACCTCTTTGTGGGAAAGTTGAAGTCACACAAATTTCGGCCATTCCAAACTCTGCTCACATTCTATCATTTGGTCATAATGCTTTCATTATACTAAATGAACAGGTGCATTACTGACTGGTATAGCGAGAAATATTGTGCTATTTTGAACATATTTGATGCATCTGCTTTCTTGGAAAACGCACTCGCAGTTTACATTAATTATTATTATCCTTTCTCTGAAATGTTGATTAGACTTCAAAACAGAGAACTTATTGTAGGAAGTACTTTTAAAGGAGCAGTTCGACTTAGAAATACAATTTTTACAAATTATTTCCATTTGTAGAGTTGGAAATTCTAAAAGGAATTGTGTTTGTTTGATTGCGATACGTCCAGTAGAAAGCAACAGAGAAAAAAATTGTGATGACGTCATCCGTGGTCAAGCTGCGAGAGCAGGATTCCACACACACAGTACCAAACATTTCATATGCCAGTGGTGCGATAGCACGTTGTAAAGACCGATTTCCTTTTCCTGAACTGATTGCAAAGACTTAGAAGTGTCATCTGCACGTAAAAAAATAATAATACCTGATGATGGGCTGCACAAAAGCTTTTGTAATATCATAAAACGCAGTTTTTCCTACAAAGCATAAGTTCGGCGTTTTACAAAAGGAACTAAAAGTTTCGAAACCAATACAATTTAAATAGATGACAGATGAGATTGCTACAACACCTAAGTACCTTTTCTTTAGTCTTGGTTCCGATTTCCAAATATAAGTATGTTCATTTTCATGTTTTGTTGCAATTTTAAATGATAATTCTATTATTTTGTGCTTCAAGGTATCTACAGGAGCGCGGCATATGTGGCAAAAATGAAATAACATTAGTAAAGTTTGCCAGAATACGAAAAATATTATACCGGTTAAATTTGTTTTATTCGCATCGCTCTCCGCGGAACAACCCTCGTCACCCGTTTAATCATCATTGTCACTTCATACAGAAAAATTAAACGATTAATCAATGTCCTGAGGAACACTGTCATCGTCATTGATTCCTTCTACAAGCCGGTATATATCAATTCCCAATTCACATTGTATAGTAGTGTATTTATATTTATTTCTAAAACAGTACCTTCAGAATCACGAGTGACACGGTCGCTATTACCCTCTACTGTCTCGTCTTGACTACAACCGGCAATCGCGTCTTGAACGATTTCTTTTACGTTGGTAATTGGACATACATTGGCGCTTGTTGAATGGCTCGGATTCTAAACCTTTCAATAATATACTTGGAACGGCATTCTTTCTCAGTTTGCGTGTAAATGATTCTCCTAGCGTTAGTTTTTCTTTCAGTAAACTTGACTGCTCGAAGTCGGACTCTTCAAAATGTTTGGAACAAACACACGTGTTTATATTTGTCACAAATTTTTTTTCTATTGATTTCCTTTAGCCGTAATTTATATCGATCTGGTGATTTCTCACGACTTGGAAACGTATAAAAATGTCTCTCATCTTTAATCGCACCCAGAATTACAAACACAACATGTGTTAGGCATTTCTACCTCACTTCACAGACACAGCACACACTAAACTAACACATGTTTTCTACTTCGCACAACACTACATAATTGCTGCTTTCTCCATATACTAATGCTGAAGGTAAAACAACCAACAAAAACGTCCCTAGAAATTCAACACAAAGCAAGACAGCTAACAAGCCCAAAACAATCTATTAAATCCACTTCACTATTCAAGGTTTATCAGCTGCGCACAAGGGAGTGGTTCCTCGCTAGCCCACGAGTGACGTCATCATTTGAGATTCATCAAAAACAAACGCCTATAGAAGCTGAACGAGAAGGCCTATCAAGATTTTAAAAAAATACGTGTCTCTTAATTTTTTACTCTTTCTATTGCACCAAACTTATTTTAACTCGAACTGCTCTTTTAAGTTTCATCTTCACTTCTATTAAATCGTTAAATGAAAATAGTGTTGGTGCCACGCGATAATACAGATGCAACAAGTTTTAAAACCTAGCTTCCTGCTACGATAGAAATATATTTCCTTCTATATACTTATGTGTTACTAACAACAACTGAGTACAACATATATTAGGATAAGATATAAATGTTTTCAATTTTTTAATTATAGATAATTTAATAATAAGTATGAGCTCGAAGATTTAGTTCGTTGGCCCTTAAACCCGTAGAATGGATTTCGGACTCAGACACTCTGGGAAGGCCAGAGATCTGGCAACCCCATTCCTCTAACGTAAAATCGCCTTGTCACACTTCTTGTTTTGGAAATAAATTCGGACCTTATCTAAAACTTCTTGTGTCTCAGTATAACCCGCAAGTGCTAAATTGTCGAAGGACTACTATTAGAAAATGACAGTCTGACAGATGTCTATTTGCTAATATTATGTTTATGAAGATGTTGAAAGGAATTCATTTTTTGTTTCTGTTATCATTATTATTTGAAAAAAGATACTTTGTATTAATTATCTACTTGTTTCTGATTTTACAGATTGCAGACCCTGCAAGGTCCAGGGGTATTACGGCTTACCTTGAGGATATCACAGAAGAGCAAGAGTTAACTACTGCATTACGGACAACAACAACACCACGAACAAAGCATCCTGTTCCTATTCCTTTTGATGAAGAAACTACGTCGAAGCGAACAACTAAAAAGCAAGAAACGACTACTGAAAATCAACCAACGACAAAACAAACAACTGAAAGGCAAACGACCCAAAAAACAGAGTCTAGTTCTGCTAAAACTAGCAGTGCAGTATTCAAATCTACAGCTGTCACTTTTGAAACTCATAAGACCAAAACCACAGTTACCGAAGCAGGCTGGCTACCTATACATCACACAAGAGCTGGAAAGGAAGAAGTATTGTCAACGACTGAAGACATAGTCTCATCAGCAACAGACATAGCAAGTAGTCATAAAATTACTCCAACTACTCCAACGAGTCTGGCTACTGGGTCGTCAACCGAAACAGACAAAATCTTTGGCAAAATAGTTGAAGCTGAAGAATTTTCAACTCCAAACTTATCATCATTAATACCACAAGAAAGTACTCCCTTGGTTTACTTATTGACTAAAACTAGTAGTGCAGAATCCAAATCGACAGCTGTCACTTCTGAAACTCATGAGAACAAAACCACAGTTACCGAAGCAGGCTGGCCACCTACACATCACACAAAAGCTGGAAAGGAAGAAGTTTTGTCAACGACTGAAGACATAGTCTCCTCAGCAACAGACATAGCAAGTAGTCATAAAATTACTGCAACTTCTCCAACGAGTCTGAATACGGGATCTTCAACCGAAACAGACAAAATCTTTGGTAAAATAATTGAAGCTGAAGAATCCTCAACTCCAAACTCATCATTAACTACACCACAAGAAAGTACTCCCTTGGTTTACTCATTGGCTACTAATGATTCACGATACATAGTAAATGTAATAGAATCTACAGCAAGTACTGATTTCTCAGAAAGGTCTACAGATTCCAGTGATTCAACAGGACATGCATCAAGTTCTATTCCAGTTGCATTGGACTCCGAAACATCCCAATCGTCATTTAAATATATAGCTACTACTGATGCTTTGGAAAAGGAAACTCAAAAACCCTCTACAGATTCAAGACCGACATCTCATTCTACTTCCACAGAGCCTGGTGAATATGTCCACTCGGAAGCAGAAGTGATACATGATCCTTCAAGTGACAATGAAACTAAAAGTGGGCGTCTGATTGCTTCAGAAGGTATGTTCTGTTTATGTAGTTATTTGTAGGGCATATTATGTGACTTCAGTAAACTCAAGACGGGTTCTTGTCTGTTTCTACCTATTTGGTGGTGAATTTACGTTAAGGTTATTGTTACAATCAAACTTTATGTACAATATCTTAAATATAATTCCATTTTTTTCTTTTGTCACGTCACGAAAGACGTCATTGCAGGGATATAACAAAAGTCATCCCAAAGCGTAAACCTAAAATATTCATAGACTTACGTAGCTTCCAACTAATGAGGAGCTATTATATTTCAAAAGAGTTGGGCTTTTCTTAGAATGCATATCAACTTTCGTTGCTGCTATTGTCTTTTTAAACAGAACTTTCATTTTTAATTTAGTTAAAATTACCTGTCTCATTTTCAGAATCAATATAAAAAAATCCATGACTCCTAACGACAGCAAACAAGAGCAAGCATATTAATGTATAGTTTTGTTCAAAAATCTTGGCTACCACTTTAGAAAGCGATATTGAAAAATGAAATGAAATTTTTGAGTTTTACGTCCCACGCTTATGCCGGTTAGGCTAAAGGAGACGGTGATGATGAGAGATGGATGAAATGGTGGAATGAAGAAAGTGGGAGGAAACGGGAGAACTCCGAGAAAACCCACGCACACGGTGTTTGTCCACCACAAAGCTCACTTGGCGGGAGCAGGGTTTGAACCCGGAACCCCAAGCACCAGAGGTGAACGCTCTACCACTGAGCCACCGCGACCCCTAGAAAGCGATATTCTGGCAAACTGTACGTTAGTGTTGTCAATGGCTCGAGCGGCTCGGCTCACGGCTCAGTTACCACCGAGCCGAGCCAACATCTCACCCAACTGAGCCGACTCGAGCCCTCGGCTCAATTGGGCAGAACCGAGCCAAGCCGATGGCTCAGGGCTCGAGCCGAGCCAGTTGACATCACTACTGTACGTCGGAAATCCTAATTCTCTGGCTCCAAATGACACTCTCAAACGTCATAAGAAAAATCTACATTCTATTGATTTAATTCCATCTGTAGGCAAGAGTGCAGACTTTTCAAAGAGAGATGAGTAGCCGGATTTTGTGAATAATTACACATTAGAAATAAAATTACCTTTAAGTAGTAAATTTATATAAAACTGGTCTACAAAAAAAAAAAAAAAAAAAAAAAATTCACAAGAACAAGTGTTACTTATTCTAAATGTACTTGTCCTGTTAAATTTAAAAATGAAATCAGAATTTTCCCATCAGGCACGGTTTTCTTGTGACAGTCATTTGTTTTTCCACGTAATGGACCATATTTTCTTAAATCGTCCTTGTGTTTGTAGCGGTATAGCTCAGCTGTTTATTAACATAAGCATATAATGTTGATGTCAGTGGAAGGACAAAGGTTATATCATATATGGAGTTTGTTGTCATCGATTCCATACGAAGGGGAGAGAGTGTTATTAAATTGTGTAAAATTTGGAAATTGTACATTTCCATTGCTCATTTTAACAATAGATTGTCAAAGTAAAGGGAACATCTTATTTTGCAGTTTTCGTTCTTGTTGTACATTAAAGAAAACACAAATACGACCACAGTATAAATATCACTTTTACTTACCTAAGATGTTGTAGGCCTGAATGATGATTTTTGGCTGTATTTAGTTTCCGGGATGTCTTTCTTCAATGTCCAGCAGTAATCGGCTAGCATTCTGGGACTACATTTGCCCTGATACCTCTTCTCCATTGCAGAAATTTGCTGGTGGAATCTCTCACCATGTTCGTTACTTACTGCAACAAGATTTTGCGGGAAAAAATCTAAATGAGAGTCTAAGAAGTGAATCTTTAAAGACATACTGCATCCCATAGCTTAGTACGAATTCACAAGATCATTGACTATTTCACAATAGTTTTCTGCTTTATGTTTTCCAAGGAAACCACGACAGATACCTACGAAGGCTTTCCACGCTTGTCTTCTAAGGGATTCAACAGCTCTGCAAACTTGTCGTATTGAAAGAAGGAATACTTGTTGGGCCAGTAGCGGTGTGATTTGCGGCCCAACAAATATTCCTTCTTTCAGTTTTGCGTCACTGACTTTGGGAAATTTAGATTGCAAATACATGAATGCAGGATAATTTTTGTCAAGTGCTTTTACAAAATTCTTCATAAGGTCCAATTTGATATGCAGCGGTGGTAAGTACACTCGTTCGGGATTCACCAATGGGGTGTGAAACACATTTTTGCTCCCAGGAGTAAGAGAGCCACGTTTAGGCCATTGCTTCTTAATGTAGTGCGACTTCTTATATCTGCTGTCCAATTCACATAAGAAACAGCAACATTTTGTGTGTCCCAGTTGCAAGCCAAGAAGTAAAGCTATGACCTTTAAATCACCACAGATATTCCAGTTATATTTTGTGTACTGGAGTTTATCTAACAACAATTTCAAATTCTGATATGTCTCTTTCATGTCAACTGCATGGGCCACAGGTATTGATGGTAATTCATTGCCATTATGCAGAATCACCGCCTTCAAACTAATTTTCGTGGAGTCTATGAACAATCGCCATTCCTGTGGCTGGTGTTCATGTCCAAGAGCTTCCATAACTGCACTAACATTATTACAGAACACGATACCATCACTTTGTTGAAAAATATTCTTTGAAATCACTATCGCAACTACGATACACGCATATCCTTGTTTCTTTGTGTAATAGATTTCAACCTTTGAGCCTGGAAGCTAGAAGTTCGGCTTGTTGTTTACACAACTGTAAATCCCGAATGAGATCATTGAGGTCTGCTTGAGTTAGTAGGTGGGGTTCTGATGTAGAAGCCTCGAATGGATTATCACTTCTATAAAAAGTTTCTTCCCCAGTATGCACTGCCTCGGAGTCAGAGTCTTCACTTACGGTCACAAAATCTGGACACGTCGACACAGGATACTCATCACTATGTAATACAGGCCTCATGGCAGATGGCAAATTTGGATATGTAACGGTATGTTTAGTTTTATTTTTTGTAATTCCTTTTATGTTTGTTAAACAAAAGTAGCAGTCACTGGAATGGTCTTTTTGTTCCCTTCAGATCATGGGAATTGCAAAAGGCATATGATGTGTGTCCTTTTTCCATCTTGTGAGAAGCCGCACACATATCACACAACATATATTCGGAGCCCATGGCTTATCAAAATCATCCGCTTTGCAGCCAAAGTAAAGCTCGTAACACTTTTTTATAAGTGGCGTAAAATTTCGCCTCGGAGATTTAAACGTTAGTTCACCACAAATGTAGCAGAAATTGTCCGGATGATTCAAACACTTTCTTGGCATTATGCAAGTTCTTTTTAACAACACAAGAAATGAAACAAAGAGCACTCCACTTACACAGAAAGAAAACCTGCGAGGCTCACTACACGATCACGAAGTCTTTCTGCTAAAACAGGTCTGATCTTGATCGACATTTACAGTGTTGTCAAGCCCCAAAAAGCAAACACCTTTGCTCCATTATTTTCCACTTTTTTTATTGCATAACAAAGAAACTTTCAGAAACTCGAATACCTATATACCAAGTGGGTCTCATAAGCTATATAAGTTTATAATTTTATCGTCCGTCGTTGAGGTGCGGCAAGAGGTAAGGGAGGAATTGCGCAATTGAAAAAAATACAATTTTCACAATATTTACCTAAATTCAATTACCTCCACCCCCATAACATTGATGACACAAATCTTGCACTACATGAAAGTTTTATTTTTTGCCAGTAATGTGCCACTTAAATTATCCTTCTTCATTAATAAAACACTGCGCTATGTAGATTCAAACATATGGACATTTCATGAAAATACGTTTCATTTCGTATATAAGGGTTAAAAAACAAGTGAATGTCACAACAAAACGGTGCCTAATGGAAACATTTTGATTGCATTATTGAATTCAGGAGAATAAACTGCTTCAGAATCAGCAATCACTTCTTTTGTGAAAAAAGTCATGTTGACCAGTGTAATTACTATTTTAATTTTCATACTTCTAAAATTAAAGATTAACTATTAATTTTCGTAACGTTTCAATCCTGCTTAGAGATCAGTATGATGTTTTTTGTTCCTTTCTAGACGAATTCAAAATTTGCTTATAATTTTTTTTCTTTCTGTCTTTAAAATAACTCAAGTATAACTTTTGGGATAAGCAGTTATACACTTTATTTTGTCCGTATAAATAGATGCGTTCTTAATTCTAATCAGGTATTTTTTTGTGTAATGTGGGTTCCTATCACCACGGCATGGCGCGTCCTCAGGTTGCGGATCGAGGAGAAGGCCTCTAGATATAGAGGTTAGCTGCGAATATACTGGATAAGCAGTCGCGGACAGACGGCAAGGAGTGGTACTCCAGCATGTGGGTTTGAGTGAAGCTAACAACCTCATCCTGTAAAAAGGTCACTTGTTCAAAAATATTCACAGAAGCCTTGGACCAGGACTGATAACTTGGCACAACCTCAACAAAAGAAAATGGACATGAGATTTGAAACACGGAATGTTAGAAGTCTTTATAGGGTAGGCGCGTTAAAATCCGTAACGAGTGAGTTAGAGAAATACAGGATAGACCTAGTAGAAGTTCAGGAAGTTAGGTGGGAAGGAAATTGAACTGTGGATTCCGGAAATTTTACGTTCTTTTACGGGGAAGGAAATAAAGATCACCTATTAGAAACAGAGCTTTTCGTTCACAAATGAATAATATCAGCAATAAAGCGGTTTGGATTTGTTACTGATAGACTTTCTTTTATTACTCTTAAGGGTCGGTGGTGTGATATTATTGTTTGAAATGTATATGCCCCAACAGAAGATAAGGGTGACGATACAAATGACAGTTTTTACGAAGAAGTGGAACGGATATTTGACCAAATCTCGCGATACCATATGAAAAATGTGTTAGGGGATTTCAATACGAAGGTAGGACGAGAGGATATTTTCAAACCGATTATTGGGAACAAAAATCTGCATAAGGAAAGTAATGACAACGGTGTTAGTCTCATGAAATTTGCAACACCCAAAAACCTTATCGTGAAAAATACATAAGGAAGTTTATCAATACAAATGGACCTCACCAAACGGAAAAGCACACAATCAAATTGATCACGTTTTACTAGATAGAAGAAGACAATGTAGTATAACTGATGTTCAGTCGTTTAGAGGAGCTGATTGTGACACTGATCACTACCTGGTAGCAGCGGTAATAAGAGAGAGATTATCGTTGAATCAAAAAATATTCAATGTCTGAAAACGGAGAGATTTAATTTAAAGAAAATAGAAGAGAGTCAGGTAAGAGAGGAATACCAGGTTGAATAGATTTTCGGTTTTAGAAGATTCGGAATGCATTAGTGTTGAGAGTACTTGAATTTAACATTTCAGGAAAAAAAGAGAGAGAGAGAAGCTGAAATACGTAGGAACAAACCATGGTCCGACCAGGAATGCATTAAACTAGCAGGAAGAGAAAACAGACAAAATTACGTTGGCTACAAAATCCGAATGAAATAACTACACAAAATTTCGTAGACATCAGACCGGAAACTTCTAAAACTTTTAGAACAGATAAATGCGATTTTTTGAAAGCTAAAATTAAAGAACTTGAAGATAGTAGTAAAAATAAAAACATTCGGGACATGTATAAGGGAATCAACGAATTTAAGAAAAGCTCCAACCTTGTGCTTATATATTAAAGAAAGTTGATGGAACAGTTCTCACTGATACAGACAGCATATTAAATAGATGGAAAGATTTCTTTGACGAACATGCAGCCAAAATCTAATGTGCATGGAGAAAGGAAAATACACACCGCAGAACCGTATATTCCAGAACCTAACCGAATAGAAGTAGAAATCGCTATAAAGAAATTAAAGAAACACAAATCTCCGGGTGTAGACGAAATTCCGGCTGAGTTAACTTTAGCTGGAGGCGAAAAATTGCGAAACAAGATACACAAACTCATTCTCCATATCTGGAACAAGGAAGAATTGCCACAAGAGTGGAAAGAATCAATCATTGTTCCAGTTCACAAGAAAGGCGACTAAACTGACTGTAATAATTATTGAGACATTTCTCTTCTGTCCACATCCTATAAAATCCTTTCAAATATTCTATTACCAAGATTGACCCCATACGCAGATGAAATTATTGAAGATTATTAGTGCGAACTTAAACGAAATCGATCAAATATTATCATTCGAAAAATACTCGGAAAGAAGTGGGAATACAATACCCCGGTACATCAACTATTTATTGATTTTAGAAAGACTTACTACTCGGTTAGGAGAGAAACATTGTACAACATTCTTAGACAATTTGGAATACCGGAAAAGCTAATTAGATTAAATAAGATATGTATAAATGAATTCCAATTCAAAGACCGGGTAGGAAAGTTTTTGTCCACGAGCTTTCACGTCGAGAATGACCTGAAATAAGGAGATTCGTTGTCGCCATTATTATTCAACTTTGTCCTGGAGTATTCAAGGAAAATCAAAGCAACCAGGGCCTAAAGTTAAATGGAATTCACGAGGTTATGGCGTATGCTGATGATGTAAATTTAATAGGGAATTATAGGAGAACAATAGAAAGAAATGCAGAGGTTTTATTAAACACTTACAGGGACTAGGGTTTAGAAGTAAATGCAGAGAAAACTAAATACATAGAAGTTCGTCGGGATCGTGATACGGCAAATTATGATGCGTTAAAATATCAAATAATACTTTTGATAAAGTGGATACTTTCAAATATCTAGGATCAATATTAAGAGATGAAAATCATATTCACGAAGAAATTAAATGTCGACTAAAAGCAGGGAACTCGTCTTATTATTCAGTTCAAAATCTCTTGTCGTTGCGAATTCTGTCGAGGAAGTTGAAGCTTAAAAAAATATAAAACGATTATCATGCCTGTTGTTCTGTATGGTTTCGAAAAATGGTCGCTTACTCTGAGGGAAGAACATAAACTGAAAGTATTTGAGAACAAGATACTGAGACGAATATTCGGACCCAAGAGGAACGGGAATGGGGAATGGTGGAAACTTCATAACGAGGAACTAAATAATTTATACTGCTTACCAAACATTGTTAGGATCATCAAGTCTAGAAGACTCAGACGAGCAGGTTATGTAGCTAGGATGGAAGAAAGTAGGAACGCTTTCAAGATCTTAACTGTAAGGCCAATTGGAAAACGACCATCAGGAGGACCTAGGCGCAAATGGGATGACAATATTAAGATAGATCTCGCAGAAATAGGAATATAAAGTAGAAACTGGATCCAGTTGGCTAAGAATAGAAGTCAGTGGAGAGCTTTTGTGAACGCGGCATTGAACCTCTGGGTTGCATAGGACATAGAGTTAGTTAATTATATTTTGCATCATTACCATGATTCTTTTCGAACATTCACGAGAAAATGTACCATTAATAAGGTAATAACTCCGGTTTTCATTCTAGCTGGAAGCACAGAGCCAATTTTGATCACTTACTTTGTTGAGCTGAGCGAAGCGAAGCTCTTATACTCGGGTTAGCCGTTTGGTTGTCCGCGAACTCCTCCTAGACCGTTTGGCCGATCTCAACCAAACTTAGCACGCTGATAGAGTATGTCGTGCTGAGTGACAACATAGGTCGAAATCAAAAATCCGATGTACCATCGAGGAATAATCACCGAAAAACGCTTCCTCCTAGACCGTTTGGCCGATCTCAACCAAACTTAGCACGCTGATAGAGTATGTCGTGCTGAGTGACAACATAGGTCGAAATCAAAAATCCGATGTACCATCGAGGAATAATCACCGAAAAACGCTTACTCCTAGACCGTTTGGCCGATCTCAACCAAACTTAGCACGCTGATAGAGTATGTCGTGCTGAGTGACAACATAGGTCGAAATAAAAAAATCCGATGTACCATCGAGGAATAATCACCGAAAAACGCTTCCTGATTACGTAGTTTAAGCTCGCTCAGCTCATTTCATTGCAATCGGGTATATCCATTGCATTCCTAGTATATCAAGTACTTTAGAGATTAGGACGATTGGGGAATAAGAAACACAGAAGTGAATTCTCTGAGTTCGCTAAGATGCATCACATGCCCTGCAATTAAACATAAATATATATACGAGTAAATAAATACAAATGTAGAAATATAGACTGATAGACATTTCTGAAGTTTGCAAATAGTAGATATGGAATATCCTTGTTACGAAACAGAGATTTGCTTTTGTTTTCTTAGCATCGCAAGGAACGTATTTGTCCCTTAGAATTTATGCACGTGCCTCCGTCTGACACTGATCAAATTTAGGAAGACAACGTTGGATGAAATTCTGAGAAAAAGAGTAAGCTGTTACTAATCACAAAGAACATATTCTCAACTTATGACAATTTGTGTTAGTTGGGATTCTCAGTAATTTGATGTTTCTGTTGTTCACGTAAGTGTGTATGCTAATTTTAACAATAAATAGGGCCTAAACATATTTTCACTGCATTCATGTAAAATATAAAATATTGGTGTTAACATCGCTACGCAATTGCGGACATTGACAACTACCAGAGGCATAAACAAACTACTGAAAGTTCCATTAAACACATGCGCACAATCTACTGACGATTAAAGAAGGCAATTTGTGAACTCTTTTTCACAGTTTCATCCAACGAATTTTCGTTAAATTTGATCAATATTTAATGAGTGTGCACACATGAATTCCTAGAGACAAAAACGACCCTTGAGAAACTAAGAAGATAAAAATAAGTCTAAGATTTTTTAAACATATACAGGCTTGACTGACACATTTCAAACTTGAATATTGCGTAGATGTAATAACACATGTATATTGGTTGGCGGGGTGGAATCCGAAAGAAGAAAGAACGCCACGTTATATATTCATCGCAATGGAGCGTTGGAGCACAGAACATCTCGTTACCTCAATTCATATTTATTACGAAACGTAAGTCTGTGCCAGAAATGCTTTTTTTTTTTTTTTTTTTTTTTTTTTATAGACGAAACTTTAATGTTGGTTGACATGGTAAGGTTCCATATCGGAATACAATATTGGCTTGAGTAAAGAAGTTTGAAGAGTCTGGTAATGTGTTCGATGTGAAACATGGGGCTTCAAGAACACTGCGAAATTCCAGAGAACGTGGAGAGATCAACATTAAAGTTTCGTCTAAAGAAATCGTTGGCAATTGAAAAAAAAATGAAATGAAATCTTTGAGTTTTACGTCTCACGGTTATGCCGGTTAGGCTAAAGGAGACGGTGATGATGAAAAATGAATGAAATGGTAGAATGAAGAAAGTGGGAGGAAATGGGAGAACCCCGAGAAAACCCACGAGCACGGTGTTTATCCACCACAGCCAAGGAGAGGGTCAGGGGGGTCTGGGGGTTTAAGGACCCCCAGAAATTTTTAAACGTTGTAAAAATAAAACCTAAAATTGTCTTTCCAGTTTATATATTGCCAAAAATTTTCCGCGGTAGGACCCTTGGATCAACCAAATTTGTAAGGGTCCTTAAAATATACTTGCGTTCCCAGTTTACAAGTTGCGAAAAATTTTCCGTGATGGGACCCGGATCCCTCGAAACAAAATCCTGGCTACGCCGCTGTCGAAAACATTGTTTGTCGAATTAAATCGTTATTTTTTGCGAAACTAACGATAGTTTTAGCAAAACTAACGTAAACTAACGATATGAATTGGAGTTGAGTTGATTTTAAGTTTAACGTCCCTTTTCAGCAGCGAGGCTATATGAGACGTGGACCTACTAATTAACGTGGAATCCGAACCACATGAGCTCCCGCCGGGAATCGAACCCGGGTCTCCCGCACCAAAGGCGCGTACGCTAACCGCTTAGCCACGGAGGAGCTCTGATATGAATTGGAATTTTATGAGAATTCAATATGGGCGGGATAATTCACAGTTGGCAGGAAACTTTATTTCTAGAATAAAATCGTCATTTTTGCGCTACTAACGATAGTTTTACCAAAACTAGCGTAAACTAACGATAAACTAACGATGGGTAAACGATATGAAAAACTTTTGAAATTCATTTGTGGGTGGGGAACCGTGAAGCCCATTTATTTTTTGAATAAATATTTTATTTTTTCGAAACTAACAATAATTTTAGCAAAACTAACGCAAAATAACGATGTAGATAAGAAAAAGAAAAATTCGTTAGGTGGGCAGGACAACTTCACAGACGTCCTTAAGGGGGCTATAGTCCCGAGCCTCCAGGTGAACAGGAGCGTCCACTCTGATAAAAATCTCAACTGGCTATCTAAAAAGAATTAAGAAGATACCATCATCATCATAAAATAAAATATGATCAAAAATATGAAACATATTCCCTTAACTATTCTACTGTACTTTCACAAAAATGTATTAGTTGAAGTCAGCAGGGGCCACATATTTTTTCTAGCCTCCAAATGGGTTAATCCAGCCCTGGTAATAGTATTGCAATAAAATATCTCCAATTCGTTTGAAAACTATTTTAATATTAAAGAGGTGTCTAAGATTGAGAATTTTTACATATTATTACATGGGGATAGGATTTTTGTTTCGGATAAATGTGTCCAACTTTATGATTTTGATTAGTTTCACGACCTGTTTTTTTTTTTTTTTTTTTTTTTTTTTTTTTTTTTTTTAAACTTAAACTTAGTCATATATTTTCCAGATTCCGAGAATGGCACCTGTTTAACGCCATTCTGCAAGACTCTTGCCAGTAGAATGCTCAGTTATATGAATCATTCTGTCTCTGCATGCGAAGACTTCTACGAGTATTCTTGTGGTGGATTTCGACGAGATAAACATATTTCACCTTACGATTCTCAACAAGAAATCACGCAAAGACTTAGAGGTAAGATTGCAATTTGGTATTTCTTCTCTATATAAATAATTAAATGCTTTGGAAGTTAGAAACACTTAACAATAAATCAATATAATTCAATCCAGTGGTGCAATGATTGATTACGTATACGTGATCTTAGAAATTGGAAAAGTAACTCGTAATGTACTGGTGATATACAAAATGATGGCGCGATTTCATAATTTGATAACAAACTAATTTCTCATCTTACACGTATAAATCTCACAATGTCACAGTTTCCCTTCTTATACTTCCTACGGAACAAATCTCCAAGATGACATCTTAGCATCTCTCTGTGACTGTGAGGTCCGTTTTGAAATCCAGATACGGGATTACTATATAATATGAGTTTCGTGTAAAGTTTGAAAAAAGACGCAAAGCACAAGAATAACATAACTAGGTCATATCCACAGTTTGGAAACTGGATGCTTTTGTATAAAGATAAGAACCATGGTCGCCCTTGTATGTCATATGAAAACATTACAGCGTTTCAGCAAAGATCACGCAAGTCACTAGCTAGAAAAGGGGAAACTGAACATACCGAAAGTGGCAATAGTAATGCTGCTGTATGTTTTAAAGCGTACAAGATATAATTAGTGCAAGTACTGGCACTGAAGATAACTTACTTTTAGGACAAAAGTAATATATATATATATATATATATATATATATATATATATATATATATATATATATATATATATATATATATATATAAGGGATGCAAATAAGCAACAAAATATTTTACCAGCCCAACAAAAAAGCTGCTAGCCCTCATTCCACAATAGAAATCATTTACTTACCTTTGGTATGATATTAAATACTTGTCCGCACCGATGAACCACTCGCCCCGGGCGAGTAGGCGAGTGATTACTTGCATCCTTTATATATATATATATATATATATATATATATATATATATATATATATATATATATATATATACAGTAGCGTACCCAGGAATTTATTTCGGGGGGGGGTCCAAACTAAATATGAAGCTATTTTATATTAAAATTGCTAAAATTGCCCCTAAAATTAGGCTAAATTTTTAAAAAGTCGAAATTTCGGGGGGGGGGGGGTCCGGACCCCCGCTCCCCCCTTCCGTACGTCCCTGTATATATATATATATATATATATATATATATATATATATATATATATATATATATACAGAGTGAGAGAGAGAGAGATAGGTAGATAGATAGATATAGATATAAAAAGATATATGCTCATTTTTACAGAATGGTTTGCTCGGAGCGGGGTTTAAACTTCTAACCCTTTTCGTGTGCAGCTGGGTGAAGGCCCTTACACCAACTGAAAAAGTAAAAAGGTGTGACTTTTACAAGTAGATACCTACAGTTGAAAATAGAGAAAATTGTTCGCTAAGCTACAATTGAAAGTAGAGGAAATGGTTCGTTGTATGCTGTACAATTTCATCGTTGACGGTGATTCTAGTGACCGAAGCAACGTTGCAATAACTTTGTGATTGAACTGTAAATTAACAGTGGTTAAAAGAAATCGTGAAATCACTTTGATAAAAGAAATAAATGTGAAAAAAATGTTAGACGAAAAATAAAAATCATATTACTAAAATGAAATTGCAAGTAGAGATATAATGCAGTTTTTCTAGTCCCGAAGTTTCTTGCATCGATTAATCCGTCAACTCATTTTTATTAATAATATCAACAAGTGAAATGAATTCGAAGTAATGCTGAAATTGTGTGGAAGTTCAAAAAAAAATATCTAGACAATATGGAACGGAGAAATAATATAAATATGGTTAATTCCAAATAATTACAGTATTTTCGAAAAAAGGTAACACTACCGGTAAGTTACACCAATTTAAGCACCAAGCTATTATTTATTTGTTTAAAACTAGGTTGGTTTCTGTGAAAATATATTACATTTCTAAGTGAAATATTTCACGATGATTGGAAAAGGAAAATCATTCAAGGAACGAAATTTTTCAAGAAATAAATAATGTACAGGGTTTTCATAAAATCTGGATGGATTTAATTCGCTTATAATTTACATAAAAATGCTCATATTGAAATCAAATAAAGTGCAAACGGTAGCGGAAGGATTAAATTTTTACCTGTAATCTGCACCAGCTCAGTTCATTCACCACCACACCTCCAACTGGGCGCCATTTACGTCCACACATTTGCGTAGGCGGCGCTGGAATCCCTTACCCTGTTCATTGTTGCAGGCGATATTGGCGGCCTCCCACTTCGAGGACGGTCCAGGACGCTTCCTGTCTCCAAGAACTTAGCATGCCACTTTCGGATTGCACTCTCAGTCGGTGCCGGCTTTTTGAACTCTTTGGTGAACTTTCGACACACCAGAATTGGTGATTTTAGCTTTGCGTACCACAGAACACATTGCGACGCCATCTTTGATACGGTAAAAAAAAATAGTCTTCTTAGAGGAGTTTTTCATTTATTTATTTCTTTAAAAGAAACACACACCAATACAGCTTACAACTTACTTTTAACAATCAACATTGAAACAACAATGGATGGAATTTGGTAAGAAACTGCCCCTTGCCCTCCCTCTCCCTCTCTCAACGTGTTCAGAGTTGCCGCTTATCTAACAGTGTTGCCAACTAAAAATTTAATCCTTCCGCTACCGTTTGCACTTTATTTGATTTCATTATGAGCATTTTAATGAAAATTATAAGCAAATTAAATCCGTCCACACTTTATGAAAACCTTGTATTCTATAGAAACGTCCATATTTCAACGGGTGACACAGGTTACTGTTCTTGCACTAACGAAATTGATGGTTTTAGAAATAGGCGCCGACTATATGGTTGCTCCAGGGCTCGAGCACCCATTGGAATTTTCTCTCTTCTTTTGGCTCATATTGGTAAACACATTTGCAAAAATTAAAATAAAATTTTGAAAAGTTCAATGTTAGAGTTTTGTTCAATACAAAGTTTAGGTGATCGTCGTAAAAATAAAAATAATAAATAAATAAGTAAATTGAAATAAAAATAAAGATCTTTAATACCTTTCATTTCATTACAGTAGCCTGTACTCTCCTGGATCCCACTCCCCTTAGTTTGAAAGTAACTGTTCTATTGAATCTGTTAAAAATAATAGAATACGAGATTCAAGATATGATTTAACTGAGAAGTACCGAAGCGTAGGAACCCACTGAAAAAAAAAATAAAAGTCAGCGTCTATGGTATTGGCATGAGGCAAGGTGTTTCCTCGTGTAGGTGACGTCGCTATCTCAATATTGTTAATTGACTTGTTTTTTCTATGTCTTTACGTACAACAATCTGTCATGCACTCGATTCCTTTTTGGATCAAAAGATACAATATATTGCAATGAAAAATTTTCTTGCAGGCCTTATATCTGAAGAACTACATATAGTGTAGCCAAACACAAACTCTCACTTAACTCAGTATTATGCCCTTATTCCGTAGAAAATGCGAAAACTCGATTTAGGGGCCGTTCAAAAATTTTGTGTGGCCCCTGATCTAAAAGCTAATTATTGGGCAAAATCGCAATCTTTTGATGCATTTTTTTGGATCATTTCTAAAATTTTTGACCAAGATCGCAATCTTTTGATCCATTTTTGATCATTCCTGAAATTATTGTATGTGATGTCAAAAGCAGTGAGAATCTGCTTCCTGAAAACATATAAACAGACTATATTGGATTTGGAGTCAATATTTGTAAATGACATAAATCGAGGTAAACGTTTGAAAAACACCATAAATACCCATAAATTGATACAAAATGTACTACAGCGTTATGTTATACTTGGATAAAAACAAAAAAAATGAATCATAAACTAACAAATTCTATAAATGTAACGTTAATAGTAGTAGCCACTTTAAGAAAGTAATAGTAGTACTCACGCTACTGTTCTGCATATAATGTCTAGCAGGGCAATTTGGGTGTAAATGATTTCGTGCATCACCACAGTCACTGTTAGAATATTACACACTAGATAAAAGCATCACTCGGGAATAGAGATGACTGCCTTCTATAATATTTTACCTGAAGTCTATGAAAAGAACAGGCACTATGGGAAAGATGGATCAACTCCGTTTCTCTGTCTTCTTGAAGTGATGACTGGTGTCTTACTTCTTGTCGTTTCTGGAATGTGCGGCATCTTATTATGGTATCATCCTGGTGTAGAACTCAGGAACTTGAAGTAGGTTTTCTTGACGGGTAGTGCAAATTTACTGGTACTAAGCCTTTGTCATAATAACGAAATTGACTAAAACAGGTAAATTACGTGAAGTCCGTGATTAGGGAACGATGCTTGTGCTTCTGTTTGTGGTCTTCTGAAAACTCTTCTAATTTTTTCTAGCAAAACTTTTATTAAATTTGGAAACGTCTTCTCAAACTTTCTTCTGATCATCTTGTAATATCTAATGAGAAACGTTGAATTTGGTACTGTGGTGCTGAAATTTATGGGATATATGAAGACAAGGCTCTGTTAACTAAAGTCAGAAATCCAATTTGCTTGCGTATTATTCATTCCCGAAGATTAAGCTTAACGGCAGTTTGCAAAATATCCTGTATTAGGGCTAATTTCGATCTTGGGTTCTCATTGAATCAGCATATGGTTAAATCTGTGCTATTTTTATTTTTATTTTAAACTAGCAGCGTTCACCCCGCTTCGCTGGGGTCACCCCGGAACGCAATAAACTTTGTTACTTAGATATTTTTTACTTTTTCGCTTTCAAGTGATATGATAAAAACCATAGAAGATTGCAGTAAATGTTAACATTATATCGCCTGTCATTTATGTTAACCCGCCGAGTGACACGGTCATGTGGGTTGCATATAAATACGGTTAGATTTAGCTATGATGAGCTAACAAAGGATTTCTACGTTATGTACACTTGAATGGTCAATTATCTCAAGACACTGGTAATTGAAAATTAAAGTGATATGATAAAAACCATCTAGGGTCCAAATCTTAATAACCCCCCAAAAATGAAAGAAATTGGTTCAGCCGTATTAGCGTGATGAGCTAACAAAGGATTTGTACGTTCTCTTTTATATATATAGATTATATTATATTATATTATACTAGCAGCGTTCACCCCGCTTCGCTGGGGTCACCCCGGAACGCAATAAACTTTGTTACTTAGATAATTTTTACTTTTTCGGTTTCAAGTGATATGATAAAAACCATAGAAGATTGCAGTAAATGTTAACATTATATCGCCTGTCATTTATGTTAACCCGCCGAGTGACACGGTCATGTGGGTTGCATATAAATACGGTTAGATTTAGCTATGATGAGCTAACAAAGGATTTCTACGTTATGGACACTTGAATGGTCAATTATCTCAAGACACTGGTAATTGAAAATTAAAGTGATATGATAAAAACCATCTAGGGTCCAAATCTTAATAACCCCCCAAAAATGAAAGAAATTGGTTCAGCCGTATTAGCGTGATGAGCTAACAAAGGATTTGTACGTTCTCTTTTATATATATAGACTAGCATATATTACCCGCTTCGCTGGGTTGAAATGAAAATTTAAATGCACAACTCCATATCTCATGTGTTTAATACCCGTGAAATATGCTTGCAGTAAATGTTAACATTATATCGCCTGTCATTTATGTTAACCCGCCGAGTGACACGGTCATGCGGGTTGCATATAAATACGTTTATTTTTATACCTATGATGAACTAAGAAAGGATTTGTACGTTATGGACACTTGAATGGTCCATTATCTCAAGACACTGGTAATTAAAAATTAAAGTGATATGATAAAAACCATCTAGGGTCCAAATCCTAATAACCCCCCAAAAATGAAAGAAATTGGTTCAGCCGTATTAGCGTGATGAGCTAACAAAGGATTTGTGCGTTCTCTTTTATATAATAGACTAGCAGCGTTCACCCCGCTTCGCTGCGGTCACCCCGGAACGCAATAAACTTTGTTACTTAGATAATTTTTACTTTTTCGCTTTCAAATTGCAGTAAATGTTAACATTATAGCGCCTGTCATTTATGTTAACCCGCCGAGTGACACGGTCATGCGGGTTGCATATAAATACGTTTATTTTTATACCTATGATGAACTAAGAAAGGATTTGTACGTTATGGACACTTGAATGGTCAATTATCTCAAGACACTGGTAATTAAAAATTAAAGTGATATGATAAAAACCATCTAGGGTCCAAATCCTAATAACCCCCCAAAAATGAAAGAAATTGGTTCAGCCGTATTAGCGTGATGAGCTAACAAAGGATTTGTGCGTTCTCTTTTATATAATAGATAAGAGGTACAAAGTACAAAAATATTCATGAATTATTCGTTTCCTTGTTTCTACCTGTTAGATGTTTGTTTGCTATGCTTCTAATTCAATAAAGCTTATTAATACCGTCTTTACTTGGGTAATAGTCTCACTTTTTGTACAAATTTTTTAATGTGAAAATCCAACTGCGATTATTACGCGAGGAAAACTGCCATTCAATTATCGCTATGATCAAAATAATTTCGAATTTTGATACATACAGCATTGTGTCAACATAAAATGGAGGGTGGAAGTAGGTTACTTGATCTCTGTTGACAGATGTGTCATGATATTACGTATAGTAAACACGAAAAGTTCTTTAGCTCGGATTCGCACAAGATAAACAATTTCGATGGAAGTCTCGTTCAAAAAGACAAAAATCCCGTAGACTGCGACTTTTATGCGGGGAAATTTTTTGGCGAATATTTTTTCTTTAAACTTAGGGTGCGACTATTATGCGAAGGCGACTATTATGCGAGTAAACATGGTAGAAAACCTATATTTTTATAATATTTTTTATATTTTTCATTCATCTGGCTTCTGAACTCATTATTTTTTCTTATTTTACAATTTCATCTACTAAAGAATATACTTCCTAAGCGATTCGTACGACCGATCTTTGGTTTTATCATCTAATTATCTTCACTTAACTCTCAATTGCGGCCGAGTGAGTGTTCTCATTTTGGTTTGCAGATTCATGTATAGAGACCGTTAACGAGATTTGGAATTCACATGTTTCGATGGATAATTCTATAGTTTACTTCATAAACATACAATATAGTATACTGAAACCAATCCAATCTGTATGAGTATATAATAATTTCATGACAGAAAAGGACTTGATCAAATATTCCGTGTGTATACTTCAATTTATGATGATCTTATTCTCCGGAGTGAAATCTCAATGTGAGAGGGTTGGCTACTAAAATTCGTTACAGCTCTGACAACTTCTTTCACAATGTTAGCAGTGGAAGGAAGTTTGGCCATATTTAAGTTTTGATTTTAATTTCGTTCTTTCATTGTAATGAATTTTGAACAAAAATATTCAAAATGTATTTGCCAGTAAGATTTCCTTCTGTCCAAATATTCAAAAATTCAGAATTGTTGTTACAATTGCATATGACATAAATAACCAGTTAATTTTTAATACGAGACATTCCAGGAAATAAGGGCGATTTTTCATATTTATAACTTTCTTCATAACGGCGAAAACAACTAAACGTTCCTGTATCAACTAGTTATTATTATTGTTATTATGGTAAAGAAGGGTGAACTCCACATAATTTACCTACATGTAAGTCTGGTTGCTGACAAATATCACTTTGAGTGAATAAAAAAAAAAAAATACCCGATGTTGAATTCGTCTTTAGTACCTGGAACACTTCATACGTTGTCTAAGAAGTGCTAAGAAGGAAACTTACTGACAAGGCAGGGTATCCGGGTGTAACACGCCGATTGCGATAACATTGCACAGGCATAGAGAAAATCGAAAAAGAAGCGACACGTTTTATATATATATATATATATATATATATATATATATATATATATAGGCCAACAACCGCATTGAAAGGGTCAAATAGGGGCATAAAAACGGGGTCAAACTGAGATTAAGTGGAATATAGCGAGAATGAGAAGAGATAACAGAAAAGATTCAATATACGAAATGCTACACATAGTCAACGCAAGGCAATGAGGTAGAATGCACCCATACGAAAAAAGCAGAACATTCGGAAATGGACCAATCACGTGTACAACATTGTCAAAATGTGTTACTGAAATGAGTGAAGAGGGTGGCAAGGAGCAGGAAGAAGAGAAGAAACGAAAACGGGAAAATACTTGTTTTTGCTTTGGGTCCATACGTCGTCTGTATACCAAAGAGACGCAGATTCACCTCAATGCACAAAGATGGGAGAACACGCAGGAAGGATGCAAATGCCACTCGTATAGACAGCTGGCGAGACAATACTGCGCAGTGAGTTGCATATATCGCGTAATAGGAACAACGATGAAATGCACGTTGCAAACGAAAATGCGTTGATTTAATTTGATTTTGATTTTAACGTTTAACGTTCCTTTCACCAGCGAGGCTATATGAAACGGGACCTACTGATTAACGTGAAATCCGAACCACATGAGATCCTGCTGGAATCCAATACAGGTATCCCACATCAAAGGCGAGTACGCTAACGAAAATGTGTGTAGGCAGTAATAACACAAAAACAAAGTGTTACAATTGTTGTTATGTTGTATGTACACTCATATCCAAAATTATTGTCGCATGTCTATAAATATGTTGTTGTAGGAATACTATTTTGATAACGAATTCGCCCGGTATTTCTTACAATGTTAGTATGTGTACCGGTATAATCGGCAAAGACATGTATGATGTAAATTTCATGTCAAAAGAGCAGTAAATAAGAACAATAAAAGGAAAATAAAACTTTCTTGTCCATTTAGCAACATTTTGTTTTACTCATTCTAATTTTCGTATTTATAATTCTTTTCCTATGAAATTTACCACAAATATACATTTCCCGATTATACACACAGTATCAGTATTAAAAGTACCTTGCAAAGTTATTATCAAATTATATTCTTACAAGAAGATAGTTATAGATATGCGACAATCATTTTGGACATGAGTGTACATATATACGTGTATTTTCGTAGTGATGTAATGTTGATACTCGTGCGTGGTACTGATATTACTATTGCTGTTTATCTTACGTATGTGGACCACCTGCTATTACATTCAACAGTGCTATGCATTTTTGTTCCCATTATGTGATATATGCAACCCACTGCGCACTAACTGTCTCGCCGGCTGCCTATAGGAAGGGCATTTGCATCCTTCCTGCGTGTTCTCCAATCTTCGTGAATTGAGATGAGTCTGCGTCTTTTTTGCATACGGGTAGGGATGGTATCGAGACGATTGTACAGTCTCGGTCTCGTCTCGGTTTAAAAATAGCTGTCTCGGTCTCGTCTCGAGTCAAAAATCGTCGTCTCGGTCTCGGTCTCGTCTCGGTCAACAAATGCTTGTCTCGATCTCGGTCTCGGTCTCGAGGGCCAAATCTCGGTCTCGTCTCGAAAGTCTCGAAATAAATAGGTGAAATTAAAATTGTAAAAGTATTATTATTGAAAAGTCTGTCGTTTCTGCTTCTTATTTTTGGCCTTATTCTTGACTTAGAATTATAGTATAGTGTACTTCTTCAGAGCTAATTTGCTAGCGCTGATGCCTTCCATGCGTATGTTCCAGTTTCAATCATCAGTGGGTACATCAAATCTGGGATAAAATTCTAATAGTAACCCATATTTCACTTTCATCAAAAGACTTACTCATATGGCCTCAGTACTGCCTATAGAATTAAACTCTATTAAATTAACTTCAGTACTATACAGTAGTTTATTTCCTTCCTTAGAATAAGAATTGTTCAATACATTCTAACGGATAACGCAACACATAGCAGCATGAATGTATTTAATAGTACCGAAATTGAAATTTTACAATTTCTCATTTATTATCCAATACATTCTGTTTTGACTGTCATTTTAAAAACATAATATAACGTTCATTATCTGAACAAATAGGGTAAATTATTACTATAATATATTTTGTTTAAAATTGATCAAATGCTTTATTACCGTTTCACATCTACGTGTTTAATTGACACCTTATAACACAAAATTCCTGAACTTTGTGGTGGGAGCTACGGCACTCATCTTTCCTATGTGTGGCCTCGGGTTGCATCACGAAACAAGTTAGATTCAAAGTCAGATGTTTCGCATAGTTCGCTTCTAAATTTAAGTACATTCTGTTTCTTACACAAGTTCCTAAAGTTGTAATGCATTATACGTATATCCACTGCCGTAACATAGATTAAGCTTATTCCTGAGCTCTTAGCGGTGCATACGATCTTTATTCGAGAAAACCTATCGTGCGTTCATTACGTTGAAATTTTATATTGATTGAAAATTACTTGCGAAACATGAACATACATATTATATAAGTATATAGGTAATTCGAGCTAGCTGTATCTTTTTTCTCTCTCTCGCCAAAACAAGTGATTCTTAACTTTCTAGTTTTCTTTTGTATTCATTTTCGTAGTTTTGCAGCAACATGAAGTATTAAATAGTCAAATTTTGGATCCAATTTTACCCTACCTTACCTAGTAAATTTATACAGTATACAGTAGACTATGTAAAGTCACTTTTTGGTCAAATTGAGTTAGAATACTTTTTTTTAAATAGACTATGTTCTTTCTAGTGGTGTAATAATGTAAGTCTAAAGCCATCTTACTACTTTGTAACTACTTAGTATAGTTTGAAAAACAGTATTATAAATCTTAGTTAAGGAACTGGTTTTTCGCTTCTCCTGTAAAATTACGAAATTATGACTTGGTTTAGTTTACCTCTGAGGTCTCGATATAAAATCATCACCATCATCATAATCAAGCATTATCAATCCACTGCTGGATGAAGTCTTCCCAAGTATTTCTACAACTATCTATCTTCGGTAATTCTTTTCCAGGTTACTCCCCACTGGTTCCTGATTTTGTCACAATTTCTTGTATGCGGACATTTCCTATGCTGTTTTTGTCACGTGGTATCCAATCTAAAATTGTTTTCGTCTATCGATCATAATTTTGTCTTGCAATATGTCCATCACATTTTCCGGTCTATTTTAAACATTATTTCATTAGTACCAGTCATTAGTTGCGATACAAATAGTTCATATCCTCTACTTTTGGAGCACAGACACGCTGCTTTTTGATCTTCGGATCTGGCAACACTGACTCAATTATTTAAATCAACAAAATGTAAGGACCCCCATTTGCTGTAATGGCTAGTACGCTTGATTTTGGTTCGCATGGTCCCGAGTTCGATTCCCGGTGGCGGTAATGTTCAACGACCGAAGTTTTTCAGATTCCACTATGATCAGCAACCCCACGTCTCCTTTAGCCGCCCTAGCATAATCGTGAGACGTTAAACTAACTGTGTATTACTAACAATGTGTATTACTAACTGTAAGTCTGAATAATTGCATATAGCTATATGGTATGGATCGAGTTTGAGGTGGTCGGTGGTCAAACTATAACAAATGAAATGCAGTTAGGGTGTAATTAAAATTTTAATAAAGCAGTTTTTTAATCTAAAAAATAAACCAAGGAAAACAACTAGTGCTACTGATAAGTTGTCAGTTACGTTTAATTTTAGTTACAATTTGCTTTTACATGTATTGCTGGAACGAAAACTTTGACATTAACATTATAAGTAGCCCAAAGACTATGAAAAACATCGTGTTTTGAAAACATTATTGCACCATAAAACAAATTACGAGTAATTTTAAAATATTTTGCATTTTAGCTACGTTATTTGCACTATATTTATAATAATATTTAGCAATTTATTTAAGTTCGCAACATTGCTTAAAATAATGTAACTGCGACTTGTTGTAATTAAAACTATTGAACACTAATGTTATAATGTTCCTGCCATTTGAGTTATTAGAGATCTCCAAAATGTTTATGTTAGTGATACTGTATTGTCCTTTGTTACACTGAATAATATATGTGCTTTTGTGGTTTAATTTAATATCTAAATTAGAAATATGTAGAGCTCTTTCGTGGCTAAGCAGTTAGCCTATGGCGTGAGAGACCCGGGTTAGATTCCCGGCGGGAGCTCATGTGGTTTAGATCCAACATTAATCCGTAGGTTCAGTCTCATATAACCTCGCTGCTGAAAGAGGCGTTAAAATCAATTTAAAATTATATGAATTTTTTGAGTTTTACGTCCCACGCTTATGCCGGTTAGGCTAAAGGAGACTGTGATGATGAGAGATGAATGAAATGGTGGAATGAAGAAAGTGGGAGGAAACGGGAGAACCACGAGAAAACCCACGCACTAAACTAAATTAACTGAACAGAAATATGTAATATCAAACGTAGTGCAATTTGAGAAATTACAACTTTAAGTTGCGTTGGCAACATTGCTTGTTTATCTAGTGGTATTGCAGAGTATCTAGAAGAATTTCTCCTTCCATATTTTACACAGCATGTTAAAAAAATCATTATTTTTAATATATAGGACTATTATATATAACTAGATGAAATACCCATTTTTCGCATGGGACCAGTATTTCGAAGTCAAGGCCTGTGGAAGTATCACTATCTCAGCAACCGCGAAAACTATGTATTTGACACTAATATCGGTCATTTTGTATTATTTTTACATGTCTCGGTACCTCCTCCCCAGCAGGTGAACCCCGGCCCGCATGCACTTTTAGCTGAATTTGAAAGTCATCGCTAATGGAAGGGACACCATTGATCTCAGCGATCGCAAAAACTATACATTTGACACTAAAATCGGCCATTTTGGATTACTTTTACATGTCTCGGTATCCCTCTTGTGAACTCCGGCCCGCAGCTGAATGGGGTGAATTTGGAGATTAATGTGATCGGAGTTTCACCATTGATCTCAGAAAACGCGGAAACTATTTGACCCTAATATCGGTCATTTTGTATTATTTTTACGTCTCGGTACTCCCCTCCCCCGCAAGTGAACCACGGCCGCATGCACTGGTAGCTGACTTTGAAAGTCATCGCTAATGGAAGTATCATCATTGATCTCAGCGACTGCGAAAACTATGTATTCGACACTAATATTGGTCATTTTCTACTACTTTTACATGTCCCGGTAAACGCCCCTCCAGATTCAATTTTTTTTTTTTTTTTTTTTTAAAAAAAGCTTCTTCTTGGTCTGAGGCCTGGGACATGATACTTGTCACCCAAATTTCGTAACTCTTGGACTCTCGTCTGGTTCCCAGGTCGCACACAGGCAATCAGAAAGACAGGCACGCAGACACAGACAAACAAAATCTCCTTTTACTTACATTAGATATGATATACAGGCGAGGATCCAAGGGGATCCAGCTATACACTGTATAAAATGGGCTTCAATCCTACTTCTTTCTTTACACTGGATAAAATGTCAAACTATGGTTTAGCCCCTCCCTCGATGATATCCTGGATCCTCTGGTATATATATATATGTTGAGAGAGAGAGAGAGAGAGACAGAGTTGACTATACACATCAGCAGTGGATTTTGTTTCGGGAGAGGCTTGAGAACGAGTAAGAAATATTTGTGATGTACGTGCAATGCGAAAAAATGATCACAAATCTATTTCAGGAGGGGCTTCAGTCCGTTAGCCATCCCCTAAATACGCCACTGAACATTAGTCAACTGTTCCCATATTACCTAATACAGCAACGAAAGAAATTTTGAGTAAAGGTCAATCTTAATAGTTGTCTATATCAATATTCGAGACGAGACCGAGACTTTCGAGACTGACCTAAGTCTCGTCTCGATTTACAGACGGTCTCGTCTCGGTATATAAAAGGCCGTCTCGGTCTCGTCTCGGTATATAAAAGGCCGTCTCGGTCTCGGTCTCGGTACCATCCCTACATACGGGCGACGTATGGACCCAAAGCAAAAACACGTGTTTTCCGTTTTCGTTTCTTCTTTTTCCTGCTTCTTGCCACCCCTTCACTCATTTCAGTAAAACATTTTGACAATATTGTACACGTGATTGGTCCATTTCCGGATGTTCTGCTTTGTTCGCATTGGTGCATTCTACCTCATTGCCTTGCGTTGATTATGTGTAGTATTTCGTACATTTAACCTTTTCGGTTATTTCTTCTCATTCTCGCTATATTCCACATAATCACATTTTGACCCCATTTTTATGCCTCTATTTGACCCTTTCAATGCGATTGTTGGCTGATATATATATATGGCACTGAACCTCCGGGTTCCATAGGCCATAGAGTTAGTTTTAGTTATATATATATACACAGGGTGGGCCATTTTAATTAATCCACGGAAATATCTGAAAAATGATAAAACATACAAGAAATTTTTGAAGTACACATTATATATTGCTAAGGGGGAAAACCAATTCCGCCAAAAGTACCCCTCCCCGCCCCCCGTAAATGGGGGTAACGGGGGTAACTTTGAAATGTCAAATGGGAACATGGGTCGAGTAATACCTCGTTCGAAAGGTCTTGGAAAGCTAAGTAACGCTGTACCATGAGATGTTTCATATTGTGCGCCATGATCTGGTTCGGAAACTCCAGTACCCGTAGTATGAAAACCATGGAAGGTAAATGAATGGAACAAAATTGAAATACGTAAATATCATAGGGCATATCGAATGATATAATCCCTGTGATCCCAGTGGCCTTTCTGAAGGGGTCTTGTGGGCTAACTTCAAAATTACAATGTCCGACCGGACAACGGTTCGGGCGTACGCTTGACCTACCCAATGCTATTTGGAAGGCAGACTTCATGCATAGAGAATTGGTGCACTAAGTTAACGCGGATGGCCACAATTACATTTTGATTAACTATTAGCATTCATGTCATATTGTGAACTTGAGGGACAAAACGGTGTGTACGTATATCCCCGAAATGCTTTCTGAATAACCAGCACGCATTGCATAAAAGTTTCTCTTTTTTTAGTCACTACAGCGTCATCCTTACAAACAAATGTTTCAACCACACCATACCTATTTGTAAGGTTAGCCTTAATTTACGAATTAAAGTAGAGTTCTCGTTTGAACTTTCACTTTACTTTCCACTCCACTCACATACAGAGCGCAGGGAGAGATTATTTTGCAGGACTTGGATTTCTCTCTATACATTATGGCAATTTTACTCTAATATTTTTATCTCTGTTGTATTATTTTCGAGTCTTGGAACGCCTCCGTGGTTTTCCTATTTAATTTTCGTTATTTTCATTTATGTCTAACCGTATTCATACTATGGGCACTAGACGTTTTCTTAGACACAGTCACCATGTCTTTGCGATCATTTTGAAAACGGTGTCTCATGTCGAAAATTTTCTTACAGAAGCTGTTTGATATTAATTTGTCTATGTAACGTGATGTTACTCGCTTCAAGCTGCTATTTGAAATTTTCAAGTTGGCCCCGGATACCTTTCAGTTGGCCCTTGGAGTCACCCCGACAACACCTCTCGATGTGCCTTACGTCAGTTAGCTACTCCAGTTTTTCTTTTGTTGATTTATCTCCAATCGCTTTCATACTACGGGTGACCTTTTCTCTGACACGGATACTATGTTTCGGCGGCCTTTTGAGAACACTGCCATTTCCCATCAATCGTTTTCTCCTGCAATATGTTAGATTTTGCAAGATTTATCGAACGAGGTACCACTCGACTCATGTTACTATTTGAAATTTTGAAGTTAGCCCCCAAGACCCCTTTAGGGAGGCCACTGGGATCACAGGGACCACACCGTTCGATATGCCCTATGATATTTACGTATTTCAATTTTGTTCCATTCATTTACCTTCCATGGTTTTCACACTACGAGTACTGGAGTTTCCGAACCATATTATGGCGGCCATTTTGAAACCGATGCACAATATGGAACATCTTTTAGTACAGCAATACTTAGTTTTCCAAGACCTTTCGAACGAGGTATTACTCGACCCATGTTCCCATTTGATATTTCAAAGTTTCCCACCGTTACCCCTATTTAGGGGGGGGCGGGGAGGGGTACTTTTGGCGGAATTCGGTTTCCCCCTTAGCAATATATAACGTGTACTTGAAACATTTGTTCTATGTTTTATCATTTTTCAGATATTTCCGTGGATTAATTAAAATGGCCCACCCTGTATATATATATATATATATATATATATATATATATATATATATATATATATATATATATATATATATATATATATATATATATATATATATATATACGTGTCACTTCTTTTTTGATGTTCTCTATGTCTGTGCAATTTTATCACAATCGGCGTGTTACACCAGGGTACCCTGCCTTGTGTGTAGAAAGTGGAAAATTTCGACCAAGGCTACTACACTACGGCACTATGAAGTCCAAATGTTGTTATTTGTCTTTATTTTCCATTAGTTTACAAATTATGAAATTATAGAGACTTATTACTATCAAAATAACCCAACGTTCTAAGCAAAGACCCTTAGAACTTAGTGATGTTAAAAATTTGCACAATAAAAATGAAAATCTCTAATGAGAAGTTTACATATTGATGTTGTATTAGGTTACCATTACAGAAGGTCACTCCACATTTATGGAAACACGTTTGAATGATCCTTGAAGATACTGTAATTGCAATTTGCGAGAGACATGCACAGCAGAAAGAAGCATGTATACATTAGAGTGTATGCTGTCACAGAGTAAAGTTATTTTGGAGTAGAAAATAATACTTTATTCCTTAGAAAATAATACTGTTCTGGAAGAGGTACTCGTATATTAGAGCCCTTTCTCACATAGAATACAGTAATAGTGAAATCAAGAAACAATATTCTTCGAAGATTTTAGCAAATCTAAAAAGGGCATCTACAATGTGATCGAAAGCAACAAGAGTGTATCACTAAAATAAATAGATTATTTCACAGTGACAGGAAGAAAATACCCCGAACATACAACGGGTGTGATCCGATAAGTACATCTACTCTTCAACAAGTAGAATCTACCTACAGAACAACCTATTGTCAGGAAGACCCAGAAAAACCGTGCAGAAGATTATTTACCAGAATTAACAGAAAGTGAAACAAAAACAGTGTTTTCAGCCTCTCACCGAACTACTTATCTAAAAAAACGCAAGATAAACTGCAAGCGAATGTAGGAGCTATATTTATCAGGGACAAATGACAATATGTTATAACCCAGAACAAGATTGAGTATATTTAATTTCCAAAGAGAAACGTCCAGTTACTGTCGCAATAAGAATTGGACAATCTGTGTTTTCACGTAGTAATGGAACGTTTCTCCTACAGAGACAAGCTTCCACTCCATAGTTTCGTCAAATGTCAAGATAAGCGCAGCATACAACACCACGTTCTCTAGTTGTTGTATCGAAGAGGCATTTTTTCTTTGTACGTTGATGAAATGTCGAAATTGTACATTTAGCAAGGTAAAGCGTCCAGCCATACGACTTGAACAACTTTCGTGTATATAAGCCACATACTGTATGAAACTACCTTATTTGTAGATTTCTGTGAAATATCTGGATGTTGCACCAATGGTCTTTAGTTCATTTAGGTATTTGAAGAAAGCAACTGCCAAATATCGTTCACACATAGTGGAACCTGTCGCAAGAAAAGTGGGACAAACTTCATTAGATTAATCTCAACCAGACCCCCCTTAAGGAAAAAATCATTTTTCAGGATATTATCTATAGCTAGATCCGTCATATAGAACACAATCGGTACTCGGTAGTGGAAACACGGCTTAATGTCGTAACGTAAGGGATCGAATTGTGTTTCCATAAATACAGATCGAAGTGTGTTTCCGTAAGTGTGGATAAAGTATGCAGAAGTGTGCTACTGTATATCCTATATGGCATAAGTATTTTATAATTTTTACGAATAAATATTAACATAATAATAATAATAATAATAATAATAATAATAATAATAATAATAATAATAATAATAATAATAATAATCATGTATCTTTTTTTATAAGGTGTTATGTCGTCCTTCAGTGAATCCGATGAAGAAATACCTCAGGCACATATGAAATTTAAAAATGTTTTTGGGGTTTGCGTCAACCACACTGATCAAGAAGAAGAACAAGACAGACAAAAGAAAGGTACGTTGTGTTTCTTTTCATGTTAATGAAATATTATGGCGTATTCTAAAATGCTTTGGCCCTGAAATGCCTCCTATGTTGTCTAGGAATATGGCAATTTTAAGGGTGAGCAAGAACGGTAAAGGATCCACTGAATTCTATATATACAGGGTGCGGCACGTAAAACCGGCCCGTAAAGCAGTGGCGGCGATACCGGCTTCGGGCCCCCTCCGCAAAAACTGAACCGAGTGGCCATGTGTTACTCGAACATCATTTACAATTTCTATATGTGTACTAATGTGCCATTTTACAATGTTAACAGTATTACCACTATGATTACAGCTATTATGAATCATAATAATAATAATAATAATAATAATAATAATAATACAGTATAACCACGGTTAACAGATTTAAAGTAGTGAGCTTATTTCGGATATTTTTTTTGTTTGTTTGTTAAGTCATGGATATCTGTTACCGGGCATGTACTACAGTATTTTTTATTTATCTGAAATGTTTTGAAGATTAAATAACTTCAAAACTCTCTTTGTATGCTACACTTATGTTCTTTATTAAAGTTAAGGAGTTCCATAATCTAGTGGTTACAGCCTTGGATTCATACCCACGTGATCCTGGATTCAATCCTCCGCTGGAATACTCCAAATTTTTGACGTATGCCCACCGCCGTGAGGAAAACTGAGGAGTGATACGCCTGTTGGTGGAGGGTGACGCAATGGGCTGACCACCTGTTCGTCACCCAAGTAGTTGTAGGCAGGGTGGATTGATTTAAATCAGTCTGATTTAAATCACGATTTTAATCAAGATTTAAATCATTTGATTTTTTAAAATAAAAATCGTTGATTTAAATAAAAATCCGAAATAGAATAAATTAATTTAAAGTGAAAATAAGTAAAATCCCGTTTCTGTTCTGTTATTTCGATTATGGAAGATAATAATCATAATACAATGAGACTCAAATGTATGTAAGCTCAGTATGAAAACGAGTATCATGCAAAGGATGATTAGAGAAATTCCCGCTTTGAACGGATAACGGGTGAATCCTGCTTTCTTCTCTCCGTAACATACGGTTTTTAAATCGTTAACTATTCCAACGGGGAAATCACCATGGACATTTTAAGCGAAAATTCTCTTCTGTCCACGTCTATTTGTTTGTTTCCAGATAAAGGAGCGCATTTAGAGGGGTCCGATCCCCTCTCCTAAAAAAAAAATAAAACTAAGCGAAATTTACGGACTAAATACATAAAAGTTCCTCGGAATCATAATACGGCAAATTTTGGATGCGTTAAAATATCGAATAATACTTTTGATAAAGTGGATACTTTCAAATATCTAGAATCAATATTAACATACCTAAACCATATTACGAGGAACTTAAATGTCGACTAAAAGCAGAGAATTCTTGTTATTAATCAGTTCAAAAACTTTTGTCGTCGCGAATTTTGTCGAGAAATTTGAAGCTTAAAATATATAAAATGATAATCATGCCTGTTGCTCTGTATGGTTGCGAAACATGGTCGCTTACTCTGAGGGAAGAACATAGACTGAAAGTATTTGAGAACAAGATCCTGAGACGAATATTCGTTCCCAAGAGGAACGGGAATGGGGAATGACGGAAACTTCAGAACGAGGAACTACATAATTTATACGGTTCACCCAACACTGTTAAGGTCATCAAGTCTAAGAGATTCAGGTGGACAGGTCATGTGGCCAGAATGGAAGAAGGTAGGAACGCTTTCAAAGTCTTAACTGGAAAACCAATCGGAAAAAGATCATTAGGAAGACCTAGGCGCAGATGGGAGGACAAAATTAAGATGCATCTCGCAGAAATAAGAATAAAAGTAGAAACTGGATCCAATTGGCTAAGGATAGAAATCAATGGAGAGCTTTTGTAAACGTGGCATTGAAGCTCCGGGTTCCATAGACCATAGAGTTAGTTACTTAATTTTAGGTGAAATATATGTACTTTATATGTATTTCGTGCCGCTAGCTAGTTCCGATTTTTTTTTTAAATATGCACCTGCGAAATATCAGTAACTTTCGTGAAAAGAAAAGTGTCATGTTGATAAATGTTGCTGTATTTTTTCCTTAATGCTGAAGAAATATTGTTTGGGATTGAAATAGGTTAACGATTGGGGATTAATTAAAAATTCAACCCCAATATTTTCAATTAAATGGCATAACTAACATTTAATACTAATTCCTAATGTTTTTTCTTCAGTTCTTGACAGTTCGTGACTCAGATAATTCGGGCTTCGGTTATCCGGGATTATACTGTAACTACATTCCACACAGAGGAGAATTAACGTAGAATATTTTTGTATACTCGCGTAAAATACAGTGCTCTCATTGCCTAGAATAAAACGGATGGGAAACTCTTCTTGTATCGTCACACCGGAACACGTAACACACAAGATAAAACTAAGGAGAGGTATTGTAAGCGTCACTATCACTATATTTCACTTGAAATGGAATGGAACACAAAATTTGTAAGAACTGTTTACCTAACCTTCAGTTCTTCAGGAGCAAGAATTTGTCTATAATTTTATCCAGTTTTTTTTTCCATGTTCGATGCTCAAAATGGCAATGAAACTGTTAGAATTAGTTATAGGCTGTGTAGAAACGCTTTCAAAATGCATTAAGAATATAAATGACATGTAAAATGAGTCTTGCTGAGCGTACTTTGTAGGGGCCCCTCAGGTCCGGGCCCCCCCCGCACCGCGGGGTCTGCGGGGCCTTTATCGCCGCCACTGCCGTAAAGTGAACACATAAAATGAAATGTAATGTATTGAATATGATTAACTACAACACATAAATGAAATGTAATGTATTGAATATGACTACTCACCTTCACAGCAGCCTTCACAGCAGGTGCTGAAAGTGTCCTCCGCCCACTTCAACACACATGTGAGCACGATTGAGGAGATTCATATATACCCTTGTCAGTTCTTGTGTTGTAATGCTATTGGTGACATCCTGGATCCTGGTCTTGAGTTCTTCAATTGTGTGTGGATTTGTTTCGTATACTCTTCCCTTTAACAGTCCCCATAAGTAAAAGTCACACGTGGACAACTCTGGTGACCGAGGAGGCCACAAGCCTTTGCTGATTGTCCTCTCTGATGTAAACGTCTCATGCACAAGGGACAATGATGCAGCTGATGTGTGGCATGTTGCACCGTCCTGCTGAAAGTAACATAACTGACGCTCCTCTTCGGTCAACTGTGTATAAAACTCCTCCAGGATTCCCATATACACGTCACTGTTCACTGTCGTCTCAAAGAATATGGGCCCAATAACGCGTGTGGCGGAAATGGCACACCAAACACCAATCTTCTCATCATGCAAGGGTACCTGGTGGATTGCGTGTGGATTTTCTGTCGACCAATACCGGTTGTTTTGGGAATTTACGTACCCAGACAGGTGGAACCACGCCTTGTCACTCATGATGAGCATTAGTGGATCCAAGAAACCACTGGCAACATTGCTCAACAGCCATGAACAGAAATACACCCTCTTCTGCAGGTCAGGCTCCTTCAGTTCTTGCACAACACTTATCCGGTACGGTTTTAACTTCAGTCCCCTTAAAACACGTCTGCAGCTTCTCTCACTCGCATGAACCTGTTGGCTCAATCTCCTGGTTGACTTTCGAGGACTTCTTCTCATTATCTCCTCCACCTGCATCTTTAAATCAGGTGTGCAGACAGATGGTCGTCTGTTCCTGGGAGCATTTTGAACCGATCCTGTACGCCGCCATTTTTCAATCAATTCCTGAATGGTGCTTTTTGCTGGCACAGAACGTCCTGGAAATTTCTCCCGAAACAAATTCTTTGTTTTCACAAAAGATCCAGTGAGAATGAACCCTTCAACAATGGTAACACGCTCGGGTATCGAATACGGCATTATCACACACTGACACTCACCCGGCTTAACACAACGAGGCCTTTTTCTCAACTGGTTTCGACAAGTTTCACTGGCTGCGGCTGCACGTGACTGCTGCAGGTCACGTAAGTTGACCCGACCTCGACACGCCATCTCTTGGTAGGAAGGTAGATTATTTAAGTGTTGCCAAAAACACAATATACCAGAATATTACGACGGGCCGGTTTTACGTGCCGCACCCTGTATATATATATATATATATATATATATATATATATATATATATATATATATATATATATATATATATATATATATATAGGATGTTTCAAAACAATACCGACAACGTTTGGGAAGTGATTCCTGACACCAAAATAAGACAAAAAAGTATAGACCAACCTGGGTGTACAAATGATTCCTTTCGGAGTTATAGGCTGTCGAAAACATGAAAAAATGAACTTTAAAAGTCAGTAGCTCCAGAACTATGGGATCTACCGTAGTCGGGTCAAGACTTCACTTAGGAACTAATACGTGAACTATCCAAAAATACATGTTTCAGAATCCTAATGTACTCACACAACAATTTTTATAGAGGGAGTTTGGCTACGGGCATATAATTTGAAGTACTTACCAACTACCTCTATAAAAATTGTTAAGGAAGTATCGTAGGATTCTGAAACTTCGATATTTGGTAAGGTAGATACCAGTTCTTATGTGAAGTCTTGACCCCACTATGGTAGGTCCCATACACTCTGTAAAGAAAAAATAGCGACACTTGCTCGGATATGGTTTTCTCAACATACTCTAATCAATATGATTTTTTACATGAATTCCTGATAATATTACAATACATATTCTTAATGACCAGTTCATTCTTAATACTTGCGCCAGAGTTTCAGGATTTTGACATGAATTTAGTGAATTTATATGCATATATAAGTAGCTATGTGTGTTTTGAGCAAAATCGTTTGTAGGAAGAGTAATACATAAAACTGAAAAAGATCAACAACAATAGCAGAAAACAAGAAATGGAATTTCTTTAGGGTAAGACATATTGTGTGCAAACATCGGGAAGTACGATACACCAAACTAGTATTTTGTATGTGCACCATGGGCTTTCTGCAGTGCAGCGAATCATCGGAGCCCTTTGGTAACAAGGCTATTGCAAATGCAACCTCGATTTCACGGAATAACACCCGGATTATCTGTTCTTTGAATTCCATTCTGTTTGAGATAGTTGTCTATTGAATCTTCTGCTCATATTGATCCACCAATTGTAAACTGGATTCATGTCAGGTGAGTTTGTAGGCCACATGAGTCTCTAAATAGTCATATTCTTGAACCACGTATTAACGATTTTCGCTCGGTAACATGAAGTATTATCGTCCTGAAAAAGGAAGTAGTCCAAATTTTCTTCAGAAAAGTCGTATTTAGCTATTTTAAGAATTTTAACTACCAGAATTTGAAGATATTTTCGTGCATCAAACATCCTTCACATATATCCGTTGGTCTGATGCCTTTAACGGTGAACCAAGCCCATACCATCACTCAGTAACTGAATATTTGCATCTCTTAAACTAAATCCTTGTCAAGTTCCTTGCTTGTTCGTATCCACAACTTCACACCACCATCGTTTCCCACTATTCTAAACTTCTTTTCAACGAAGAAAACGACATGCTTTAAGTTGTCAAAAGTCCAAGTTGAATATCGACTCACAAAACTACATGTTGAAGTCCTCTGTGTTTTGTCAGTTTCGACCTTCTACACGGTTTCTTCTTTGTAATATCCTCTTCATACAGTCAAGACAATACAGTTGTACGAGTAACTGCAGTTCCAAGATCATGTCAAACTACAGAAGCGATTTTTGGGGAAATCACTCCTTAAATCTGCGGTGCTATTGATTTCATTTAGCAATCTGCTCTGGGTGATGCTTTCTTTTTTCTTTCACACTGTTGACGAAGGGACGATTTGTTATGCTGTTTCCGCTTATAAATTACTCTTCCTGCCGTAGAATGATGGATTTTCAATATTCCATCTATTCCCTTAGAGATTTGCCTTAGCTGCGCAAAGCAAGAATTATGTCTTGTTCACATGGCAACAACTCACATTTCTTACCCATCTTATTTGTTTACGGTCCACATGTAGCAACAATATCACACACAAACATCACTGCACAACAACAATTTTGCCACTTGACACTGTTCAAACAATGAGAAAGCAAAGAACAATCATAAAATGCTATTTACCTCAGCCCACACATCACAAATGCAATGCAGAATTTCTCACTACAATAATTTACGAGACGCACTCAGTGCCATGTATCGAAAATACTACTGATACACAAACAATTGACAAGCGATGTCGTACACCACAGGTGTCACAGATAACGCAAATGAACTATCCCACTCTTCATTTCCTTCTATTCCTCTTCTAACGGGCTGCAACTATGGTTTTCTGTGTAAGTTACTTTGAAAATTGAGGTGTCGCTATTTTTTCTTTACAGAGTGTAGTATTGGAGCTATGGCTCTTAAAGTTAATTTTTTCATGTTTTCGGCAGTCTATAACTCCGAAAGGAAGCATTTGTGTACCCAGGTTGGTCTATACTTTTTGTCTTATCTTGGTGTCAGGAATCACCTCCCAAACGTTGTCGGTGTCGTTTTGAAACGCCCTGTATATACATATCATATAAACCAACTTCTTTTGAGATGGGGATAAACATGTTTATTTGAAGGTAGCTTATAGAGCTGTAAGAATGAGCAAAATAATAGTCATGAATTTCGAAAGAAGTGGATCAGGTCCAAAGCAACTCACTTTTAATAAATAATAGTATTCCTGTTTGTACTCAATTGGTATATTAATCTACCTATAGAATTTAAAATTGTGCACTTTTTAAAATTTGTTTTTCTTTAATATTTAATGAGGAACATTGTAAGCAATTGAATTCAAATAAAGACTACAGATGAAAAGAAAGAAAAAAACAAGGAAAATCACAGTCAATGTATGTTGAGAAAAAATATTTGAAAACTAATCCGTTTTCTGCACAGCAAAACTGTATTCGTTGCTTTCATTAAGAAAGTTGTATAGCTTTTCCCCCGTACATCATAGATGTGTGTAAGAGTTTCTCGTTTTGTTTAATTTTATGACATTCCTCACTTCTACCGTATAGTTTTCAATCTTAATAATATAGTGTATTCTTTCTAACAGCTGGGGCCGCGGTGGCTCAGTGGTAGAGCGTTCATTTCTGGTGCATGAGGTTCTCGATTCGATCCTACCTTGCGCCAAGTGAGCTTTGTGGTGGATAAACTCCGTGTGCTGGGTTTTCGCGGAGTTTTCCTGTTTCTTCTCACTTCCTTCATTTCATTCATTTTTCATCTTTACTGTTTCTTTTCGCTTAGCCGGCATAACTCTAAGATATAAAACTTAAAGATTTCATTTTTCTTTCTAACAGCTCAAGAATTCCTGCAAAAGATCGTTTTTAAAGATTCAGATGATATTCAGACTTTAACAAAGTTAGTCGCTGAGATGCTCAATTACAATAGGTAAGTAACTTCTTCATCATAGGCCTACTGGCAAATACTTTTTACCCCATTGCTTTCGCGCACTCTTTCCCTATACGTTCTTTATATTGAGTTCATGCAAACATATTTGAACCAGAAAGCCTCCACATAACAAATTGTTTTTTCATGACCAACAATTTCTAAGAAATATGTAACATGCAATTCCACCCCCGATCATTCAATTCGTGTTTTGCTTTATGAATTAGTTATGAGATCTAATATAGTTGAATCAATGAGTGGAAGAACAGCTTTAGTCCATAGGCGTCTAATAAACACGCTTCATGAATACTTAAATAAGAAAATTGTGTTATGTTGTTCTACACATGAAATTCACTGCGTTTCTTTATACATTCAACAGTTATTATTACTAGAGTTACCACGAGACGAGACTTCATGTTGTCTCGTCTCGTCTCATGTAAAGCATGTCTCATCTCGTCTCGTCTCGTGTCTTTTCTCGAATGGTTCTATTTCGCCTCGTCTCGTGGCAATACTAGGAGGCACGAGACGAGACATTTCACAATACACCTTGTCTCATCTCCTGTCCCGTCTCGAAAGCGAGACGAGACAAGCAATCTGTCTCGTCTCGTGACTCGCCTCAGAGGGTTCTGTCTCGTCTCATGGCAACACAAGTGAAGTACAAAGCCTAATGGGTTATTTTGAAGTGTTGTACTGTTCTTCCACTAATTCAGTTTTACATCTAATAACGTTTATTTATTTTTATACTAATCATAATCCAGGTTAATTAATGTAATAGTGAAAATACGTAATCTATAGCAGATAATAAGAAAAAGGGGTAATACAGATACTTGTTTAACTATTCATATTATTACTATTCGACTTACATTTACTATTCGTACGTAACAGAAACTACCAGTACATAATCGAAAATTAATGATTACACGGTTGCAGCTTTCAGAAAAAGGGAATAAAGTTGAGAAAGAATAATATATATGAAAGGTAGTTCACTGGGTACCACAGGTAGGATTTGTTGGTCGCAACAAATCTTCTGTTCTTGAAGCGATTCAGAAACAAATGTAGGCAAGGGTAATCCATCTCAATAGGTACTGTATTTACAATGTTTGTGATTAATTTATATGGGATGAAACTTCTCGTGGCCGGTAAATTGCAAAGATTTGGAGATCCAAGATGTCATTTTCTAACTGTAAAAGGGATATTGTCATAAAATATTGAAGAGCAATGTCGACATAAGTGCTGGTATGTCATTATCACGGTCGGGACGTAGTATATAAATTAGCATGAGATGCTGCGGATCCAAACATTTCAGACATAACGAATACAAAGCTATTCTACAGACATGTTCAAATTATTGGACTCAACATTGAGTTTCTCAATACTGTTCTTACAATATTATGTGAGGAAACACGTTCGAACTTAGTCCAAATTACTGCTCTGTAATTCTGTCCTAATTTGTGGTGGGTGTGACACATGATTTTCAATATCAGTAAGACAAGTGCGCACATAACATTCGAATATAACTAGTATACAGTGTGCATATCCTAATTGATGAAATACTTACAAGAAAATTATCTCTTACACAAAGATTAATATTTCGTATGAAATACCTTATTCTTTATTAAGTTTTTTATCCTTTGTGGCATGCTTCTTGCTCATTGCAACAGAGATTCTATTCACAGATTTATGCCTTATCCTAACTCTACTAGCAACTCTACTAGCCGTACTGTATATCTTCCTTCCGCCAGAAGTGTTGATAACTTTCACTTTACGCGGAAAAAGATCTCTGGCTTTTCCTATTATGCCAGGATTACAGGACTTCACAGAATAAAAGGTTAATACACAAAACACGTCACGATCACTTTAAACTGACTCATTTGAACTGTTGAATGCTTTGAACGTCGTAACTGCTTACGACTGCAACCACAACACTCCAGATTGGTAGAAACCACAATAGCTGTCTACAACTGAAACATCATTTTCAGAACTCCTCCCCCTCATTAATGCCATCTGCTATTCAACGATGATATCACCACTTCAACTGTATAGTAAACAAATCAAGGATTCTATATTTGTGGTTTAATCAATAAATTACATGTTCTAGAACCCAGAAATTAGGACTGCAACATTACCTTTGCGTTTTTTGAGCGTCAGTCTAATAATTTGAACATGTCTGTAGATACGTTAGTAATGCCAGAAAGTCAATAAGAACATGAAGTAACTGTATTGTGTGAGGTTAGCGGTCGTGCTAAGCCAGATGTAATATACTAGATACACTGGATATACGCTCGATAAAATGGGCTTCAATCCTACTTTCTTTACAGTAGATAACACGGTAAACTACGGTTTAGCCCCTTCCTTGATCATATCCTGGATCCGTGCATATATATGCGAGACTTCGCTAAAAATGACAGGAATAGCAACTTTGTCAGTAGTGTACGTCGAGCAATGTTAATGCATGCGGGTTGAATAATCTTGAGCCTCGAGTCAGGTTAGTCTGTGAGCAGTGATTGAAGAGAGAGAATGTGTAATCGAGTTGCTGAAAAAATGGCGAATTTGCAAAATTGAGCAGTAAATGAACTTGAAATTCCTTGTCAAGTTAAAGAATCACGAAATGAGTATGTGAAACTGTTGTAGGATATGTATGGTGATAATACGATGTTACGCATGCAAGTATTTGAATAGCACGAACGCTTCAGCGAGGGAAGAACATTGATGATGAAAGACAAGGTTATCTTGTCACAGCAACAACAGAGGAAAATGTGGCTAAAGTGACAAACATTGTGCGGAAAGATCGCAAGCGCAATATTCGAATGATAGCAGACACATTGGACACGAGTCTGTCCACCCAAGTCTGCACGACCATAGAAACACGTGCAAAGTTTCCGCTAAAATGATACCAAAAAACTGGAGCAGAAGGACTTCTGGAAACACGTCTGCAGTGACACTATGTAACGCCTGGAAGCAGAACTGGACTTGTTAACCAAAATCTTCACTAATGACGAGACGGGGATCTTTCAGTATGATCCTGAAGAGAAAAGGAGATCTATGCACTGGAAAACTCCCTGATCATCGCGAATGAAAAAGGCATGCAAGAGCAAATCAATGCTGAAGGTCGTGCTCATTGTTTTCTTTGATATCAATGGCCTACTCCTGACTAAATGCGTATCATCAGGTCAGACAGAGAATAAGCAGCATTATCAGCAGGTTTCGGCCAAGTGTAAAAATAAGTGAGAAAGAAAAGGAGAAATTTCCTTGCGGCAGAACAATGAATGAATTGTGCATCACGACAATGTATAGCCTGCAATGCCACTAGTAAATTTTTAAAATTAGACTGAAGCCAGCACGGGTGTTAATAAATGTATATATCGTGTGAATTATAGTACGAAATTCGCAAAACAACAAAGTATTTATTAACAAGTAAAAGAATGATTTTTTAACACGTTGAATAGCAAAGCAAACCTGTTGTGTTCTTTCAACAGCAAATGCAGCGAAGAAATCGAACATAAGAAATAGTAATATATAAATCATATTATTTGTAGTACTCTTTGCACTAAATAGATTTTCTTTAGTGCCCGAAACATATAAAAATAACACTTGAATATAAATCATGAGCACAAGATGATACCTAGTAAAAGGGCATCGTGGAAAGTAATCTTAACAAATTATTTTTGAAGGTTTACATGACCATATATAGGAATAAATTAGCCCCGTTTATGCCTGAATGGTACCATAAAACTTCCTTTTCCATTATACAATTTTACGAAAGAATATAATTTAACATGTGTTGATTTTAGACCAATAACTAGACTAGGTCAAATATCTATCCCTACGTCTTACCTGCTAAATCGAAAGTGATTTGAAATTCGGTATGGCATGGTTAGGTTCCGGCACTAGTACCACAATTGCCCACCAGGTGACAGTTCACTTCAGACACAGGATTAGACGCTGAAGATTCTCTCTCTCTCTTTCTCTTTCTCTCTCTCTCTCTCTCTCTCTCCGCAAAATATTATCATCATGCTCTTACAAATATTTTTCATATTTAAAAATACATACAAATACATTTATTGGGGCTATTACGTTACATAATATATACTACCGTCTCTCTTTAAAAATTTTTCTTTCCAAAAGTAATAGTCTACAATAAATTGATAAAGAATTGTTGATCACAAGCAACTTTTCTACTTACAGTTTTCCAGTATTTTACAAATATATATTTAACCTCTTACTATAATATTGCCAATCCGATTTACAATATGTTGGAAGAATATGTTATACCTCTCTCTGCAAAAATATATAAACCACAGACAATTTCTAACAATTATTACAAAGAAAAGAAATACATATATTTTAACTACTAAGTTTCATTATTATTATCAATGTAAGATTTTACATGATTAACCTGACGTTTTATCACAATACTACGTTGGTAACATTTCCTCAACCAAAGTGTGTTTAAGGTGTGTTTCTTAATGATTTCAAATGGTCCATAGTACAAGGGGATAACTTAGGTGTGTAATGTTTCATTAATGAAGCCTTTTGAAACATTTTTACTAATACCCTTTGACCTTCAGAATAATTATAAGGTTCTCTATTTTTATTATAACATTTCTCTTTTCTTCGCCATGCTTCGCCAATATTGATTATGACTCTTCTTAACTTCTCTTCCTTGTCATGTGCTTGTGTTAACTCTTCGAAAACTATTTCCCACAAAACATCAAGAGGTGTGTGAAGTTTTCTTCCAAGAAACAACTCGGATGGCTCGTATCCTGTACTCTCATTTTGCTGATGTTTAAAGTGAACTGGATTCTATCCAACAGTTCCGCCCAGTTATTTTGATGTTCATTAACATTAACACGCAACATATTCTTGAGACCTCTGTTCACTCTCTCAAAGCGGTTACTACTAGGATTGTATGGTGCTGTACTCACATCTTGAATACCTAAACTGAACAGAAATTGCTTCATATGGTGACTATAGAACACTTGAGCTCGATTATGGATAATTTTCTGAGGTTGACCTAACATGAACAATTTCATCAAGTGTTTCCATATAACATTGGAATTCAGGAAACACAATGGTTAAAGCATGGCAAACCGTGATGCTGCGTCAGTAATGACGAGGATATGACGGTGAGGTCCAGAATTCGGAAGTTGACCAACGGTATCAAGGTACCAGCTGTTTTTCGTCGTGGTAAACTTTCTGCTGTAGTATACATCTTGCCTTTTTCTGATGGCGCCCTTGCAAAGTTGACATCGGTGAAACCTCTTCACGTATTCACTGACGTCACTGTACAAGGTCTTCCAGGTACATCTGGAGGCTATTTTTGCTATTGTCTTCGAATAACCAGCATAGAAACCGCCAATCTCATCGGTGTGAAATTACTTCATAATAGGATACCCCATTTCCTTTGGGATGACTATCCTCCAACCATGGTCTCGTATGCCACTGGTTTTCTTAATTAAGATTTCATTCTTGATGCAGAATACATTCTCTCTTTGGCCTGGTTGCACTTCGTGGATGATATTCCGTAGTTCACGATCTTCCAGTGGATGCTCCTTTAACGGCTTGCTGAAAAAGGGTGAACTTCAAAAATTTGCAAAACTAATGTTGACTAGTTTTCCATCGAATTCTTCAAGTTCTTTTACTGAAGGATTATTGGTATAAAATTCCACACCATTGTTTGTGCGCGAAATAAAATCTGCCTAAAAGTTCTGCTACTTCAGAGGTAAACTACCTTAAAAGAATATTTAGATAGTCTTTCAATTAATGTTCCATACTTACGTTGGCGCTTATGGTTCCGTAACAACCAAGTGACTGATGAATTATCGCATTAAACAGTAAATGGTTTTATAAAGTACATTTCAAATTTTTCAATTGGAAGAAGAAGCGAACGTAGTTCAAGTTCGTAGACCATCCGCTTTTTTACACGATAATCAAAGACAGCTGCATTTGATGCTTGCCTTCCTTGATGGACTTTGGATTTAGCAGCTTTAAATTTTAGTACGTAGCGTGCAATGCCTCTAGTATTTTTTTAAAATTAGACTGAAGCCAGCACGGGTCTAAATAAATATATATATCGTGTGAATTATAGCAACTAAAAGAATGATTTTTTACACGTTGAATAACAAAACAAACAGCAGTTGCAGCGAAGAAATCGAAGATAAGAAATAGTAATATATAAATCGTATTATTTGTAGTACTCTTTACCCTAAATAGATTTTCTTTTATACCCAAAACATAAAAATAAGACTTGACTTGAATATAAATCGTAAGCACAAGATGATACCTAGTAAAAAAGACCTCGTGGAAAATAATCTTAACAAATTAATTTTGAAGGTTTACATGACCAAATATAGGAATAAATTTGCCCCGTTTATGTTAGAATGGTACCATAAAACTTTCTTTTCCATTACACAATTTTACGAAAGAATATAATTTAACATGTGTTGATTTTAGACCAAAAACTAGACTAGGTCAAATATCTAACCCTACGTCTTACCTGTTAAACCCGAAGTGATTTCGAAATTCGGTACGGCACGGTTAGGTTCCGGCACTAACATCGCAGTTGCCCACCAGGTGGCAGCACACTTCAGACACAGGATTGGGCGCTGAAGATTCTCTCTCTCTCTACGCAAAATATCATCATTGTGCTCTTACAAATATTTTTCAAAATTAGAAATACATACAAATACATTTATTGGGGCTATTACGTTACAAATGCTCCCTCGTATACTGCTTTGACCGTTAAGTAATTTCTTGCAGCTAAGAAGACTTCAGTGTTGGAACACCCACCTTATTCGCTGGGCTTGTCAGTGTTCCGACTTTTGTCTTTCTCCGAAAGTGAAATCGCTCTCAAGGGAACTCATTTTCAGACTGTTGAAGAGGTAAATCAGAAGCAAAAAACGAGAGTGGTACTCAAAACAGACACACCTGGATATTTTCACAACTGCTTACAACAATGAAAACTTCGTATTCAAATGTGCATAGAGAGGGGAGCGGAGTATGTTGAAGGGAATCACCTTTAAGTTGTAAGTTTGTGACAGTTAACCGTACTTTTGGCTCGAGTCCTGTTATTTTTTAGTGAAACCTCGTATAACTATTCTAATTACAAGTCACACCATCTGTTTTACCAAATTTTATAAATAATTATATTTCATGATTCTTAACTAAGGATTGTAAAATTTCAATGACTTATTATTCTAAATATGAGCGGCTGAAGCGAATATAGTGACAAGCACTGTATCCGGTGAAATTGTTATTAGGTGAAATGAGATGACATCAGCGTTGTCAGATCTAGCATAATGATGCTAGATCTAGCATAATTTGCATGTCTTTAGCATCTAGCATCTTGCTTTTAGCATCCTGCCTAAATCTAGCATAATCTCAGCAAGTTTATCAAAAAGTCGTAAAACCTGGAGATGAGAAAGAAGTTGGTCGTGGGAAGAAAAAGAACGACAGAAATGTATCCTCTCTCATTGATTCATACAGTCGGTAAACCATACAAGCAGTCTCAATTTCCGAAGTAAGTTACAAACTTTTTTTTTTTTTTGTGGCTCCACCCAGGGGTTTCTAATCCTCTATCTGCGAGGCATGGACAGAGCTATGGAGGCCATTCTCCCCCAACTTTTTGACAACGTCACCATCTTTATTTCTGACTTTATGACCATCTTTATTCCTGAAATGAAAGGTCCGAGACCGACCAAAAATCTGCCCCCCTCCCCCAGCAGACAATTCCCAACTCCGCTTATGCTGCGAGGTAATTTTCTTTCAAAATATGTAAACAAACACTTTGCATTCATTTATACGATATAGCCTATACGTCATTGAGTCTGGCAACGACTGCACTAGTTTAGTTGAGTTAAAGCTTTGGTGCGTGAAGTATTGAGTTCTATCCTTGCATTCTTGCGCTCTGCGTATTTTAAGTTACATTATCTTATCTCAACTTCGTTTTTTTCTTTTGAAACTCCTGAATTAGTAATTATGAGGATCTAGCATAATTTGACCAAATCTAGCATAATTTTGATCAGGTTTTGGAATAATTTCGAGCTTTGAGTCTGGCAACGCTGGATGACATCGGACCACAGAACAGTATGTAAGCAGTTTAGTTTCGAAAATGTACCTGCAAATGGCAGGAGAAGCCGGTTTGGTATTGTCATAATATTAAATTGCATAGGAATGTGGAACCTTCCTTTTAGGTTTACTCAAACGTTAAAAAATCTTATATATACCGTCTTCCCGAGCCGCTCATATATTAAGAAACATTTGTCAGAATACTCTGATTTAATCTTTTTTTCAAATTTTCAGTTCGCAGTTGTTCGATTTGCTACTTGACATTGATAAGAGAAATGTTTCTCAATTTACTCTAAAGATGGTGCCACCCGACAGACGTTCTGTTTTCTATGAAGACCAAACAGCACGACATTGCAAACCAGATTGGAGTAAAATGAGCCAGACGTCTATATATTTAAATAGTGTTCATCTAGAATATAAATTATGCAGGGTAAGTTTTGTACGAGTCTCATTTAGTCATTCTTAGAGAAATCACATAATTTTGTATTTTTAAAAAAACTTTTTCTTATCTCTTAAATTGCATTCATGGAATGTTTTGTTTTGTCATATTTACTTTGTAGTAAGTACCAAATTAGTTTCTTTATATTATAAAACGAGTATAATTGTCCGTTCTTTGCACGCGAAAAATAAATTTTGGAAAAAGTATTTATGAATATACAAACTTTGCTTTAGGTTGCTTGATAATGCAAGTTGAATTTCACTTCAGGTACATAAACCCTTACATGTTCCCATATTTACTTTAATGAAGAATTTATCTACTGAAATTTACATCTGTGACTTAAACGAATTCTCACATTGGACATTTTCCGCAGAAAAAAAAATCGAAAATTTGAATATTATGGAAAACCCTTACTTTTTCTTTAGGAACGGAATTTTCATAAATTTGGAAACATATTTTCACTCATTTTAAGTACTCGTAAGAAGTTTATTTCCCCATTTTCTGCACTTTATAAATATAACATCGCCGAAATTAGAATATAAAAATTGTCTTCTTTTCCTTCTTTGAGAGAGAATTTTTCGAAATATTGAAACACATATTTACTTATTCTTAACGGGGAGATACTTTGTTCTTGACAAGCATTTGAACCCTCTACCCATGTAGAATCCAAATAAAAAAAAAATAGAGCATTTTGTGACTGATAGAAAGGTCACGTCACAAGTTACAAATATAATTGAGAGGGTGTTCCGGAAAAAAATCTTCTACTCTCAAATAAATTTTATCTGTTGTCAATAGTCATAAAAAATTACGAATTTCACAGTTTGATTTTCCGTTATTCTGTCCGTATTTGTTTAACATTCTGCCTCATAACAACTGTATTGTATTTAAATGTTTGGACAATGTTTAGACGAATAATAAATATGGCATAAGTTTGTCTTATAAAAGAGTATTTTAATATTCTAATTATTTTTGTCAACTGTAAAATCAACTTTAAACCTTTTTTAAAGTTAACATTCATACTTCTTTCGTAGGCAGACCACTCTTTATACCTAACTTCAGTAGAAGAAGCACTCAAAAATCTAGGCTACGGCGACAAGATTGAAGATGACCTTTTAAATATAATTGAAACAAACATTCTTAATAACACAATTCAGGTGAGTTAAGAAGAAGAAGAATATTCCATGTGACTTCCAAAAAAAAAAATTATCAGTGGAATAAAATGTTTGAGTTAGGAATCATTCATTGCTAGCCATACATGAAGATAAAATAAATGGAGTGCCGTAAGTGTGAATTGATACAAAATTTAATATGATCTTTAAAGAGCAATATTGAAAATGGTTTGATATTTTTTCCCCTCTTCAATAAGTTAGATTGACTCACTTAAGATAAAACAAACGTAAATTAAATTAAATTAAATTAAAACACTCTCTTTACTCACATATGGAGTACTCAGCCCACAAAATATTCAAGTCCATTTTTGATTATTTTGGACATATATCATATTTAAGACCTCTACCTGAAGCTCCTTTCAGTGCATGAAAGATTCACGCCCAGATGTTGCACATAAATAACTCTTACAATGTTAAAAAAAAAAAAAAAAAACTATGCATGTTTCCGTGTATGGAATTGCAGGATACACATTTTTATATGTTTTGAGAAGATGGTATAAAAGCTTGGTAATTGAAGTTAAATCACTTGTGCTCTGAACAACCTATATCGATACTCGTAAACCAACATCCACACCGATATAGTTTAACTTGACTTTGAAGAAAATTCCATAAACTATTTTAGAATATCTTATAAAAACCTTAAGTCTTAAAACTTGGTCAAGATTTAAGTTGGTCGTGAGAGGAGACGGGAAATAAGGTTCTTGTAGTCTCCTCTCGTGATTTTTTTTTTTTTAACTATCGTCTTGTCTCGTTTCGCAATGCTTTACTAATTTCCTCTCGAAATGTTTTCAGTCTCGTTTTGTAAACTTATGTACAATATCTAATTTATGTACAGTAAATTTATGTAAATATGTACAGTAATTTATGTGCAGTGGTCTCGATTTGTTCCTTAATTTCATGTAGAAGTTATCAGAGTCCATACAAGTCAAGAGAAATGCACGAAGGGTGTAATATAACAACATTTAATCCATATTCATTATTGCAGTATATTCTGAAATGACGTGCGTATTTTTAAATGTTGAACAAAAGCTTTTCATGCAACAAAACTTTAACTTGTGTGTCTCTATGTAAGAAATGAGTTTCTGGAGGTACATAATTTTTCATTGAAAATGATACAGTGAAACATCTGAATAATGAACATCAATGTAAAATAATAAACTTAAGAATATTGAAAATTCATTGCCACAGAAACAAATGGTTGTCATAGACATGATTATGGACAGAAGATACATTACACTAATTCTTTTGTTTGAAATGTAAAATCTAGAAACTAGGCAATTCGTATTTGAGAAGAGGGGATAAGTACATCTTCCTCATCTTTGGAAGTAGCATGACAAATATCATGGAGCTAACAAAACTTAAATAGTTTACAAAATTTTCAGTCGAAAATGTTCATAATTTCTGGTTCATTTCAAATAAAAAAAATTCTTCCATTTTAGAAGCAGGGAAGAAACTTAAAATGCTATCTGCATTACCTCGCTGAATTGCTAGACTAATGCGTTGAAATAAAAATTGTGCGCTTCTTGGATCTCCTGTCTTGAGATTTAATTTCAATCCGATTTCCTTTAGGAATTCCCTAGCTCCCTGGCTACAAACTCCCATGGTTTCCGTAGCAAAAGTAATAAACATATGATCTTTTAATTTGGATTATTTCGTGTGTTTCCGCTTACAGGCAGTCTCAGCAGCATTTCCGGCCTCTTTACATGATGAAGCTAAATGGAAAGGTGCAAATGTGTCTACACAGGGGATGTCCCATACCAGTCATTGTCCCATTTTCCAATGGATTAATGTCACTCCATCTGGTCGTTTCCCATCATCTCTGGACATTCCAGGTGGTTCTAAAATATTTGGGACATCAATGCTGGCAAGGGCTCGTCTTATTATATTATTCAGCTCTCCATGACGAATTTCATTATATTTGTACGATCATATTATCAATTAATAGCTGTTCTACTATGAATCGTATAACACTACAACCAGTGGTCGAAGGGAGACGGTATGCGGTGGTATGCCATGTCGCCTTTGGTTTTTCAGTAATGAGGACATACCGTCTCTGGTTTTTCAATGATCAAGACAATATTTAAATAGCCAGAATGGTGAGTCAAAATTATAATAAAACATACCGCTTCTGATTTTTTTCTTTCCACTTCGAACACTGACTACAACAGCGTTTGAGATATAAAACTTGGGTTAACTAGTGTTGCTTACGAGAAGTGAGAAGTCTCTCGTCTTATCTCGTTTCGTCTCGAATTTGAAAATGTATTTCTCATCTCGACTCTTAGTCTCATTTTGAGACCAGGTGAGAAATTTCTCGTGTCATGAGTAACACTAGTCTGTGTACGTTGAAAAGAATGTACTCAAGACACGTAATATATACATCTGGACGAATAGATAACATCTAAAGTCCCCTTTTCAGCATGCAAGGACGATGAAACGTATAAACCCGTTAAAATTTTGAATTCGATTATTTTCACAATCATTATAATTATTTTCCCTCTCGCGTCGTGGCTCTAAAATGAAATTATACAGAAATAAAGTAGCATATAAATGAATATCAGACATACGCTCAAAATTATGACAACCCACTACTTTTTGAACGAAGTGGTTGGGCTGACGTAAGAGTTACGGAGCACTGCTGAACCGGTCGCCAGACGGTGACAGCGGTCTTACTGGATCAGTCAGTATGATGTTTGTCTGTAGAATGGGGGAGGAAAAATAAAATTATCTTCATTCGCTCATTATCCTCAAAACATATAAAGAATAATTGTGTTTTAAATCTTGAAATATGGGTCATTCCATGTCAAATCACCAAATTTTAAAACATGACCGTGCTTCAATGTCTCAGATTCTCTTCAAAAATTTTTCATACATAAATACCAATGAAATTATGCTAAATTAATTCTTTCCGATCTTTTGGATGACAAATGAGCCGGGGAGATTTTTTTTAAAAATGTGAATTTTACTTCAATTTCACTATTTGGCACTCAGCATCATGAATCTAAATTACCATAACTTCCTTATTTTTGAAGTTATTGGGCTCATCTAGGTGTCAAATGAAAGCTTAATTTTTGCTCTTTCAGTAGATCTTAAGTAACCTTGCAAAATGATACACTGTGAAACATTAATGGGCATACAAACAAATTTTAGGATTTTTTACAAATTGTACCATTGCTCAAAAGTTACAACTATGAAACTTTTGAAACTTTTTTGTACATTCACCTTAAGACGTACATGGTTTGGTTAAAAAATAAAGAGAGTGTTTTTTTGTATTTTTGTAATTATTATTTTTTATGTACGGAAATGTACAGTTTTAAGTTTCGTTACAAATTGTCATTGCTTGTAAGTTACAACTATGAAACTTTTGAAACTTTTTAAATAGAATTATCTTAGCACATAAATGATATGGTTAAACAATAAAAAGGATGTTTTGGTATTTTGGTATTTTTGCATTTTTTTTTTTTTTTTTTTACATGTACGGAAATATTCAGTTTAAAGTTTTGTTACAAATTGTGTCATTGCTCTTAAGTTACAACTATGACACTTTTGAAGCTTCTTTTTATAGAAACATTTTTTTCACATACGGTTAAAAGATAAAAATGGTGCTATTGGTATTTTTGCAACTATTATTATTACAGTTTTATTGTTGTCAACAGATTATGCTTTCCTCTGAAGTAGTGATGGCCAATTCCAGAATTTTACTTTACGGAATCCGGAAAGTAATATCGGAACAATTTCGGAATTCGGAAAAATTCCGATTGTGGAAAAATCTGGAATCCGGAAAAATTCCGAAAAGTGAACTTTCCGAATCCGGAAAATTTTGGTCATACCTACTCTGAAGTGACAACTGTCAGACTTTAAAATTTTTCAAATAATCATCTTAGTAAATATTAGGTATGCTTAAAAATAGAACTGGTGTAATGTGTAGTTTTGGTATTACCATAACATATATTTTTGTACTTTAACTATGACTTTCAACTTTTTCTAAATTCATCGCTTACAACTATCAAACTTTTGTAACTTTTTATAGGATTAGTTTGCATTTACTAGGTATGACTAAATGACAAAAAGGGATACCTTTTTTGTAATATTCTTGCGGTTTTGTGAATGGAAAATATAGGCCTAGCAATGTAAGGGCTTGAGTGATTATTACAAACCCTATCAACAGAAATAAGAATTAATGGACTAATGTACATGGATGAAAACAATAAACATTCATACCAGTAATACTTAAAATCACATAGATTTACATGCAAAATGTTGTGTCCTATACTTCATAGCTCATTCTTTTCATTGATGATGTGATGTTGTCTTTTAATTTTGCTTTCAGTTCCGTAAGTCCGGGTTGATTGGTTTGTAAGAAATGGAACAGGAACTTCTCAGATAATATATTCAAAAGGTATCCAACAAAAGTCTTCATTTTCTGACCAGTAGAATATAGAAGACCTAGAGCGATTCATGAATTGCACTCTGACGTACAAAAATAATATTTTAATTACAAAAATACCAAAAGCACCCTTTTTATTTTTTTAACCATACCATGCATGCGCTAAGATGATCCTATAAAAAAGGTTTCAAGAGTTTCACAGTGTTAATTTACGAGCAATGACACATTTTGTAACAAAACTTAAAACGGTATGTTTCCGCACATGTAAAATATTAAAAAAATAATAATTGCAAAAATACCAAAAGCACCCTTTTCATTTTTTAACCATATCATTTATGTGCTAAGATGATTCTATTTAAAAAGTTTCAAAAGTTTCATAGTTATGACTTACGAGCAATGACACAATTTGTAAAAAAAAAAAAAAAAAAAAAAACAACAACAACTTAAAACTGTATATTTCCGTACGTAAAAAATAATTATTACAAAAATACAAAAGACACCCTCTTTATTTTTTAACCAAACCATGTACGTCTTAAGGTGAATGTACAAAAAAGTTTCAAAAGTTTCATAGTTGTAACTTTTGAGCAACGCCACAATTTGTAAAAAAATCCTAAAATTTGATTTTATGCCCATTAATGTTTGACGTGTATCATTTTGCACGATTACTTAAGATCTACTGAAAGAGCAAAAATTAAGCTTTCATTTGACACCTAGATGAGCCCAATAATTTCAAAAATAAGGAAGTTATAGTAATTTAGATCCATGAAGCTGAGTGCCAAAAAGTGATATTGAAGCAAAATTAACATATTTCAAAATTTTTTCCCGGCCTATTTCTGATCCAAAAAATCGGAAAAAAATAATTTAGCATAATTTCATTGATATATATGTATGAAAAAAAATTGAAGAGAATCTGAGACATTTTAGCACAGTGCTCTAGGTGATTTGACATGGAGTGACACACATAATATAGCTCGCCCTCACAAAAGTACCAGTCATCCGGTAAAATACCAGTTAGTTGGCAATCGTAAGCTCCTTAGATGTTTACCACACACACGAATAACGCCCCAACTTCATTCGAAATTCACGGGTTTTGCCACTTGTTTTGTATCCTTCCTGCCTTCGGAAATTCATGTGTTTCGCGTCATTATGAATGTCAACATTCAATTCCATGCTCTACATGTTGTCTATAATGTCATTAAGGAATTACCATGAAATTTGTGTAAAAAATGTTGCTGAAAAGATGTACATTCATGTCCAAAATGATTGTCGCATATCTATAACTGTCTTCTTGTAAGAATATTATTTGATAATGATTTTGCAGGATACTTTTAAAGCTGATACTATGTGTATAATTGGGAAATGTATATATCGGGTAAATTTAATAGGAAAAGAATTATAAATACGAAAATTAGAATGAGTAAAACAAAATGTTGCTAAATGGACAAGAAAGTTTTATTTTCGTTTTATTGTTCTTATTTACTGCTCTTTTGGCATGAAATTTGCCACATACATGTCTTTGTCGATTATACATATACTAACATTATAAGAAATACTAGGCGAATTCGTTATCAAATTATATTCCTACAACAACATATTTATAGACATGCGACAATAATTTTGGACATGAGTGTACATTTTTCATCTATCACTCGTTCGTATGCGTCCAATATTTCATCTCATAAAATGAAATTTTTGAACGTTACATTCCGTGAACGTTGAAGTTTACGTCCGACATTATGGACTTTAGACTGAAGGAGACGGATGGTCAATGAAAGTGAATAATTATGAGGTTAAATTTTTTGTGCTCTCCCAGCGGGAATCAAACCAAGGATTACGTGCAACAAGGCAAACGTGCTAGTCACTAGCAAATAAGCACTTTATCTCGTATTTTCTTGTAGGAGTTAAAATGAATTTAAAGTGAAGTATCTCTTATATATATCTAAATTTTATTTTTTTTGTATTTGTATAGCATTTAATGAAAAATTGTGGTTGTGAGGAGGCCAGACCCCGTAAACCCCTCTTATCTGCGGGCCTGGCTTAAGATAAATATGACCGGATGTTTCATAAATGAGGCACTGAACAGGACCACTCTCAAAATGACTAAACTAGCTTGTTTTTAAACAAGAGAATTTGTTTTGGGTTTAGTAGTAATGAACTTATAAGATTTATTATTACTATTTGAAACTTAGTTTTTATTTGTTTCAGAATTCAGAATCTTCAAATGTTGCCATGGAAACATTTGATTTGGCTGAGTTAGAGCATAAGTATGCATTGGTAAGTAAGCCTTCATTATACAACATTTAATTTTTTAAAAAAAAATTTCAATGCTATATTTACTTGAATATAAATGTACGTTGTCATTCACATTCTTTAAAGTATAGGGCTAAATTCTTGAAGTGATTTTATAATCCTATTAGATGTTGTTGGACAAATGGTAAACAACTTTTTTTAACAGTCGCTTAAAATAAATCGTAAACGATAACGATTTGAGGATTTTGAGAATGTAAAATTATATTTTCGACTGTTTTAAGATGGATCACTAGGTGTTCTCGGCAAGTTCTCGGTGCTACGGTAAACACTACTTGAATAGTGAGGCATTGCCAGGTAGTGTTGAATGTTTACTGGTGCCAGATAATAAAGGAAGTAATCATGGGATTCTGCTTGGATACTTACTGGAGAAATTAGTTTTCGACCCTTAACGCAATTCACAGTTAAGTTCCGCTTTTCGAACTGCAACGGTAGAATCCAGGAATTAAACGCACAAATTTGGCAACAACGCATTATGGCGTTCTGCGCAAGTTTCTTCTTAAAATCTATTTCCTTAAATATAAATTAATATTTAAATAAACTGTGATACATAACACAGAAATCGGTCAAACAATATATATTTTGTAATAAGTTCGTTACTTTAAAGTACTTTACACATTCAAATAAATATTTCATAAAATTGAGCACTTCTTGTAAGATCTAACAGCAAGTGCCATCTTGTGTGCTCATTGTAAAACGAATCAAATATTTTCTTTTATTTGCTACCTTTTTCGATATCAGAAGACAGCCAAATGAACAATGTCTTGTGTTGTTGCTGAATCTTATAGTACAATATTTATAATATGTAACATTTCATTGCGCAGTAGTTAAGGGAACGAGCTGAAATATGTACTGACTTCCGGGTGGTAATCCACCTATTGCATAGCTTTTTATTTTTAGAATGAATAGAGGTACTACCGACAACTATATCTGGAAACGTACTTTTAACTTGTCACTGGTTTTGCAGCAAATGTTGAATCGTTGTCTTGGTAGCTCCATTAATTTTGTGTAGTGATCTAATAGCATAATAAACGGAGTCTTGAAAACTACAACAAAATTATGAGGGTGCCTATATTCAAATAAAGGGTTAACTGCCGCAGATGGCGGCCCCGAAGTACAAAATTTACGGAGAAATGAACAGAATCAGACTAAATGTGATAATGAGTGTAACAAACGTTAGAAAGGTCATTACTGTAGGGTGATTAATAAGTGTTCGCGGATTGATGTGATATGAGGTGAGGTGGCAGTAGAGCATAATATGATAGTGTTTCAAACCCACTGCGTTATGAACTAAAGTAGGATATGTATGCTGCTGTATTATCATGGGGTCAAGGTGGAACAAAACGAGCCCTGCGGGGCTTCTAACCTCCTTTGATCACTCAGCTGTGTTTCGTAACGTAAGTAAATTCCTTTTTTAAATAATAAAGTTTGTTGTTAAAATTCGAACCAGGGGAGTCTCAGGGGAGAAAGTTTAACGGGACATGTAAAAATAGTAGAAAATGACCGATATTACTGTCGAATTCATAGTTTTCACGGTCGCTGAAATAAATGATGAAACTGCGATCGCATTAACTTCCAAATTCACCCTATTTGGCTGCGAGCCGTGGGTCACCGGAGCGGGTTACGGAGGCATGTAAAAGTAATCCAAAATGACCGATATTAATTGTCAAATCCATAATTTTCGCGGTCGCTGAGATCAATGGTGACACTTCCATTAGCGTTGTCTTGCAAATTCACCTACCATTGTATGCCGGTTGAGGGCAACGGGGGGATACCGAGACATGTAAAAAGAGCCTAAAATGACCGATATTAGTGTCAAATCCATACTTTTCGCGGTCGATGAAATGAATGATGATACTTCCACAGGCGTTGACTTCCAAATACTACCCCCATGCGAAGAATGGGTATATTCAGCTAGTATACAATAATAACCGCATGCACATGATTGGCGATAGTTTGTGTTGGTCCCTTCGCGATTCTCCGCGACGAATCGAAGGAGCGCGGACCAAAATGAAGTCTTCGCTGCTACGCGGTGGTAACTGCAATATCCCGACTCTAGATATCTCTTTCGACTTAACACACTAGCGGCAATCCTTTGACGCGTCGCTATAGCGACGATCGACATTTACCAGCAAGTGGGTCACTAGGTTTTGGCGACGTATACGGCATGGAGTTTGAACTTGCACGGCGTAATCACTGCATAGCATGTTATTACTTCTGTAATTTTTCCTTGATTGTATGATATTTCGTTTATTAGTGGGCACTCATTTCTCTGTAGGTCGTCGAATGAATGAATTTCGGCGTGCACTTTGGTGTAAATAACCTTACAGAAAGAAGCCGGTTCGTTGCAAAGAGCAGAACTGAACTTAGTAGGATTTGAGTTATAGTTTCAGGTGGCAGCGTAGGGTAGGGGTAACGTACTGGACTCACGAATAGTATAGGTTCAAAACGTACGTTCGAGTCCAGGTCAAGACACAGCTCTTTTTTCACAAAGTGATCGTGAAGAATCGAAGAGTGACTTTTGATATTAAACGAGCAATCCGTAAGAATGTGGAAGCAAATACCTGTATCATAATAGAGGCGATTTACAAATTTTAGTTGGGAGAGGGCAAATTATAGCTATTGGGGATACTAGGACAATCAGGAACACATAATTGGTCTGTAGTATCTACTTTTCATGTTATTGTTCTTAGAAAGAAACACTATACCTTTTGTTAAATATGTTTCGAATAGAGTAGCCGTTGGTGTATTGGTACCGTCCTAGACTTCCAAACAGAAAATATCGGTTCGAATTCCCATCAGGTACTATGTTTTTCTTATAAAACATTCGCTACCAACGTTGGTTGGAGAAGTTACAAGGCGATAATCCGAATAAACAGTGTGTGCAGTCTTCATCATACAGAGTAGTGATAAGTAGTTTTCATATTTACATTCGTCTCTCTTTCTCTCTATCCATCTTTCTTGACATTTACTTATCATGTCTTACATCTTTCTCTTTCCTTTCACGCACACACACGCACAAATACACACTCTATATCAAGGAAATAAGTAGTTTCTTTTTTTTCCTATGGGTTACCGAGTCTCAATCAGCTTGAGTTTTTGAGTTGATTTTGAGTTTAACGTCCCGTTCAGCAGCGAGGCTATATGAGACGTGGACCTACTGATTAACGGGGAATATGAACCAAATGACCTCCCGCCGGGAATTGAACCCGGGTCTGCCACGCCAAAGGCGAGTCTCAATCGAATCACTGTGTCACTGCGATGACCCGTTTCAGCTCTAGCGTGTTCATTATATCATTGCGAATTACAACTTCATATCCGCAATAGGTGGAATCGAGAGTAGATATTCAGAACACACAAATATTTAGAAATGGCTAAAAATGGCCCCCTTTTGGGTTATTTCAAGAAAAATTTTATTGATATTAATTTCACACAAAATTCGTTTCTATCCTATAATTCTTCAATTTGTTTTATCCACGTATGAAATGCGAAATATGGAAAATTTGCTACGTTTATATTGAACCAACATCCAATTTTCCTTTTAAATATTTGTAACATTTCATTATCATACAATTTCGACTTTTAATGTAGGCTCTTACTGATAGAAATTTAGCAGTAAAATAGGACTCATTAAATTTTTGTTTTCGTCTTTTTCAATATTTTCTTTTTTCTTTTTGTCTCTTTTTTTTTTTTTTTTTTTTGTTCAGTTTGCATTAATAGTCTGGAATGGAAAGTATGACCTACGCTACCTACTAGGTTTATTGTAATGTATTTCAGATCTGTACGTTTAATGAACACTATCGAATTTGCAACCGAACAACGCGGAAAGACAGGATGTGTGTTAAACTTTTGGCATGATTCTAGATGTGTATCGGAACTTTTCAGTTTCAATGGAAATTGAGTACTTAATTTGATTACCAAATTTGGTATTCATTTTGAAAATGATTTAATGATTTTTTCAAGCATCCTCTACGTATTTATTTGAATAGTTCTGACAAAAATAAAAATAAAAATGTTATTTCTATATTACTGTTGGATTTCTGGAAACGAAACTTTATAATGTTAGGTTCTTTTCTTACTACGTTTAAATCCAATATTTTTATCTGTGTTCCCTTTTCTTTTTCTTCTTCTATCTCATTTTCTCACTCTGTCTCACTTCCGTACCTCTAACAAATATCTACCTAGGTATTGGTTTCAATTTTTCATTCATATATGTTTAAGTTTCTCTCTACATCAACTTATGAATTTCGTTTCGTCTCATTTTTATTCTTTCACTTTATTGACACTAATACATGTATATTTTGAAATTAGAATTGTGCTCATGGTGTTACTGATTTTAATATGGGAGAGAGGAAAGGAGGATTAAGAGGGGGTCTCTCTACCAGACACGATTGTGGGATAAGAAGGTATATATTGGATGGCCTACTGCAAGGTATCAGCTGTCGCTTTTTTATGCGGAGTGTATAAGTTCAGTGATTTACCATGAGTATAATCAATCAGAAGTGATCTGTAACGAAGAAATAGCAATATGAATTGTTAAATCTCTTTTAACAAACTATCGAGATCTGAGAGTCAACAAACGTAACACTTTCTGGTACTGATTACCTAGAAACCCTGGTAGCCAGAATTAGCACGGGATAGGGGACTTATATATTTAAAAAAATGACAATCTCAGCAAAATGCAGTCTTTTAGTGTGAGAGAAAAAAGAACTTAAATCTCTCGTTTCTAGTTCTATTAATCTTGTAGTTGTGAGTCTGTGTCAAAATTACTGACAGAAATAAGGACAATGAATTATGATTACTTTGTAGAATATTCCACTTTATTATCACAAGAATTTCATCTTCCGGTTTACTTAGTTATGAAAAGTTATAGAGTATATTGCTATACTATGTAAAGTATGTGTACTGTCGCTAATTTCAGATGACAATCAGAAACAGAAGGATAAATTACATTAACAGTTTTCTATTAAGGGGGAAGTATAACTACTTTTATTTTAACAATTTTTTGGTTTAAAATGTTTGTTCGGGTTCACCCCGTTCCCCCTCAACGTTGGATACGGAATGCAAGAACATGTTTAGATTTTGATTATTGATTCCAGTATATTTCAAGCATCATTTCTCGGTTCTAGGCCTGTGCGATAGGTCGATATATCGATATCGATATTGTCACATATCAACATTCGATATCGCAAATATATCCACATCAATATATCCATATCCTAAATTTTCGATATTGATCTTTTGGGGGACCAAGGCATAGGGGGCCCTAAGACTTGCGATGGGTGACGAAACAAAACTTAATTTTTACAATAATGTCTTCCAATGACAATTTCTTTATTACCACAAATAACAATGTAAATAAATCCACTTGCAAATTTGCAATATTATATACTGGCATTTCTTAGGCGCCAAAAATTTTCTCTTCCCGAAAAAGAAAGAAAGAAAGAAACACCTGTCAAAAGTGCCTCGAACTTTGACCTAGAATTTATCATAAGAAAGTGTTTTTGTTCCTCTCTCCTCATTTGGTCTTTGAGACCGCTCGTTGACAAAAACTGCACGCATGACCGCTATATGCAGACATGCTCTTAGGCAGAATCAGAGAATTGGAATGGAAACGAGTTTTCAATAATAATAATAATAATAATAATAATAATAATAATAATAATAATAATAATAATAATAATAAAATATAACAATTGGGTTTACAATTGGGGTCTCGTCTGTTTATCTTGCATTGGAGGCCCGCAAATCTACTACAATAATGGTGTTTCTTAGTCTGTGTTTGTCTCTCTTTCCATTTCCTGTGCTGTTAGGCATTTATATTAAACCTTTACATTATGTAACCTATTTTCTTATTTCCGAGTTTGTTTTTTAAAAGGAAAGAAACTGCTTTCCTCTTATATCTATTTCTTACCCTTCTTCTTGTTTCGACTACTTAAGGAAGATCATTTTGTAACTTTTTGTGCCATTCATTTCCCTCAGAATAATAAAACCGTCATTCTTAACAATTTACTTTATTCTCTTTCTTGCAGTTTGCCACACTAATATATTTGTAACAGAATTGAGGTTTAGTCCACAGTTTTTTGTATTCTCATCCAAACAACAACCGAGCTTTTTGGGTTGCTTACTATTGCAGGAAAAGGAGAATTGAAGGTGATAATGCAGTTTTGGAGTCGTGTGTATATAAAGTTTATAAATAATAGAAATTATATGTTTTAGCGCATGAGTATTAGTGAAATTTGCCTACCTCTCTCTCTCTCTTTTAAGAAAAAATTTGGTTAAAATTAACAAAATTTACCAGATCAAAGAGCATATTAAGAACTCTGCCCTATTTGTTGCATGATGGTAGATGGGTATGCAACAATAAAAGTTCTGTAATTAATGCCCAACCACGAATAAACTACTAAAAAGCACTTAAAGGAAATGAGTGCAGACTTTAATTTTCAAGAATAATTACAACAGTTTTATTTTCGAATGCTTATTTTTTAAATATTCGCAATATTGAAATTTCTCAACTTACGTTTTTCGCGTTTTCGAAAAAAAGTCGGTTCCATTATAGTAAAATTAACCCAATACAAAGATTTTTATTTATTTATTTATTTATTTATTTAATGGACACCTATTACAGGAAAAGAATATTCCCATTTACAATAGGCTTACATAATTACAAGCTTTATAAATCTTCCCAATTTTTTCAATTTTTCCGGAAAGAAACCAGAAAAAAAACTGCTTTTTACCAACAGGTTCAAAATTTCCGGAAATTTTACAACACAACGTGTGATATGGTTCAAGTGAGTCATTGTTCACCTTATTTCAAACTATGGACCGTGTTTATGTGTGGTAGACGCCCAAAAAAGCGTATGATCCGCAGTGTCTCCGCCCAACCGTGAAACATAGCGGCGGCTCTGTGATACTGTTCGCTGTGATATTCTGTGCTGACGCTTACCAGTTGCACCAGCTCGTCATTCCGTCATTATGTCGCCAAGTATGAACACCTTCCAAGCTCGACCAGTTCCCGGGTCTGGTCGATTTTGGAGTCAGGAATATGACATAATTTCATCCTCCACCCTTTCTCACAAAACTGATGCACTGCACGGAGAACGGTATAATTTTCACTTACTACTATTCACGACCGCTGTGACTCCATTCCACGATACATCATAGTTTCTTTCAAGACCGAAAGTTGGTCCAACGCCATATTATGCTTTAAGTTGATTTTTTTCAGGTATTTCCATTAAATTTATAAATATCTGTACACTACTTGGTTTTCGGCAAAGATGTTAAGTTTTTGTTATCGATTACATTTTATTCTATTAGTTTTTGTATATTATTGTATATACAATTTATGTTTTGTATATTATATAATTGTAGATCACATATTACACCTCGTACATGTCAGATTTTCAGTTTCCATAGGCCAAGTGCATGAAGTTGATGTCAAATCGCTCATATATCTCACATACAAATAATTTAAAATTAGTTTTAATTCCTGAAATTACATATTACTATTGCTAAAACCTTAAAAATAGGTTCGCAATCTACCTTAAACGTGACGGGATTTGTGACGTAAAAGGCAGTTAGAAACTTCTGGAGGCATGTCGAACGGAGACCTCTTGTCTGGGTCGCAAACCCCAAACAATTCTCATACATGAAAACTACTGAATGGCCTTAACATCCACCCAGTTCCTCCAAGAAGTAATTTAAACTAATGCAAGTCTTGGGGGCGTAGATAGCGTAGCTCAGAATTAGAAACATGGGAGTAGAAATTCAAAGATAAAATTCGACAACACAGAAATAATTTAGAATAAGAATTTAATGAACTGATCTTGAATGACTGAATAACTACAGAGCATGATGTGGACTGGTATGACTTAAAGACTAGAGAAGACAATGCATAATCACTTACTTTTGGTAACGATGACGAGCAGAACCTCTGATGGACAGAATGACGGAGTGACAAAACTGATTATGAATAATTTGACTCGCAGAGTTTCGACGTCAAAATAGAACTTCCCATACCCGGAAGAGAATCCGGTAGTATTATGATTTTTCCGTCATGTCAACATTCTTGCACATTCTTTCTGAGTCTTCCTAGTTTTAGAAGTCATAGCCGGTCATTTGCATTGTAGAAGTCAAGGCACTCTAAAGTTTCCATTGGATTATGAATCATAAAGAATATTCAAACTGCCTCCACTTCATACATTGCCTGTTTTATACACATTTTAAAATTCAATTAAATATTTTGTTTCATTACATTGTGGTACACAATATTCCCTGTGCTTTAATTAAATATTTTGTTTCTTTGGTGGTTGAAACAAAAGCGTGAAAAAAAATAAAAAGTTAAACCAAAACCAAAAGGTTACATAAAATGATAATAGTAATAATAATCAATTCTTCTTAAAATATTGACCCATAAATTATGAAACACCCTATATGTGATATGAAGTTCCCTATACGTAATACATGATGTATAAAATGAACGTCCAAATGAATAAAAGAAAATAATGCTTGATTTAAATTTTAAAAATTGTTCTGAAATATTGTCCACATTGGATTATCCTGTATATAAAAAGAATATTTTTTTGTTAAAATGTTTTATTGTTTTACTGTTTTATTGTTTTAAAATGTTTTATTAATGTTAATACTATGTTTTATTGTTTTCTGTTTGCAGATTGATTGGAGAACCTTGATTCACGAGCTGTTAGGACAAGCACCGCCTGATGATATGGTCATTCAAGTTTACCACAAAGATTTATTTGATAATCTCTTTGATAGTTTGAAAAGCATACCTGGCAGGTAAATATTTCTTGTCTCTCCCTCTTTATATAGTGCTGTTTCAGTGTTGACAATTGAAGACACCTGTAAATTAAGACGTTATCTTGCAAAATTATATATCAAAAACTTGAGTTTATTGACACTATGAAATGTCCTTTAGTCTCCGAAAGCAAATAAGGATTTGTCAAATGAAAATGTATTAAGGTATATAAAATAAAACTGCTTCAATTGTATAGGGAACAGCTGAGAAAGTTGAAGCACCAGCAACTATTTACAAGAATTTACGAGGGAATACTTCTGTATTAAAATTATTTACGATATATTATGTATGCATGACGTGACCAAGAAGCAGCAAGAGAGCTAGAAAACTACTGTCAGTTTGTGTTTCTGTCCAATAGGAACATGTGACCTGTCTAGAGAAGTTATAAAGGTGTCCCCATACGAAATAACCTTTCATCTGTTCCAATTTCCCTAAGAAGGGCTGGAATATCCACCTTCAGGGGTGCTTTCAATTGTACCAAGCCGCTGCTAGCGCTCTTCACTGGTGAAACAATAGATGATCTCTTAAAAGACGCACGTACTGTTTTACTTCTACCCGACAAAGTCGGTTGCCTGTTGGAGTTAAGGTTCTATAGCTTAGATCTTGCATACGATGACTTTATTTGTAAGATCTACTCATCAAATATCTGAAGAGTGAATGTTTGGCTGTAGACGTTACTTACTGGTTTGAAGTTTAACATCCCTTGTCGTATGTACGTAGTATCCATATGACCACAAGAGAGGTCGTGGTTCTGGACGTATATAATGGATCGTTGCCTCTCATGAGAACCCAAGATCTTCCAGCAGGTGTACATTGGTTGCCACAATAAGAAATTGCTACCTTCTTTTAGACTTCAGAACAAATATGCGAATGAGACTGACAAGGACTAGCATCTCCTTTTTAGTTGACATACCTTTTAGGCGAAACAAATACTGTATTTATGCTCATCCAATACTAATTCTAGAATTTCTCAGATTCTTCATGCTAACGAGGAAACCGATTCAAGTGTGACACGAAATTGTGGACGAGTTATGTTCAAACGAAGTCCTTTTGTGTACAATTAAACCCATTAGAGGGAAAAACCCTCGATCTCAACCGTTCCGGAGATATAGAGGAATAAGGGGAAGGTTGGTGCTCCGATATTTTGCGAATTTTCGGCTATGTTGCGAGTGAATATGTTTGAAAATTGCATTGAAACGTTAAGAAAGATGCACCGGGTGGAATAAAAGTGGTGTTGAATGTTGAGGTGAGTGGCGTAGCTTTTACCCGGGGCTGGAAAAAGAAGGAGCTTAAGGAATAACAAACGCCATTGGTACGAAGAACAAAATTGTGTGATATTACATGCTAATATATAATGTCGTTAGTTCGTAAAAAATGAGAAAAGGTAATATAAAATGTATTAATTACATTGCTAAAGGAACAGAGACGTGATTGTGTGAACAAAAATACAATGCTATATTCTGTGCAAAAGTGCTATAGAAAAACAAATTAAATAATATGAATCATAAACACATATTGTTGCAAACATAAGTACGAACGACTGCAAACGTAAGTTGAATTTATTTTCAGTGCCCTTTAATTTGTAGCACAAGTGGTCATTTTGCAATTGAGGCTCCTGCGGACCTAAGGTCACTTACCCTCGAAAGGACTCACGCTTACGATGGTTGTGCCGCTATATGAACCATACTCCAGTCACGTAGCACTACCGTCTAAAGCAGAAGACGGCGCCCTGTCCTTGGCTGCTCAAACACGCAATCGTAGAGTTCGGACTCACTATCCTTAATTAGGCTCGCACTAGCTCCATCTCGCGCGCTTGCTATCCTCAATGGGGCTCGCACTAGCTCCATCTCGCGCGCTTGCTATCCTCAATGGGGCTCGCACTAGCTCCATCTCGCGCGCTTGCTATCCTCAATGGGGCTCGCACTAGCTCCATCTCGCGCGCTTGCTATCCTCAATGGGGCTCGCACTAGCTCCATCTCGCGCGCTTGCTATCCTCAATGGGGCTCGCACTAGCTCCATCTCGCGCGCTTGCTATCCTCAATGGGGCTCGCACTAGCTCCATCTCGCGCGCTTGCTATCCTCAATGGGGCTCGCACTAGCTCGGAGTCAGAGTCTTGCTCGCATTCAGTAGCGCTAGTGCTCTGTCTCAATTGTAAAACTCAAGATCAGGGGCCGTGAGTTTGAATATGTCTGGTCTGCAGGGAATAACAGCAATATGCTTAATTAACTAAGTGTTTCACTCAATGAAAGAAAATTTCTGATATAATACTTTCATATATTCGCATTCTTAGTTGGGCTTACTGATAATTGCTTTGGTACAGTAGTGATTTAGAACACCTAAACAGTGTAAAAGAGACAGACAGACAATGAAAATAAATGATTATGAAAACTAATTGGAGAAAGGATTAAAAATATTAAGAGAATAGCCTGTGTAATTAGAATTTATCTACCACAAACACCATTTCGATTGAATAGCGATTAAACTTTCTATTAAGTTGCGAACCATGATGGTGAATGATTTAAGTTCACGAGATTTCACTTAACCCAATTGCAGGAATAGTTATCTGCTACGCATTGTTGCCATACCATTGTTATAAAAAAAACTAACTTATGTCTTTAAAGTTTTGACAAACCACAATACATGTACAATACAACACACTCGCGAACAGTGTTTCTTTCAGAAACTATGTTCCGGGGGAGCACACTTCATGTTCTGGGAAGCACTGATGGTACTATTCTATTTATTATTATATTATAGACATATTATTTTGGTCTCCTCCGGGAGGGGGCAATCTCAGAGCTCCGGGGAGCAGGGCCCCCCTAAATACATGTCTGGAAGAAACACTGCTTGCGAGAGCACCCTAAATACGCGTATTAAGACGTAAAACGGTCCATGAAGTAGGATATTTAGCCGGTTCGTCAGTTCGAGATGACTTCAACACTTCTCGAACACTACAAACGTTGTTCATGGCTTTCTACAGCTGTAAGGACATGCTTTGCAGAAAGCAATTGACAGTTGCATATCACGACTCATGGTCCCCTAGAGTTTGTTTAATTTCATCGTAGATCTGCTCGCACCTTTCCCTTGGAGGAAGAAAAACTTCACGACGGTCCTTTGCTCCTCTGGACTGAAGCTTGCTGGAGGTGCTACCATGTTCACTTCTGAAATGAAGAAGAAAAGGATGTTAGTATCATAGAATATTGCATTTTACAACATAGTCTATTCAGATCCTGCCCTGCTAATTTCAGCTTCCTAGCTCAACTTTTTCTTGGTAAGAATCAATCTTTATTAGCACCCCTTCGTATCATATTTGCCGCTCCGTCAGTAGCTCATTGATATGTTGTGCGAAAGTCACCTATACTGTGTACATTGAAGCCAATGAACTAGCTAAAAATCCATGGTAATTATGATTTTTATCTATGTGATCCTGCTAACCCCTGAACTACGAAATAACAGAGGATGAAGAAAACATTCAACAGAGAGCTACTCTTGCAGATTTCATATATCTTTCCTTACTCTTAGACATCAAAGATGACACGTTTACATCTTTGTCCATTGCAATTTTCCTAGTCATAATAGTACCTATCAAAATCGAATTTTTCAGGAGAAGCGAATCTTTGAAAGTTTTTTTTTTCAAGAACAAAACCTGACTTCTACAAATGTTTTTATTAAGTCTTCGTCTTGTTTAATTTTTTGCAAAAGGTCCATTGGGATAAAACATTCCCTTACATACAGAACAAGATATTTTATCGCACTTTTCATCATATAAGATCCACTTATATTTGCCTTACCATTGTTTTTGAAAAGAATGCTGATCAGGTCTGCTTGTTTCTTCAAAAGCAGTACTTGTATCATATCCACCTGAAACCCTGTCTGTTGATGGTGTAGTATCCAAAGCATTTTTTCATTGGCAAGGAACAATTATGTCCAAACGATTAGATCAAACAAAGAATTCCCAAACTTGAACTTTTCCTTGTATTTAAAGGTATATGATAAATGATAGCACGTAGCAGTAGTGATAAGACAAAAATCTTTACTGAGTGGCTGAAAAATGCGTATGGGTTCACCACAGGCTGCCCGTACGCATTTGTATTAGTGCTATTAAAATTATTCGGATAATTATTCTACAAAGATAAGTGATAAGTCTTGCAATATTTCCACAACCCAAACATCAGGCGCGTTTATGCGTGGTGATCGACAGTAACTACAAGGTTTATCTGGTTCAAGAGGTAGTGTGGCAAGCAGACTTGGAGGACACACTTCGTCAATATCTTCAGTCAGTTTTAGTTATAGTGACCATGAGTGCTCAACACTATCTGATACGTGAACTGACACTATATGAGCTCGATCTCAGGCATGAAGCTGACGATACCAATCCAAACCATTTGTCATGAATCATAGCACAGCAACTTACTGGTTTCAGGAATATCGTGGTTGTAAAAATGTCGAAAATCAGCCAATTTCCGATCCCTCCAGGATAACTGATTCTGAGATCATAGGGTACATCATTGAGGAAAGTCCATCAATCAGCACTCGACGATTGTCCACATGTCCCAACCAACCCCACATGGCCCAATCCACTGTAGTGCGTCACCTTCACAAACTCAGGAAAACCATTAGGAGTTACCCCATTGTGCCACATGAGTTGATCCCAGACCAGGCTCAGAGAACAGTTCGTATGTGCTGACAACTGCTGAAAAATCAGCATGATGTGCATTTTTTGAAACGGATTGTCACATGCGACGAAAAGTCAGTGTTTTCCCTAAATCCGAATGCGCAAAAGCAATGGTTGAGCAAGGGCCAACTTCCAGAACTGATAGTCAAACAGGGAAGTTTTAATCATAAAGCCATACTCTGTGTGTGGTTTAGCTATGAGGGGATAATTCAGTTCGAGTTCGTTCCTAACGGTTGTAACATCAATGCCAACCATTATTTTGAATAGTTGAAGCAGATGTTTGCTGTGCTACTCCAAAAAATCTGCATTAATGAACCGAAAGCATGCCCTTCTGCAACAGAATAACACAAAACCACACTCGACTCAAAAATAAAAAAAAAATGCAGGAACTTGTTGGCATCGAGCTTGTACCACACCCGGCATATAGTCTGGACCTTGGCCCTTGGCATTACCTCCTGTTTCGACCTATGTCACAGTTACTGAAATCATAATCCTTCACCAATCAACAGGAGGTGGAAACAGCAGTGACTGAGTTCTTTGTCTCTAACCACAAGAGGTGCTATTGACATGGAATCGAGGAACTGGCAGGGAGGTGGCTGCAGGTAGTCCAACACGAGGGAATATACTTTAAATGTTAATTTGCTTCAGGTATTTATGTACCGTGTAATGAGCATGAGATCGGATGAAGGTATTTAATGATCACCATCTGTGTCTCTATTTATAAGAATGTCCGAATACATTCAAATGAAATTTGAATATTATAAATAATTAGTAATCTTTTATTATCCAGAATAAAATAAAAAATAAAGATTTATTTAAGTCAGTAGAGCCAAATAAAGTAAAGTGTAAGATTTACGTTCCTGTAAACGTTTGTCTTATATCAAAATCTCAGTGACTCTTAGTTGATACTTGTTGGTAAGACACGAAAACATTTGCATCAAAACATGAATTTTTCATCAGATTTGAGTAAGTTGCGCCCAGCACACAAAGGATATCAAGGAATGCTCTGAAAAGTAAAGCAAGGTACTTATCGTCTCAAGTTGTTGAGAGAGAAGACATACAGATGAATATTTATGTAATGAAAATAAAATGAATATTTATTTAATTTACCAATATCCACTATCGCTTCACGTTCATATAATCCACCTGTCTGTAGAAGCATTTAGTGCTGGAAGTCATTATACTAACGGCACAATCAGACGATAATTTTTCCTATTAGAATGCAGAATTCTGTTGTAACTTCCTTATAAAAAACTTGATTATGATGAGGCATAACTTAAGCAGTAGACATAGCAGAAAAGGTCCTTCCATGTCGTTTTCTTTAATTTATAACAAATACTATTTAATAATGGTTAATCAAATGACACAATTAAGTCGGTATGATCGTAAACAAACTCACTAATTGGAATTGTTACAGTCTATTGGCCCTGTACACAAAACTTGTATCTTTTCAAATGTTTTAAATGCGACATATAATTGAATAAGCATTACTCAGGACAGAACTATCATTACTTAGTAAGCAGATAGTTTTTATGTGAATATGTGTTTATGTGTTACACTTGACCCCACAACTAAAATAAGATGCCTAGACCATTACAAAGGCTTTTTAAAATATACATAATTACGGTACTAGAGACCGGATGTTAGGCAAAATGCCTATTCTTTAATATTAAAGATATGATTAAACATAACGTTTTAAAGTTTACATTAAAAGTTATAGTTTCAATTTAAGCCAATTTTATTTCGCCTATGTCGCCTCTTCCTCCCTAAATAATTGCTTTAGTGCCTAATGTTGCTTATTCTATGCATTTTCTTCAAAATAAGACTTTATCGGGAAAAATATATAGTTTAGTGTTTTGAGACAGGATTCTGACTTTTCCGAGAAATATAAGTGCTGTTTGTAGTAATAAGATGCCGTAAAACTTCGGACTGATGTGTGTACTGATGAAGTGATGTAAAACTTTGGACTGCTGTGTGTACTGATAAAGTGTATAAAATTTGGACTGTTATGCGTAGTGATAAAGTTCTGTATAGAATGTATTCACGAAATATACATGGAATACAAGTCAAGCTTCGTTTTTCTATATACCGTAAAAGAAGATATTAACAAACAAGTATGTTTCTATATTCTTCGAACATTATCTATGACGAATTTATTTTTTAACTGTTTTGAGTATTTATCTGCATTATTTCGAATTATTTTAGTGCCTATTTTTAAATTTTAAGTGCCTATTTGAATTCCTATTTTCCAGGTTTTTAATGCCTTAACATCCGGTCTCTAGTAATTACTGTAAAAGAAAACGTAGGTTAGAAATAGAAGATTTGAATAAGTTCAAACCCCTATAGTATGTGAAATATTTCCCTGGGACATACTAAGCAAGTCAAGGTTCATCATTCCAAGTTTGATAATAATAGAATCAGTTCTGTAGATCACGTTCGTAATTGATTTATTTTTTAATGAGGAATGTAAAATCATTATTACCTAGAATGGGTCTAGTTTCAACAAAATATTGACACTTCTTAAATTCCCAAGCTGGGAGCTTATTAGAACTTCTTCATATACCTTGTGTACGGGAATTTGGGAGAAAACAAGTAAGATATTTTTATATTTGAAAAGAAGTCCGAAAATTCTGTCTTTTAACTGTTTGTTATAACTTCTAAACTGTATTTATTTTTCTTTTTAGGACCATTTACAACGCTTTGTCAGCAATGTTTGTCCGTGATATCTATGAGAGTGTTGTGAAAACTAAAGATGCTTGCAGTATACATGAATATTGTCTTCAAGTAACTTCTGGTCTAATGGAGGAGGTTGCTTCTGCTTTGTACCTCAGGAGTTTTAAATCAGATGAGTTTGAGATCTTGACAAATCACGTAAGCGTTTGTGATTTTGTTTTATATTTTGTTGAAATACATAATTCGAGAAGTTATGGACAAGTAGCAAGAATAAAAATTTTGCTAGATAATAATAATAATTTCACTACAAATGAATATCGGAATTAAGTGTTTGATATAAGGGGGACAAAGCTCAAGAAATATAATGTTATTTAATTATGCATTTACATTTTTATTTGTCTACTAGCTGAAATGTCTGTTCTTCGTACTAGAAGAGTAGGTTTACGAAAAATATTTAGCCTTGAAATGCCCATTGACGCAACTACTCTTCCAAAGATTTAAACCTCAATACTTCAGCCGCTAAATAAGCTAGGAAGATAATCTTGATATCAGGATGTTCCTGAAGGAAGAAGCTTTCCGCAAATATGCATTTTATGTATGTAGGAGGTACCACGGTGGAGGGGAGGGTAAAGTTCGTGTTTTTTTTTTGTTTTTTGTTTTTTGACCTCAGATTATTTTGGGGCCATTCCTCCCCTGAAGGTACACTCATGTCCAAAATGATTGTCGCATATCTATAACTGTCTTCTTGTAAGAATATAATTTGATAATGATCTTGCAGGGTACTTTTAATACTGATACTATGTGTATAATTGAGAAATGTATATTTGTGGTAAATTTCATAGAAAAAAGAATTATAAATACGAAAATTAGAATAAGTAAAACAAAATGTTGCTAAATGCACAAGAAAGTTTTATTTTCGTTTTATTGTTCTTATTTACTGCTCTTTTGACATGAAATTTGCCATATACATATCTTTGCCGATTATACACATACTAACATTATAAGAAATACCGATCGGATTCGTACTCCTAGAAAAACATATTTATAGACATGCGACAGTAATTTTGGACATGAGTGTACACTTATAAAAATTGGAATGTGAAGCAATGAAGTAGTCCACTACATGGTAATACCCTGTATGTATATTTGTTGCTTATATGGGGGAGAAGGGGGCAAAGTTGACCTATTTTTTGAGTTTCCAGAACTCCCAAACTCTATTTTTTCATATTTTAGAACTTTCTCGTTTCTTCTTCTTCTTCTTTTTCTACGAATAGGGCGAAAATCAAGGATGTTATAAAATAGATCTGCCTATACACAAAATCGTGAAGCCATACGTCAGAGTTTCGCCACTCCCACTCTGCCCATTCCAATCCAATAAGATCGCAATGTTTTGAGCCAACTTCATAACGGAAACGTGAGTAGCCAATCAGACTCGGTGTGCTGACAGATGTTTGGTTGTTTTTTTTTTTTTTTTTTTTTGGCTTCATATAGTTAATAGGATGAAGATACATATGGACAGATCCTCTATTTTATAACAGTCTTGGCGGAAATTGCACAAATCGCATCGTTGGAATCTGTGTTCCATAATCTTTCCAACGATATATCAGTCATGACTCTGTGATAATTAAGGGGGTCACCGGGACCCCCAATGTGAGAGTCTACGATTTCGTTCAAATCCCTGGCGGGCATAGAAAAGTTAAACCTTTTTCTCCCCTTAGTGTACACATGTATGATAAAAATCCATAACATACTCTATCGTGGCCTCCTACTACACTTTAATCAAAGGGACATGATAGAAACTCAGGTTGAGGTAGGATCTAACTACTTTCAAAAATTCATTTCAAACTGTTCAACAGTTGTCCCATGATGAAATCACAAGTAGCTGACAACATCGCTTTAAATGTGACGTAAAAAAATGTAGAAAACTACCCCCTTCTTCTCTTAGAACAGGAAATTTCAAAAACGCTGAGACAAGTGACTCGTTTATTTTTAAAGAAGAGTTTATATACCGATTTTTATCTTCCTAACTTGACGGATTCGTGAGATACAGATTTTTGCATATATTTGGTCCCCGACTCCCCCTTAGGATACTCATTTTAATCAAAGTGACGCGATAAAACGCCAGTTTGAGGTGGTAAGTACATTCAAAAATTGATTTCAAATGGTTCAGCCGTTCAGCCTAACCAACTTCTACTAACTATATCAGTTATACAGGTTGGGGCAAATAAAAGTGGCCCGGACGAGTGGATATGATTGGACGTGAATGTATGCACGGAACCACACCACAGGTTCAGATCTTAGTGCGGGCTGTGTCAGTCTGAGTTGAGCAATGCACAGTTGAAGATGGTACTCAGAGTGCAGCAGAGGGTGATCGTTGTGGAAAGTTACCTGGCTGCCCACCTCGCTTACCTGATCTGTACGTGTGCAATTACTTTTTGTGGGGAACCTCAAGTCTTAAGGTTTATCGCAATAATCCTCATAGTCTTCAAGAACTACAGCAGAATATTTCTGATGAAATTGCAGCAATCCCAGCAGCCCATCTTCGATCTGACTTTTGCAAATTGATTACCAGTGCCCAAAAGTGACAAGAAATGAATGGTGGTCATTTTCAACATCTGCTATAAGCAGGTTAGCGAACTATTGCCTTTCCTTTGCTGTGTTTCTTTGTACCCTGGAACTCTGTTCTCCGGGCCACTTTTATTTGCCCCACCCTGTATGTACACTTCATGGATTACAGTAAATACAAAGCAATAATTAACACTTCTGGTCACAGTATATACTCTTATTTATTAAAACTAAACTACAGTGTAATGGTAAACTTAACATTATCTTCATCAGACGTAACTCTCAGCTTAGCGAAGTTGTGGATATACTGCGGAAAATATGAAATCAGCGATAATGACAGCCAAGGGAGTACGAAGGATTTTATTTCGGGACGTCCAAAGCTTTTCGGAGGGTCCAAACTCAATATGAGGATAAATTATATTAATTCGTAAAATTGCCCCCAAAATTAGACCAAATTTATAGAAAAGTTGGGATTTCGGAGGAAGAGGGAGTCCGGACCCTCAGAATCCATCCCACGCGTACGTCCCTGATAACAGCAACCCATAGGAATGCAATACAAACTTTTAATGAGATATTTTTAATAAAATATTCAATTTTAATTGAAAATCGTAAAATAAGTAACCAAAATCTTTTTACCAGAATAAGCATTTTAAGAGACCCTGTCACGGCGGAATTAAAATACCACTAATTTTACAGTTATTATATGATATTTGCAAATAGATAAAAGATAATCGATAAATGGAACAAGAGCTCGCTAGACATTATTTTGCACGTGGTAACGTTATCACGACTCACTTATCTGCTTTTATTTCTAACCATTTGGAAAATCGGCATTTATTTTCGCGTTTTTATATGGCTACAAACGGAAAACTACTATGTGAATCTTAATAACGGTACCTCATGCAAAATAATATTGTCTAGAGCGCTTTTGTTCCACATTTCTATTATCTTTTATCTATTTGAAGATATCACATAATTATTGTAAAATTAGCGGTATTATAATTTCGCAGTGATTAGGCTTCTTAAGTACTATCAACCATGGTTAAAATGGCTTTTAGGGTGTGTACTACGAAGCACAGGTTTCTACATACCTTTTGAAGTGTGGAAAGAAATCAGCATTAAAAAGAAACTAGCCTTGATTTTACGGTTCATTTTATAGCAGTATTATTTTTTTCAACGATAGTTCATACCTATTCCACATACCCTAACAAAGAACCCTTTGCTATACATACTATTTATTTAAACCGGCATTTAACTAAATTGTACGGTGAAGTCACTGGTACCGCTGCTTGCGGAGAACGTACCGTAAAATAAACTCTTACTTTTTTAGTGTAAAGCTATATCTCATATGTTGATAGACAATTTTAATCTCGAAGGGAACAAAAATAATATGTATCTCTTAAATTTTACGGAATTATTATATATATATCTATAGTTCGTTCGTGTCTTAAATAAATTGAAAACGTGTTCCATAATGGTGACGCTCATAATTTAAGATAATTTGGCAAGATAAAAATTAGATACTTTTTTTTAAAATCTCATAGTACGTGATTGGAATTTATTGCTTTCTAAAACATTGTTCTTTATTATAATATGCCTTTGTTGAATAATTGTATTTGCAATTACAGACAGAAAACATCTATAAGGAAATTATCAAGACCTTTGATGAGGAATTAAACACTACAGAATGGCTGGGTGATTATTCTCGCTTGCAGGCACGAGATAAATTAAACAGAACATCAGTAGATGCTCTCGGCGGAAAAGATTATTTTCTGAATGATACAGCAGTTGATGCTATATTTGAAAAGGTATTTGTATATTATTAATATATTTCTCTTAATATTTTTAATTTTACAGTATGGTTCAAGGATGTTATAAAATAGAGAATTTGTCCTTACAACAATATCTTGAAGCCATACGTCACAGTTTCGCCACCCCTACTCAGCCCATTCCGCCCAATAAGATCGCGAAATTTTGAGCTAACATTCATGGCGGAAACGAAAGTAGCCAATTAGACGATGGCGGAAACTAGAGTAGCCAATCAGAAGTGCTGATGCTCGGTTGTCTTTTGGCTTCATTGATTTAATAGAATGAAGATACATATGGACAGATTCTCTATTTTATAACATCCTGGTATAGATCACGGTGCATCTGTACCTGCACTATTTATTATTGTCCACGAGACGAGGATAGATATTTCTCGAGTCTTGTGGATAACAGTATTTCATCCAAGTCCCTGTCCTCAAACATTGTTTTTTTCATGATTCATAGTATAAAACTTATAAATTGATAAAGCGATTATACAAATACAGTGAAGAGCATTTATCAATATTTACAGACGTACATTTTTTTTGTGGGACGAGACGGGAACATCTCATTTCTCGTCTTGTAGGCAGTTCTACCGCGTTCTTGGTTTTTCAATCCATTGTTCTCTTTTCTTTGAAATTAAAGGCAGGGGTACATTCACGGGGGCACCGGTTCTGGATCTCCCCCCCCATCAAAAAAAATCTTCGTAGCTCTTTTAAAATAATATATGTGTGCTTTGCATGCACTAGGAGCGCACTCATGGGAGTCCACACGGTCCGAACACTTCAATTTTTCTACTTTGGACCTCCCCAAGAAATGTTTCTGAATGCTCTCTTGTGAACAGGCATTACTTAGAATACATAACAGAAAATGTATTATTTACAAATTAAAAGACATTTAAATAGACGTAAAGAAACAGCCAGTAAAACTAAATTAAACAATTAAAAATCCTTGTTCATTTCAAGGAAAATGGAAAAATGTGTCCACATATAAATTAATGAGTTGTTAAATTAAGATGGAGATATTCGACACAAATAAGTACCCTCATTCATTTTGCCCTCAATAGGGCCGACCTCACCTTCCTTCCAATAAAGATAGTGAGGGTAACGGCATTAGTATTATTTTAGGGTAAGGGAAGGACATCAATAATATTTGAGGGTCCGTAAGAGGAGGCCAGAAATAAAATTTGAGGCTGAGTAGGGGAAGGGCATCAATAATTTAAACCTCCCCTACAAAGAAACCGTGCATTTAGAGGTGAGACAACAGGGATCATATTAGACAGGAACCATGTAGGCAGAGCTGTCGTAATGAAAGGACGTGTTTGTGAGAAGTTTCAGGGAGCACTGAACAGTGACAACATGGGGATAGAAATTCAGACCTGGCGTGCAGTCGATTGTGGTGCGGTCGAATGTGTATGAAGTGTCTGAGAACTCAGTGTGACCAACCTTCTTTGTCTCTTATGTATTTCATGGGAATTGTGATTGCTGTGTTGCTAGTAATTGGTGGGGTGGAACTGAATCCTGGACCAGCCACAATAGATGATGTGTTATCTAAGCTTGAGGATATGGACAGTCGAGGCATTTCTCTTCTGTCAACATCCTATAAAATCCTTTCAAATATTCTATTAGCAAGACTGACTCCATACGCAGATGAAATTATTGGAGATTATCAGTGCGGATTTAGACGAAACCGATCAACTATCGACCAAATATTTACCATTCGACAAATACTCGAAAAAAAGTGGGAATACAATACCCCGGTGCATCAACTATTTATTGATTTTAGAAAGGCGTACGAATCGGTTAGGAGAGAAATATTATACAACGTTCTTACAGAACTTGGAATACCGAGAAAGCTAATTAGATTAATTAAGATATTTTTAAATGAACCCCAAAGTAAAGTCCGGGTAGGAAAATTTTTGTCCACGAGCTTTCACGTCAAAGATAGCCTGAAAGAAGGAGATGCGTTGTCGCCATTATTATTTAACTTTGTTGTGGAATACGCTATAAGGAAAATCAAAGATAGCAACCAGGGCCTAGAGTTGAACGGTATTCACAGGTTATGGCATATGCTGATGATGTAAATTTAATAGCAGATGATAGGAGAACAATAGAAAGAAATGCAGAGATCTTATTAAACGCTTGCAGGGACATGGGTTTAGAAGTAAATGCAGAGAAAACTAAATATATGGAAGTGCGTCGGGACCGTAATACGGCAAATTATAGATGCGTTAAAATATTAAATAATACTTTTGATAAAGTGGATAGTTTCAAATATCTAGGATCAATATTAACAGAGGAAAATCACATCCACGAAGAAATTAAATGTCGACTAAAAGCAGGGAATTCGTGTTACTACTCGGTTCAAAATCTCTTGTCGTCGCGAATTCTGTCGGGGAATTTGAAGCTTAAAATATACAAAACGATAATCATGCCTGTTGTTTTGTATGGCTGTGCAACATGGTCACTTACTCTGAGGGAAGAACATAGACTGAAAGTATTTGAGAACAAGATCCTGAGACGAATATTCGGACCCAAGAGGAACGGGAATGGGGAATGGCGGAAACTTCATAACGAGGAACTACATAATTTATACGGTTTACCAAACATTATTAGGGTCATCAAGTCTAGGGGGCTTAGGTAGAAACTCTTTCAAAGTCTTGACTGGAAGACCAATCGGAAAACGACCATTAGGAAGACCTAGGCGCAGATGGGAGGACAATATTAAGATGGATCTCGCAGAGATTGAAATACAAAGTAGAAACTGGATGCAGTTAGCTAAGGATAGAAGTCAGTGGAGAGCTTTTGTGAACGCGGCATTGAACCTACGGGTTCCATAGGCCATAGAGTTAGTTAGTTAGTTAGCACAACTACTTGTGATCTGGATAAAATAATAGAAAACTTGACTGATGAATTACGTGTTATCAGGAACGAAAATAAGGAACTTAAGCGACAGTTGCAGGAAACAAAGAAGTTGATTGATAAGCTTGAGGACCACTCCCGCCGCAATAATCTTGTTTTCTACAATATTGGGGAAGGGGAGAAAGAAAAATGGGAGGAACTGATAAGGGAATCCGTTGGGGAGAAGCCGCAAATTAAGCTTAATCGAGCTTAATCCGATGGACATTGAAAGATTACATAGATTGGGTAGGGGTAGGGATAGACCCATAATAGTGAAATTTGCGAATCACAAAAGAAAGGAAGAAATACTAAAAAGTGTAAGGGAACGCCTGTCTGAATAGTAGAGGACTTTTGCCATGCTACTCGTGCCATTAGGAAAGAACTAAACACTTACCGGATTGAAGCAGTGTCAAGGGGTCAGAAAGCACGACTTCAGTATAATATGCTCTACATCGATGAGAATCCTTTCCGGCTAGATTTTAAGGAAAATAGTAACAACCAGATGTCCTTGAGAGTGCAACATGATAGTGAAACTAGACTCTGAAAACGTGCCGCGGGCAACATCACTCATTTCGGCAAATATTCGGCCTACGCACTGTGGCGCATATCTTATTATAACTGGTTTTATTTATAGGAATGCTTTTAAATTTGATATATTATCTTTTAATACTACCCAACTTATGTGTACAACTTTTCATGAAAATCCATGATGGTCACTGGGAGGGGGTGGTTGAACTGTGGAATGACTCTTTGTATTTCTAAAGAAATATAAGACTTTTCTGGGATCACCCTCGTATATTAATAGGAGGATATATTTCTATGTTATGAAGAGATTTTGTCGAACAATATTAACCTTTTTGTTTCATATGGTTATCCTAAATTTAAAACACACTGTAGAATTGCGATTTGTTTTGTAATCTAACCTATGGTCATCCTCATTCGGTATTCCCCTCAGTTTTCTCCAGACGAATGTTGATATAGTACCTTAAAGCATGGACTCGACCCGTATGCACCCATTTCTTTCCACCATTGGTTGTTCATAGCTGATGATTTAATTCTAAGTTGGCTCTTGCCGTCTGAATTTGGAAGTTAGATGATAAATAAATAAACAAAATTTTCTCCGTCCTTAAGAAGAATGTGAATTTCCATGTTTGAGGTTAGAACGTAGGCATTTTTGCAAAATGTTTTTTCAAGTTGATCACCGACAAAATAGACTGTTTTTAAGTTGCTTTCACAACTGAAGTTTGTAATTTCCATGGCACAAAACTCGTTCGGTAAACTACCATTTCTTTCACGAAGGAATTCGATTATATAGAGATTTCATAGCACAACGCTACAACATCAAAAGGAAAAAAATGCGGAAGACTTCAATATAAATAACACAAGCATTAAAAAAACGTGACACTGTTCTATAACTCCTAAAAGATCAACACACACATTGCAATTAAGTTTTCATTTGTTTTGTCCTGTTTAACAAAATGGCTGAACAAATTATACATATTAAAAATAATATTACAGGTAAACATCGGCAAAGACTTTCTTGAGAATTCGCTTACATTACTGCGTGAATATAGAAGAAGGATGTACGCTAAAATTCAATATGTCACAGAGGACCAACCGCAACTGTAAGTTTTTCTTTGAAAGTTTGAAATTTATTACACTTTTTCAGTTTTGTTCTGATACGAACAAGAGAAACTAGCAAGTAGCCATTAGGTTTTCATAATCTGTTTCGCACCATATTTAGAAGTTGATGTATATAGTCATTGTCAAAGGGCTGAGCACGCTACTGATTTTTTCTAAATTTTCAAAATTAAATACATAGTATCTTAGAAAATCCTACTTGTTTGTTGGGTTTGTTTTGCAAAATTAATATCTTTGATCGCATAAGGAAACGATAATACACTGTCCTGTTTCCACTGAGACAGATTTATTGAAGAAGTTTGCGTTCATCAAAGTGCCGAATCTTAGCCTTGATAAGAGCTTTTGTTTGATCAATTTATTCAACTTTTGTGAAGCTGTGATCAATTTATCCAACAATTTCGAAAAACCTTCCAAAGATCTTCTGTATTTGTTGGCAAGTTTTCACGGACTCTCATGTAAAGTTCATCTCACAAGAGCTTGAGGCGTAGCAAATCCTGAGACTGTGAAGCCTGTTCTTTCTTGCAGATAATTACTGCATAACTTGGAAGAATGTTTTGGATCGTTATTCTGTTGTAGTACAAAGTTATGACTCAAAATCTGCGTTCCTTATTGAATTATTGAATTGCGTGCCTAACTTAAATGTTGTGATGCGCGTTTTTCTCCATTATTCTGTTGATTTGAATTAAACCACTAACTTGTTTGCCTATAAAACATCCCTACACAATGACATTAGACCCTACGTGTTATTAGTACTTCATGCTGGAAGGAATGGTTTCTTAGCTGCAACCACACTCCCAAGATCATAAATCTTCAGGCTTCGGACTACCGTTCTACCTGATACCGATTTCGAACGACTCTTCCGTAGTTCTGTTGCTGCTTCCGGAGCAGTTACGTTAAACATCTATTCCGTTTGCATATAGTCCTAATTAACTTGTTTTGACAAGAAGTTGTCATTTCTTAACGACTAGTTTGTTTCTGTGCAATACTTACACCAGTTTGTGGCTATCTTTGAAGAGTCCCAGGCATTGCACCGACTGCTATCTACAACCATTAAACAAAATAGCTCTCTTCTCTCAAAATAACAACTCGAGTACATTATGCGGAACTTACGCTAGTTTTAGACGGAAGCATTTATCGTAGCAAACATCGTATCATCGATATCCTACCGTGTAAAATACCAAATGCAATAGCATTCCCCATGCTATGACATATCCTATGACATTTCTTGTTGATAGAACCTGTTCTATTTCGTAGCATTTTCCCCAGCATTTCTGGTCCGATTGTAGCGCCGTGGTGTGTGAAAAAGATTTTGAGTCAAATATCCATACTCTTTGTTTAGTGTGGGAAATTAAAATGTAAAAAAAAAAAAAAAAGAGTTGGAGTAGGGATACTATCATTATACTAATTGAAAAATATGGGGAGTATCCTTGTTTGTACGAAGTTAAAAGACCTTTGTATCATAATAAGCATATGCGAAAAAGGGCTTTAGAAGAAATAGCGACTGAAATCTCTGTTTTTAGTTTCGGAGCCATAATTGCGCTTTTCTCCAATGATTTGTTTGCTACGTTACGACAAGATCCTTATCAAAATGCAACCATGTAAAAGCACCATATACTTTTGATGCCATAGAATATTATACGAGATTTTTGGCAGCACATCTGCTACGATAAATGCTTCCGTCTAAAACTAGCCTTAGTTCAGTTTCATTCTACATTTTATAACACTTGCACGTTCTTTATACTAATTTACTAATTTAGATGGGTGAAAGCAGCACGTTCGAATGCAATATATTCGCACCCAACTTCAACTATATACGACACCATTGAAAAGCATACACACACACACACACACACACACACACACACACACACACACACACACACAACTGTTTGTTGTAATAAACAGACAGCTAGGATAAGAGTTCGCACAAACCACGAGATGTCGTTAAACTGTTTACTGCAAAGCATAATGTAACCCAATGTAAGTAGAATCATATATTTTTGTACCCGTATATGAACAACGTTGTTTATTTTAGCAAACGAGACAACTAAAATGTTTTTTGTATAAATGCAATGTCTTTTACATTGAAAATTCTGAAAAATCAGTACTGTGCTTTGACTTTTAACAATGACTGTGTTTATATACAGTGGTGTACACATAAGTTAATCAAGGGAGATGAGCGTACAAGCTCCTAAATTCATGTAATTCCAGGTGTTTGTATACAAATCTTAGTATGTTAAGTTTATTTTTGCATATCTAGATTTCATTTCGTATGTCCCAACTTGTAAAATAAAGACCTGGCACTACAATCCGTGAAGAGTAATGCCCTGGCTCCCAACACCAATATTTCTGGATTCCTAGACTAGAATTTACTTCCGTCTGCATCATTGTGCTGGATCAACATCGACGTTTTAACTAAAAAAAAAGTCAAACCTGTAACAAAAAAGGTATGAGTAAATAGCTATTTAGTTAGATTGAAACACCGTTTTGGCATAAAATATTCCTAAACCAGTTCCTCCTTTCTTTCCTCGTATTTGTGCTTGTCAAAAGGGCTCTTCTATCTAACCAAATGTCAACTTATTCATACTCTTGGCGCACCAGGTTCGATTTTCAAATTGAATCTGCGATACTGATTCAGCACAATGATGCAGACGAAGAGCAGTCCTCGTCTGGATTAGTGCCAGGTACTTCATTTTACAAGTTATGGCATATGATTTATTTACGTAGTTAACCTTCAATAAGAATATCCTGCGGACTAGAGAAAGTTTCAAAAATTTTATGATAAAAATAATTCACAAAATACAAGGGTAAGTTATAAGTCTTTCAATATTTACACAAGCCAAAAAGTAGGCATGTGCATACGTAAGTACAAGGTCAAACTGGACTAAGAAATAGTATGGCAAGCGGACTATTTAATATGGAGGCCACCATTCTGTCAGTATCTTTAGTTAGTTTTAACGCAAATGACAATGAATGCTGAACATTGTCTCTTCTTACTGTTTGAGTTCAAACTTGGGCATAATGCTGCGGCAGCAACCCAAAACATTACGCGAAAGCAGAAGATGCAGTGAACTACAGTACACCAATTCGCTGGTTCCAGAAATTTCGTTAACTTGTAAAAATATCAACTCCGACTGCTCCAGGATAACTGATTGTGAGACATGGGATTCACCATTGAAGAAAATCCATCCAGCAGCACACGACGATTGTGAAACCAACTCCACTTATGCCAATCCACTTTGGTGCGTCACTTCACGTTGTGACGGGGAAACCATCAGGTGCTGCCACATTGTCATGTGAGTTGAACCTAGCTTAGGCTTAGAGGAAAGTGGATCTGTGCCCATAACTGCTGAAAGATAAGACACGTGTGATATGAATTTCTTGAAAATGGATTATCACTTGTGGCGAAAAGTGTTTTTTTTTTTTTTTCGAAATCCGAATGTTCAAAATCAGTGATTTGGCAAGGGCCAACTTTCAGAGTCTATCGTGAGACATGACCTATCGTGGAACTACGAGTGGATAATTAACTTCAACTTCGTTTCTAACGGTCGTACAATCTATGCCGATCTTTATTCTGAACAGTTGGAGTGGATGTAGGCTGCACTACGCCAAACACGTCCTCCATCGGTGAACTGAAAGCACAACATGATAACACAAAACCACACTCGGCTCGAAAAATGCAATAACAATGCAAGAACTTGTTGAAATCAAACTGATACCACACCCGGCATATAGTCCGGACCTTGTCCTTCGAATTACCACATGTTTCGGTCCATGGCACACGAAATCCTGAAATCACGATCCTTCACCTACCAGTAGGAAGTGGAAACAGCAGTGACAGCTCTTTGTCTCTAAGGACAAAAGGTGCTAGCGAAGTGGAACCGAGGAACTTTCAGGGAGGTGGCTGCAGGTAGTCCAACGCGAGGAACTATACTTTAAATGCTAACTTGCTTTCATTACACTGAATTAAATTCAGATATGTTGTGTACCAGAATATTGTAAGATTTATGACTCATCCTTGTATTAATGAAGTGAAATGTATACCTTATGTTTTAATTTTTCAACTTTATCTTTTAATATTTATGATATCACCTGTATATTCCAGATGGACAGTGTTTGCTCGACCATTTGACACTCATATTACTACTATATATGACTTAAATTTGAGCTGTAAGTACCTTTTTGCTAAATACATATTATTTTCTAGAAAAATAAATACATACGTTACTTAAGAGTCAAATACGTGGCGTAGCACAATTGAAATGGAATAAAAATTATTGTCTCGATTCTTGCTCTAGGATTTATTAGCCTAAGAAATGATGATTACGGCATGACTTTTTATATTCACTTTTATATACGAGTGAACTTATCTATTATTCTAATTTTTTTTATATAAATCTTTGACTTGAGATCAGATAGGTCATTTAGGGAGAGCGAAGGAACTCAATTGCACTCTAAATTTAAAAAAACACGCTTTTTAATAAATTGTGCAATAAATATAGGCCTACTAATAAAAATGTGAAAGTCTTTGTCGATAGACAATCTCTCCCTCCTCCTGCCAAAACTTGAAGTGATGTTACTGTTTCAAATAATATATTTAATCAAGTAGTGTAAAGAAGGCGTATTATCTGTCACATAAGTTTATGCATGTTTTCCGCGGGACAGTATCTTTTGTCCCTTGACGCGATCGAAGATATGAGAAAATCAGTTCGCTTAATGTATTTGGCCTTAAAACTTTTAAAGCTGTGGATCCTGGTAAAACAACAAAACATATTACGTTTGCAAATGCAATTTACACTACAAATAATACGGATAGTGTGACAAGCAGGGAAAGCAGAGAAACTGTTATATGGGAAGACGACAGAAGCAAAAATCACAAGCTGAATGTTTCAAGTGAATAGCAAGGAAACAAGTACCCGACTATGTGGCGTAGTGGGTAACGCCCTAACTTATCAATCAACAGAAATGTAAAATCTTTGAATATTTCATGTTAACGAGCATTAAAATGTAATCTATTCCGCGTTGTATATTGATGCCATGGGTTATATTATGGTTAGAGCAGTCGTTGTGCAAAAATGTTCTTGACGCTTCGTGTCTATATCTGTGAACATTGTGCGAATTGACCGGACTTTTGCAAGGGGGGATGGATTGTGTTTCAGACGACAATAGTATGGCAAACTATGACAGTTGTAGTCAGGGGAGTCATTTAGGGAGAGCAGGAGAGGCAATTGCCCCTCAAGAATTTGAGGAATAAATATACTTAAGTCGTTAAGTTAAATATACAAAGCGTGAAAGTCTTATGTCGGTGATGCTCTTGATCCCCTCAAGTAAAGTCTGAAATGACGCCCCTGGTTATGGCATACATCCAATATTACCAAAGGGAATTTCTTCCTCATTCCCCTTGTAATTCCACACTGTCCACAGATATAGACACGAAGCGTCTGGAACATTTTTTTAGAGAACGAGTTTGGTATTCATAATATAACTCGTGATATCAATATACAACGCGGAATAGGTTACATTTTATTGCTATGGAACATTTCGTTGCAGTTTATTTTATAAAACATTGCTTAATTCTATTATAGAATTATTCATAATATTTGTCATACTATCTTCTACATTTTCAAGTATAGATGTATTATTTTTTCATTTCAAGAACTAAAGGTGAGTATTTTATATCTAAACGAAAAGTAAAATTAATTATACTTAGTTCCAGAATTGAAGATGATGGAAGCCAATGTGCTGACTACACACAAAACAACTGAAATCCATCTTCTTGACCATAGCTAATTATGGATTACAATTGAAGAGAATTCAATTTATTTTTGAGCTGTACACTTATTCATAGTTTTTATTAATAGTAAAATCTAGAACAGTTTTACCCTTGTAAAATTCTACTTCATCTTGTTCGCTTTACAATAAATATATAAATAAATTCTTGCATAATATCGAATCACACCTTAAACTGTAACCATATTTTTCCTTTTTACTGGAGTGTTACCTGATCAATGAAAAAATAAAAATAAAAAAGTAGTAGGACAAACAGTCGAACACGGGTCGCGGGACTTGGAATTCTAGACGCATTCAACAAGCTACGGAACAAGATACCCAAATCATCCACTCTATAAATATATGGCAATAACCGTAAGCTTCACGCTGTGAAAGAACGTTGTTTTTTCCCCTTTTCATTAAGTTTTACGATATTTCTGTAGTGTCTTGTGTTAACTACAAAGAGAGAGAGATCATGGTTAGGGTTTGGTTATCGATTTGGTTAGGGATTGATCTTATAAAACCTTTAAAACATTTAATTAAATCGCGAGGTAGTAGCAAGGAATGTGTACCGACTTCATTTTCATAGTAAGGGGCAAAATATACTATCCCGCGGAAAACATGCATAAACTTATGTGGCAGATAATGCATTGAAATGTATTGAAACGAAATACTTTTCTTCAAGTTAGCTGGAAAGGCTTAATAAATTACCTACATGCACTTGTGGTACCTGTACGTAAAATCTGACTCTAAGAAATATACGTAGATTCCAGGAATTTACTTAGCATTTCCTGCAGTTTTTAAAAGAAGCGATCGATATATTAAACAAAAATTTAAATCATTTATAAACAATCCAATGATTTTACTAAACAGAACACTTTTTATGCAGAGAACCTTCAATGTTGTTAAGCTGATGGAGCTGAGAGGTCAGTTTTGTTTATAATTTATTAGATCACCCTTTGATCTCCTGCATTGGTTGTCTGGCCTCTTAGTCGCAAATACCACTCCAGGATTCGCAGATGTTTGATGGTAGTTTGCTAAGAGGATTGGGCGGCTTCGTTCAAATGAGATGAATTTGCACCTATCCAGTGGTTTTCTTTATTGTGATGAATACAATAACGTCAAAAATTTAAATAAGGCAAAAATAAATAGATAAAAAATAATCCTTTTAAAATCACGCATCTCTTTTCTAAATCTTTGTTTTCGTCCCTTAGGCCTGTCTTAATTTCTTCAAATCATTTCTGTTCTCTGACTTCCGGGTCATGTGATTTCCCGACGGATATGCTGGTTTGGTGCACTTCCCATTCTCGATAACCATGTCAATCCCACGTTGATTCTATAGTGTGAACGAGTATGCGCGATTGCTAGGGAAATAGCATTAGTTTCTTCGTGAATGTTCCGTTGTTGTGTCGCCGTGATCGGGCGTGTGTAATCGTGCAATTTAAAACAACAGAAGGATCGATACGAGAAACAAACCAAGAGTATCATTTCTTTATCGAACATTCGAATGAAAAGGGTTCATTTTCCATATTTCACATAAGCTAATGTAGTTCCCTTTACCTCCAAATGATGAACTCTCCCAATAAGAAAAAAACTTTAGGTTTTACGTCCCTCGGTTATGCCGGCTAGGTTAAAGAAGACGGTGATGATAAGAAATAAAGAACGTGCGAAGAAACGGGAGAACCCCGAGGAAACCCAAGCACAGGGCGTTTGTTCACCACAAAGTCATCGTGGCGTGAGCTGGGATCGAACCAAGGACTCCAAGCATGAGAGATGAATGCTTTACCACTGAGCCACTGCAGCCCTCTCCGTAGAGCAGCGTTTCCCAACCTTTTTCAACTTGCGGCACACTACGGGTGTAACTTGAATTCTGGCGGCACACTCATTGTTACTTGTAAATATAAAATACCGTGGTATTTTTTTCTGTGATTAGTGATCTCCTCAGAGAAGAAAGCTCGATCACTGGTTTACCACGTGGTAAATCATTATGCTTATTTTTCATTCTTATTTAAAAATAGAAAACAATTCAATGACATATTGGACTCAGGTTTGCAAAACTACGCTTTCTTTTTCGTAAACTCTATCCAACCATTCACTAAGAAGGTAGATCACTAAATAACGAACGGAAAAACAAATCTCTTTTACTTTTAAAACACAAATGTAGGTAATTTGTATGCATATTTGCTTTGTCGAAAGTATTGAATGATACTTTAAAATTTCAAGTTACGAAACAGTCTGCAACAATAAAGGAGCAACAATAGTCACAACAATGATAACAAATACTTTATTAAACATCAAGATTGTACACGAGAGTAACACGGTATGAAACTTAAAATTGTAGATTCATAGTAGAGTTTCATTGTAATGTGAAATACAAATATACATTTTCCCTTATGTCTTGCAATTTGATTTTTATAGAATTAATAATTTTGTTTGGATTTCCTCGCAGCACACCAGCGGCCCGTTCACGGCACACCGGTTGGGAAACACTGCCGTAGAGAGTGAAGAATATAAAAATCTACTTCTCACTTTGTTTCCTTCCTGCTTGAAGATTGAATTAAAGAAATACGTAAATTCATTCTTTCTTTAGCCTCAGCCATAATTAATTTTATAGTATCATATTATTGGACTCATCGAAAAGAAAATGTCCAAAGATGAGATTTATATCAATCATTAGAACTTATTGTACGGAACAAACTGAAATTAATCAATGTAAACCTCATGCGTATTTTCGAGAAAAAGGAGAAAAACTAATTTCTTTTTAAACTTACGAATTGATGCTTTACGAGGACCATGCTACTTATTGAGATGAAACTAATACAGAAACATACCCTCTTTAAACTGTTCATTATGACACTAGCAAGACAATACATAACTAGTTAACCCTGCAAAAGAAGGACTGGGTTTGTCAGATTCATCGACACGGTGAAAATTGAATATTTTGTCATAGTTTTTCATCTGCGCTAACAGTGTCTGTATATCTTTCAGATAATGTATACACAGGGTATCAATGTGTACATGTAACTTCAGTTTCCACTATTCCGTGCACAAAAAAACATTTACTTTTATTTGGGTCTGTGAGACACAGCCTGTCCGATTGTGTTATCTTCTTGGATTTCTATGTACTAATTCATATAGGGTTATCAGAGGTTTTCTTTCACGCAGACATGTTTTCTTTTTCGAGCCCTAAAATTAGAGCGGCCGGTTGGAAAAAAAGAATCTCCTTTTTCCCTGGATACAGACAACTAATACTAGTTTTTGTTTTTCATTATTGAATTACTGAATGTTTAAATGGAAAAAAATCTTACATAATTTTTTAAATTTTATTTTCAAACTTCAAACTTTTAATCTAAAGGTTGTATCCGTTTATCTAGAATAATTATTAAAGATGCGCACGAGACGAGGCGAGACAAGATTTAAGACTGATCGACTCGACTCGATTTTCGAGACGAGACATCTCGTTTTGAAGTCGGGACAAAAATAGTACGAAATAAAACACAAGTTTAAAAATTTCGTGTGGGAAATTTGGAGCATTCTGAAACTGCACAAAATTAGTATTTGATGCTGAAGTATATCGAATCAAACTTTTCACTATATATAAAAAATAGCAAGACTAGAGGCGCTTGGAGTCTCTGGCTCGATCCAACCCTCGTCAAGTTGAATTTGTAATGGACAAACAACATGTGCGAGAATTATTTTATCGGGAGTCTTCAATTTTCAATGATGCATATATGATTCCATAATGCTATTTTCAAATCACAATAATTTTTTTTATCGATTTTGATCTACCAACCAATCGATGACGTCTAGCTAAAGAAAATGATTTTTTAAAGATAAATTCTCAACGTAGTTTCCAAGAAAATCGAAAAAACAAATTTTATGGCTTTACAGAGTATGTTGTTCGTTGTCAATAATTAATAGTATTTGTTCTTTTCTACTTTCAAGCTTTTGTTTCTAACGTAAGCTAGCCCCACGCAAGGGTTATGCCCTTGACTTGGGAAGAAGTATTATAGAAAATTAGGGAAGGTTTATTACTATGGTTGGGATAAGTGTTCTTTATTTCTTTATTTCTTTATTTATTAAGTTCACACTGTTTTTAACGTATTTTTAGAATTTTATGATCAAAAACATAAGGTTGCTTCTTTTTTTACTTTCAAGCCTCTTTTATAAGCTTATATGAGTATTTAAATGTCTTTCTTTTATGAGCATGAATGAAAGGTTTTTAAATATAATTTATATAGTCTTTATTTTAAAAGATGTTTCTATATTTCTATTTTTTATTTCATACATTTAATAATTGTCCACTACAGAAGGGACTTAATCTCACAGCTTCTCTGATTTTTCATGTAATTCATCAGAAAAAAACTTTAAAAAATATACTATGGATAATTTAATGTCAGGTCTGTGATGAAATTGACTGTATATTACCGTTTGCTTTCTCTTTATATTTACAGTGATACCAATCGAATTGATTTCAAGGATTCTCTCTGATCCTGAATATCCATTATACATCCTTTACTCAAAGATTGGATTTACAATAGCTGAAGCAATATCCCACCTCTTTGATACCAAAGGTATGTTGACTATATATGTATATAATTTATTTTAAGTTATATATTAACGTTTTAAGGCCGTGATGTAGCCGTTTAGCCGATAAAACCTCCTTTATAATGCCGTTAAGGATAGCTGAAGTCTGATGGATGGCTGGACGTGCTGTAAACAAAACGAAGGGAAGGAATATTCACCAATCATAGCAGGATTCTTTCAAGCTGTTTCTAGGTAACCAAAGTAACTCAATGCTGTTGCCGGTAGTTGAATCTTGAGTTTTCTGTGAAGAACTAGTACAAATGCTATTATTTTTCTTATTTGGAAACAAGAAAGTACAGGAACATATTTACGTTATAAATTATCTGTTCATATTATGACAATTTGTGTCTTGTTAAACATTCTAGGTTTGTCGCTACTGTCTCTGTTGTTGCACATCCTTTGGCAACAGCTTCTCCAATGCATCACGTGTTCTGTTTCTCAGATGCTAGCTTCTTTTAAACGCACGGGAAAGAGCATTAGCAAAAAAGCGCCTACAAATCTCTGATAAATCTCTCCTTAGATCTAGACCTTGGAAGATTTCTTTTTTTAACTGAAAGTTATGAATCAATAAACTAATAAAGTTTAAAATAACTAACAGTAACAACACGTAATCCATATATTTGTAGACAGTCCGTACTTAAGTTAGATTTGAAATTAATAAACACATCGGAATTAAATTCCAAATTACAGCAACGACACGCGTTTAAATAATTGAAGAAACAATGGTAGCATGGGCGCCGAAACGGGAGAGCAGGATGGGGGCAGGAGGGCAAGAAAATTATACGTAATATAGTAAACCACGTATATTAAATGCCAGACGTAATACAATAACAATGTAGATGCCCACCCTGGAAAATTTTCTTCGTGTACCCCTGAATGCTAGACCTAATTTTTCAAAAATAAAAATGAATTGAATATTGAAGTACAATGGAAACACTCTTGTGAGCTAAACTGTGTAAAGAATTCAGGTAATAAGTTTACTTATACTCTTTCCACAGTTCAGATCACACGAGTGTTCCCAACGTATGTATTTCTGTACTCATTTTTTTAAAAAAATAATATTATCATTTCTTTACACCATCATTTCAATTGACAAATGTATTTCAGTTAGGGTTTAAGAAATTTACTTTACACTGTGTACTTTGGTCATGGGCTGGAAATTTTAAGCTTTGTCACACTGTCACGCATTACGTACCTTGTTCAAGATAGTACTCATCAAGATTAACAGAGCGTTTCTCTCGGTAAACAGCGATAAAAAGAAGAATATTCTCGTTAATTTTTAACAGTTTTAAATAAAAAGGAGAAGGAGGTTCTCAATTCAATCCTGTTTATCTATATATTTTGGTATGTTCTCACAATACCTGACCGGCCGGATAAGTTTTAAAAATTCTTGGTCTTAGCCCGACCCGACGCGATAACCAAGCCACCACTAGGTAACACAAACCGTAAATATTGCATTGTTTACCTTTCACTCTACCTGTGTACACACAGACTTCAACATTTGACTTTATTCCAATTATTCTTTAATGGAAGTCAATAATTATTCAAGAACTGCAGTTAATCGGTCCAAGCACTGCCCGATCTCAAGAAGATAGCAGTGTCAGCTCATCTAAGCCCGGTCCGGCCTGTGCAGGTCACTAATAGGTACATCAATTTTGATTTTTTTTAAATATATAAGAGTATGCCTTCCCGGTTGTTCCGTATAAATCTCTGTATGAGCTGAAGGCAAACTTTTGAAGCTAGACTATGAAACACCTCAGCGGATGCGGTTAATTACAGCAAAGTAACATGCTTGTAGGCAACCATACGTTTTTAATGTGATTATGGTTGTATAACATCATGGGAATATACTGTAAGGTTTCGGAACACTGTAACATACAAAAAAAAAAAAAAAAAAAAAAAAAAAAAAAAAGTGGGTTACGTGTGTTTGAAGTTGGTTAAGATTTCTTTGGAAATGTGTAATACTTAAGGAGTTCGGTTTATCAACCAAAACACAACGTATAGTATACTTTTATCCCGTCTGTTCGTCCGGGAGTCAAGAAATCTCAAGAATTACGTAATGGATGGCTATCAATTTTGGCCAGAAAGTAGAGGGTACAAAGGTAGAAAGCGAGATTGATGGCGATTCATCGACCAGATGTGGAAGAAGTAAACCATTTCAGGTTTTACTCCTAATCACTATGGAGCAAAAACGGTAATAGATAGGGAGAAGCGGTTTTATGAATCAAATAAGCGTTAGATGTGTATATATACCATCACCACTCTAATCTCTCTCTCTACTAAAAATTGGAAGTTACAGAAATCAACCACTTCCGGTTTCCATGTTGAGTGCTATAGAGTAGAAACTGTAATAGATAACAGAAAGCGGTTTCCTAAAAACCAATTAAGCGTCCCAAGAATGCATTCTATATCAACTTTAATCTCTCTTCACTAAAACCGGAAGTGATAGAAATTACAACTACTTTCAGTTTCAATATTAATTGAGAAAAATATTACAAAACAAACTGTTTCATGTGATGTACACATGAGACTGCTAATTGTTTTAATGTGTATTGTGTAACCCTTTTTCTCAAGTATTATCCAGCTTGAAATAAATTCTATTTGTAAAAATACAGGGGTAAGGTACTATATTTGAGTGCTAGTTAATGATAATATATGTCAAGTGAGATAGAAACATAAGTAATAAACAACGTATTCATAAATATTTAACTATTACTTTTGTTTCTTGAAGGTACCAGATACGACGAGGAAGACTCTCTCTTTTACTGGGATAGAGCTTACGGAAAGACTGTAGAATGTGCAAAATCTCAATATGTACTTCCACAGTACAAGTTAGAAGACGATTCGAGGAAAGTCAGTTTCCAGGTATATTTACAGTCACGTCAGAGGTGATTATTTTTAAAGCTTAAGAATAGGTTAGTTTTATAAGTAGCGCACTTTGAATTCGTAAACTTTCGTATTTTATTTGTCATCGCATTTGGACAGTTAACCTTTATATATTACATTAAATTAACTGAAAACCTCTATAATACTATTTATGTAATATCATGAAACTGAGCAAAATGACCCTCGTACGTGGTTTCCGAGAAAATTAACAGAAACTAAGTTTTATGACACTGAAAAATATGTAAATCATGGTCAAGAAAAGCACGCCACAAGTCAGTAACTTGGGAGAGGCTAGAGTAGGCAGTGCTGGTCCTAAATTATTTTTTACCCTTTCTGAGACAACGTTGTAGATAATATTAGAATTGACTCAGAACTACATATCAAATTACAACGATATTGTATATCTGTTTTGTGAATTTCTTCCATTTTTGTATCTTGGTTTTGGGCAACGACGCTTAAAAATACACAACCTGTTGTGTAACTTACAAGAAGAAGAAGAAAAAGTATGTATATACATATATATATATATATATATATATATGTGTGTGTGTGTGTGTGTTGTTGTTGTTGTTGTTGTTGTTGTTGACTCTAAATATAAAAAATAAGGTTTAATCTTAGTAGCTAAAAATATATGTTGATTTTATATGTGTAATCTGTACTCCGAGTTACCGTAACAGCAGATAATTGTTTATTTAAAAGTGACTATGACAATCGAAAAAGAAAATTGTTATTAATGGAGATGTGAAAAAATGAATAAAAGTTAATAGTGATTCAAAGTAGTGTGTCTGATTTAATGTTATGTATTGAGAATTTACGTATTAAGGAAGAGTAATTGAACGTGTTGACATATTTTAAAAATTACGCGAATTGTGGGCTAAGTGTAACGTGTAAATATAAGAATAAGAATGTAATCGTAACAAAATCCTTGCAATTTTACCTACCAAACTATATTCAATATAGCGTATTTTATTCACTTCTGGGTATAACAATAGCCATCTTCCTAGGTGCACCAAACATCTCCTACAATACTTACAAAATATGTAATTGAACTGAATTATGTATAATTTGTATTTTTTTTTACATATCAGCATGATAATGATAAATCTTAATAGTCTTACATTTGTGTTTCTTAATATTAGTCAGATTACACTATATCCTCTGTAAAAAGAGCTATAGACATGTTACAGACCCCATAAATAATAAATAAACAGTTTTGTGTTCTTCCGTGATGTATTTGTCGTTGCTCACTTAGCATTAATTTCTCTCCTAAGTAATTGGATTGACAACGTGCATGCACACGAGCTGTTGTTCAGTAAATCTCAGATATATTCTCATACAGGTTGAAGAATGAGAAATTTCGTTCTTGATGTTATTTGAATTAAAAGAGACTACAAGTTTCTAACTTACAGTATAATTCTAAATATTGTTCCATGCTACGTGAATTCTGTAGGTGAGGGATCATATCAGAAATAGGTTAAGAGGAATTTAACCACACTTACACGATGCATATAGAAGTAATGGGGAAGGTCAGTTCAATGGAGAAGCAAGGCAGTTGTTTTAGTTGGAATATGTACTGTACGTCTTCCGAAGCCTCCGTCATTTGATATTCTGATATGGATCTCACCTCTGCTCATTAAAAGGTTGGATCTTCTGGTCTCTTCTGCCAAATATTAACATAATTGGCAATCCTTTTCTTTCGCTAGAGGGGCCGCGGTGGCTCAGTGGTAGAGCGTTCACCTCTGGTGTTAGGGGTCTCGGGTTCAAACCCTGCTCCCGCCAAGTGAACTTTGTGGTGGACAAACACCGTGTGCGTGGGTTTTCTCGGGGTTTTCCCGTTTCCTCCCACTTTCTTCATTCCACCATTTCATTCATTATTCATCATCACCGTCTCCTTTAGCCTAACCGGCATAACCGTGGGACGTAAAATTAAAGATTTCATTTTTTTCTTTCGCTAGAATACGAATGAGTGTCTACTTCTGATTTTTCAATAGGAAACGTAATTGGAAACGCCTCCCATGTAGATCTCACTTATTAAGAAGTGTCCAAATCAAGTATTTTAATTAATTAACATTTTATACTGAGTTTCATATATTTTAAATAAATTGTTGTAGTAGTTTAACCCTAGTATCCTTTAGTTGCATCTTTTATATTTATGCTCCTTGAAGTTACTTATAATCAAAGCTTATGAAGTAGTGACAAGTGTTTTGAAAAACCTATACTCTTTCCAACAAAAATTTATTTACATTTATTTATTTATTTATGGCATTAGAAGTAGTAAAATTCTTTTTTTACACAAGTTGAAGTACACCACACTATTAAGGTGCAAGTGATACTCCTATCAACGTATTTATTAGGACACTACCAAGATGATGATACACGCTATAATTAATTATACAGTATATAATAATCTAAAGTCAGCACTAATCTTAAACTTTTAAAATACTTCAATTAATGTTTTCAGTGTTGCGCGTATCTCTTGCAAAACTAAAATAAAATCGAACAGACGAATCAAGAAATTATACACCAACTGATAGAAGCTATATTTTAAACCAACATTTTCAAATACATTTTACAACACCATTAGAATATGTTAATAGAGCGCTTACGTCTGACATGAAGTTCTTTGTTTCGATACCCAGATCTTGAGAGTTTGTGGTGGCCATGGTGTTCGTTGGTTGACTTTTGAGAATTTACTATTTTCTATCTGTTTCTTATTGTAGAATCGGCATCTTTTTCTTCCATCATTTGTTGCTAATTTCCTTTAAGTTCCAAACAATCTGCGTGAAACACTAAACTAATTACAGTGGACCCTCAGTTACGAATACCACGTTTGCGAACAAATCGGTTTATGAAGAAGTTTTGTGAACAATTTTTACGAACCGTTTTTCAATATACAAAACAGACGCACACGTCTGTACGCACAATCCCACGCACCTAAGAGTGTTTTTGCGCGTTTTCCGTATTCATTATCTCAGAGTCCTGTGTTCAAAAACTACTTGTTCTTTTTTTACTTTTTGTGTTTTTAACCCTCATATTAATTTTTTTTAATTCAAAGCGTCTTTTAAAAAAGGGTTATTTTCATGATATATTGTTTATCACTGAAAAACACTCTAACATGTAAAATAATAGATACAGTACCATGTTTTCTGTAGCTAGAACAAATTAATGGTATTTATATTAGTTTGAATGGGAAAAATAGTTTCTGTTTTCGAATAGTTTACGGGATGGATTTAGTTCGAAATCCAAAGATCCACTGTATTTCTTTTCTAATGAAGACACGAGTGTAATACACAGTCGTCTTAATTTGTTGTTTCGTAAATCCGTAGTTTTCAAAACTCGTCGTAGTCAGACTACGTACTTTTTATGTCTAATTATTTAATATTAAAGTAGCATCATGTATATGTAAACTATTTGAGTGTATGTCCCTATAATATCTATCATAATTATAATCTAATAATATTAAAAGTACTGTATCTTGTAACTAATTTTGGTATATTGAACAGGACATGTTACATGAAGTAATCCATGCATATATATGTTTCTGTTACTATTTGAAATCCTTTAAATTTACGTTCCGCATTTGTGCCTTTCAGGCCAAAGAATACGGACGATTTGTGAAACAGAATATTTGAAAGAATTGATAGAATGAGAATGTGAGAGAAAACGAAAGAACCCCGAGAAGACCCAATATGTAGTCTACCACATACTCATACGGCCTGGAATCCATCCAGGGCGCACAAGATATAACGTGCACCATTAAGAATCGCCAGTAGAGTTATTTGTAGTTTTGTATACAACGATAGAAACTGTGAATTACAACTTGTACTCAACTTTGTTTCGTGCTTAAATTCTCAATATAAAATATACGAGAAACATACAGTAATATGCAATGTAAAATATAACATTTACTGACAACACGGAGGAAATATTTTAATTTAGCAAGAGAGTTAGAAATCTAGTTTTCCACTTGACAAATCATCAGCTGAAGTATGTGATCCAAGATAGATATAATACAATAGTATCTGACTGAATCAGACATAATTATCAAGTTATAATAACAATGAAACTTTAAGTCCAATTATGCAACTAGTGATAACGGGCGAGAATAAGAAACGCTAACTTCACGGATTCAAGTTTATCCATAAATATTTTAAATCATTTTTTCAACGATTCTGATACCCGCGTTGCTCTGAGATGGTTTTTATAGGAACATATTAATTTTCTTTTTAGTTTAAATTAACGGAATTCCTACTGTTTTTCCTTTGTTTTAATTAATTGTAACATTCTATTTCTAGATTAACTGCTCTGCATCACGGGACAATATACTGTCAGACAACAGTGCGTTAAAAGTTACATACGAAACTTACAAACGTCTGAATGGAAATCATCAAAGAAATTTACTGCCATACCTAGATATGACATGGGAACAACTCTACTTTTTGTCTCATGTACAGGTAAAGTATTAACGTTGTCGTTAAATATGTTTCCAGTAGTTTATCCATGGCAATTTTGTATTCTGAAGGACAGCATAATCTGTAAATTTGTTTGTACAGTATATGTGTGGCTCCAGAACTATATATTTCCGAAGAGTTAATCTCCAACTGTGCTGTCATTTCGGTCAAAATTTCGCCTATAAAAGTCATTCATTAAAATATAGCATGTATATACTATTTTAGAAGTCTAGGTCGAGTATCAGAAGGATTTCCACCATACAACATACGAATTCGTTTTGTGAATACGGCACTGTTTCCAAACATTAATATACTTTCGAAAACTTTATATGATTTTGTTTAATCCAAAAAAAAAAAAAAAAGAAGAAGAAGAAGAAAAGAACTCCGAAATCTAATGGTTGTGTTTTCTCTCATGTTGTATTCGTATACGCGCATAGTATAAATCATTTATATAATGATAAAGTTTTCTTCTAAAAAGTTGAAAAGTTATATGCATTATCTAATTGGGATACCTTCCAGTAAAAGTCTCTCCTGTGTTTTGTCTTTTACATATTGGTAAATCCATATCAAATCAACCAATGATGGTTGCTGAAAAAATTTGTTACTTTTTAATTTTTGAAAACAAAGTCGAACTATATTTAGAGAGTTAAAATAAACACTCATTCATTTTCTAGATGCTCAGCTTGTTTTTAGTAGCCATTTTGTCTTGGCGTGTATACTTATTTTGTACTTCTCAAACTTTTCCGGCAAATACTATAGCTCATTTGTTTTAGAAGATATTGATTTTAAATAAAAACCATTTGAAAGAGAATTAAATGTACATTTTATTGTCTAGTGAACATTTAAACCTACCTCACTATAAATACCTTTAAAAATATGTTGAAAGTTTAAAGTTTGTAAAAAACAAATTGTCAATTTTTTAAATTCTAATTTTAAAGAAGAAAATAAGTTAATATTTCTCTAGATATAGGCTTCGTGGAATAAGTACTACATAAAAGTTTGGTACCTGGGAGTCTCATCTTTTTTCATGTTATGGGTCTCCAAACATTGCGATTTTTCGAAAATCGGCTTTGTTAAACCACAAATGTCTCTAAAGGTACACGCATGAAAAAATTTCTTAAAACAATTAAGTAATTAAATGGTTAAAATTTGATCACTGAGCCCTGACTAATTTTTGAGTTGCTCTTGTGTGTTTGTTTATGTATATGTTGCGGCTTGTTTGTGTGCGGCTAAATTAGGTGTATTAGCAAGTAAAGTACAACTAAACTAATAGTTCATTTTCCTTTGGTATTAAAAATACATTTCAGTTCAATTATGCATATTGTTATCTTGCGGTAATATTTTACTGAGACAAACTAATTGTTAATCATGTTTTGAAGGAAATAATTATTAAAGTTTGAATGCTACTTTGTTTCGTGCAATTCATAAAACAATCGAGATTACTTTATTAATTGGAGGTACTATTTAGCTTACTACTGTATTTAAGCGAAATCAGTGTTGCCACAATCCTCGCTCTGGAGTGGGCTGAAAAATAGTACCAAATTGAAACAAAAAGGGCTGAATTCATTATTTTATATCAGTGTAATACATGGTTCTATAACACGAAATTAAAAGAGGTAAAGTTCTAGAACCCCCCCTCTTCCAAGTCCAAATCAAGAAAGTGCTCATTTAAAAATTATTTTTTAAAAAACATCCAAATAGCAGGACCCAGTGGCATAACAACGGCCCTTGGCGCCCCTATGCAAAATACCTAGTGGCGCCCCCTCACCCATTTAATAGACCAATGTATGACTATCTCTAACTTACGCGTATGCACCACATCCTACATTTGACTAACTTTGGGCAGTGTTGCCAATATGAGATTTTTCTTTCCGCTAAAACAGGGCTAAAAATTCGCTAACTGCAAAAAAAAAAAAAAAAAAAAATCAAGTCTACAAAAAAGCTGTAAGTAATATTGCAATCGGTATTTAAGAAGATCAGCTAAGTATTACTCTCCAATAATGTTGAGATTATAGCTTAAATAGGTCAGTATCGTCCTCATCCATTTAACACTACGTCATCTCAGTCAACTTCAGCTCATCAGGAGGGGACGAAGGCAAAATTTTCACCCTGCCAATGAGTATTTGCCCCCCCCCCAAGCCTATATTTTACATTTTATTACAGTGATGTTAAAAAATATGTTCGAAAATTTATTTCGGGTGCTCGTTTGGGCGCCCCTGACGTTAGCGTCCCAGGCAGTTGCACGGTTTACCCAACCTTTGGTGCTTGGAGTATTTGTCGTTATTGTTGAAAGCCTGTTGCGCAGGGGAATTTTATTTATAGTTAGTAAGCTCAGTGCATGTAATATAGGACTAGTATCGTATTAATACGGTAATAATTAACTACCAGGAGGATTAATTTCTTAATCAAACGGTGCTATATCCTCGACGAGTTTACAGTAGTGCCAATAATTTGATGCACAAATGTAATAAACTGCGAGTGAAGTGAGCAGGAATTTTTATTCTTGTCATGTCTGGAAATGAAGACCACGAAAACTTGGGGCTCCATTTATATAATTTGATTCTCTTTTACTAAAAACCTGGGGCGACCCCTAATATACCAAAACGTCCTGCGCCCGAAGGCAATGCCTACCCTGCCTACCCTATTGCTACGCCACTGGAGGACCCCAAACAACCGTGGAAGTAGATGAAACTTTTCTCGCACGTAGGAAGTAGGACAGAGGCCGCAAATTAAAAGAGAAAACAGTTATCATCTTCGGTATGTATTGCAAGGAAACCAAACGCGCCTCTATTTCAAAGTGACCAATAAACCAAAACGGTATTATGGCCATATATGAATATATATATATATATATATATATATATATATATATATATATATATATATATATATATATATATATATATATATATATATATATATATATATATATATATATATATATATATATATATATAGGGTATATATAGGGGCGGATCCAGGATATGATCAAGGGAGGGGCTAAACCATATTTTGCCGTTTTATCCAGTGTAAAGCAGGATTGAAGCCCATTTTATCTAGTGTATACCTGAACGTCAAAGGGGAAGCTATAGCCCCCATAGCCCTCCCCTTGGATCCGCCACTGTATATATATATATAAAACGAGAAACAAATCAATCATCTCCGAGTTCGCTCCTCATGACATCACACAGTATGAGTAACGGGAGATGTAAGAAAAGTCTTACTGTCACTATTTGTTAAATGGTGCTGAATTGGGTAGAATTGTACCAACTTTTTCACAAAAGGGGCTGAAAATGCCAGCGTGGTACCAACGGGCCGATGAATGACAAAAAGGGCTGAATTTGGTACAATTGTACCAAGTGTGGCAACAGTGAGCGAAATACAAAAGAAGAAAATCAAGAAACGCCTTCTTAACACTCAAGCACAAGCTCCTACTATTTGCCGTAACAACAAGCGACGGGGATTCCCTCACTCTGAAAATAACTACCCGGAGATTTCTACTTCAAAGGTATTTTATTTAGAAACTTTTACTGCAGTATAACCTACGTATCTATTTGTTAAAAACATCGCGAAATTTCGTTTTTTTTTTCTTTTTTTGTGCGAGCGCCAAAAGAATATTTTGCAAATATGTTGAAATTGAAGAAAGAAAAGCTGAAATCTTTAAAACATAAGCACACGCGGTGACGGGGATTGCCCGCACTTTAGAAATTTATTCTCCTCGCAATCTCTAATACTGTTTTCCAAAAGCTGTCTTCATTCTTACTTGAAACTAAATGCAAAAGTAGATTATACTAAATGAAAACAATGAAACATTTCAATGTTAACACATTTGGAAAGACTCATGTATTTGTAGATTCATCCACAATCAGTACACATGGAACCCATATCATCTTCACGATTTGACATAGGAAACGATGGTTGATGGTTCAGCTATCTTCACCTTCACCTTCAACTTCATCTTCTCTTGTTGAGCTAAACAGTTCATACCCCATTCTGATCAAAGATATAACACGAGTATAGTATAATCATCAAAAAATAAATGATTGTTTGTTTTCAACTCTCCAAGTATATTATGTACAATTTTAAAAAAATTGTCAGCAACCTTTGTTGGGTATATAATCTGAAGTTGGGTAAATTGAAATGGATTAACCCATACTGCAAAGGATATAATTAGACCATAAAACATATGTCATATCCTGCTTTTTACAAGCTAATGATCATTCGGTTCTGTAGTATTTCGTCCCTGTAATATTTCGTCCGAAGACAAAATCCGTAGCATTTCGTCCCGGTGTAGTAGCGTTTCGTCCCAATGCAAATCCATGGCAGTTCGTCTCAAGCTACCGTTATGTTTATTGATTAGTGAACAGACTAATGAGTAGTTTCGTCCAGTAACCCACACAGGCAATGACTCACACGTTGATCAACCGGTAATTCTGAAACTTAATCTAGGTGGCAGCACAGCCGGATGGGCCTACTAGGCACTTCGAACACTTGCTAATGAGCGTTCTCCAATGGAAGTACGGGACTCAGGATATGTGCTGCCTTACCTTTTTGAAGCCAGCAAAAATGGAGGAAGGATTACTATATATCCACAGTATCACAGAAAACCACGGAAAACTGACTGAATTTTTCATTACTTTGTTGACCAGTGGTTTGAAAATTCACAAATATGTTTCCAAGGATGGCAGAATTGTAAGAGCAACTGAGTCACTGGAAAAGTCAGGAGACATCGGGAGCTTTTTGAGAAGTGTCTCTTACATAATCCTTATAGATTAAAAAGAAAGGAAAGCCGTTAGGACTGACATAAGAAAATATTGGACGAAGCTATTGATAGTGAAGAATATACGAATATCATTTAATAAGTAACAAAGCGCTGGCTGCAATTATATTCTTGGGACTAGGTCTTAAGTTTTAAGCCCGAGTGCGGTAATTCCGTGGATTTTTTAGTTTATGAAAATTTTAAAAAATAATCCATGAATTAACCGCACGGGTCCATGAAATTCGTGGGTTACTTACTACCTCTTTCGTATATGTTGAGTGCCAATCTTATACAGCAGGCCCACCTCTGTCAGAGAGGTGCCAATAAAAGAGTGCACGCAGTCCAGGCAACAGTGAAACTTATCGCACTGTAAACTTAATAAATGTGTGTGTGTGTGTGTGTGTGTTGTGTTTGTGAGTGTAATTACTGGAAACGCTACTCGAAAGCTAAGTTTCATGTTCGTGGAATTGGGACGAAACGATACGACACGTGGTGGGATTGGGACGAAACGCTACTTGGGACGAAACGACACGACACGAATCATTCATGTATTTAAATAATCAAATCCGATGTTGTACAATAGAATTAATGGACTGTTATTTTGTAACTTCTATTTTTAATAATTACTGTTTCTTGTTAAAAGTTGTTTCCAAACTATAGCCAGCAGATTTGCTACAAAAGTTGTAAATCTGCCTATGAAAGCAACAACTGAGAGTTCAAGTATAGTGTTACTTTTCAACATAATACTTTGACAATTCAAAGCACTTTGTTAATCGATGTTCATATGTGTTTATGAAGCTGGTAAACAAAATTTTTGTAGAACCCGTTTAAAATGGCATCTATGGGACGCATTACATCATGAATGTCAAAATGAATATCTTTCAACTTCTTTTTGAGATTTGGCATCAGATGAAAGTCAGATATTGCCAAATCAGGTGTAACCAATTCGAAGCCGCAATCATGAATTATTGCCATCATTGCCATTTTCCTGATGGAAAACAATTTTTTGTCAGTTTCCAAAGACGCTTCTGATGAATATGATCAAACCGCTTTCGTAGAAGGCCTGCATAATAATTCCCTGTTACTGGATGATAATAAGCTATATACTGTCATCACCCTCTTCTTTGATTGTTGAAATAAATGGTGTTTCCACTAGTGGACCTATTTATTTTTAACTCCAGTTGATAATGGCCGACTCAGATATTATCTACTGTTACTGAATTGAATCAGAAAGGAATCTATATTTTCCCAGAAATGCTGAAGGTTATCCATCGAAACGTTTTGTGTGGTCACCTTTTGGTCAGGGACTACAAAATTTGTATGTTTATCTTACTGAAACATTTCTTATTTCTAGGGTTCTGTCAACGCTTACAGTTGACAAACTCACTCTCTTAGCAATCTGTCTGAAGTTAATCGGTGATCATTTATGACACTTTTATGAATTTTATCCATGTATCCCTGGGTTGGTGCTTTTATAGCCCTTCCATGTTGATTACCCTCCCAATCCATAATTCAGCTGCTCATTTCTTCACTGTGACGCAAGGGAGGGGGCACTATCGCCGTGGATATTGTATGGCTTTAAACCCTTCTTATGAAGGTATTCAATAATAGCTCGTGCCTTCAGTTTGTCCATTTAGCCAAAATTCGTTTACTTTACTTTGTATTTCTTTACTTTCACAAACAAAGAGAAAGTAGATATTGACGTCTTAAATTTAATCTGATATCTTATGAAGGCTCAATAAATATGTCCTGAATTTTTCGTTTCTAGTTATAATATTTCTTAGAGAGGCTTACAATATTTGCTTATTGTCATAATATATCTATTTCAAACGTATAGAATAGCAATTGTAGTATTTTTTTAAAATATGTGAGTGAAATACTTACGTACATCTATAATATATTTACAGGAGTACTGCTCCAAAGGTTCTCTGTACGATTATGCCATATCAATGTTTGAAGACAATCAGTTACCACCCTTCTTAAGGTAAGCAAAGAATATAGTGTTTATTCGTGTATGTAGACAGTAACACAACATTTTCAAAAAGTGCAATCCTAAAAACTATACAACCTTCGAAATTCTCCATATACTTAAAATCAAACAAAATCAAGTCAGTGGGATTTCATAACTATTTAGTTTAAATTGCTTTTTGTTTTTGATTAATTTGAAGTTTGACGTCTCTTTCAACACAGAGGCTATTAATTTATTTATTTTATTTGAATACAACAGGAGTACATATGATGATAATGTTCTATTATGTCCTGTAACATTACTTTTACACAGTTAGCATACATTATATATGATAAGCTTACATTATACGTATTATACGTTATTTGCATTTGATAAATACGGTGTTCTATGTGAGTCGAATATATCGACATTTGATTGTGCTGAGAATTGAATTATTATATATAAAGTGTAAATTCTTCTAACAGGCGATATGTTTAATGCATATGTGCTTTATTTCGTTAGATAGAAAGTTACTAGACGAGGACGGGTTCTGTTTTGGGAATGTGAAAGTAGATTTCTGATAGTACTCTTTGTGTGTCTTTGTAACTATATCAACTTACGTAGGAATCACAAATGAGAGTTAGTTCTATTAGTTTAAAGTGACTAGTGAATACTGTTGTAGGAGGTCTATGTCATATCTTGGATAGATGCCTGATTCCTTATAGATTATAAATCGTACAAACTTAGATTGTATTACTTCAAGTTTACCTGAGTCGATTTTAGTACAGATATTCCAAATTATTGCTGCATATTGTAGTTTAGAGCGTACAGTGTCATCACGTTTGGCCTCATCCTCGTTTAACTTAACCAATTATCTGACATTTTTATGATAGATAAATGATAAGATTTGTTTCCGCCATTTTAGGCGAAAGAAGAATCCTTGTTTGTCCTAATTTTCGTTATGCCTAAAATGGCGGACAAACTAGAGGGAAATTACAAGGGAAAATTTCCTAGTAGGCCTATATGAAGAATTTAGAAATGCAAAATATATATTGTTAATATTGATATTAGGCCTATATTAATCCGCGGTCGATATTTTTAAGGAATTAGGATTACCAAAACGTAGGATTATGTGGATTAGGATTATGTATTTGCCATGTTCATGTATATCATATATATATATAATGTGTGTGTGTGTTCGTCCGGGAGACAAAAAGATCGCTATTGTGCACTTTAGATTCATTATTATGCAAACCATGCATAAAATTGATTGTAACATGCATGCGTTTAACAATTAATAGCATAAGATTATCCTTCACTACTATTATTTGAATTTTTTTCAATTTTTACATCCTCTCTGAGTTGTAGCAACTTTAATCAGAGACTTATGCTATGGATGTTCCCATTAGTATGTGAAACGAATGGAATTTCAACTCAAAAGTAATAATTTCATCAATGAAAATAGAAACTAGTTGATTAAGTGCTTCGAGAAAATTTAAAATGTAATGCATTGGGACGACAAAAGCATAATTGAAGCAGAGACGTATAAAACACTGGTAGTGTATGAACGATACTTGTTTATCTTGAGCTTCTTCCAGATTTGTTCTTGTACGTCTGATTTTAACATTTTACAATAAAAATACACTTTGTTTGTTCTTGCACTTCCGAACATTTTGCAATAAAAAATAAATAAATGCTTAAAGTAGTAAAAGAGTTTCGAAGTCATTTGCTACATTCGAATTTCTGAGATTCGAGCAAATGCCGAGAAATAAATCCAGTATCATATGAAATTTACTAGCCCTTCCCCCCCTCCCCCAGGAAAACTTTTACTGTGGAGCAATAGTAGAACATGATACTAAGAAGTTGTATGACTAAATAATTACGCTAACAATAGACACGTTTGAATCGAATGAAATACTACTCTCTTGTACACTCACAAACATCATGTGTAAGGGTTATCTTGGAGTTCATTCGTTTCCTTCCACTTTCTTCATCCCATCATTTTCGTTCATTATCATCATCATCACCGCCTTTCTTAGCCTCGGAAATTTAAATAAAAGAAAAAATACTACTCTTGTTTCCAATAGTGAATTATAAGAAATCTTTAAAAGAAAATTAGAAAGCTATTAAGTGTTTTTTTTTTTTCAGAATAAACGTTGCTTGCATTTCCCAAAATTTAATGTAAAATGAGTAACTAAACTGCAAAATGTAAATAAATTCATATCTGTGATTGGTCAAATGCCTGTCCACGATTTTTGAGGGAATGTCTAGAAATTTTAATATGTTTTCTTAATAACTATTTGCTCATGCTTACTCAGAATTGAAATATAGTTTTCTTCTTTTCTTATTAGTAACACATTGAGATATTTAGATTGTAGAATCATCCAAAGAGAAACTTGAGAGCGGATCGATTTTTCACAAATCACACATTGCGATCACAGTTGTCCATTATTATGAGCAAATTTAGAGACTTTTGTAAGATCTAGCTCGAAATGTATACAAATTTCATATGAATTAACATTATACAGAATCACAATAGGATGACTTATAATGCATTAACAGCTTAAAAAAAGCATCGAATCTGAAATGAAATCCTCTCAAAGATCAACAAAACCTAAAATAAAATAATTTCTGCGTCTACATGAAAACGGAATAAATAGAAATGTAAAATCCAAACGATATTTCCGATTATACTCACACAAACTATATTTTCTTTAGTACATTTGGAAACAAACAGCAACTAAAAGTTGCTTTTGAAAAACACTCACCTTTAAACAAAATTAGTGACAGGGTATAAACTACGCGTAATCTATTGTTTTTATTCTCTTCTCAAATACTGCCTCTATACACGCTGTGAAAACATTTAGTTTAAATGAAAAATATATTTGATATTAATGTTCTCAAAATAGAATGGAAAAATAAATGTAACACAACTGTCGTAACATTTTTTCAAAAGTAAATACTCATATTACAAATTAATTATAGGGAAATAATATTTCTTAGTTCACAGAGTGGGGAATATTCTTTCGAAATTTCCCTCCAGTTTTATTTCCGCAATATTTTTATAGTCCGCCATTTTAGGCGAAACGAGAATTAGACCAAATGATGATCCTTCTTTCGCCTAAAATGGCGGACACAAATCTTATTGTTTATCTGTCATAAAAGTGTAAGATAATTGGTTAGGCGAAACGAGGATTAGGCCAAACGATGCAAAATCGACGTACATAGGCAGCATAAAGTACTTTTTATAATATCAGGATTTCTGTGTTCATTTCCGAGTCTCATTACATATCCGACGCTTCACTTATTATTTTCTTAATATGAAAGTTCTTTTATTGTCACTCCAAGATCGCGGATATGATCAGCACTCTTTAATAGAGTTTTATCGATTTGATATTGAAAATGAAAAGTATAAGTTTCTGTACGAAATACACAGCACTTTTTTTTAGCATTTAAAAATGGTTTGTTGATTTTACACCATTCATGAATTGCGTTGATATCACTTTGTAATGTGACAGCATCTCTTTCAATAGTTATAATACGATAAATTTTAAATTATCTGCTTATTACAGTTTTATGTAATTGTGCACTAGGTAATTTATTTAGGTATAATAAGAACAACAGAGGTCTCAGGTTCGAATCCCATGGATCACCAGAGCAAACTATACAGAGTGGTCCAAAAGTAGATATACACCATTGCATTGATCAAGTATAACATTCTAGTTTATGGATTTATTTGGTTCGACTGTTCCGGGCTTAAGTTACCAGTAAAAACACGTTAAGAACAAATAATAAAGAAATTAGGTCTCTCTGTTTGATAACAATAAGAAATGATATAAAATAAGGTGAGCTGATCAGTACGAGACAGTATACCTACTTTTGGGCCACCATATATATGATTCAGTCAAAGCGCCCTCGTAATGTACGCGAAGTTTATGTTCACGAAGATAGGATACTATAAATATACGCAACTTACATGTGAAGTTGAACATAGTAAGTTTACTTAGCAATATATCATGATTGATGACATCAATATCTCCCTGCTAAAGTCTGTATATACCACATTTACTTGATTTTTGTTGTCAATTTCTATAGCTGAATAATTAGAAAATTCAGGAAGGTTTGTTATTGTTAACTTTTCTTTTCTTTTCTTTTCTTTTCTTTTCTTTTCTTTTTTTGGTAAGAAGCCATGTTGTTCTACGGAAATAACTAGAGTGGTTCTGCATAACAACTTCTAACACTTTAGCTGGTGCAGAAATGATCGAAATCGGTCGATGATTATATGTCAAGTGTACCAGTCATCTTGGGTATTGGGAAGATAACTGCACGTTTCCATATGGCTGGAAAATTAGAATTACCCTAGCGCTTTATTGAATATAGCTTGCAATGGATATTTAAGTGTTTCAGATCAAATTTTGATAATGTACGGTGTAATTTTGTCTGGTCCAGGGAGGTTCTAGACTTATAGCAATTTTAATATCATTAAGTTCTATATAATCAATTGAAAATTGATCGAAAATGCTCGAATTTACATGATCAGATAAACAGTTTAGGTTGTACCTGGATTTGTTACGTATTTGCCACATCCAGTTCATCCTCCCCTTTTCATTATGAATCAAAACATTGCATTCTGTTTTTCGTTTCTTTATTTTTTACGTAAGTCCATTAGAATTTAGCATTAGCTAAAATGCTAGATTCACAGTTAACGAACATAATGTTCGTGTGGAATAGTAATTTTCCTCTTTGATGTAGCCCGAATTTTTTTGAATTTATTTAAATGGAATTAACATTCCCCATACCTTGCCTCCATTTTTCCCTGTGATGCTGTTTACTCTTTATTAATTTAACTATACAAGATGTGATCCAAGAAGGATACTTCTGGTTTGTTTTCCTATGCGGTACATATGTATCATAAATAATGTAGAATATTTTATTTAAAAAAATATTTTTAAAAAGACTCCGTAGCACCTTCAATGCTAGAGTTAAACAGGGTTAGCATAAAGATTCATTCGTTTCGAAAAGGCTATATTTTCAAATGTATTACACATATACACATGAAACATATATGAAAAGAACCACACACTCACCAAGTTTATATAAGTCTACAAATGTTCAATGAGTGCCCGTTTGGTGACACGACACACGTCAAGACAATACTCGAGCTCATTCCATACGTTTCGTAGCATTGACGTTTCCTGTCAATTGTCTGCACTGCAGCACGGATGCCTTCTTAGAGCTGGATTAAGATTTGCGGTAGTGGGGATACGTAAACAAGGTCCTTAACGTACTCCCACAGGAAGAAGTCGCTGGGCATTAAATCAGGAGATCTGGAAGGCCAGGGAAAAAAAGCTAGCTCATTCTCGAAAATATGCCAAATTCAGCGATGTGGGATGTGCCAATAAGGGGATGCTCCGTCTTGTACCCCCTCGTGCTGCCATCTGAAATACACAATACACACTTAGTGAGTTTGTGGTTCTTTTCATATATTTATCATGTGTGCACGTATAATACATTTGAAAAAGTAGCCTTTTTAAAACGAATGAATCATTTATGCTAACCCTGTAAATTGCAGACAATCTGTCGAGATGTCTTGATATAATTGAACAAAATTCTCTTTAAAAAATATGTTTTTAATGTAATGTTGTGTTTGAGTTTGGAATTCTTATTTTTGAACTGAATCAGAAGTAAATTAAAAGAACAGGCAGTCACTATAGATTGAGTTTCTCACATCATTGAAGTACTATTAATATTTGTTAGGACTAGGTTTAGGGCTTTGCTGTTTTTGTTTCTAATATTATTGAGTGACTTTAAACTAACCGGACTTATGAAGTAATGTAGCTCATGACATACACTTGTAGAGGTAAGGAAGACAAAAGTCAACCCCGGTTACATGAGAAAGATTCCAATCACATATTAGAAGAATGCTACTATCTGGCTCTATTATACTGTACAGATAGTTAGAAAATTATTAGATAGTAAGCTACTAGTGGGTGGTGGAAAATATAAAATACGTACGCAAATAGATGTGAAATTCTCTATAGTCATTTTTACGAGAATGGAATAAAAAAAAGTCAGTATCTGCTGGGCGGGGGGGATGTTTGCATTCTAAAGTCATTTTTATTGTTAATAGTACTCCACCTCCTGATTTCTTCGACATGGTCGATGCAAATCTTTTTTTTTTTTTTTTTTGCTTGTTTGAAAGAGTTCGCTTCCGCAGTGTCTCGTAAAATTAGGATTTGTGATGATCATAAGGATCTGATATCAGTTTTCGGAGCTAAACCATGTAACTCCTCAATGGATGATAGTGTTATACCATAATTCAGTGTAAGTCTGTATAATTCTCCCCACGGGTAAATCAATTAGAGGAAAAATACTTTTTCACACGAATTTCGTAGGCCGACCTATTGTATAGGATGTTAGTGTTCTAATTTTTTAAAATTTCGGTTCGTACCTAAACTACTTGGGTAACGAAAAAGTGGAGAAATAAAACAAAGTTATGAAATGATATTAGCTGACTTTATAAAAGCATAAAATATAAACATTTTATAAAAAATATTACCCGACTTCAGAAAAGCAATAAAATGCAGAAAATAATTTTAAAAGCGCATAAAGAAAGAAACTAAATTAAAAAGTACTAACGCATTACTATTATTATTAAAAGAATTGAAGTATCTGCTAATCAAAACAAGTTATTGCTTAATATAAAATTATAGTTGGAATAGTAAGTTTATTAGGCATTACTTTTGAGTTGTCGCAGACTTAATATTTATTCAAAATATTAATGATGCAGTGTTTTTAAAACTATTGTCTCCTCTTAAGCATTTGAATGCTTTCTGCATTTTTTTCTGCATATTAGTGCTTTCTTGAAGTCGGTTAATATACTTTATAATAAGTTTCTGTACCTAGTATATTTAACAGATAAGAAAACCGTGAGTAATGATAGTAAATTATTAAATTATTAGCTCAAAAAAATATGATTAACCCACATAGAGGATATTGGTCTCTAAGGTAACTTTTGGTGCACATTGAGAATAGAACTCACATAGGTATTCATTGCATATATACTGTCTTTTTTTTTTTTTTTTGACAAAATCGACTTTTACTACTTTTTATAATTGTATTTTATAGTGATTGCATTACTCTGTGTAGGTTAACTTTAAGAGGATTTAATGTTCAGGGTATAAATGCAGCATTTGCCAAGAACATCTTAGTAGGATGTTACACATCAATTGCGAATACCTGCAACTTATGTCGCAAAAGCGAAAAATGCGAAAACCATACACCAATCTGCGCTAGGTGATCACTCAAAGCAAGATTTTTTTAATCTATTCCGGTTCAAGTAAGAGTAGGATGTAGGTCCACTCAGGAGTACGGTGACGTGTTCATAGGGAGCAAGTACATTAAGCCACATTGCCACGTTAAATGAATCTTGTAGCTGTCATAAAAAAAAAAAAAAAAAAACTTTCAACCCAATCTTTCTATTTACTCTTTACATGTTACAAGTTCTTGAAGGCAAGAAAGGTTTCTCCACACATGCAGCACTGCACTCTAGTAAACAAACAGTGAACCTCCTCATTAAAAACGTGTATTTTGGCGCACTTCCCCTGCCTGTCCAAAAGAATCCATTGTTTCGGAAGCGGCGAAACTGGTTTTCTTTTATGTCAGCGGGAGGGCGATAGCAGGTAGCAAGCAAGACGTCCCAGAAAGCTGCGCATTGTTCAACTCCTTGCAAGATGGAAAAAATGTTTTATGACCCTTTCAAGACTATGTGTACACGGTGAAATATGGTAGGGTTTCAAGTTGTTGTTGTTTTTATTTATTTATTTATTTATTTATTTATGACAGCTACAAGTTCTTCTAACGTGACAATGTGGCTTTAGCGGCGGTAGATGACGAATAAAAGATGACAAGTGAGAAAACCACGCATCAATCTGTGGTCACTAAAAGCAAGATTTCTGTCTATTCCGATTCTGGGAAATATCTAAATAGCTTAAATGTAATTATCGTTTGCGCGCTTCTATGGTTTCGGGTTGTGAATTGACACAAGAGATTAACCTTTGCATTTCCTGAATGGTGGTTTCCTTACTGCAAATTCCGTTGTGCACGGCGTACGTTCATCGGATTCGTTCATCGGTTTATCAAATACTATTTACTTTACAAAATTTCGCTCACATTTTTGTTATTATTTACTTAGTACTCTATCGATGTAATAGTACAAACTTTTTCACCAAAATTTGTAAATACGTTGGTCCATATTCTTTACCGATTTATGTAATAATTTGAATAATACTCGCAAACTTATGTACATCGATTGAATTTAAGTTCGTTTGAAAGTTGGTGTTTCAGCTTTACAGTGTATTTTTTCCTTTTTAAATAACTTCAATGACTAAGCAACAATCATCATCACCATCAGTATCATCATAACTATTCTGCCATGACTAACAAGTTATTTCTCGAAACTTAGGACCTTCCATCCATTAAGCCCTCTACTAATATTCAAATGATTCAAGTAAGATGTAAAGAAAACCCCTACTCTTTAATGATCAATATTAAAGAGAGAATTCTTACACCAATTCTAAGACGTTAGTGTTGTCAAAATTCGAATAATTTTACCCTCTGCTATTCGAATAATTATTGAAACAATTATTCCAATATTCATTTATTCCCATATACAAATAGCCTTATAAAACTCCTTCATGGCTAAGCGGTTCGTGTACGCGGCTTTGGTGTGGGAGACCCGGGTTCGATTACCGGCGGGAGCTCATGTGGTTCGGATTCCACGTTAATCAGTAGTTCTCGTCCGAAACAGCCTCGGTGCTGAAAGTTACGTTAAACTCAAAATCAACTTAACAAATGGCCTTATTATGCCAAAAAAAAAAGCATCTTTGCAGAGAAGAGCTCTGGAAACTAATTCTTTAACACAATTAAGACTTGTTCTCTTGTAGTGGATCCATAGCTATGTCCACTTCTGCTCCCTCTTAATGGAAACAAGATAAAATACCACAGCATCCCGTTGAACATAGATATCATTGTATCTGTATTATTATTAATATTATACTATGCTTATTATATCATTATTATTTATAGTTTCGCTTACTACTTTTTTATTTTTAGGGCAGAAAATATGGTAATGAATTCTGTGGAATTCGCTCGAGTCTTCAGTTGCTCCAACGACGACAAAATGAACCAACAAACAAAATGTGATGCTTTTCCGTTTCTAAATTCCGATTATTCAGAAACTGCGCAAAAGTCAGAAGAATCACATGAAGAATATGCTATGGCGGATGTTTCATAACTTTGTAATATCTTGTAAATAGTTTTGTATGTGTATATATGTGCGTGTGATTTACTTCCATAATAAATGTAAATTAATTTGTTATTACAGTTTTTCTCAAATGATCTTACACTATAGGGTAAACATAATGTAATTTCTTCAATCAAAACACTGTGTTAGTGCTGAAAACTATTATTAGTGTTGTTATTATTATTATCACTAATATATGTTGGTTTAACCGGTTATAACTTGGTAACTGACACTCATCTCCAGTAAATAAGAATATTGAAAGAGTTCTTCTCCAAAGAGGTTTCTGACCATAAGGTGTCCAGCATTACTATTCTTTCATTGTTTTTACAGTGCTTGTAGAGACAATGGCTGCAGCTGAGATAATGATTGGTCTCACTATAACCTTCTGATATTTTCTGATTTCTTCTTTTTTATTTCATCTGATGGATATTTAAAGCTGTTAATTCTTGTGCTAGATATTGAGAAAATGTCGTGAGAAAATGACACTGCTTCATCTGTGAGAAGCACTCCATTTTATTGATGACATTTTATAATTGTAGTACTTAGTGATAGGACCATCATGTGCTTCAGGAGTAAAGTGATGGCCAGAAATGTGCCATACATTTAACATTAGGGAATTGAACGCATTTCCATTCCTTTCTAATCCTCCGCGACAATTTGAGTTACTTTGAGAAACTTTGCACGGTAATAGTGTTCATAGAATATCACTATGAAGAGAAATAGTCATGTTTGATCATGTCCTTGCAGAATGCTGGTTGAAAAATTGTCCGATATTCTTATTACTAACAAATTTAGTACATTTCGGATGTTTTATAATCATAACTAATCATGTTTTATAATCATAATAGAGGCGATTTAAGAATATTGAGCAAACTTTGCTGGTCATAGCAATTCCACAGACGGTTTCTAAGCAAGGATGTTATTACCAGTTACATTCAGTTGATAATACTGTGACAATGGCCCGAATTTATATGCACTATAAAACTGAAGATATGCATATTTGAGGTTTACTTGCATCAATGTTTACTACGTGCACAATGGATTTCCAAAGTACACTAGTAAAAGTTCTTCACGGTTCTCTGGTGTTAAATTTCGTCTTTTGCCATTGTCTGTCGAAATAAGTTTCGGCAGAAAACGACCATTTAATATCAACTGACGTGATTGGACAATGTTTGTACAGCAAAACAGAAAGTTTGGAATATTCGTCTAACAAAACTTTATTAATCCCATAAATATACTTGTTGATTTACTCAATTCTTCCTAATTGGAGCATATTATCCAACTTCTCTTTAACCTTTTCTTCCAGTTTCGCCTGCTCCAGAACTAGTGATAACGGAAGAGTCTCTAAGAAACATACATGGATACTATGTTCACTACTATAAACTTACAAAACCAAAAATTACTATTGCCCAACAACTACAAAATCTATCACTTATTATGTGCAGAAAATAAATACTTCATGTTTTTTTTTCAATATTTGCTTTATTTTATGTTTCGTATTGTTATCTATTGATTGCATAGCCCAATTCACAGCAGGCTCTTTGAGAACACAATTGTAATTTCAGTTTCCGATACTTCAGTTTCCGAAAAGGGGATATCGCTTATTAATGTATGTAAAGGAACGATCAAATATCGGGAACATACGTAAAAAGAATGCAAACCTTATTGAATACATCCATTCAACTAGCACTCACAGAACTAGTCCCATGCAACCATTGACGAATGATATCCCAAGTGTAATGATAGCAGTAACAATTTCCGATCCCGAACCAACATGTGTTCCTCTCAAGTACTTGTTAAATATTAGCAGGTTAGTATGCCAACTACTGAGGCAAGTAATGGTAATTTAATAGACAGTTTTAGTACTGCAGTTTTAAGTGTGCCTCTAAAAGTTTGTTACTTCACGGACACTGTACAGAAAGATTCAACAAGTGATTTCGTAAGAGATTTCGACCGCAGATACACTTTTTGTGATAAACAAAAGTTACTGCAACTTCAGCTTAATAGTAGTGCTATACCTAAAGATACTAAAAGTAAGTGAATTACAGAAAGATCCAATCAATGTAATGTAAGAACAGCACAAAATTCAACGAAAAATCTCAAATCAGGCCGATAATAGTGCTCCTTTATAACAAATAATTTGTAAACTTTATATACATTTTTGTTTCTTGCAAATATAACATGGTATTGTTCACATTGTTTTGGATCCATATATTCACCTTGGATATATAATATAGTGTTTAGTTTTCGTATCCCTACAGTTAATTTAAATTGTCTCACTTTCCGTGTTAAATTGTGTGCACTAAAAGATTTTATGTACCATGGATTAATTGTTCTACCAGGACAAGAGTTTGTCAGAATTTCTTTAAATTTATAATTATTTTACTAAAAATGGTTTAGGGTATGTTATCATCTATCACAAAGAGTTCAGTTTACAAGAGACTAAAGATCTCAAATGAACTTATAAACAGAGTATGTAAAATATACGCTGCATTGTGCTAACGCACTCTCGTGTTTAGATCATTGATTCAATACGTTCACGAAATTGATTTTTGTTAGATTTTAAAATACTGATCTTGATTTTGAAAGTCATAGATAATGGCTCCTTTCCGTGTATAATGATTTGAGGTTTTAATAATGCCCTTTCAAATGTAGATATGAAACCGAATTATAACTTCTTATCCAGCCTGTTTAATTGATATTTATGATATTGTAGACGCATGGCGACATTCACTTCCTAATACTTGTTACGAGAAGCTCACCTCGTTTTGTTAAGTTTTATGTCAGTAAATTTCTCGTATATCAAATTAAATACATAACAATCATTATAATCTGTTTCGCTAATTATTATACTGTACTAATTATCATCAAATATCTAGTCTGAAAATTGCTCAAATGTAGTACTTTGTAGTTCCTTAATGCCTCTATTTTAGTGATCTACACTAAGGATCAAGAGCAGTTCTTTAACAGAAATAACACTGTACACGTTGTCTCATGAAACGTGTCAAATCAAAGTTATACACTGTGATGGTGAATATTGTAAACTCGAAACGTCTATCATCATATGCATTGTCAGTACTTAAGAAAATGCATTATACTGTTAAAGGAATAAGTATATGGCACAATTAAATTAAATGCTTGCATTTTCTTGAATTAAAGATATTATGGTTGTGTTAATAAAGAGTCATTTTTATATATGCATGTTTTACAATGTATGGAAATGGATTTAATTGAAACATCTTTGAATCTAGGTAAAAATTTATTTCTTCATTAGGAATATCAAATGATAATTACATTTCAATATTTTTTCTAGTGATAATATATGTTTCAAAAGTTTGTAGTATACTATATCGTTGAACATCGCCAGAAAATAAAAACAGCCGAGACGTATTCTACAACCAGAAACAGGAAATTGTGTGGTTCAAGGTTTCTCCGCATACAGGAAACACTGGTAGGACCCGGTGTGGTTAATTTATCCATTTATGTTTAAATTAGCAATTTCGTGTGTTGATTACAAAAGAAAAATGTAGTTTAACTATTAGCTATAATTTTGGCCAATTCTATATTCATAATATGCAATTGCTAGTAATTTGTTCTTAGCAGTATTTCGATCATTTTTTCCAATTAATTTCTATTAGAAAAATATACATTGAAACGAAATGTGTCTTCGTATTTTTCTAACAACCGTGTTTGCAGTAACACTTATATTGCCACACCAGACTCAATATATTACATGTATCACTTTGTTGTATGTGTCACAGTGTCAAGGCAAAACAGGGTACCGGAAACTCTTGTCTTTCCATTGTAATTCTACCGCGTTGTTAATGTACAGCCATTTACATAAGTACCTGGATCCCTGACTGTTATAATTCCATTACTTGGGGTCCAGGGCATTTGCATTTGTGAGAACGCCTAGACAGATGCAACCCAACTTACACGTATCTTTTCTCGGCACTAACAGTAGTTGGTAGCCCTGATCCAGGTGTTTATGCAGGTAAAATTGTAAAGCAGGTAGCTAACGAAACAGTTCTCCATTCTAAGATGAATCTCTATGGTTCGGATCGTGTTTTCCAAAGAACACCATATATCAATCTCAATATTGCTGTGCATGTAATGTATTATTTCTTTATATACTGTATGTTAGAGAAATAAAATACTGATCACACATGAATCAGGAAATGCTTCAAAGTAGACGAAAAAATCAAATTTGGAATACTGCTGGAAATAAATTTGTAAATGATTGCCTCCATTTAAAGACCTTTTCCAATTCCCCTCATTCCAACATCTTTTTTCTCTCTCAAGGAGAGAGGACAGTTAAAATTTCGACCTTGCTCTTAAGAGGAATTCGAACCCCAAGTGGATTGTGCCTCATGATCAGAAGCCAAACACCCGAGATCACTCGGCTAGTGCCACCGGCTTAATTTGCCACAAATTCCTCATATGAACATAAGAAAATAAACTAGTAGTTATGAAACATAAACATAGAAATGTCTATTTCTACACGTGTTGATACAATTCAAAGAATGTGAAAAAAAATTCTGTCGTCTTTTCTTCTTTGGAAATTAGAATTTCTGGTAAAGACGAAATGTAATGTAAATCGGGACCATCCCTGCAACCGATGACGTAACCTCAACTTGAAGAACGTTTCGTGATATTTTCCTCATTGAGGAACGTCTATATAACTTGTTTTTGAGTTAAACAAGGGAATCTCGAGTAAGTCATTAAGACACTCACACAAGCATTAGTATCTTGTTTATATTTTTTCATGAAACGATTTTAACTAGGTATTAGTTTGGATGGAAGCTGAAGTGGCGTGGTAGTTGAGTGATTAGCGTATTGAAATTCTATTTGGTCGATCCGGGTTCGAATCCCGACCAGGATGGAACTTTTTCAAGTGTTTCTGTTTCAATTTCAATTTCAATGCATACTCGGTGTGACAAGCAAGATCTTCCCTCCTCCAGAAAGAAAAAGATGTTGGAATGAGGAGAATTAGAGAAGGTCTGTCAATGTAGACAGTGATTTACAAACTTATTTCCAGCAGTTGTTCTAAATTTGATATTTTCGTCTACTTTCAAGCATCTTCTGTGTGTGTGTGATCAGTGGTTTTATTTCTTTGAATATACAGTACGGTATATAAAGAAATAATACATTACATACACAGCAATATTGAGATTAACATATAATGTTCTTTCGACAACGCGCTGTGAACCAGCGAGATTCATCTCAGAATGGAGTAATGTTTCGTGCATCATCTACTCACAATTTTACTTGCATAAAGACTTGACTCGGTGCTACCAACTGCTGTCAGTGCCGAGAAAAGTTACGTGTAAGTTGAGTTGCATCTGTCTAGGCGTTCTCACAACTGCAAATGGCCTGGACCCCAAGTAATGGAATTATAACAGTCAGGGGTCCAGGTACTTATGTAAGTGGATGTATGTGTGATTTTTTCGAATCTATTCTTATTTTGAGCTGTGTACTTCTAGTATTGTGTTAAATCATCGATGCCTTCAAAATTACCGAAGAATTAAAACGAAGAAAAGAATTAAAGGAATTCTAATAGTCAATGAAGAAGCAAACCGTACTGTAAATACGGTATTTTAAGGGTGAATGGTAAAAGTGCAGTCATTTTAAAATACCTGGAAGAACATTATGGTATGTTTTAAGTTATTACTAAATTTGGGAGATGTTTGGTTACTTGATTCTAAAATTCTGTTACCTGTGTAAATTATCAACTTTTTATGTACGTTTATCTGTTTTAAGCGTCCATACGTCATTTAGATGATTTTGAAGGCACCTGCTAACAACACCGGTAGACAGTAACGTACCCAGGAATTTATTTCGGGGGGGGTCCAAACTAAATATGAAGCTATTTTATATTAAAATTGCTAAAATTGTCCCTAAAATTAGGCTAAATTTTTAAAAAGTCGAAATTTCGGGGGGGTCCGGCCCCCCGTGTCTTCCCCTCCGTACGTCCCTGCCGGTAGAACCATACAACTGACTATGAAACAAATTTTAAAAACCGGAAATGGGTGAGTATAAGCAGCAACTATGTCAACTGAGCAAAAACAAAAGAGGATCTGTGTGTGCGATGGACCCTGTGGTCTCAGTCTGTATCAACTTACGTGTTAGTTTGCGATATACCGTATACCATTCTGATTTTGCGCTATGATACCAGTGATACAAGTTTTGAATTCGCGATCGTATTAAGACCAGAACTTCCACACTCTTTTTCACATACTCACCACCAAATGTTTTAACGCATGTATTTAATTGCGTCGCTGCCCGCAAATTTGGTGAAGATTGATGCGAAATGAAGCTCTAAACTACACAATTTCTTATCATTGGCTTTTAATTATTAAAATATAAAGTTTACTTTTGGCTGGATGTTAAAGTAAGTGAAAAGATTATTAAACTCAGATCGAAAAATTTATACTTAGTAGAACCATGAAGTTACTAGTTAATTTTAGTAAATTTTGGAGTTTTCATCCCTTTTCGTTCAAGAGTGAAAATATCATTCTCTTTCTTCTATCAGTCAGTGTTTTGGGCAAGATTGTAAAAGAAAAGAAGCAGTTTTAACATTTTTACAACCTGAAAACGATAACGATAGACGAAAAATCTACAAAACATTACGTGCGTAACATGTGTGTTTAATACGTGTATAAAGACAACTTAAGATGGATCACCACCCGGAAGTCAGTACATATCTTAGCTCATTCCCTTAACTACTGCGCAATGAAACGTTACATATTATAAATATTGTTCTATAAGATAGACTTTCGTTTCAGCTACAGCACAGGACACTGATTCATTTGGTTGTGTCTCCTGATATCGAAAAATGTAACAAATAAAAGAAAATATTTGATTCATTTTACGAGCACACAAGATGGCACTTGGTGTTAGATCTTAATAGAACTTCTCAGTTTTATGAAATGTTTATTTGTGTGTGTAAAGTATTTTAAAGTAACAATCTTATCACGAAATAGATATATTGTTTGACCGTTTTTCGTGTTATGTTTCATATTTTATTTAAATGTTAATTTACATTTAAGCAAATAGATTTTGAGACGAAACTTGCGCAGAACGCCTTAATGCGTTGTTGCCAAATTTGTACATTTACTGTAGTAGTCACAATAAGAAAATTCCTGGATTCTAGCGTTGCAGTTCGAGAAGAGCAATCGCGGTAAAGGTCAAAAATTAATTTCTTCAGTAAGTATCTACGCAGAATTCCATAATTACTCCCTTTATTATCTGGCTTCAGTAAACACTCGACACTATCTGGCAATGTCGTACTATTCAAGCAATGTTTAGCATAGCACCTAGAACACTTAGTGATCCACCTTAACTGCATTATCGGTTGTCAATTTTTTATCAAATTTGGGATAATCTTTAAGAAAATTATCATGGAATTTTAATGAAATTTCCTCGAAAATTTAAATGTGGCAATCATCGTTAATAGATAGTTAAGTTTAATATGTAACATGCCTGTTACCTACATTTTATATCTCGGTAGATAACGTTGTTCTAGATGTCTGGTATTTAACGTTCTTTGTCCTAACAGTACAACGATAGTTAAAGTTAATTGTAGAAAGTGATCTGTTTCTCTTACAAGTTTTTCAAGATTTAGTTCGACGTTTGCATTGCGATATTATAACTGCTGATCTGTTTCATTTTTCTGTTATATACGTGTTGCTAAGATAGAATGACCAGTCATCCGTTTTTAACAGGATTTTTCCTTACTTTAGAAAGTTATCGGAAGTTTCAAGAAAAGCGCAAACGGGGTGCAAAATGCCCTGCTTTTGCCTCATAGTTACATAGTGTACTAATAACTTCTTGTAGAGATTTCAGATTTTTTTCCAGAGAAAGACCAATCCTTTCATGACTAGAAGTTCAATCATCAAAAAATTATGTATTCTAAAAACAAGCGATTCTGGCTCCGTTAAACTTTAAAGGTAATATAGAAAATTAACATCAGAATAAGCTTACATAAGTAAAAACTGGTTATTTAGAAAGTTAGAGATCAGTTGCTCACTGGCATGAATAATGATATAACACTAATGATAACAATAATGATATACTGTTCTCTGATTTTCTAAATTTGGTCACCCTATGCTAGAACAATATTTACAAACTCATTATTTATACTGACTTCATTATTTACAAAAAACTCTTTTTCCAAAAAAAAAAAAAAAAATTAAAAGTTGTGTACCACCACGCTTTACGTCTGCCATACTGGACTTAAGCCTAAAGACCTAATGTTAAGTCATAACAACAAAGTGAGTGTGATCATCGTACTGCTCAACAATCAGCAAAACACATACCAGTATATACATCTTGATTGTCATAGCTTCGGAACAAAGGGATACATCTGATTACAGTTATAGTACTGTCAAAAATACATTTTTTTTTTTACAAAGAAGAGTATGCTATTCGTTCATTCCTTCAGAATTATACACAAAATAATATTTATGGAATGGATGTGTACATTCTGCAGGTAATTGTATCACAAGAATATATGACGATGCTTCGATGAATAGTTTCGAAGTCAGCCATTTTTCTTAATCAGGTCACTGATAAAGGAGTTTCTTTCATTTTCGAATCTTCTTGGTTGAATTTAATTCTTTCGTTCCATATTCCATCTTCAGAGTCCTACAAAAGTTTAAAAATATATGTATAAAATATGGCGAAGGCAGCTGTACCAGTACTTCTAACATCACTAATTTGACATTTAAATAGTGTATCATTGTACTATCAGAAACGTAAAGTTTAAATCGTAAAATTGAATGACAATCAACTTTACAATAGGCCATCAACAAGATCGGCCCGAAAGAAAATACTAACAGATGCGAATCTATGATTTAGCGTCCCATCTCCACCCCAACCCTCGTAAAGATTAGGACCAAAATTTATCTAGACGTGCTGCCACTCTTGGTACTAGCCGAGTAAATGCATTGCTCTTTTATCCACAGCGGCAGGCTCTATTCCTTTGGTACTTTACTGTAGTACTCCATAGTTTCCTGAAATTTGATTGGTATTTATAGAAATATATAAAACTGTTGTGCCTACTAAAAAACAAGTTATTAAATTTTAGAAAATAAAATATTAAAAAAATGAATGTGTAATATCCCGGATAATGCTGAGAATCATACTTGAGAAAAGATACAAAGTTTTTGAGACGCTTAAGCTAAAACACAAAACATCAAAACTATGACCTTGTGCTTGGTATAGCATATAAATAATCTTTCTACATCTATGAAGTTCACTACTTCACTTTCTATTGTCAATGTTGCTAGTTCATTCCTGTGAAATGGAAGATTTCAGGCAGTTTTGCTTTATTAGTTTCAGTTTGGAAGAACTACTTTCCCTGCCTGCAACTGACACAAGAACGATGAGTACGACTCTTAAGCCAACAAAAATATTCGGGAAAGTGTCAATAAATCAACTTGAGCACACGTAGGACAGCTATTACAGGCCATGTCCTTTTTGGGTAGCTATTACAGGCCAGAATTGATTACTAAAATCAACTCCATAACCTTCCAGCAGCTTACTCCCGTGTATATACTTGTTTTCATGAAACAAAACCGACTAGAAATTTATACAACACTTTCTAAGTCCACTTCTTTTCCACTTTTGAATGCTGAGGTTGTCACACAGAAATTTAAATTTATCAATGTGGTTCTGTATTTATTCAAACACTTCTTACATCGAAGTAACCAACTTTCAACCAAACTTACCTGGTGCTTAGTTGATTGCCTCACTGAAGAACTAAAAAATCTTTTGGACACCAGATGGATCATCTTCTTAGTGAACGGGCTGAGTAAATTGTGATCTACAATATCTTTCTCATGATTCTTCATCACGATACTTGACAGAAGACCAAATATTACGGTCATAAGAAATCCTATTAAAGAGTACCAATTGTGGGAAACTTGATACAATAGTAAAGGATCTTCCCTGCAAAATAATATTCAGAAAATAGTTCAATTAGAATTTACAATAGCTTATTGAGACTTTTCACTTATTTATATAATAATAACAATACTCTAACATTTCAAATTTGCTCCTAAAAATAAACTTAATGGTGATCTTTCTGTGAATCAATACAATCAAAGCAATCCAAGTTTTCAAATTTCTTATTTTTGTTGTTTTGTATGAATTTTAAAGTTATGTACTAACTCAGAGGAAAATAAAAAGGATTTTAATAAGATTGAAGGAAATATTTGGTATATGTCCATCACAAAGTCCGTATGGCGCTAGCTATAACCGAATCTAGGGACCCCTCACAACAGAGGTCAGCATTGCAAATGTTACAATAAACACCTGTCTTCGGACACCATATGGAAAATAAATAAAGTACCTTTAAAAAAACGAAATCTTTAAAAATAATTTTCACAAATAAAATTGAAGAAATCGTTCAGAAAGTATAACAAAATTCCTTTTCAATTGTATTAGTTTTTTTCTATATGCGTGATTAAAAGAGGAAGATCTCATATACCATTAATTCATAAATTCTTCAATTGCCATACACATTAAGTAATTGCACATGACAGTTTTTCTTTATAGTCATGCTTAACTAGAGAAAAATTCTTCAAAGCGGAATTATTTTATACTAGCAGCGTTCACCCCGCTTCGCTGCGGTCACCCCGGAACGCAATAAACTTTGTTACTTAGATAATTTTTACTTTTTCGCTTTCAAGTGATATGATAAAAACCATAGAAGATTGCAGTAAATGTTAACATTATATCGCCTGTCATTTATGTTAACCCGCCCCGCTTCGCTGCGGTCACCCCGGAAGTTTTCGCTTTCAAGTGATATGATAAAAACCATAGTAGATTGCAGTAAATGTTAACATTATATCGCCTGTCATTTATGTTAACCCGCCGAGTGACACGGTCATGCGGGTTGCATATAAATACGTTTATTTTTACCTACTATGATGAACTAACAAAGGATTTGTACGTTATGGACACTTGAATGGTCAATTATCTCAAGACACTGGTAATTAAAAATTAAAGTGATATGATAAAAAACATCTAGGGTCCAAATCCTAATAACCCCCCAAAAATAAAAGAAATTGGTTCAGCCGTATTAGCGTGATGAGGGAACAAAGGATTTGTGCGTTCTCTTTTATATATATAGATTTTTAGTACGATTTGTTACTTTTAAATAAACACACATATATATATACAAAATTGGTTATTATTATTATTATTATTATTAGTAGTAGTAGTAGTAGTAGTAGCGGGGCGGAAGATCTGCCAGGCTTTGGTGAGGGTGTCATGATTACGGGGACAGTGCAAAGGTCGTTTAACGACTTTAAAGACAGTGACAAAAAACTTGAAGACGCACCATGTGCCGCAAAACCAACATATGTACAAAATGAAGATCTTCAGGCAGCAATTGAGGCGAACACTGACCCGACATGTGAGGAACTGGGACTACAAGTCAGTGTGAGTGGAGAAACCATTCGGCAGCACCTCCATCAACTTGAGAAACACAATGGGTTCCACATGATTTGATCCAGGCCAGAAGGCAACGTGAGCTGATACCTATGTGTTTTCGCTGCTTCGTTTGAGGAAGGAGCCATTTCTGGACAGGGTGTTGAGATGTGATGTGAAGTGGGTCCTGTACGAAGCTCCACGATGACGTCATCCTTGGTTACCATCCCATGAACCGGTTTCAAATCCGCCGAAACCAGCACTGCACCAGAAGAAGATCCTCCAGTGTGTTTGTGGGACTGCTCACGGCATCGTGCATTGGGAACTGCTACCAGCTGTCAGAACATCAATACAGCTGTGTACTGTCAGCAATTGATCCGTGTTCAAGATAAACTCAAAACCCTGGCTCCAGCACTTCTGAATCGCAAAGGGATCCTCCTGTTACAGGACAATGTTAAGCCCCACGTGGCTAGGATGATCCGGGATACCATTCTACGCCTTGGATTGAAACACTATTGCATCCACCATACAATTCGGTATTTGCACCGTCCAATTATCTCCTGTTCCATTCCGTAGACAATCACCTTAGAGGATGCCGGTTCAAATCCCTAGTAGAGGAAAATGCACTTGATACCTTCTTCGCTTCACAGACCACGAAGTTCTGCCGCAATGGAATTCATGGCCTTTTTAGAACGTTGGCAGAATGTCGCCGATGCTGATGTGGACTATTTTTGATCTTTCAGGTGCGTCTTAGGTGGCATATCGATGTTCGAAGGTGGTAGGTGAAAAAGCGACAGGACTTTCGTGGTTACCTTATAGTTTGTAAACTTGTTGTGAACTAAGCAGACGTGATGGTGTAAAATCAGGGCCATCTCTTTTTGCAAAGAAGGACAATTATTGGCACTCGGTTATGAATTGCTACTATCACAAAAGTGGCAAGTGTTGAGTTTGTCACGAGGAATGTGTCCAGGAAGATGGCGACTTACAAAACTCATGCAAAACCATATCGACGAAGAGGAACAGTGATCGGAAGAAAATTCAAAAGCATCTCTGACTCGTTTTTTAAGTTGCGTCAGACTCTGAGGGAGGGGGAAACATACACATTATCTTTTATGAAACCCCACAGAAAGTAATCAGACGGTGTAAGGTCTGGACTTCGTGGTGGCCATTGAGTCATAGCCATGCTCTCATCAGTTGAACGGCCAACCCCCGCCTAGGAAGAACTAAGTCAAAGTAACCCCTTACATCGGAATGCCAGTGTGGTGGGGTTCCATCCTGCACAAATATGAAATTGTCACTGTCTTCTTCAAGTTGTGGCATCAACCAAAGTTGCACATGTCCGTTCTTCCAGTAACGGTTTCTTCTTGGAAAAGGAACGATCCATATACCTTTTTGGGCGATACAACACAAAGCACATTAACCTTTGGGGAGGAAGGAAGTCATCTTTTTCTTCACAAAGATTTTGTATTAACACACTTAGCTCTAAACATTGCTGTTTGTCACTTTCACTGAGACTTTGGAGTAATTACAATCGATATGGATAGAACTTGAGATGTTTGCGTAGAACGTTCCAGACAGTCTTTTGAGGGATATCAAGTTCTTTTCCTGCACGATTTCCACGGGCTGCGAACTGATTCCGTGGACTTCTGTTTTCTCAACTGTTTCCGACACTGGAGGTCTTCCCATGGATTTCTTCTTACACAGAGAACCTGTTTCTTCCAATTTATGCACCCAGTCATAAATGCACTGCCGTGTGGCTGGTTGTTTTCCATACTTTGTCCTCAAATGACATTGCACTACAGTAACTGAATTTGTCTTGGCATATTTCAGAACACAGAAGGTCTTCTCAACTTGACTCGCCATATTTCTCCAAGCCACGTCAAGGTCAAGTTCAAGGTCAAGGCCGCTTACGTCACACCCGTCAGTGAAACAAAAGAAAAACTGTCAGCCGCAAAATTTTAAGTATGTACGCATGTATCACAGGTAAAATCTTTTTGCTCAAAAAATACGTATCATTTTATACATAGTACAACTTGTCTATTTCTTTTAGGCTAATCTTGTATTTATTTTATTTTTAAGATTATTTGTGTGAGTGCTGGAGTCCCGGAGCACCCACCTAGTCGGCACGCATGGTCACAGGTCCCGTAGAGCACCAAAATGCATTGTCACTCACAGCGGTCATTCAACTGCGGTGCAAGTGACATAGGAACTCAAACAGCTCCTCACACAGCCTGTGTCAACCATCATAGTCCGATGTGAGTCACATGACATGAACATATGGAGCCGGGCTGCACTGGAGAAACCGCTAGTAAGGGACCATGATGTTTTAGATGACGCCAATCATCCGCAAACATGCAACATGGACCGCTGGTGGTGACATGGTCGGATGAGTCGTCGTTTAACTTATTTTAAAGCACGTTCCAGTTTATTAGTGGTGACGAGCAAAGAAACGTATAATCTACAAAGTCTTCGTCCAACCCTGAGACATTGCAGCGTAGGCTGTGATGCTGCGGACCACAATGCCCTGAGTTTCAGTGCATTCTGTACTGACGCACACCGATCACGTAACTGCTTCTGAGTATGTCATCATTTTAGGGGACAATGTTCATTCTATAATCCGGGATTATATTTCAGCGTGATAATGCGCCTATTCACACAAGTAGAGCTGTTGCAAAGTGGTTTGATGAACATCAGGATGAAGTTGAACACGTTCTGTGTCCTGCTCAATTCCCGCGCCGAATCATAATTGAACATTTGTGGTTCGGTTTGGAGACACGAATTCAGCGCATATTTACGCCTCCATCGCCTCTTATGGAACTGTGTGAAGCATTGAACGCGACAAGATTTACGCGACAACATTGCATTTACTATTATTCATGACCTCTACGATTCCATTCCACATCGTATAAGACAGTGACGCAACTAGGCTAGTCATCGCCCGGGTCAAGAACTCGCCTTAGCGCCCCCACCTCCTGACAAACCAAACCAAAATGCTCCCCGACTACATCTGATATTGGCATCAGATAGTAATTCTCCTATTCCATTTTCTCTTCAAGTAGTAAAGCTTAATTTCAAAATTGCAGTACACAATTTAATTTTTAGTACAAGATAAAACACCAAAGTAATTGATTGCCAAATAATCTAAGAGTAGCATGCCTGAATATATTCTTATAGTCTTACTAGCAGCGTTCACCCCGCTTCGCTGGGGTCACCCCGGAACGCAATAAACTTTGTTACTTAGATAATTTTTACTTTTTCGCTTTCAAGTGATATGATAAAAACCATAGAAGATTGGAGTAAATGTTAACATTATATCGCCTGTCATTTATGTTAACCCGCCGAGTGACACGGTCATGTGGGTTGCATATAAATACGGTTAGATTTAGCTATGATGAGCTAACAAAGGATTTGTACGTTATGGACACTTGAATGGTCAATTATCTCAAGACACTGGTAATTGAAAATTAAAGTGATATGATAAAAACCATCTAGGGTCCAAATCTTAATAACCCCCCAAAAATGAAAGAAATTGGTTCAGCCGTATTAGCGTGATGAGCTAACAAAGGATTTGTACGTTCTCTTTTATATATAAGACTAGCAGCGTTCACCCCGCTTCGCTGCGGTCACCCCGGAACGCAATAAACTTTGTTACTTAGATAATTTTTACTTTTTCGCTTTCAAATTGCAGTAAATGTTAACATTATAGCGCCTGTCATTTATGTTAACCCGCCGAGTGACACGGTCATGCGGGTTGCATATAAATACGTTTATTTTTATACCTATGATGAACTAACAAAGGATTTGTACGTTATGGACACTTGAATGGTCAATTATCTCAAGACACTGGTAATTAAAAATTAAAGTGATATGATAAAAACCATCTAGGGTCCAAATCCTAATAACCCCCCAAAAATGAAAGAAATTGGTTCAGCCGTATTAGCGTGATGAGCTAACAAAGGATTTGTGCGTTCTCTTTTATATAATAGATTATAATACTGTAAATCACAATGCTTTTTAGAATTACATCGGGATGTGCATATGTATGTAATGAATCAACGTTCTGTTGCTTTAGAACAGAATATTTATGGCAAACAGTCAAACTGTTATCTCGAATATTATACTCGGACATTTTGCAAATCTCTTAAATCTATGTAATTAAATGAAAACACGAAAAAGGTGGAACTAAAATTTAACTTTCTGGGCTCTTTTGGCTTAAATGTCCTCTAAAGATAGCTTTGATGCAAACTTAAGCTCTGTGTTGGTGAGATTGGTGAGTAGTTGTTGTCCTGTTAAGTTTCTGAGATTTTTCAATGATCTTTAGTTTGCTAAAACTCCTTTCCTTACCTTATAGTGAAAATAAATATTTGCCCAATTTTGCGCCCCTCAATCCGGCGCCCGGAGCACAAGCAACATTTGCCCCCCTTAGTTACGTCACTGGTATCAGAGATGATCTATAGGTGATAGGTGGTCCAATGCCACATTAATCTGACAAACTGTCCGTTTTCCATGCTTCTATTAAATGATAAACATGCTTACTTCAATACAGCAAGATTATTTTAAATGTCTGATCATTTTTAGAACTCATTTCCTAAGTGGATCGCAAATTTTCAAAAAATCATTCGTTAACCGTTCCAATCATTCTTCATCAGATAAAATTGAAATCATTTTAGAATAATTATTTTAACTTTGGTTTCCCACTATCAAAAGTATACCTGGGCTTTAAGATGTTATTCTTGTATGTTATTGTGTAATTAGTGCAACCATCCAAAGACAATGGAAGAGGTGGAAATTTCAATTGCCCTGATGCAACTGCAATTTGTCTTCCTGCTCCCATCCACGCCAGTAGGGCAACTGCTGAGCTCACACCAAACAATGCACCCTGGAGGAATAAGAAGATAGAGTTGTTACAGCTAAATATGATTACTCCAATTACAGAAAGCAAAACGCAAATAATTTCTTATTCAATTACTATATTAATCAGTACTGGTTTGTGGCCTGCAAAAGCAGTAGTAGCAATATCAAAGTCATTATACGAACACGCGGGTGAGCTCTCTGGTCCTAAGTCTTGTTTCAATATTTAGAAAACATAGACAAAAATATCTTCTCCATTTTCATGTTCCTTGACTTAAGTTTAATTTGATTATTATTACTATAATAATATTAATTTAATATTCTCTATCAAGCATAAGGAACAACTGTAGTACAATGTAAGTTTAAAAGTTGTTCCTATACAAAACTTATATCAATGTTACTGAACTGTAACTAAATGGAATACAACACATACTGAGACACAAAATATATCTACACCGTGTTCATAAAAATACTATCATATTTTAAAGCGGTGTTATGTCGCTTTGGATAATCGTATTTAAATGAACTTGGTCATATTTGAAAGAAAACCTCAAATACTTTTGTAAATGTCAATAATCTCAATAATGGACAGGATCAAACACACAAAAAAAAAGTAAATTCAATCATGTTTACTTTCTGATTAGTCGATATGGGTTCATTGTTGGATATTTAGCAGGCAGTTGTTGTTTCTGCTGGATGTCACTTGGGAAGCTTTTATGTTTCTGTATTGTTATGCCGTAATGTGCTAACGTAAATTGATTTCCTTTAGTTGTGTTGTGTTGTTATTAAAGAATAAGTTATAAGGAGTTATATGACGATCCCACAAGAGCGAAGTTGGTGTTTTGGAATAACACAGTACGCAGAATCTGGTGCAGATTCAGTGTGCTTTTAAGAAAAGGTTTTAACATCAGGTTCCTACACAAACGTCAATTTTTAAGTGGTACCGTGTTTTGTGGATCGTGGCTGCGTATGTCATAAAAGGGAAGCCGTTCAGGGAGACCATCTGTCAATGCAGGAATTGTGGAACAAGTGCTGGAGGTATTTGTACGTAACCCTAAGAAATCTGTCTGTCCGCAGACCTAGTCAGCAGTTGAACTTCCCTAAATCCACCGTATCTAAGATCCTGCGTACGCTACGCAACTGAAGTTTTATCCCTACAAACTGCAATTAGTGCATAAGTTGAAACCTGATGACACTGTAAAACGATTAGATTTCTGTGAACTAATGGGAGATAATGAAAAACTGTCATGAAAAATAATTTTCAGTGATGAGGCAACATTATTCCATATTAGTGGGAAAGTGAACAAGCATAATGTTAGAATTTGGGGGAGCGAGAATCCACATGCCATTTTGGAAGTTGAAAGAGGCTCCCCTAAAGTGAATGTCTTTTATGCTGCAACCAAACGTCAAGTCTATGGCCCATTTTTCTTTCAAGAGGCCACTGTTAGAGGTCCAACTTATTTTGACATGCTCACTAATTGGTTATTTCCACAATTGAAAGAAGAAGGCAATGACTATTTTTAAACAAGATTGAGCATCTCCTCACTGGCATTTACATGTTCGGAAACATCTGAATGAGCGTCTTCCAGAAAGATGGATTGGGCGTGCATGAAATGATTATGTCTTCTACAAGTAGCTGCAGAGGTCGCCTGACTTGACGGTCTGTAACTTCTTTTTATGAGGTTATGTAAAGAATTGTGCCTATGTAACTCTATTGCCTCAAAACCTGCAAGAAATGCAAGTTCATATCAGTGCTGTATTCCAGTTCATTTCATCAAATATGTTGGAGCGTGTGTAGCATGAATGGAAATATCGTCTTGATTGCATCCCAACTCGTGGAGTTTACGTTCAACGTCTATAAAGTATAGTAAATATATATTTTTTCTTTCAAATGTGGACAATTGTATTTAAATACGATTATCAAAAGCGACGTAACACCACTTTAAAGTATAAGCGTATTTTTATTGATGCACTGTATTTTAATAATACGTATGTTCTATTTCATATACGGAATTAAAAACAAAAGCATTATCACATTCTTCTAGAACATTGTTGAAAAACAATAATAAGACAAATATATGGTACTTTTTTAAAACAGGATTAAAAATACACTAGGAACATTTAAACGCTTCCTCTGACCTTGTATTAAGTTGCATGCACCATTACTTAGAGGTCTGCACGGGCCGGAATTTTTAACCCGAGTCCGGCCCGGCCTGTGAATTTATATTGTGAGGCCCGACCCGAGTCCAAAATATGTTTTAGCATTTAGATCCGAGCTCGCGTGATAATTAAATGAGCTCGAAATAAGCCCGAGATACAGAAACTTAATAATTAATGCAAAATTGTATTTTTATTGACAGCGATTAGAGGTTCCATTTTGCACTTGTGCTTTAAAAGTTCTCCAGAAAGAACGGTGCAACATATATTTTGTACAGTATATTTACGAAGTGAGGCCCGAAAAAGTCCGAGAAATATGGTTGTATATTTAAAAATTTACGGCCCGAGCCCGGCCCGGGCCCAAAGTTATATATGCTTTGTAGGCCCGAGCCCGTATAGACCTCTACCATCAATACCCTCATATATTTGTTTCTTTCTGCAAAGCGTCTCTCTCTTTTCACTTCTGTCATTTTCCCTCGAGGGATACAGAAAAAAGCTGAATGGAGAAATTCGTAACTATTGTGGAAATTAACAGGCTGCGGTGTTTGTCAAGTGACTGCAACCAGTTATCGACAATAAGGGAAGATAGGAGTAATGCAGAATGGTTTTGAAGTGATTTTCGGAATTATTGTGACAATTTTGTAAAAATAAAGAAGCCTATTCTTTTCTTATTCTATCATAATAAATTATTGGTTTCCTTTTTGGGATGTGAGTTATTTTTACACACCACAATGTTTCATAATATGGCGCGTTCAATGCACAAGAGAATAAGCCAACTCTTGGTTATTTTGGACATATTTTGTCTTACGAACTCTATCTGAAACTCCTTTAAGAATTTAAAAGGATTCATGTTCAAATATTGTAAATAACTCTTATAATATGAAAGTAGTTTTAATTTTTCCCAGAGCTCCTCCGTGGCTAAGTGGTTAGCGTACGCGCCTTTGGCGTGGAAGACCCTGGTTCTATTCTCGCGGCTCATGTGGTTCGGATTCCATGTTAATCAGTAGGTCCCGTCTCACATAGCCTCGCTGCTGAAAAGGGACGTTAAACTCAAAATCAACTCAATTTTCTCAGGTATTTATGTGTAGTGTTCAAACTTTATGTCCTTTTTTCTTACACAGACTTGATTTTCTGGTGTTCTGAATGCCCCTTATTAAAAAACTATGATTTGATCTCTATCTCTTCTACCTTGTAAGGTACATTTACACACGTCCCTGTTTTTTTCTGTTTAGGGTCGTTCTCTTTGCTCCCCTAGTTTCAGACCGATTCTTTTCAAGTTATCTTGAACGTTTTGTTCCCATATCTGCCTTGCTCATTCCCAGTCTTTTCTTGACTTATCTAGACTTCATAGATTGTTTCAAGAATTCTCTTTGCATCCATTTGTTGTATACGGTTGAACCTTCTTAACTGTCCTTTTTCTACTTTTGTTTGCAGTGATCCCGCTATCAAATTTCTTCTAAGTGTATTATTCTCAAGGTTTTGTTCTCACTTTTCCTAAGAAATCTAATTTATATTGTTTGTAGCCTTCCCTCATGTATCTGTGTCATTCACCAAGTTTCGGAGACATGCGTTAGTGTTGGTATACGGACATATGCTGTTTTGTAAACCGCTATTTTTGTACGTTTTGATATTTCTCTTTTACTTAGGAAATTCCATTTGGTACTGTTGAAAAGGTGATTGTGACTGCTATATGGAAGTCAGTTCCTGATCTATTTTCTGTTACTGTTTACGATCAATCCTAAGTAATTGAAGTTAACTACTTGCTGTAGTCTTGTTCCTTCTAGCTGGATATTATATTGTTGATTTTGTTGATATTAGCATGGTCTTTGTTTTCTTCCTGCTAATGCTCATATAGTTTTATTTCATCTTTTGGTTCCAGATAGTTAAATCATGCTATGAACCTCTTTCTGTATTTCCACATATTACTAGGTCGTAGGGGAAAGTTACATCTGTGAGATATATTGGACACATTCTAGGGACCCCAAGTGTGCCTTCTTAGCTTCGGTTCTATGCTCTTTAGACACTGCATCCATCAAGGCAATAAAGAGTAACACGTAAAGAACAAAACTCGCCTCACACCCTTGTTTATAATGAATCCTTTAGAAATTTGTTTGTTGTTAGACATAGTTTTCGAATCTCAATATATATTTTATTGCTGCTATCAGTCCTGAACTGACTCTTCTCTTTTTCTAATTTTCGCCACAACTCTATCAAAGGCCTTCTCTAAATCAATGAAGGCCAAATAAATCTCTCTATTAAATTCTACAACCCATTCCTCCAGCCATCTGAGTGTGAAGATTAAGTCGGTAGTTCTTCTGTTTTCATGACACCTTCAATGATTATCATCTTGTGTTCTGTATGTTGCTTCTTAATTTTATTTGTAAGATCCTGCTATAAACTTTTCCTGAAACGTTTAACAATGAGATGCATCGATGATTTTCATACTCTCGAGTGTTGCCTTTTTAGAACACAGTTCATGGTAGCTTCCTTCCAATCCTTAGGAATTCATGTATTCTTTCAAATTATTCTAATTATGGCAAAAAAAACTTCCTTTCATTTCTCTCATATATATATTTCAACTTTTCTGGATATATTCCTCATAAGCTGGTACTTGGCCTAGTTTTATTTTCTTTAATGTCATTTGTAATCTTTCTTGTGTTATATCTCCTCCTCTTGATCTCTTACTTTATTTATGTCCTTTACTTCCAATTCCATATCTTCTTCTAGATTTCCTTCTAACAAATCATTGAAATACTATTTCCACCTTTCTAAGATCTAAGATAATTTCTAGTTCTCTTTATAATTTTCTTCCAGTATTTGTCCAATTTTTTCGCATGGCAATGCTTTTGCTTTCCAGAAAACTTTGACATTTTCCTCTATTCTTTGTATCTTTCATAACCCTCTGGTTTCTTTGTTTTCAGATGATTATCCACTTTTCTTCTTTCCGCAGACTGACTCTTTGTTTCATTCTTCTATCATGGAGTTTTCCGAATACTCTCCTTAATTTTGAATTTCCCATATGCGTTTTAAGCAATTGTAACTATAACTTTTCAAAGCATTTCCCATATTATTTCCAAATTATTTCAGTCGGCTCGCTTCAGCTGTGTCATCAATTTCCATTCCACCATAGCACCACAATACTTGTAAATTTCTTGTTTCTTAAGCTCTGTTATCTTAACCTTATAAACTGTCTTTTCGTTTTTCCGGTTTCTCCTGTTCGTAGTTGTCAGGCGCTGATTTCCAGCTATTTTATTCATGACAAGGAGATAGTGATTACTTCCAATTTCTGAATCTCTCTTTACTCTATTTTCTCAAACTTCTATTGATTATGACATACAGTAGTAAATTATACAGATGGTGATCAGAAAAATGGAAACATCTGTAGTTGGCAACACGTCAGATGTATGGGTTGGCAGTGGTGTCGTGGCGCCCGCAGCGCCGGACCGCTGGTGGTGGTGTGTTAGGTCGGTCTCCATACTACGTCAGGCGCAGTGGAACAGCAGAGTCCAGTGGCTGCAGCAGACGGAGGTAGTGTAAAATGGGAGACCTCTCAGATTTTCAAAAAGGGCAAATTGTTGGTGCGCGGTTATGTGGAGTAAGTGTGACGACAGTGGCTACTGTGTTAGGTGTGTCGCGTGGGACAGTGTCGAAGGTGATGACGGCCTACACAACACACGGGAAAACCACATCGGGGAAGCGGAACAGTGGACGGAAGAAAATCATGAATGACAGGTCACGCCGGGTATTAAAGCGCATTGTCACGCAGAACCGTCGTGCCACTGCGGAGCAAGTGACGGAGGAACTCAATCAGCACCTCCCCCACCTTGTTTCGACAATCACAGTCCGCCGCGAATTACATTACATGAACTTACGGGGTCGTGTTGCACGGGCCAAACCGCTCATCAGGGACCATAACGCTTTCACACGCCGCAAATGGTGCCGCGACCATGCAATTTGGACCGTTGAAGACTGGAAACGTGTGATATGGTCGGATGAGTCATCCTTCACCCTATTTCCAATCACGGGCCGTGTTTATGTGTGGAGAACGCCCAAAGAAGCTTATGATCTTCAGTGTCTCCGCCCAACTGTGAAACATGGTTGCGGCTCGGTGATGCTGTGGGCCGCCATATCATGGTTTTCATTGGGTCCTGTGGTTATACTTAGCGGACGAATCACTGCCAACGATTATGTCGCAGTTTTAGGAGACCACTTGCATCCTATGGTCCGGATGTTGTTCCCGGACAATGACGCCATCTTCCAGGATGATAATGCACCCATTCACACAGCTGGCGTTGTTGCAGCGTGGTTTGAGGAACATCGGGATGAAGTTCAACACCTCCCCTGGCCCGCCCCATCCCCAGATCTCAACATAATTGAACATCTGTGGTCCGTCTTGGAAACACGACTCCGACGACGATTTCCACCTTCATCCTCTCTCACAGAACTGACCGATGCCCTGCACGAGGAATGGTGTAAAATTCCACTTGCCACCATTCACGATCTATATGCCTCCATCCCACGTCGCATCAAGGCTGTTCTGAAGGCGAAAGGTGGCCCGACACCATATTAATCTGGTAAGTTGCAATTTCGTTCACGTGTTTCCATTTTTCTGATCACCATCTGTATATCGTTCTTCTTGTAATTGTTATTCTGTAGTGTACATATGGATGTCATGGGTGGAAATTGAGTTTTTTTTATTATCATATCATTTTCTAATCAGAAACTACTATTCTTCACCCATTTGTATTTTTTGTCTTCCCCATTCTGTCCTGCAGACTGCTGGTTCGTTTCTATTTCTTTCCCTACTCTTCCATTTCGATCCCCTATTACTATAATTTCTCCTCTGGAATCATCTACTTTTTTGTATAGTGTTAAAAAAATTCATCTTTCACTTCTGCTGTTTTGTTTTCCTAAGGACCACAAGAAATAATCACAGTATTCTGTTTCATGAACTGCTTTAGTTGCTAGTTTCATAATTCTTTCATAGTTTAAGTTCCAGCTCTGAATATTCTTGACAAATTCCTCCTTGATGAAAAATCTACTCCTGCTTGGGCTCTGACATTTGTGGGTTCTTCTGAATAGAATAGTACGTATCTACCTGGTAGCTTTCCCCATTTTCTTTGTTTCTGTTATCCCCAAACCAAAACGTCTATTATTATTATTCCTAATTCCTGATTTATTCTTCTTTCCTTCCCTATTCTAAGTTATTTTCATTTATCTCGTCAATAGTCCCACCTTCAATCCGTTCAGAATTTCCTCTTTTTTTTCATAAGTAATCGTCAAAGTTTCAGACGTATAGAAGATAGACCTATAGTGTCTAATCATGATGAAGAGATCACCTTCTCTCTGCTCTCATCAAGCACGGGGCATTTGATGTTCGTCACATCTCAGTTTTACGAGCTCTAGCCCAATCTTTCTCCTTTCTGATCCATGCTTGGGACTGACAATGCTTGGAGTTTTTAAAATTTATACATTCTCTTAAATTAGAATTTTGCAAACATTTCATTAGTTTCATGAGCGAGAGCTGCGTTTGATTCCCAGTGAAGTTAGAGCACGCGTATTATTCAGGTTTCAAATTAAACTGTAATTATACCTCATATAGACTAGGCTTGGGAAACAAGTGTCAAATTGCAAACAAAGCAACTTACATATGAAGTATCTATTATAGAATTAATTATACTGCCATACCAGTAGCAGCAAAGAGATATTATCTCCAACTTTGTTGTGTGTTGTCTTGAGTTCAATTTCTGGTGAGATACCAATTTCAGTTAGTTTATATGACTGTAGCATATTCACATAAGAAACTTAATTGCACCATATGACCCCATAATTTGTACAAATTAACTTACCTTAAAATTTGAACATGGGAACAACATTCCCAATGTAAACAATCCAACCATAGGCCCAGCGACAGAAGTAGCCATTGTATGCCCAATCTGTGATTAGATAAATTGGAATACGTTACAAAAATCTACGTTATAAAAATCTCTTTATCATGTACATATTGTAGAAAAGAGACACATACTTATGAAACAGACAAGTTATAGTCTAACTGTATTAAGCAATAACTTCTATCACACTTACAAGTCGATAATTTTGCATTCTGGTGATAACACACAAATGTGTTTGCAGGAAACAAGTATGCAATCAGATTGTGTGTGAATGTTGCGCTGGCCAGTCATATGTTTATCTCTGATATCTGTACTTAGTTTGAGGTTAATGCTCCGTGAGCCAAGGGTAGTGTGTGTCTGTGCATCAAGGCTAAACAATAAGTATACTAAGATGTCCACTTCAGCCTGAGCTGATGATTAGTGCCAAAAACGGTCTATACAAGTAGTACCTTCAGAAGATAATTCAAATCAAGTAGGAGCAGAGTTATAGAACAGGGTAAGAGGAATATTTAGTTATCAGTTCTATGAAGTGGAAGCAAAACTACAAATCTGAAAACAAAATTCTGGATTCAAAAACTAAGCAATTTAAAAGGGATCTCTTGAAAAAAAAAGGCTATCAAGCAACAATGAATTCAATTCTAAAAAGAATTCTACATGTATGTACATGACAACGAAGGAAAACTGTCTTTGAGGACTTATTGAAATTGAGCAGGAAAAGTGCAAACTTCTCTCAAATCTAGTCTAAATATCGAGCCATATAAATTAGTAAAATGAAAAGAGAATCAACCGTATTAATACCAGTGAGAAAAGCAAATAGAAAACTAACTATAAATTAGGAGGAGACATTAACGAATGATACTTTACTTCGTTATACTAAAAAAATTATATTTTCCTGGTCAAAAAAACAAAGCAACGAATGAAAGTACCACCAGGGATGGGTGAGGAAGTAGAATTAGTAAAGAACATAGAAATGGAAAGAACTCACGGGAGGAAGTGGCAATATTTTGCGAAATAGTACGTAGTATGGGTAATTCTAGACCCGGTCTGATATGGTAACCTGGACAGACCTAGAGACCAAGGCAAACCCAGTGACCCGAACAGACCTGGCGGCCCAGAAGCAGCCGAAATATCTGCTCGATTACTGCATATTTTTATAGTTGATTAATTATGTTCATTGGTCGAGCTCGAACATTCATTTGTTTGATTCTCGATGTGAAATTTCTTAATCAGCACACCATGCATTGAATATTCATGTTTCGACCAATATATTTCATGTTTTTTTCGCTTTGACATACGTGATTTTTGAGCGTAGCTTAAACAAAAGGAATTGACAAACCAGTGAACTCAGTGGTAAATTTTGTATTCTAAACGATAAGTTTTACAGGTCGATTAAACTTTGGCGATCCCTCATTGGAAAAACATTTAGTTTATCTTCGCTGTGATTCTAACGCGTTTGTACTCTGAATCTTTCAGTACAATATTTGACACACTGACATAAACACAAGCGAGAAAGGTAAATTACATTTAGTGAAAAGGCAACAAGAGAGGAAAAACATGTTTGTTAGAACTGCATTAGTTGCAAGTCAGCGTCCCACAAATAGGTTCCGTCTTCTCCAAAACCCTCTACTAAAACTGGTTAAAATTAGCCACTTCCGGTTGCAACATTTATCGCTATATAAAGAGGGCTGTAACAGGCAGCAAGAAGTAGTTCCTCGGAAACAATTTTGGATCTCAAGACAACATATCACGACAATATTGAATACACTAGCGAAGTCGAAAATGGTTCAAATTTACTGTTACTTCCAGTTTCAATAGTTATTTTCGTAGTATTTCATAAGCGCTATCAAGATGTGTTTTTCCAATGCATTTATCATCTTAAGAATAGGTTTCTTATTCTCCCTTAGCCTTCTATTAAAACCGGAAGTGGTTGAAATAAACGATTCTGTGTCCGTGGAGCAGGTTTTATCTTGATTTTACCGTATTAATTTATTGCAACCAATACTTACAGATGCACTACTTCAAGTTTGAGGAATTCATTCATATAGTTTGGCAGTATTAGTTTCGCAGTGTGAAGCGGTATTCACTTGTTAGATTTCCGAACTATGCATAAATGTCGAAATATCATAGAACGTCATTATCTATCGGTCCATCTGTCGACGGGTATTAGAGCAAAAACGATAAGAGATATAGATATGCGTTTTTTGCAATCCATTCAGCGTTCCAGGGATAAGTTCCATCTCCTTTGTTAACTCTCTATTCAAACCAAAAGTACGGGTTCGATCCCAGCCCCCGCCAAGTGAACTTTGAGGGGGACAAACATCGTGCTCGTGGGTTTTCTCGGGGTTCTCCCGTTTCCTCCCACTTTCTTCATTCCACCATTTCACTCATCTCTCATCATCACCGTCTCCTTTAGCCTAACCGGCATAACCGTGGGACGTAAAACTTAAAAGATTTCATTTCATTTTTTTCAAACCAAAAGTAGTTCAAATTAGCAATTTCCGCTTTCAACATTTCCGTTATAAAACGAAAACATCAACCGATATCGAGAAGGGTTTTATTGGCAACGATTTAGCGTCCCAAGGCAATGTACCATAAATATCCAGAACGCGAAATGGTTTAAATTTAATATTGCTTCCAGTAACGATACTGATTTCTACAGATGAAAACGGTAAACATATCGAAATGCGGTTTTCTCCAATCGATTAAGAACTGGTTCCATCTTCTCATTAACCCTCTATTCAAATCGACAGTGGTTCAAGTTACCTATTTCCTGTTTTGTACCTAATGTTTATCGCATAGAACAAAAACGATAATAGATAGCGAGAAGCGGTATTTTGCAAACGATTCAGCATCTCAAGGCAACGTACCATGACTATCCCGACTCTACCAGAATTCACTTGTTAAAATTTACGAAATTGACTTTTTTGTTGTTTTTCCCTTTTAGATGAATATTAAACAACAAAGGCAAATCAGTTTTTATACAATAATTGTTTCTTTTAGCAGTTCATATTAAGCTGCCATTGTTTCCATAAGGGCGAATTTTCCTCCGCACAAAATGTAGTTAAATGTAGTTAGTTTGTTCTGGCTTCAGACAGCTCAGATATGGTATTGATCATTACAATTTCGCCTTCAAAAGAGCAATAAACACTATTATTATTATTATTATTATTATTATTATTATTATTATTATTATTATTATTATTATTATCTTACATAGTAATTTGTCCTTTAAATAGGGCTGGAATTTTGACGATTTGGATTTTTCTTTCATTTTTAAATGTACACTATAGAAATTTTTCTCACGGTCAAATTGATAGATATGATTTTAAGATCTTTTTGTTCTTGCATGATTTTGCAGTTTATGCATATTATAAGTACTAATTGGTTTTGTTTACCAAACTATATAAAGTAATGTGTATTTTTTAAAGAATTTCTAACAACATTTAATAAAAGAGACTACCTCTCATTGCATTGAAATATATTTGGCTGGACTTATTGTTTTTTCACATTTTCTATTATCTAAGTAATGTAGGAATCAAAACCAAAGAAGGCAGAATAAGAACAATAAAGAATAAAATGTTAAATAAAATCACACTAGGATACACTTCGTTCTCTTTCAACCAACCCTTGTGTTTGGCAAAAAATAAAAAAGAAAGAATGAAACTATTTATACTTACAGGCAAGATGCCATCTACTTGAAGAAAGAGGAACATAAGTCCGAAAGTGATCAATCCGAACACTACTACGAGACATTTTAGCGTTCTGACGGATGTTTTCTCCGACATAGACACACCGCACACACGTTTTAGAAGGTCTTCCACTGCCACTGTTGCCAGCCCGTTCATCCCAGTTGACAAAGTACTATGAAAAACCAATCACAAAAATAATGAGTAATTTCCTGCATTTTAGTTTCGCAATTATTATTCTTGATAAACAATATCTGTACTTGAGTCCATCCGTAGGTTAGGATATTTCTAAACTATAAAAACGGGACATTCTATGGAAATTTACAGTATATTCATAGTTATTGTATCTTTCAACTTCAGAAAAATATTTTATTCCAATCAGCTGTTTTTAGTGACTTACTTATGATAGTAACATGTATGATAGTAATAGTAATCCTGATACGCAAAGTCATAAACTTTTGCATGTGCAGGAAAGTGCTTTCATCTAACGAAAATTTGGTCTCCAGAAGTTTACATATAGAATAGAATGGAAAATGCATTTGCATATATTAATTAAATAATATATATAAAGGGTTTGTATTTAAAGATTCAAGAGTAATAAGAATTCAGGTTTGATAAAATTATTATGTAACATATTTTCAGGTATGTTTCTAGCAACTTTGTGTTTCAATTAGATGATTAAATGTGACAGAGGAATCATTATTATTGTACCTGTAATAGTAAATTTTGTGTTTTTGAAGTTTAGGATTATATTTAACTTAATTTGAACTATATATATCTTCAAAATCTTAACATTTATAAAATTATAGAGATTAAATACGAACTCACACTACGAACAATAAAATTAAGAGGTGAAGTAAGAAATTACACATTAATTTCCGCACAAACTGTAAAAACCCCTACACTTAAACAGAAATTTATCCGAAAATTTGAGAAAAGTCATTGACAATTTGGTGTAATTATTTTTGTTATTATTCTATATAGTTCTACTATAATAAAATTATACATTGTTTTCCAAAGCTTTCTATATAATTCCATAATTGCTATTCCTTATGTCAAATAGTGCATAATCTCTTAACTATTATGAATAACAATGTACGATGTACAAGCAAGTGCTGTTATATAAATTAAGTACCAATCTCGGAATTGCATTGCCATTTGACATATTGCAAAAAGGAAGATAGTTTAGGTGTAACTGGGTTCAAAAAAAGGAATGATAAAATTATTAAAACATAAAATTTGTCATAGTAATTGTTTGGGTTTACCCGTTATAAATTGTAATCTACAAAAGGAAAAAGTTGGAAAAGGCAATCTAGAAAAGTATAAGGAGTATAATTAGTATAAAGTAAAAGTATAAGGAGATGAATGTTAATCTCCGTTTAGGCCATGAAATGACAGGCGACCGTACTGTCCGTATTAAACTTAAGGGAAAATGTTTCTTCTTTAATACATTTAGATGACGGGTGTAAGGTGATGACCGCGAAGGTGAGCATAATCGAGAAGTTGATATCGTAAAATTTTGTTGTGTACATCTTCCGCTAAATTGTCCTTCACTGCTGCTAAAGCTATCAATTAAATGTCTCTTTACAAAGCAATTTTCTGTAACTATATTTCGAGCACTTCAATTTTAAATTAAGAATTACCGAAAACTAATGATAGCAATGGTGTGCTGATTAGTGAATTCTTATTAAAAATTGATTTTTATGATTTTTAGGCAAATTACTTCCTCTGAAGCTACATTAGTAGCGAGTTTAAACAAATGTAAGGGTGAAGCCTCTCTGAAGATACAAAGTCTTCTAAATGTAACTACAGATTCGCCGTATATAAATCATTCGTTTTTCATAAAGTTTATTACATCTCTTGTTACTAATGAGTTGATAAAATGTTCGTTTTATAGAGTAAGAAGAGGACATGAATCTTTATCAATGCTTTTGGAAGAAAACTTTAATACGTTAAATATTTTGGAAATGAAAATGGTGATTTATGATTTTGTGATTTGCTCGTACCAGAAATTAGAAATACGTTATTAATGGTTGTTTTACCGGATACAATGAAAGAATATATAAAAATTTCAGAAAGTTTTTCTGACGCTCTAGATTATGAAAATATTGTGAAAGATAAGTTTAGACAAAAAGCCTACACAATGTCAACTAGAAAAAAAAGTTTATAAAACAATCAGGTTTTTGTGCCTGTAATTCCCATGGTCAGAATACGCACCAGTGGCAAATGTATCCATGTAGAACAAGTACCACTGCTTGACGAGAACAAGTAGTAGTGTACAGAATTGGAAGTATTATTTACAAATAACGAAAATATAGAGAAGACATGTGTATTACAAAACCTATAACTATTGCCATAATGATTATCGATATGTTATTGGAAGTACTTTATGCCTAGTGGAACGAATATTGTTAGAAAATATTTGTGAGAAATGTCGCTCAAAGACACACTGAGTTTTTCAGTGACTACCTTAGAAAATGACTCGTTAAATATACATGAATTAGTATAAATTATATTTTTCATTCATGGGACATACCTTTCAGCTTGTCTTGGAGTAGTACAACATAAGAATTTAAAATTGATGGTTGACATGAATTTTCTGCATGAGACTTCCTTCATTTAAATATCCGAAGTAGGAAACTTTGAGAAGTTACAAAATTACTTAAACTCGTTGGCTTAACTCTCCTGAATTACAGTGATCTCTGCGCTAATAAATTTAATTACAGTTCTGCTCTTGGATACTCCATACCAATATACTTTCATGGTTTTGTGAAAGACGAAAGGCACAGCTCTGCTGTATTTACTTCTACTTCCGGTCTAGAAAATCCATAGGCTATTGGATTAAGTAATGGAAATTTAGCAAATCCTTGTAGATTACCGTATCAACGTATCAAAAATAAGTTGATACCCTCAGTCAACGTATCAAAGCTGTTCATCTAGGGGGTCTAGGAGACAAGGATGATCCTCGTCCACCAGAAATTCTCAGATTTCATCGAATTCTCCATTTAGTGTCAATTTACAGAAGCAATCATCTACTTCCGGTCAACAACAGTATAAGCAATTACCATCTATAATTATGAGGAAATTCCATCTACGACAAGCATATTCAACTTCACGTATAAGGAAATTGGACAGGATAAATTAGGAGAAAATCAGAAAGTAATGTTGACATTAACAAACTATTTATTCACCTGAGTTTTTCCTTATTATAAGCACTTAATTTCTGAGTATAGTGTTATATTTTCAAAATAACTAGGTAATGTGAAGAATATTCTGTATGAAATCCAATTGAATGAATAATTTTTTAGTATAACAATCATATCCAGTTTCTAAACACAAAATGCATGATTTGGAGAATTTCATTGATAAATTTATAAGTAAAAGTGTAGTCCACGAAATTTCTAGTTTATCCTATATTTCGCCTTACTTTTTGTCACAAATAATGAAGAAGGTATTTATTATTGATTTTCATCCCCACATGTTTACTTTACAATAGCAAAAAGGATGGTGTAAAATCTTTTCAATGTATGACTTAAAATGTTAATTCTTCCAGTTCACTATTAAACCTAGTTCTAGACAAATTTCTACATTTATTACACCGAATAGACTGCTAGAATTTGTTAAATCCCCTATGGACCACGTAAACTCACCATTTGTGTTATCTAGTTTAATGAATAAGATATTTAGAAATCTTAAACGTGAATATCTAGAAATTTCATGCAGATGATGTCATTTGTCATGCAGATATTACGGAAAAACATAATGAAATTCTCCAAAAGATTCTACAACTCCTTAGAGAATGGAGTATTACAATATTTTCCATTAACACCCAACTATGTATAAGACGTATAAAATTTAGGTTATAAATTCTTTAACGGAAATATGAAACTAAATTATGATAGGGTAAAGGCTGTTAGGAATATACCCAAAACTGTAAAATAGAGAACTGTAAGCATACTTTTAGAATTTCTGGGATATTTATTGCAATTTGCGAAAGATTATGGGGAAATATTAGCTTCTTTGTATATTTTGTAGTCATCTACAAAGACATTTATCTGGGGGAAACACGAAGATATTGTTATACCAAATTAAAGAAATGATTATAAATCATCTGGTACTTAAAGCCTTAAAGTTTCTAACTTCTCAGAATCCTTTGTTACATATTGATTCTTCATGTAACTTTTACAAGCTCGTCCTGAGTCAATATGATGAGTAAAGACAGTTAAAGCCCTTTATTTCTTTTTGAAATTGATTTCACCATCAAACTGCTCAAAGAGTGTACTCAAGTTAGAGTTCTGAAGCTTGATTATCGCGTTAGATAAATTTGACATGTATCTCTAGATAAAGTTTACAATTTACTGCAATAACTCAAGCTTGACCTGGAATTTAAAGTCATAACAGTAAAATAGCTTTCCGTTTTACATGTAAAAATATGTTCAATGATATAACATAATTTGTTAAAGTTGAAAAAATTTGTCAACATTCTAAAACTAGAAATGGATCATTGTATGGTATTTATTTTTCAGATTAAGAGAAGTATGTAACACGGGTCCTTGGCCAGCTAGTAATAGGTTTAGATTTGTCCTAGTGTAGTCGATGCCTTCAGTCGATTTGTAATTATTGACACACTTAGAAATTTGAACTCTAGGAATATTTGTAACATATTAGATGAAAATGTTCTATTCCTACGGTTAACCTAATCAAATCTTCCATGATTACGTCAAAAATTATACTTTAGTTTAGGAATATAAATATTTGTACATCTACCTTATTCGATGTTTTGTAAGTTGACATAACATATGAATAGGAATATTAAGTTCTTAGAGCATATGTTAACAAGAATCAGACAAGTGATATAATCGCATTCATCAAATTCAATATACCCTTAATGTTAGTCAACATTCTGTGGTGAGTTTTATCTTTGCAGAGAGATATTTAATCCTTTGGATATTAGTTGGATTTTAGACGTAGATACCATAGAACATAAACAAAATAAAGAAAAATAATCAAGCAATAGAATATCACATTGAAAACATTGAGAAAATCTGGATAGAAAAGGAAATGCATATAACAAGAAAAGAATACTTTCAAATTTATCTATGAAAGAACTTGTATTAGTTAATCAAGAAATCATCCTTAGAACAGAAATTCATTCCTAAATTAAATGAGCAATTCTCAGGATTTTATTGTATCGTAAGTTCTCCTACTCCCAACACTGTATGGCTAAAGCTAGTCGAGTTAGTTTCAATTTTATTATTTAAAAGCAATCATTCGTATTGATTTTTGTTTAAAAATTTGCGAAATATTTTCTATGAAACAATGTGACTAAGAATCCTTTACTATCAGTCATTAACAATAACACCTTATTCAAGTGTCGAGTATCACAGATAATTTGCCACGTTCATTTCTAATATTTACAGAGTGCTATTCGATCTTATACTAGAAACAGTGCTACATTATTTTCTTACTACGCCTACAGATTAAGAGCTATGATTTAGAGTTAGAAATAGAAAAAAAAACTTTTTACTTCCCGAGAGAAAGAACTTCGAATATCATTTCTTCTTTAAACCTCTGATTTTTCTCACTCTCTTTTCCAACTACTGATACGTTCGGACTCATATATTATTGAAAAGATTAAATTTGCTTGCCACATTGATTACGCCTTGTCTACATATACACTTATTACATTGTCTATGCGCTGTTTAAATGTAATCATAGATGATCGATTTTTACGCATAGACACACATCACTGATTTAAACCTTCAAAGATCTCGTAATGAGGTTTATATAAGAACTTGAAAGATTTGTGTATAATTACACTTTGTTTCTTGTAGGTATTTTGATACCAGTAAGGAACTTGTATATGGCAGGTTTTTCAACTTTGACGGGTATACATGTTTGCACAAGGGGACATATACGTAATTGAAGATGTAAAAAAGAAAGTAGGGAAGAACCTTTTCCAGGTAATGGTTAAGTACAATTTACGTTCATTATTACTTTGTCGTTGCAATTTCTATAGTGTTCTGATATTGACAACACTATTGTGTGACAAAAAAAGCCTTGTTTTACTAAGAGGGATAACTCAGTCACTGCAACGTCTGTTCTTAAAACATCTATTTCAATATGGTTTAATATTGTCCATTCTCACTAAACTAAACTCTCACTATACAGCAAACTAAATATTTTCGAAACCCAGAGGTGCAGCTTAGGTATGCAACATATGGAAAATGCTGAAAAACAGGTTTCATGTATTATCCCATGAACTGATGGATTGAACAGTAAAGGATCAATTATTAAGTCATTTTACTTTCTTATCTTTCCCTGTAGCATCTTCCGAAGTGTGCTTCATTGCAGTACATGTAGTTTCTAACAAGTAAAATAAATATTAGAAAATTATACCTGAATCAACAAGAAATAATATATTTGGAAAATAATAGTTTTATAGAAGAAATAAAAATGAAATGGAGAGCGTTTTAACACATTATGAGTATAGGAGAACTGAGGCAGGAAAACGATTAAGTGCGGCAACATGAACGAGGGGTAATATACCTAACATGATTTTCCCTCACTAGCTATATTTCCATTCTTCCTAACGCAATACAAATTAGTAAAAATGTTCGAAAAATTCACTTATACATCTCCAAAATATGAATCATAATTGTTTCCTTCGTTTAAATTTACGTCGTACGATTATGCCCTGTAACATAATAAAACTTGTTACCAGTGAAGGTCCGAGAACACTAAATGTGAGTGTGCGAACCGCTCTCTTACTACTAAGAAAGAAAAATTGCTGATAATTTTAAATGTACTTACAAGCACATATATTGGTAATTTGATTTACTAGTTCGTTTAAACATTTCAATTAAGATATGCTTTATTTATTAGTTTTCAAGTGAATGTTTTCTCTAATAATTAGGCGCTAGAGCTATTATGTAGATTTAGGTAGGTGATAAAATTAGGAAAAGCATGAGAGGTACAACAGCTTTAATGTACATAACAATTCTTTAACTAACAAAAGGTTTAAAGACTCGTATAAGATAAATGAGGAAGTCCGTAATTACATGTGATAAAAGATGGTGAAGCGATCAATTCTCTTAATATCAATTAAAACAGTCTGCAACGATGTGTTAAATTTTTAATCAATGAAACAGAGAACAAATTAAATTAGTATATTAATATACTTCATTATGCGATATGTAAAATATAGTGAAGACGTGCTTTTACCTTAAACTAGCACTAACAACTCCAGCCACAAACAGTCCTGGAAGACCTTGAATATGTCCGATGCTTTCCAGTACAAATAATGGCACCACTCTGTCTGGAGAAGTTATTCTCTGAAAACAGAACAAACAAGTAGTTAAGTACAGTACAAACAGGAATTCCAACCAGAGTATCATGTACTATAAGATTTATCTGATTCTCTGACCGAATGCCAAGAACGGATCATTTTTAACCCATGCATATTTCTCGTAACAAATAAGACTATTTTCCAGAATAGAAGAAACACATATCATTGCTAAATATTTATTTGCATACACTGGTGTGCAAAATTTAAGGATGAAAGTAAGTTTCGCTTGCTGTCACTCCCAAGTATGTAGATAGTGACTTAAACCATACATAAAAAGAAGTGCTACAGTATGATAGAGGAAACAACAGAAAGAATAGCAATTTTATACAGAAACAATAACTTACATTGAAGTTACTGCGATTGATAATTCCCCCTTTTCATTGCAGAAGAAGTGAAATGGTCCTTAGAAGTATATTTGATCACCACAGACAGCGATGCATGTTATGCAACGTACTCCCATGCTGCTCACAAACTTAGTAATCAGTTTTAGTGGTATGGAGTTCCGTATCTCCACCAGTGCTTTTGATAATTGCTGGATGGTCCTTTGTGTATCTGGATGTGCTGGAAGACGTCTCTTTATAACGTACTACACTTGCCCAATAGGGTTCAAGTCCAGGAAACGGGAAGGTAGTCAATTCGCCGAATATCCTGTCGTTCCAACACCTCATCCACGTGCGCTGGTTGATACGGTTGCACATTTTTATCCTTATAGGTAAAGTCGGTACCGTCTGCACCTCTGTAAAGATGCACATAGGAAAGTAGTACAGTGTCACAATAACATTCATCGATGAGCGTATCGCGTTCAAAAATTTGAAGGTCAGTACAGCCATACAACATCATACGTCTGCACGCAAGAATAATACTGAACCACCACAACGATCATGTTCGAGAACCTTTCTCGGTTCATTGTGTGTTCTCCTCTCTCACCTGAGAGTGTATGTCAAGAAACACTACTCAGACTGAATCTCAACAAATGCGATCCGACTCCTGCTCGGTCCAATCCTGACATTCTTGGCGTCACCGCAAACAGTTCTGCTGACGTACGGATGTCAATGGAACACAATTTAATGGCCATCGTTCAAAGAAATCACACCTATACAGTCAATGTGTCATTGTGAAGCATAAGGTTGGGTGCCTTGCAGTCGTAAATTTGCTTGCAATGACACCTGCAGTTTATCTTTGGTCCCTTCTTGCTGTTTTACAACGTAGCGTTCAAGCGATGCTGTAGTTGACCGTTGTCGATCACCAGCTCTCTTTCGCACAGCATTGACTGTGATTTGGAACGCTCACCATGCATATGAATGAATGCTGTTAGCAATACTGAGCTCCTCGGTCACACTTGTCACACTTACTCCTTCCAGTTTCCCTATGATTCTTTCCCATGTAAAGTCATCCAATGTTATCTGAGAGCTATGTTGTTATGAGTAACACTATCACAATGTACCTTTACATGCAATTTCTTCATGCTGAGGAGCAAACCCATTCGGCGCTTCGGTCACACTGACGTCACTGTATGCAATATCTTGTTCCGTCTGTACCTCTGGGAACATGGTGCAGGACCTTCATTCGTTTCTATCAACTACCTAATATCTTATGTAACTTTCTTTATCTCCTCCTTCAGTTTTGCAAGCAGTGAATTTACGAGGCGCACCCAGAAAGTAATTTTCTCACGCGTCCCATAGCTCGTAAGCCTTATTTGCGCAAATTGACTACGTGTACGTAAGAGAGTAAGATTCTAGCATGCACATGCGCCAGCAGAACTTCTCTAGTGCTCTCAGTAGCATCGTGGCAGTGATTGAAGATGGACGTTCCTATTCCAGCTTCCGCCGCGTGTGAAGTGCGAGCAGGATAAAGTTTTTGAATACACCTTACTCTAGGACATGCTAGGACTTACGCTCTCATGTGCACGTAGTCGCTTCGCGCAACATAAGGCTTCCTAGCTATGGGACGCGTGGGAAAGTTACTTTCTGGATGCACCTCGTACTTCAACTGTTCCGTCACATGCTACTTATTTGATTAATAATGCCTTCAAACTGAATATTTATAAACTGTAAAGTAAGGCTAAGAAAAACAACGCAGTTTTCTTTCTCTTTATAACGTCCAACGGTTATGCTTTTTAAGGAAGAGACAGTTGGTAAATGAAAGTGAATGATTGTTAAATTAAATTTATTGTACTTTCCAAAGGGAGTCAAACCAAAGATCACGTGCATCATATGCAACTTTCTTGTTTACTCATGAAATATTCTGACTTCCAAGAAATCACAGGTGGATAAGCCAAGCAATTAGTTGTGTTAAATAAATTATTTTATTAACATATAGCTACAGATTAAATCAGTTACTTGACAAATCGGTTTAAATTTCCAAAGCTACATGAAATACGTCTGAATAGCGTTATGTAAAGTAACACATTTTATATGTATATGTAACATGTGGACCGAGCAGTGATGCGCAAGTTAAAAATAACAGAAAGTTCTAGAAGTTATATATATATATATATATATATATATATATATACAGTGGCGGATCCAGGATATGATCAAGGGAGGGGCTAAACCATAATTTGCCGTTTTATCCAGTGTAAAGCAGAATTGAAGCCCATTTTATCCAGTGTAAACCTGAGCGTCAAGGGGGGGCTATAGCCCCTTAGCCCCACTTGGATATATATATATATATATATATATATATATATATATATATATATATATATATATAGCTATTTTTTTGTTTCTTTTTACACATGTATAGTATAAACATATATCTTTGTCTATATCAATTAATACTTACTTGAGATGACAAAGGATCGCAGTCACTGTATTTGGCATAAATAAGAAGTCCAAAGTAAGTAATCATACTTGTAAGAACAATAAACGAAATCACGTAAAACAACATAGCTCTGGAAATAAATAAAAAGTTATTTTTTTAATAAATGTTCTGTTGTATGTAATGGTTAATAACAATAATTAATATTTTCTATAGGAAAGAAGAAAGTAGAGCTTAGAGAAGAAATATCTAAAAGAACATTCCACATCCAAAAAATTATGATCCAAATCTATGGAAGTAGTTACTCTTTTGTTTATCTTAGTTTTTGTTTCTTTAAACAAACAGTGGTGTCACGTGTACATTTCGTGAAGAAGTTTGGTTTGATGATGTTATATAATTCTCGATTAATACTGAAAACCAGAAGTGGTGGTAGATTTCTTCTTCGGTTCAGTAAAGATATTAGAGTGAAGATTTAACATATTCTTGAGACGCTTAATTGATTAAGAAAACCGTTTCTCGCTAGCTATTACCGTTTTACTCTATACCGATCAATAGCTTAAAACAAGTAGTGGTTGATTTCTGCCACTTCCGATTTAAACTAGTGAGTAAAGAAAGAAGATGGTTCCCTACTTTTAGAATGTTAAATCTATTTTTTAAAAACTATTCCTTGCTATCTCATATCGTTGTTGCTCTCTGCAACCGTGATCAATATTGAAACCGGAAATTATATTTAATTTTTATTACTTTCGGCTTCAGTAAAGGGGTCGCTTAATCGATTGTAGGACATTTTTTCTTGTTCTTTTGTCGATTTTCGTCTATAGAGATCTACGGTAAGGCATAAAATAAATTAATTTTACCACTTCCGGTTTCAATGTGACTTTCATCAACAAACTCCAGGTGGCACGGATGCTCAGTAATAGAGCGCATACCTCTGATGCGTGTGGTCCCTGATTCAATCCCCGCCCAAGAAAGTTTGTAGTCGACAACATCGTTTCCATAGGTTTTCTCGGGATACTACTGTTTCCTTCCACATTCGCATTCTACTAATCCTTCTACCATCATTCACTTATGTTAATCATCGTCTGTCTTAGTCCAAAGGGCATAATCGTGGGGCGATGAACTGGAAGATTTTATTTTTTGCATTAAGGAACTCGATTTCTAAATGTTCACCATCTACATCTTGGCCAAAATTGATGGCGAATTTTTGTCTCCCGGAAGGATGGACGGACATATGGACTGAGTAAATATACTCGTATTATAACGATAATTGTATTTCAACTTGTATTTCAACCTTTATTTGTATTTGTGGGCAGAATATACTTTCAAATTATGCACAAGCTAATCAAGAAAAGGAAGAAATACATGAGGAAAAAAAGGATAGACAAGGATCTTATAAAATAGAGGATCTGTCCATATGTATCTTCATCCTATTAAATGAATGAAGCCAAAAAACAACCGAGCACCGGCACGTCTGATTGGCTATTCTCATTTTCGCCATCGTCTGGTTGGCTATTTTCGTTCTCGCCATGATTGTTGGCTGAAAATATTGCGATCCTATTGGGCGGAGTGGGAAGAGTAGGGATGGCGAAACTATGACGTATGGCTTCAAGATTTTGTTGTAAGGGCAGATCTTCTATTTTACAAGATCCTTGGATATAGATGTATTTTCTTTTCTCATGTGCTTCTTTTTTCTTTTCTTGAATAGCTTGTGCATAATTTGAAAGTATATTCTGCCCACAAATACAAATAAAGGTTGAAATACAAGTTGAAGTACAATTATCGTTATAGTATAAAGGAGTTGCGGTAAATCAAACTTCTTGAGAATAAACAACCTTCAATAACAAACGTTAGGAAATATTAGATTGTTCTATTTCACCATAATTTAGAATTCTTGCTCTTGTTTTCGAAGTCAGGAAAGTAAGATAACATGATCGATACATCAAATAATGTCGTATGTCCATTTAGGCACGCAACATTTTTTGACTACAAAGATAACATAAATAATGCTTTAAGATTAATTGTTTATAACAGTTTTATATAATTCTTCTTTATTCACGAGTTTACAGAGAACAAACATACAGTTCTTACTGAACAGAATTTTTTTAGTTTCCGTGGCAAATTGTGCACTGGAAATACGAGGTTTCAAAACAAAGATGACAACCTATTAATATATAAAGAAAAGTGAGAATAAGAAATATTGTAAATGACAATCTTCGCATTTCTGTATTTATCTCACATGAGATTTCTATTTCTTGAATTTATACACAGCAACCGTGTAAGCAGATGGAGTATAATCTAAAATAAAATGCTCGTTTTACAGATCAAACTGTATGAACTTATTCATATACAGTATATGAATCAAATCTGTGGTTTATTCATTTTGCATTCTCGTATGTACACTCATGTCCAAAATTATTGTCGCATGTCTATAAATGTGTTGTTGCAGGAATATAATTTGATAACGAATTCTCCCGGTATTTCTTATAATGTTAGTGTGTATATAATCGGCAAAGAGATGTATGTGGTAAATTTCATGTCAAAAGAGCAGTAAATAAGAACAATAAAACGAAAATAAAACTTTCTTGTCCATTTATAAACATTTTTTGTTTACTCATTCTAATTTTCGTATTTATAATTCTTTTCCTATGAAATTTACCACAAAACATTTTATATTTCCCGATTATACAAATAGTAGGCCTATCAGTATTAAAAGTACCCTGCAAAATCATTATCAACTTATATTCTTACAAGAAGAGAGTTATAGATATGCGACAATCATTTTGGACATGAGTGTACGTAAGTTCATATGTCTTGGCATAGGCTTTTCATATAGCTCAGAAATCTGTATCATAGATTATCCGAAACTGTCGCATACTCACTTTTCTTCTCTATTCTGTATTTGAAAGGCTTGGATGACTATTACTCTGTAAATAGTTTTTAAGTATTAAACGTAGTACTCTATAAAACTACAATATTATGCTTTCCGTAGTATATGATATTTAGTGTTTCTTTCTTTTTCTTCTTCTTTGTGTGGTATTAACTATTTGCCATTTATGGTCAGGTTCTTATAACCAAGCAAATAACTAGTTATCGTCTTTTAATAGGTAAACTATACACGCTTTCCCCTAACGCTCATTAAAATATATTATTTAAAAGCTCATGGGTCACCCTAAAGGCGAATTTTAGACAAATACATGTTCCGTCAAGGGTAAGTTTTACTCTATGAGCAAAGACGTATACAGGGGATGGGTCTTGGGGGACAGAACCCCCAAATCCTAACTTTTCTTTAAATTTAGTCTAAATTAGGGATGATTTTTACAAATCTTAGTGTAATCTATCCTCATATTGAATTTGAACTTCCTTCTCAAATGTTTTGAATCCTTCCTGAAATAAATACCTGCCTACTTGCCTGCCTATTAGTGTCATTATTATTTGTATTCTGACATGATTACATTGAAGTATACTAAAGCAGTAGTTTTGAAGGTAGTTTTTGTTGTTGTTGTTGTTGTTATTGCTTCAACAGAAATTAAAGGTTTTTGGAGATAAAATCTTTCTATAATAGTGAGATCATGTCTAGAAAAATCGAGAAAAAGGAGGTCTCATGTAAAGAAAACCTAAAACTAAAGCTTATTGCAGATATTTGAAAATAACTTTACATTTTGTCCTAGTGAACTTAGAATTTCGGGGAGGATACTGCCCCCAATATCACTTCTTTGATATATTAATATTATAATGTATAAGTTACTAAGCAAAGGCTTACCTCCTTACAATTTTCTTTGTGGGTAAAGAGAGATATCTCTGAAATTGCGTCTGTGTCAGACCATCTCCATGTAATCTGAACAGAAACAATCCGAAAATGTGAGCCCAAAATGTGTCTCGAATTAAAATGCTTGGATCAAAGCTAGAAAGGCAAACCAGCAGAAAATTAAAATAAATTCATACGTAAACTCAGTAAATAAATTTATAGTCATCATTTCTAAGAATAAAATGATATTATAACGAATGCCCACAGTTCCAATATTCAATTATTTAAAGATTTATCGTAGTATATACTCATATACAGGGTGTTTCAAAACTACACCGACAACGTTTGGGAGATGATTCCTGACACCAAGATGAACAAAAATATAGACCAACCTGGATACCAAATTCTTCCTTTCGGAGTTATAGGCTGCCGGAAACATGGAAAACTGAACTTTAAAGGTCCATAGCTCCAAAACTATGAGACCTACCGTAGTTGGGTCAAGACTTCACTTAAGAACTAATATGTGCGCTATCAAACAACACATGTTTTAGAACTCTGTGGTACTCATGCAACAATTTTTATAGAGGCTACGAGCATTTAATTTAAAGTACTTAGCAACTACCTCTATAAAAATTGTTAAGGAAAGTACCGCAGGATTCTGAAACTTGGATATATGGATAGGACACATACTAGTTCCTAAGTGAAGTCTTGACCCGACTAGGTAGGTACCATAGTTTTGGAGCTATGAGCCTTTAAAGTTCATTTTCTCATGTTTTCAGCTGCTTATAATTCCGAAAGGAAGCATTTCTACACGCAGGTTGTCTATACTTTTTGTCTTATCTTGGTGTCAGTAATCACCTCCCTAACGTCAGTGTTGTTTCGAAACACCCTGTATAATATTGTTGCTACTCACTATAATGAATACTTAATGATTATACAATATTTTTGGGTTGGCTGCTGTATAGCCGGACTAATTTTAGGGAATTTACCGGGTCAATTAGAGAATTTATTTAAGTGTGTGAGAAAGAATGAATGGAAGTCAGGTAAGAAATAAAGTAAAAGTTAAGAAAGTGGTTGTTTTTGATGTAAACGGCGCAGTGTGTGGAGGCGGATGGACTATTTTGCGGAGAGGTACAGAAATGTACAGAAAAATTTGGGCAAGTCTTTAATTTGCTCATTTCATGTCGAGAATAGAACCCAACAATCCCTGCGAGGCTTATAACCCGTTCCTACTACTACTTATACTATGGATCCGTATAGTAAAACCGCATGCCTAGTGTAACGTAATCTAACATAACTTATAGTAATCCAATCAAATATAATCAAATATAGTACATTTTGGTACTTTCTTTCGATTTTCAAATTGGCCCGGCGATACAGCAGTAATGCCTATTTTCCATCACTTAAATACACTACTTTTCAAACCATTTTTAATTGCTTCACAGCAATTCAACACACTTCTAGATTATATAACGTTCTTTTGCATTAAATAAGATAAAAACACTTAAATACATGTTACCGTTGTAATATAACCTTCTAATATTCCTCAAGAAGATAATGTCATTAAGTTCTCAATATTCCACATTAAAGAGGAAGAGTCTGTCAGAGCTAATGAAATATCCGCCATATTGAAGAGACATGAGAAAGTTGTAAATAAGGAATAAGAAGCTACATTTTCTCTATAGTATGCCTTAATAAGTGAATATATAATAAAATTTAACATTTACGTAGACATGTCCGCAAATTGAAAGTAAAAATTTCCATGAACGTACATTTTCCGGAATTTCCTGATTTATTAGCATTTTCTATGATCAAGTGTATTGTCAATTCAATTTCATACTTTCACGTGTAAAGAATCTTTCGCTTTGTAATCAAAGAAAAAATTGCTTGAAAAAAGATCTATTGAAAAATATAAATAGACAAAGTCAACATGTTGCTGTGTTTTAAAATTATTTTTCATATATGTCAATACACTAAGGTTTTAAAAGCAATCTTAAAAGTAAAAGGTAGAATTTAACATTTTTGTGCCGAAAGTTAATGTTTATATAAAGATTTAACCATATGGAAATGTACCGCATTTTGGCATTTCAGAATATGGACAATCTACATTAACACCTAATGAAATATTAACATACTTTAGCAGCATAACTTATCTAGCATATCTTTTAGCATAAATACATTACTCCTAATCAGGATCATCAATGTAGCTTATTTCAAGCTAAATTTGGAAATAGTTACGAAAACTGGAACAAAATATGTACTATAGAAATTAACACTATAGAAAAATTAAAAATGGCATCCCTACATGATGTAGAACAGGAATATTTGCGAAGAATTTATTACAGAAAATAAAATTACTGCTGCAGATTTTCAAATGAACAAAAGGAGTACGCCATCATGGGATTGTTCAACTGCAGAATTTTACATGTGTTTTTGGTCTCTATTAAAACCATTATTTATAGAAGTAATTCGTAGCTGCCTTACGGAATATCGTCTTCCTCCTCCATGAATATGGAAGTTCTATTACTTATACCAAAAAAGGGAGATTTCTTACAACTTATTAACTGGAGGCCAATCACATTGCCAAACACGTCATATAAAATTTTGTCTCGTGTGTTAGTTAACTGGTTGCGTCTAGTAATGCATTCTATTATTCGTGAACATCAAACGTATGGTATACCTACCGTTCAATACATAACACGCTAATCTACTATGTGATATTATTAGTTATAACAATATAAAAGACCTCCCATTTGCATTACTTAAGATAGATATATCCAGTGGCGAAGCGTATTATGAGGCTTTGAGGCCGGACCTACCCTGTTTTCTACCGTATATTTTCTTTATCTTTGGTTTCTTATAAAATAAAGTCAATATTTCAACATTTCGGTTTTTCGGTAACAAAATAGTAAGTTGGAAACACTGGGAGTCCCTTCCGTCTGAGTCTCACCAGCTCGCTATTATTATACCACATTGACTTGATCCCTAGTATTTCGTTGCAAGCGCTGCTATCGTCTGAAGGAATTCCACTCACTTTCTCTAGCTTAGCAACAGCTCAGCCCTTATTGGCTCAACGCGAGGGTGTGTGAGGGTGTGAGCTTTAGTTCGCATTTTTGCCAAGGCTCAAGACATTTTGGCAGCACAATAGACAGGTTTACGAGCTATGCTGCTCAGGGGGCGAAGTTATTATTGCTGGAGATTGTACGCATTGTTCGGAAGGTGCGAAGGCTCGCCTCTGGGAGTTTATTTTAGCGTTGAATTCATCTTTTAATTTTAACAGTTATAAAATATTTCCTTAATAGAGAGTAAGAAGTTTCTGTGTAGAATTATGTATTTCTATTAGTTATAACTTGTTTAGTTTAGGTATATACTCTCAGGAGTTATTAAAAGTAGTTGTTCTTTTCCCCCCACATGGGGGCCTGGTTCATAACAGTTTGCAGAATATAAATATGATACACAAAACATGGTATAAATTTACCAAACGCTATCATACAGGATAAAATAATTATATTTGTGTGTAATTTTAGTTGATTTTTCCATTTCATAGAATCAGAGGGGTATTTACGATTTTGTTTCGGGGGGTTTGCGTGTTTCGGGACGGGCTTTGCTAACTTTATTTCTGGAAATGTGGAAATTCTACAATATCTATAAAACAATAAAAAGTTGCGATAAAATTTCGTTGAGTGCTTAAGCCCGGAAGCCACTCCCTTATATATGCCACTCCACAGAATACAATATTAAATATCTTGCGTTGATAAAAATAAAGTTTCTTCTGAGCATTAAGATTTCTCGTGAAATCATTATTACATGATGCATTAATTAAATGCAGTATTGCACTCACTTTAAAGTGAGAGATGCAAGTAACAAAGGATTATCCAAGAAATGTAGCAGCTAACTGAAAAAATGTACTTTCTTTTTCTCTCCCTCTATTTTCAAATATGCAGGAAATGAAAACACCAAGTAGGGAGGAAATTCTCCTCATCCCCTCTGCAAATTCCAGACAGAAGAAAGTATGAACTACACTTCAAAATATTTATAGTGAAGCTAAATGGGAATATTCCATTAATACATATTGCGTGTTCTCCTTCTTGCTGAATAATAATAATAATAATAATAATAATAATAATAATAATAATAATAATAATAATAATAATAATAATAATAATAATAATAATAATAATAATAATGAGTACTTACCGCCTACTTTTGCTTATACAATATATTCAGTTGTGTTTGTTAAACAACAACAAATAATTACTATGTATACATGCACGTAAAGTCAACTCTAAACAGTGTTAGAAATTCAGCTAAGAAAGTTCTTTAAAATAAATAGATTTGGTAGTTTTTATTGTTTAACTCAATAAGGAAAATAGAATTTTGACTATGATTTTAAACATTTTATAATACATTAAATTTTATTTGTGTTATTAGTTTGTTGGGCCTATCCTACTTGTGAGATTACGCTTCGCCACTGGATATATCATCTGCCTTCGCCTGACAATAATTTAATATATAAAATAAAACTAAGACCAAACCAAATGCATTTAAAACTTCAAAGAGATATAAATGATTATTTATATCTTTTTGAAGTTTTAAATGCATTTGGTTTGGTCTTAGTTTTATTTTATATATTAAATTATTGTACCAGATAGGCGTCATCAGCAATGCATCATCGTTCTGTAATGTCAGAACCTTTCTTCATCTCTGTAGTATACGTCGGATAATCCTCTGTCAGATCCTCTTTTCGCTCTATCTAATGAGTTTTTTTTTTTTTCATATGTGTCCAAGTCAATTAGTCCAATTTGGATTATCAATTCCAAAATCTCCTCATGTGTCGCCTGACAATGTTAAATAAAATAATCGTCTCAAGCTCTGCCAATGATGTAGTGTTATTTATGACATATAATGAAAGTTTCAATGAAATTTATAATTTATTTTCTGAGTATAGTGCGGAGCTAAGCGTAATCTTCAAAAATCATGTGAACTTTGGGTTGACAGCTGAAAGCATTGCACTAACGCATCACTGAAAGCCACATGGATTTCAAGATCGGGTAAAGTTTTGGAGTACACGTGGGGAATACAGAGGACAATGAAAAAGTTAATGAGGATAATCTGGAAACAATGCACTTCATATTATAGTCGTCGTCTATTATAGAATGCATTTGTAGGATCAAAGTTTAACACATGTGCTTGCTATTTTACCTCTGTTGGACTTCCTACAGCGAATAGATAAATTATTTTTGAATTTTCTGCGGAATACGCATCATTGCTACACCCGAACTCCGTATTTTCTTCAATCATGTAAGGTAGTTTAGGAATAATGCATATTTATAGTAAAGTAATAACGCCACGGTTTCGTTTTATAGCAAAAAGTTTACAATAAAATTTTCATTCAGTGCTTAATGATTTAATACTGTTTCATTTATCGTCCTGCTGTTCATATCCATTTCAACCTATCCCTTTTTTTCCTTATGGATTTCAGTACAAATAGCATTACTGGTAAAATTCTTTCTATTCTTCTGTTATTAATTCACGGAAGTATATGAACAATAATCCAAATTTGGAAAAATTTACAATGGATTTCTTTCATTCTTTGTTTATTTACAACTGTCTAATTTTCTGATCAAGCAGATTTGATTGCGTTAAGTCCCGAATGGAAGCGATTATCTGTATATGCAGTTCAAATTTTATATCTGAAACTGGTGATTGGTACCCAAAGGACCATTTTAATTATTCAAATTTTACAAAATGTTACTAACGTGTTTTGACTCTTAGCTTAAGAAGAATTAAAAATTTACTGCAACAATTTTTACAAGAATTTTTGCAAAAAAAAAAAAAAAATACTGCTGGAATTGAACATATGGTTGAAAATAAGATTGGATACATATTTTGGCGCTTTGGAACAAACTATAGTGTACAACAATTTCCAACAGCATTAAAACCGCTGTACCAATAAGTACTGGTTCTATCATTATCTCCTAACCCAATCAAAAATCAATGTCGTTGGACGAAAGAAAAGATTTCATGAACTGAAATAGCCCGATTTCCCTCAATTGGATATGATGCTCCGAATTAATAGGTTTTCTTTTTTTTCTTTTCTTTTTTTTACATGGTCGGCTAATAATTCCTGATAGATTGTATCAATAGAAGAAATTATACTGTGGACAGCATCTCAGAAAATTCGCAACTCGACATTTTGTATTTGGACCTGTCTAAGGCTTTCGATTCTCTTCCACACCATCTTCTTCTATACAAACTCAGTTCTAGATTCAATATACATGGTAAATTACTTAGTCTTCTAGAAACATATCTCAGTTATAGGACACAACAAGTTTCAGTTTCAGGTTACTTTTCTGACTTTATTCCCGTAACTTCTGGAGTTCCTCAAGGCAGTGTTCTGGGTCCACTTCTATTTTTATTATACATGGACGATTTGCCTTCTTTGTTCACAAACAGCTCTACCAAAATTCTTCTATTTGCTGTTGATTGCAAACTCTACAGACAAGTTAAATCAGAGTACGATGCTCTTGCTCTTCAGCATGATGCTTTTATTCTTCTCAACTGGTGTAACTGTTGGAAACTTAATTTAAACATCGAAAAATGTGCTTCTCTTACGATTTCTCTAAAAAAGGACCCTATAAACCACATCTACAAAATTGGTCATCAGAACATAAATCCTGTCACCTCTTTCAGAGATCTTGGTGTTATCATTGACAGTAAGCTTACTTTTGCGGATCATATAAGCACAATATCTTGTACTGCTATTAGAAAACTAGGACTCCATGGTGGAAAGACTACAAGGTGGTTGCATGCGCATGTCGCCTGGAGCGCTGTCGTGGCTGTGACGTCATCTGGTTTGCAAGAGACAACGGGAAAAGGCGCGGCTTTAAGTGACAAGTGGAAATTCTTTGTTACTTTGTTCTTTTAAATGATATTGAGAATGCCTAACTGTGCAGTGTACGGCTGTAATAATTATTACAGAAAAACTAAGGGAACTAATATAAAATACTTTAGATTTCCTCAAAAAGAGGCGGAAAGTCTCCAGAAATGGATTTTAGCTTGCAGGCGACAGGACAAAATAAACCTAAAATATGGTTTTACATAAAAATAATAAATAAATGCAATGTTAAATGAAATTATAAAAAAGCGATTTCATTATGTAGTTTCTTTTTGATATTAATAGTATGTAATAATAGCATATAGGGCTACAGTATCTTGTGTTGATTCTGCATACAAAAATCCAATAGTACGATTTAAAAAGACGAACTTTGAGGCAAGACCCGGATTCGAAATCATGAGGGAGGGGAACCGACAGAGGTGATCATTTCTATCATCATTTCCTTCTACATAAGATATTGAGACAAAATTTTCCCCACACAGGCAGGCATGTAACTCGAGAAGGGAGCACGATGATCTAGGAAGCTTACCTCCCTCGAGTTACGCAAATGGAGAGCATTGAACGAGTTAAAGTAGTTCAGGTCCCATTTCATTCTGGAGGTCTGCATTCCCTGTAGCCTCGGTGCTAAAACGGGATGTTGCACTTAAAATTAACTTACGAATGGAAGGTTCGTAATAACGATTAACGGTTACAAAGATTTATAACAATGTATTAGATCAAGAGAATAAAGTATCCACCTACCATGTCAGGGCGACATTGTCGGGACATTTTTACACTCAGATTTTGAAATTTTTGTTCATTTTAATCATAACTTTGGATAATTACATATACATATTTAGGTGCCCCTCCAGAATTACAAAGTTAACAATGACTACAATAAATATAAAAATATGGTAGATTCTCGAACAATCAAGGAAGGACGGTGGCTCAGTGGCAGAAGGCTCACCTCTGGTGCAAGGGATACTGGTCCGCTTCTCGGTCAAGTGAGTTTGTGGTGGACAACATCGTGTCCCTGAGTTTCTCGGGGTACTCTCACATTCTCATTCCACCAAATTCCACATAATCATTCACTTGCATTTATCTTTTGTCTTCTTTAGTCCACGGGACAGAAAAGAGAAAACTTATCAAGAAAATTAAGAAAATTATGTAATTTTATGGTTTATATGTATTCTAGTTTAGCTATAACACCCTACATCGTCTTTACCTACTCCTAGTACTTTGTTTCTTGCTTGAAATAGTCAAGTTGCAATTTCTTTGTTTGAGGTGCTTTGTATATACATATTTATTTCTATACATTTTTAGAACACAATAGTATATGTAACGTTTTATTTCGTACAAATGTTTAATAATACAGTTTGTAATGGCGTAAATTTTGACACTAATATTCAGAGAACTGTCAGTTTCACTAAACCTTTTGTTTAAATACAAATTCTATAAATAAGCGATCAGCGATTTCAAATAAGATGATTTTTTATAAATCAAAAATAAAAACGATGTTTAAGATATTAAATACGTGCGTCCCTGCTCAATAAAGTTTTTAACCTCCCCTGAGATTCTGATGAAACTTACGTGGGAGCAACCTCTTTAAAAAAATGTCCAAGCATAACGAAAATATACCTACGTGCATCTTTGTTTACGAAAACCATGAATTCTCCCTTGAGATATTCTCAAAATTTATATGGGGTCATCAGTAAAGAATTCTCTTTCAAGCAAAATAATAATAATAGTAAATCAAAAGCGATCAATGTGTTACGAAAATATACTTGAGCATACATAAATATGTAATAATGAAATGTATTAACGACACACTGTGTTATATATTATTCAGGCCTATACATACTCAAGTGTATTACTTCAGATGTTTAAAAAAGAAAAGAAAGAAAGAAAGAAAGAAAAGAAAAGAAAGAAAAAGCAGAAAATGTAGTGAGTAATATTGGCTTGTTCAAGCTTCAAAGTTGTTTAATATGAACTGATATTGCTGTTTCTTTTGCTATTGTAAATATCTTCCTTTGAATTCACTTAGCTTAAGCATTGATTACATTACGTTTATATAATTATTATTTGTACTAAAATTTTTACTTCGATGAAGTTCACTATAAGCAGAAGAGAACCAGCCGAGCACATCCGAAAATACGAATCGGAGTCGTTAATTTTGCGTGTAAGATACCAGCCGAGCAAGCGCTTGTTAAAAGTTCATCTGACTTTCGCTGGCCACTAAGATGAACTTTTAACAAGATGACAACATGCGCCAGAGCGACAAGAATGTAGCACTGCATTGCATCCACCTTGTAGTCTTTCCACCATGTAGGACTCCTTTATCGTTTCACTGACATAAAAAATCCTAGTTCCTTAAGCTTATTCTATAAGTCATATGTTGCTCCCACTATTGAGTATTGTTCTCCTGTCTGGCCTATGGCCTGCTCTACTCATCTGAAAAAATTAAATTCTGTAATTAATTTCTTTTTAGCCATTGTATCCTACCGAGTACCTCACCTTCGAACACTTCCAAAAAATGATATTTTAACATTTCTCGATATCAAAACTCACCTAGTGAGAAACAAAATTTCTGACCTAATATTTTTGCATAAAATTGTAAATGGCCATATATCATGTGAACAGTTATTTAATCAGATCAATTTTCGCGTACCCGCTAGAACAACACGATCTAGTGATCTCTTTTACACTCGAGCTGCGAGAGTTAATATTGTCCAAATGTCCCTTCTAAACCGAATTGTTAGCACGTATAATAAGTTACCAGAAACTGTAGACATTTTTTCAAATGAGCATACCTTCAGATCATCTATAAATAAACTATCTTTGTAATGTTGCCATTGTAATGTACTATCTTGATTTCAAATTGTTATTCTATTGTTATGTTACATAATTGTTAAAATGTTTCAGTGTAAAATGGCCTAGTGCTGTATCTGAAACCTATTATAAATAAATAAATAAATAAAATAAATAGTAGACCTATCTTTTTTGACAGAAAATGGGTATATTATTACATATAATTAATGAATGTGATGGTGTTCAGCTAATCTGGAAATTTGTAAGCATTTTAATCTGCACTTATTTTAATATATAAGTAAAACAGTGGAAACCAACCTATAGGAGAGTCGTCCACTGCTATAGCTCTGGCCAAGAACTTCTCCCACTCCTCCAACGTCGATTGTTCCTTTAATAACAATTACCAACAACGAGGCTGATATCACAACGACCTGAAGAGTATCTGTCCACACAACTGCCCTATAGCCTCCCTTCAAATAAACAGAAAAATAGGGGAATTAGAACTTAACGGTATTTTGTAATGATCTTGAGGGGGCAGACTACTAAATCTTTTTGAAAAGGTAACAAATTTTCTTTTGTCCGTTTTTCGTAAGAGAAAAGAAGTGATGAAATATAATAATAGATAATGTTATTCTACACCCGAAAATACGAATCGAAAGAATTATCAGTGTTGCCATCCATAGAAATTACAGTGTGTCCAGAATTTGAATTACCCAAAAATCTAGGTTAAGGCAGCGACTAGAAAAATGAACTCAACGGTAGTTGATGACTTATCATGTTGTCTTGATTCCTTGTTAACTACTTTTTTGGGTAAGGTTTAACCTAGATTTTTGAGTAATTCAAATTCTGAACACACTGTAATTTCTATGGATGGCAACACTGATAATTCTTCCGATTCGTACTTTCGGATGTAGAATAACATTATCTACTATTGTGGTACGTTATATTTTATTACCTCTTTTCATTTACGAAAAACAGGCAAAAGAAAATTTGTTAGCTTTTCAAAAATATTTAGTAGTCTGCCCCCTTAAAGTAAAATGGCTTACCCGTTTCTTTGATTAAACTTACAAGCCGTATCAAGCAATTACGTGTTTGCCATACGCAGAATTTCATCAAGGGGAGGTTCAAGCACTCAGTTTCATTTTATTTTAAGACAGACGAGATTTTTGTATAAATGTTTATTTTTCCACATCTTGTTCAAGGAGAGAGTTAAACCCTGAACTCCCCCTTGCATATACACGCGAGTGAAATATATTCTACTGATTTTGCTACTAAATTAGTGTTTCTAAAATTTAAGAACAACTTTTGGAGGTGGAAAATATTTTATTATCTTCCCTTCAGCAAGGAAAAATACTAGGCCCATATGATATATTTACTCATCCATGATATTATTTAATACATTTACTGTAGTTAATAAAGTTATGCATCACAACCTCGCTTGTGTGTCGGTCTCTTCCCCAAGTCCCTTGGAATAAATCCTGCAGACGTACCGTATCTTTTTGCTACTACCGTATACAGAGGGTGATACCTTTATATTGAACCGAATTTCAATGGACCACTTACGTGTTTCCATCACTGGTTGTGTTCGATCTGCATACTATGTCTACTGACTAATGCCCGGTATCGGAGTTTCCATTGCAGGAGACTGCGTTGAAGCTGGACGATTGCTGGGTATTGCATCCGACTCCTCTTTAAGGCTTTCCACAGGCCGGAGATGGTGCGGACTCCACGATGGGACATGTGCTGCTTGAGGAGTCCGAAAACACAATAGTGCATTGGGCTGGTATCTGGACTCTTGACAGGGATGTCAGAGAAGGGAATTGTCGAAATTCCAGTTTTTTGCTCCATATGGCGATAGAATACTAGCAATGTTTTCGCTGTGTGGCTGGATGCCTTGTCTTGGTGCAGTTCAACCTCGCTCACGTCTTGTCTGTATAATGCTAAGATTTCATGCTGGCACATTTCAGTCAGGACATGAATTTGGTAGTACACAGCATTGAGTTTGATGTTTCGCTCCGCCTTTCGTACGAGAAACTGGCCACAATCGTGAACTCTTTTAGGAAACTCTCTGCACATTAACGGAAGAATGCCCTTCTGCTCTTGGCGTCAACGTGTCTATACGTAATGGCACGAACTTCACCACAGTCTGTGGAGTAAATCCACGCCTTGTCAATGGTAACAACAAACTTCCAACAATCACTCGCGGGATAACATTCATACAGCCTCCAGTAGTTCCTTTTTCGCTCAGCCACATGACACGGCTTCAGGATCTGCACACTACTCTTACGAACGACCGTGAGACGTAAATCCCGTTAATTAACATTCTTATTTCGCCTAACACTTTATCAACTATCATCCACGGTAAAAATCACATCCGCCATTTTAGGCGAAATACAAGTTTGCATTTGGTCTAATTCTCATTCTGCGTAACGATATGATGTTTTACCGCAAGCCTGCTCTTCGATTTTAGTTGATTTCAATTCGCTTTAACTCACAGACGTAAATTTCAAGACGTAATTTACACAATTTGTAACATTAAAGCAGTGAAAGCTAGCTAAGTTCTCTGCTTGAGGGATACCTTACACACTAATTGAAACTAATGTAATGCAAATCATAGCACAGTGCTGGACTATGTCATAATTTTCTTACATTTAATTTCTTGATATCTGTATTGCTTAGTGATATCTGTATTGACAAAATCATTAATCAATGCACGAATGTTTCTCCTAAAATTTAATTAGAAATTGATTGTATCTACAAGAGAACTATTTTGTTTGATGAAACTTGCAGTTCGTTTCTAGCACATTAACTATGAGGTCTACATTACTTGCGATTTTCTTCAAAATTATAATGAGTTCTAAATAGAACAGAACATGTTTCTTTTTCTGCTAAATCTCATGAGGTTAAATGAGTCGGAACAACTGGGAAAGATAATATACAATTACTTCATTTTTAAGAAAATCACCTTAGTTTTATGTTACATTTGCTTCTGATGCCATGTTTTTTGCTTTGATTTTTCTTCTAAAAAAGCTAAATGCTTAAATACCACAGAATTAAAGAAAACAAACAGTTATGGATGTTTGGTGTAATTGTCATTTTCTCCAGCAGAGGCGTCGTACAAAATGCCATAGCTTTCGTCGGCGGCTGCATTGGGCCTGATCACCATTAGAAAGTACCCATTGTCCTTTGTTGCTTACGTAGACTATGCACTTGTATAATGTAAATCTCAAAGGTACGTTAGTTTAATGTACCAAAATTGGTAAATTGAAATATTGTTTGTTAAAATATGGCATTGTAGTTATAACTTATATTTAAATATTACTTACTGCAGTTGTATAGAAAATACAGATTCCATTAATTACAGCTGCCACAGTTGGAACGTCGAATCCAGTTCCTGAAAATAAAAGCACTATCATAACTATACTTATATGAATATGAATTGATTTTTTTAAAAAAAAGAAAAAAAATTAAGTTCACTCGAATGCAATTTTCAGTATCTTGATGGAGCTACAAAGAACTTGAATTGTAAGAAATATTGTAAGGAAAGAGTATTAAAAATACACATAAAAAGTACAGGTCACTACAATGAGTAATTAATATTAAACTGCGATTGATCAACCAACTGCTGGTTAGCAATACCACATCCAGAATTTGCTTTAGGTTCCTATAAAATGGAATCGTGAGGAGGACTGCATATAGAAAACAATACTTTTCTAATTGAATTATGAAGCATCCTCCTGTAGATATGAAGGAAATATTTACTTGCAAAATACGAAGAAAATAATTCTAACTGCTTACAAAAAATGCCCCTCACTAGTATATACCTTTTCTGAGTTTTCTGAGAATATAATAAATTATGCAATAACGTAAGGTTGTTAAAGGAAAGGAAAGGGTGAGGTTAGAACTATTATTATAGGATAACCATATCTCGAAATCTTTCAAGGTTAGGAACATGAAATTTGGTATTTTAAAATAATTAAAGACATGATTCAGTGCTCTCTTATATTTTCCTAAGAAGGGGGAGGAAAAGTGGAAAGAAAAAGGATGGAACATAGAATTGTTATAATAAGATGGCTATATCTCAAAATCCTATATTAGAGACAAAATTGGTATTTAGGCTTTTAATTTAAAGTAATTAAATACTGTACGTCTTTTAACGTCTTATGATATTTCCCTTAGAAAGAAAGAAAAAAGTGTGGAGCTTGTAATTGTTATAATAAGATGGCCATATCTCGAAATCCCATAAGATTAGAAACATATTATGGATATGAAATTTGGTATGTAAATTATTCATTGTAGCTTTGGAAAATTCAAGATTACTAATAAAACTCCAACTGACCAAAGCAGTATATATATATCAGATAATGTGTCTGAGGAAGGCTATGTTACATAGCCGAAACTGTAACACAAATATATAATCTTAAAATATATATACTGCTTTGGTCAGTTGGAGTTTTATTAATAATGTTGGTATGTAAACTCCTGATTCAAAACAAGTAGACATATGAGACAGCGTTTCCGAAAATTCCGCTTTTAGAAAGAGAGTAATACTTAACTTTTTTTTTTTAATATATAAAAATGACTACGAGGTCGTCACTCTCATCATCAGGGGAAAATGTATGGGCCATTTAAAATTATATTTTGAACACAGTTTGCACTTGGGCCAACATGGGATTTTATAATTTCACTTTGATTGAAATGTGTATTCTAAGAAGGAAATGGATTTAATTTTATCGCAAAAAATGCCATAAACGTATTTTAGCTGAGCGAAGAACGAAACCAAAGGCTGAAATACAATACGGTGTGGGAGGCCGTAGGCCGATGCCACTCGAAATATATGTAAAAGAAAGTAGTGAATGAATTTAAAATATCATCACGCTCAGTGGCGTATTAAAAGGGGGCTTCCGGCCTTAAGCTCCCCTCCCGAAATCGTACTTACTATAGTAAAGTAAATGAAATATCTTGCAGAATTCTCACATTTCCAGGCAAAGCCACCCCCGAAAGTTAGCAAAGCCCCCAGAAACAAAATCGTAAACACGCCACTGATCACGCTAATAATCATAATTGAAGAATATATCCCACGTTTACAACTTAGTGAGGGAAAAAAGCAGTTAAGGTTTTCAAACAGCTAATATAATTCTATAGATTTTTAATAGCAAATTTGACAAAGTTAGGCTAATTCAACACCAAAGAGGTACAAACCACAAATAATATACGGCACCAGTCTACGAAATGCTAGTAACCGTTTCCAAATCTATTTTTATAGAACAGATATTTGCCTATTCAGTTTGTGACGTCATGATTGTTTTGCATCCAAGTATCTACACTATACCAAAGATCTTGAAAACAACTGTTAGTTCATGTAATAATAATCTGCAGATACTACGCTTTCTACATTTTTATAATCTTCATTGTCTTTCAGCTTAAGCACTAAAATTTAAAAACAGAATGTAGAGTGAGCTTTGATGAACCTTAAAGAATTTAATATTACGAGTTACTTACCTTGACTTAGTGTCAGTGAACAAGCAAGCAATGGCAGTGGCAGGAATGTCATCTGAAGAAAATACAATTAACAAAAAATTTAAGACCTATTCTTCCTTAGAGTTCGCACCATCTTTAAATTTATAAAATAATCATAGAAAGTTATTTAGGAATTGTAGAATACAAGAAATCCATTAATACTTCCAAGCAGTGGGGACTGTAATGTCACAAAATGACCAAGTCATTTAATAGAAAATAATTTTATTATCAAACAGTAAAGCTATTTTAGTTCGATTACTTTTAAACAATATACACCCAATGTTCGGAAAATCTCTTAGTGTGTTTATAAAGGAGAAACCAATCCTGAACCAGAATGGAGAATGAGCAGTTTTTATAGTTCTTGCAGTTGCATGTAATGATCAAATTTCTATTAAGTTAGTGGAACGAATCCTAAATGTGACAGGCGTTGCATACTGGTGCAACAACACTTTTTAGACGTCGAAAGTATGTTATGCATAAGTATCAGAAGTCTTATTGAACGGCTATGTCCGTCTTTCGATAGGAATCAAAACAAAGTCGAAGAGATATCAAGAAGCGGCTTTTGCAATCGATTCGGCATCCCCAGCATCTCATGCATTAATTCTCTAATCAAACCGGAAATGGTAGGAATTAACCATTTCTGGTTCCAATATTGATCTCTATAGACGAAAATCCAGGCGAGATAGCACAAGTGATTTTTGGAACCTATTGAGCGTCTCAGCAGTACGTTTCACTTACACTACTAAACTTCTATTCAAACTAGAAGAAGTAGAAATTAACCACTTCCAGTTCTTATGTTCATTGCCATAGGACCAAAACAGTAATATACCTACATAGCGACGAGTGGGTTTTGGAATCGATTCATTGTCTGAAGAAAATGTACCACTTCATCTACACCTTTCTACTAAAACCGAAGTGCCCCCCCCCCCAAAAAAAAAAAGTACTACTACTTATGGTTTCAATGTAGGTCTCCATAGAGCAAAACAGTAAGAGATTGTGAGTAATGCCCTTTCCATATGAATTCGTGGTTCGAGGAACGGGTTCTATCTCTGATCTTATTACTGTATTGCAACCAGTGTTATAGTAGATGTACTACTTCCATTTTGATTATTGAATTCGCATGATTTGGAAGTTTGTCATAATTTCACACTGGGAAATGAAACTTGCTTGTCTTCTCGTTTAGTTCTCGATTTGAACTGCTCTAGTTTGAAAAAATATTATCTAATATTTCTTGAATTTCTTGAAAGTCCTGTTCTATGAATTCAAAATATTAAAAAAAAAAAAAAAAAAACTATACCAGCTTCTCAACTCTTTTAAGCAAATGCACTGCAGGAGTGTCATTTCAGATTTGTCTTGGGGGGGCAAGACTCATTGATATTACTACAATTTCGCGTTTTTTGCTGATTTACTACTATTCTATTGATAAAATCTATATAAATCTCAAACTCAGGGAGGCAATTGCCCCTCCCTGCCCCCCCTAAATGACGCCTCTGCCACTAGGTATTACACATATTCATCGTTGTCTTAAATCCCCAGTATATAAAAGTTTAAAATGTAAGATTTATGTAGTATATGCCGTTCACCATCAAACTCGTTTCTTAAGAATTACAAATCGACACGAACATACAGCTTGGATAACTGTTCTGGCTTCAGATTTTATAGTATTATGCTTTAAACTTGTATTCCACATCAAACTCTGCAGCCCAGCTTATCTTGCATTGATTTTGTCCATATGACACATAATCTTCAAAGACTTCGAGCTTGTTACATTAACAAAACAATCGGAGAAATATTGCTTTCATATTCAAAATATCCGAGAACGTCGAAACTATACAAGTGATGAACATTACTAAGCACTAAAATATTTTATTACAATTTAAAATATCACATGATTGATTATTATCTTAATGTCTTATTATTCTCATTATTTTCATTCTTTAATTTATCATTCGCCTACACAGTAAGTACTACCCATTATTTTGCATAAAACACATTTTTTCAAATAAAAAAGAGTAAATATAAAATATAAAATAAAACAAGAATTTAAAAAATAAAAATATACATATTAATTATTACTGTTACATTGTGATCAAAGTATCCATTCAACTCTTAATCAGCCTTTCTTTCATGTTATCTCCTTACATGCCATATTGAAGTCGAAGGGGTATAGTCGGAAAAGTATGAGGGACAGCATCATCATTTCAAATTTTGCTTGATTTTTTATTAGTATATTAGTAGGCCTATAAGATTGATTAAAATTATGTGCCCCTCCTGCCTCCCCCAGATGACGTATATACCCCTACCCTTGGTCAGGATCGTACAAAGTTTCTTTAAAGTAAGTATGTAGGGAAACCTGGCACATATAGTACAGAGACATGCAAGGGACGGTTCAAGGATATGGAGATGTCCATGCGACGTACCATTTCTGCTAGTGAACATCACGCAGATATCCTGTATAAGTCCATATATCTGATCATTTCTCGGAATCAGCACTTCCTGTGGAACTTCTAAGGGCTCTTTGCGGGATAGTCATGGTTATCCAAACATGGCCCCATGACAAATACATACACTGAGAAAAATCCGTTCTTTGGACAACGGTATATTGTATCTACAAATATACGGAATCCTCTCGCTTACTACAGAAATTAGTACGGAGCATACGTTATCCATATGCTACATACGCACTGCCCTTAGATGTTACATCTAACAGTCTTCCGTATACAGGGTGTTAATGAACTATACCGACAAACTGTAAGAGGTGATTCCTTACATCAAAATAAGAGAAAAAGTTCTTATGGACCTGTGGCGAAAAATGCATAGTTTCAGATCTAGGGCTATCCAAAATCGCGAAAAAGCCAAATTTCAACAGGTCCTATTTCGATTTCTAGAAACTGTGGATGATGGTCCTTATCAGCGTAAAGGAAGTCACGCATATGCAATCCAAAAATGCATATTTCATTAATGTTCAATGGGTGTACAAAGTATTCCATACAGGGTGAAACTCCCAGACATGCCATCAACCGAATTTTGAGATATGCTCTGATTTTATCATCGGTCCTAAGTATGCAAACGATAGTCTAAGCCTTGATAGCAATGAATATGGAATCCTTTGGCACAATGTCGGTAGTGTTAAGGATCGTCAGCAGCATGGTTTCTCGTACTCAGGAGAACGCATTCTGCAATGTTTTCTTTCACGCTAATAAGTGAAAAAGCCGTGAAATATATCGTGACAAAGTACGTCCTATCACACGTTATTCAGAACACAAAAAGACATAAAGCTGCCGGTTCCTAACACTTTCGACTTCCTCCGAAGCATTGGATGTCCATAGTTGTGAAAGCTTACCTCCTGCCTACTTTGGGCCCTCCTTGAAATCAGATTATATCTAAAAACTCTATTGAGAGCATATGTGAAAATTACACCCTGTAGGGAATGCACTGTACACTTATTGAAAATTGACGAAATATGCACTTTTGGATTGTGTATGCGCGGCTTCCTTTACGCTGATAAGGACCACCATCCACAATTTCTGGAATTTGAAATAGGACCTCTTGAACTTTGGCTTTTGCGGGATTTTGGATTGCCCTAGCTCTGAAACTACTCACTTTTCCCCATAAGTCCATATAAACTTTTCTCTTATTTTGATATGAGGAATCACCTCTTAGAGTTTGTCGGTATAGTTCATTAACACTTATATATATATATATATATATATATATATATATATATATATATATATATATATATATATATATATATATATATATATATATATATATATGTATGTTACATTCGTCAGCTATATGTTATATATATATATATATATATATATATATATATATATGTCCATTTGTATGTGAGAGATCCTGACCGCCTTGATTGTTCCATACGGAAAGTACGTATAGATGGAACACTTATACGGAAAGTATTATAAAACAAGCATTTTCAGTTATACGTTTGCTGTATATTAAGTCCAAAAACTACAGGATTTACAAATATAACATACATTTTTATGTATGCCACATAGGATTTTTTTCTTAGTGCATTTCATTGAAATCCAAGGGATGATCTGTGTATATTTTCATTATACTGTACATAAAGTTTCTATTGCGAGCCACAATATCAATGGACAGAAATGGAATTTATGATACGTCCAAAGAATTTATGGGTCTTATCGTATTAGAAACGTACCATTATCATGTGTACACCCCGTGAAGAAGTTCGTTTTGTATGTCGTGATGTCTTCTCAGTTAATATTGAAACCGAAAATGGTCTTATTGCAATTAGTGCCACTTTTGATTATAGTAGAGAAATTGGGATGAAGTGGAACGCTTAATTGGTTACAGAAAACCACTTCTCACTATCTATTACCGTTTTTTTCTCTAAAGCGATCAACATTAAAGTTGAAATCGGTTGGTCTCTACCACTTGGGTTTCTATAGATGATTAAAGAGAAGACAGTACTTATTCTTAGAACGCCACATAGATTTCAAACAAACTGCTTATCGCTTTTGCTTCATGAAAACCAATTTGAAACGGACGTTAGCAGTGGATTTCTATCATTTCCAATTTTAGTAGATAGTTAAAGATGGGAATTAAGTGTATTCTTAGAACCCTTAATCGAATCAGAAAACTGCTTCTTTCTATCTTTTACCATCTCGGATCTATAGCGTTAAACATTAAAATCAGAAATGCTTGATTTTTTTTTATCACTTCCAATTCGAATATCTTCAATTCACTCGATTGCTGATACGTGAATAAAAACATCACGAATGTACTGCTCGTGGCGATATGATCCTCCGTTTTGTGTAATTTTGTCATATTTGGTCATACAGTATTATAGAATGTGAGTTGTCAGAAATTATTACTAGTATTACGAGAAATTACTACACTAATACAGACGACGGCGCCCTCCTTCAGCACACTTACCCAAACACACACATACATATATACATATATACATATACACTTATACAGCTTGCATAAGATTTCTGGTGGATTATATTATAAAATCTGGTACTTCTAGTAGCATTGGTATGCCATACGTCACGTAACAATATTCTTGTATTTGATTGGCAATAAAGAGTTTGAATAATAAATCCAAGTCCTTTGCTCACAGGTGCCTTAGCTCGGCACCTGGAACGAGTGTTGTAGTTTGAGGGTAATTTCTCTAATCTAGGGAAATTTCATAGATAATTTTAGCGAGAAGGGAAAAGGGGAATTTTTCGATAAAATTGAAAATCCAGGAAACGTCTCGCGATGACTGATTGACCAATGTAAATGTTTAAATTTTCCTTTGTTCTTCAGAAATAAACCAATACAATAAGTTCGTGTGTATGTGTTCAAAGTTGCATAATTTGCACCCATTGTCGGCTGGAAGGATTTGTATGTATTTTTGTGTAAAAACAAAGTGGAGAGTAAAGTAAAAAAATAAAAGCAAAAAGCAAATGAAAAAAACAAAGTGGTCGGCACTTCTTTTAATATAGCTAAATTAATCTTATCGTATAACTTCTGCCATAAGAATTGTACACCAACAAACTACGGAAAATTTGATAAGGCAAGGGAAAATTTTGAGTGAATTGAGGGAAATTTTCATCAGAGAACTTACGAACGCTGTTTGAAATGGAGTGAGGTATGTAAATACACTCTTTCTCTTATACGGAATTAATTTTGTAAATGTTTAAATATGTAGTGAAAATGTGAAATATAATAAGTTAAATATTCATTACTTTTATACTAGCCACATTGTAACAATCACTGATTATATTATAAGGCATTGTCGATTTATTGAAGTTGGTCACGAAACTGAACTTAGAAATTTATAAAACAAGGGCCACCATTAGACTTAAGAGGTTTAATGTCGTGATAATTAATCTTTGGAATTAGTAGTAAAACAAACTGTTAATTCAGTTTTCTGTTAATATTTATGGTTTTATTTGCAACGCTGTTATTTTTTAAAAAATTTATATTCTTAAAATAGAAAAAAGCAACAAAACACAGGTATTTAGAATGCTAACGTTACCCAAGGTGACCAGACGTCCCGTTTTAGCCGGGACAGTCCCTTTTTCCCAACCGTTGTCCCGTTTCTTTCTGCTTCTCGAACGGGACGCCTAAATGTCCCGTTTTTAAGTAAAAATGACCTAGGTGTCCCGTAATTATTATTCAAAATATAAATCGTCAATGGAAATTCTACTCTCTTCCGTACCAACACTCGTTGCCAAGGTTCAGCCGTGTCTAGAACTTTTGAATTTTCAAATGGGAATTGAATGTTCGTGGTTCAAGTGGGAATTGAGTGGGAATTCTGAGTGTTCAACTAGTTAAAAGAATTGTTGGATAGAACTTGCAATCGGGAACCATTATTTGTTGTGTGGTAAAGTTAGAAACGGTGTGTTATCACTCTTACTTGTGTATTTTGTAAATTGAGAACATTGCTGAGTACCAAAATGCAATCTGGAAGTCAGATATCCCCCCCCCCCATAGCCGAATCGTATGCGTCCCGTTTTCGCAAGTGAAAATTCTGGTCACCTTCATGTTAGCCCATACAATTGTTTTGATTTATGTTGCTATTACAACAATTCTCTTTCAGTCTTTCGATGCACTCTGCGGCTGTTTAAATATATACAGGTTATTCGCTACTTCATTTTTTTCATTGTGAAGAGATTTGAGTTTCATATAGTAACTTATGTGTAACCAACCCTCTTCCGAATTGAAGAAAGTGTTCGCTATATGCTGATTGCATGACCTGTATGTGACGAAGTAAAAGTAATAATAATAATAATAAAATAAAAAAAGAAACAAAAGTGGAGCTACTCCGTACAAAAGTGGGCGCACTTTCTGGTACTGCTTTCCTGTTGACATTTGCAAGAACAACATTAAAAAATATATATAATTATTTTCCTTAAATATTGAATACTCGTTGTAAGAATACAAAACTGAAACATCTGACTTCCATGTCAAGCAGTTATGTTCTGATAAGCTAAAGGGAACGTACTGAATATAAGTAAATAATGACAGAAGAAATGATACAGCCTTTAGAATTAGAAAACTCGTGAACAAAATTACCACAAACTCACATAAACAACATTCGAACCAGGCACTTTAGCAGTTTACATGAGAGCTCAATGAGGAGACCATCACGTCCCCATACTTTACACATCGATATTTTATGTATAGTGATAATATATATATATATATATATATATATATATATATATATATATATATATATATATATATATATATATATATATATATATATATATATATATACTTATAAAAAAGAAAAAGTACAAGTGCACTGCACATTTACAAGTATATACAAAAGTTCAGAAGAACTCGGGTATTCATTTAATGAATGAGCGTTCTGCTATGGTTTGTAGTTTTAGTAGATCATTAGAACTTAGCAACATCAACAACAATTTATTCTCATTCTGTCATACTTTACCATCCTTCACTAGTTCTTTAGTGATTTTTCATTTGAACATCGCTATCATCTTAGAATAACTGTCATTAGTAAAGAGCCTTCAAGTAACTGAAAATAAGATTAGGAAAGTCCAGATACTTCCTTCAACAGGAAATCTGGAACTATACATAATTAAGGGTGAAAAATAAATTAAAAAATAATAGAAAAACTAATATTGTACACTTACCATATAAAACATAAATAATATTGTTCCTACAGTTCTAACGGCTACGCTGAATCTAGTTTCCAAGTACTAGAAATAAAATAAGTAAATAAATATTAAAATCACAAGAAGTATATGCTAGGAAAATCAAACAACAATAGACAGAATGTGATATAACTTAATAATGTATACTTTTCATGTACATCAGGAGCGCACAAAGAAATTTTTCTTGGGAGGGGTCCAAAGTTTAGGAGATCCAATAGTAATGCAAAACCCTACGTCTATGTATTATTGAACCCGTATAGAGTGTAAGATCAATTTTATATGATACATCAATCCTTCCTCTGCTAAACAACCTATAGTTTTATTAAGAAAATGTGCAAAAAAGTATGTCGAGTTAGGAAGTTTTTTTTGGAGGAGTCCGGATCTGGTGGGCCCCCGCGTGGGTGCGCCTTTGCAGCGCACAAATAAATATTCCAGCAGAGTAAAAACTACCAACTGCATCAGTTTGGCAACGAACGAAATAGTTGTTAGTTCCGCAAAAAAAAAAAAAAAAAATAGTTTTTCCTCGATTTTCTTGAAAACTAATAATCAGAATTTATCTCCTAGAATTTATCTCCACAAAATATCTCTAGAAATTCCCTCATACAAAAAATGGGGACACGGTGTATACATCATTGAAAATATGTTTTCTTTCAAATTCAATGAGGTATAAACCGTGCTTATATTGTAATTTTCGTGGAAGTTATATGTGATTTTATCTGCACTAATGAATATGGTAAAATGAACAGTACACATAGCATATTTTTATATAAATATGTTTATTTCTCTAGAAAGAATAATGCGATTCTTATGAAACTTAGAGGGCTTACTAAGTATAAATCAAGCTAACATACAATATAATTTGCGTGTTTATATACCTGAGGGTACCCGAGCTACAGGTATGAAAATGGTAAAATAAATAAATAAAAAAGGAAATTTGAGGGGAAATTTCCCGAAAATCCCTCTGTCACGGGGAAACTCAGGGTGATGGAGAAAAACTGATTGCAGATTCGAATTCTACGTAAAAATTTATATTAGAATCAGGTATTTTCTTCCGTGTGCCAGAGAAAAAGTATTTTTCTGTCGACTAGTGTAATCTGATAGTATTGAAGAGCATGCTGAAAAATGTCTCAGCTGTTAATATTTGTATGGTACAAAATTTCAAGTTTTTGTATCTATTAGTTTAAAAGTTATGATGGCGAATGAACATAAATGAACCACCCTGTATATAAATTGTCCTTCGACATTTTTTTAAAATTAAAAACTATTAATATTGTAGAATATTATTATTGTAGAAAAACTATAACGTACTTGAAATTTTTTTCATGTTTGGATAAATGTTATGTAATTTGGTGTTAACATCTATTAACGAGCAATTACATGAACATTACAGATAAAATATTATCAAAAGTTCACTGAGGGTATCAAAGCGCGAACAAATTGCGATGGTGATTATGAGGTTAATGAACGAACATAGATTAAATTAAATGATGTTTTATTTATTTCGTTAAAAAAAGATATTGCTTCTGAAGGATGACGCAGACTGGTTTAAATTTATACGAATCTAGCAGAATACCCGTTCTTCGCACGGTGAGAATATGTTTTATATTGGACATAAAGGGCAATGGGGGTTGAATTTGGACTTAAACGGAATCGGAAGATAACACTGTACGTCTCAGCGACCCCAAAGACTATGTAATCGACAATAATATCGGTCATTTTCGATCATTTTTATACCCTCCCTCCCTCCAAGTTGCGGGGCTGAATTTGGATTTGAACAGCGTCGTAAGTGTTACTGTTCATCTCAGCGACCCCGATAACCACGGATTCAACACTAATGTCGGTCATTTTCTATCATTTTTAGATCTTTCTCTACCTCCACCTCCCCTAGGGATGCACACGAGACAAGATTTAATGCTGTCTTGTCTCGAAAACGTGCTGTAAAAGTGATGTCTCGATTAGAAAAATGTGTATTTCTCTACTGGCAGAGCTGCATCTCGACTCGAATTTTGTCAGAAAAATTCTGTATCGTCTCTTCTCGTGCGCATCTCTAAGCCTCCCCTAAGTTGCACCGTAAAAGTGAAATGATAAAAACACCCCCAGGCAGGAATCTCATGTATATTGAAAATTTGATCGAAATTGGTAGGATGGTTCAAGATGAAGTCACAAACGTTATTCACTTTTATTTATATATATTAGATGCATAAATAAGACCAGTTGAGAATGCTCCAAGAGCATTGCCAGAACGAACTTAAAAGAATGGAGATATGGAGCGGGAAGGATAACTGTCTTTGTTTTTAGATGTAAAAGTAAATCTTTTTATCCTTACTTTCTTCTCTTTCTCGCAAAAAATTAACAAAATATCATCTCTCTATGACTTACAGTTCTCGAGATAAGGATGCTTAAATATCTAGAAATTCGAACTTTTTGGCCAATATCTGGGGAACGGTGGCCAGTTGGCCACTAGACAGTTAATTAGTGGCTACCGGTCACTATTTGGTACCAAAATGTTCACCATCCTCTTAGGTATTGATCAACACCAATATGATCTCTGTGTGACTTACAGTTCCCAAGATGGCTCCTTAAATCTCCCGAAATCGGAACTATCTTTTGGCCAATATCACGGGTACGGTAAGTCACATAGAGATGATATTGATGTTAATCAATCCCTAGTAGAATGTGAAACGTTTTCGTACCGTTATTAATTCATGGCCACTATCCAAAATATTTACCATCCTCTTAGGTATTGATCAACATCAATATCATCTCTCTATAACTGACGGTTCCCGAGCTATGTTTTTTTTAAATATCTAGAAATTGGCCATTTTTTGGCCAATATTACGGAAACGGTAAGTCATAGAGAGATGATATTGGTGTTAATCATTCCCTAATAGAATGTTAAACATTTTCGTACCGATATTAATTGGTGGCCACTGGCCAAACCAGTGGCCAGTTGGACAGTGGCCACCGGTTACTATTTGATGCCAAAATGTTTACCATCCTTTTAGATATTGATCAACACCAATATGATCTCTCTATGATTTGCGGTTCCCGAGATATGAGTGCTTAAGTCTCTGGAAATCGGCCATTTTTTGGCCAATATCTCGAGGACGGTAAGAGTGACGCGAAAAATTTCTCTGATACTTTTTGATGCTCTATCGAATGCAGTGTTCAAAATTTTAAAAAATCGGAAATAATAGACAGACGGACAGACAGACAGACAGACAGACACACAGACATAGAGGATTCAGTAACGAACTTTTAAGTTTGTTGAATATCGCTAAATTGTTTGTTGTGATCTTGATAGATTGTTTGTTCTGAGCTGATTTGTACAGAAACTTAGGAAGTCAAATAAGTTATGTAAAAATTAGACTAGACTAGTAGATTCAAGCATCAAAACTACTCTTTTTCGAAGTTTGAAATATGTAACAGAAATTACTCGTAAGTACTGTAAACGAGTGGTGAACACCGATATTTCCTCATTGTTGTTTATTTAATGACAGTCTCTGGATACAAACTTAATTTTTGTACAATAAAATTTAGTTGCAGTGTTTCTTCCAGACATGTATTTAGGGGTGCACTGCTGCTCCCCCCCCCGGAGTTCCGTGAGTGTCCCCCCAGAGGAGACCAAAATAATACGTCTATAATATAATAATAAATAGAATAGTACCAGCAGTGCCGTCCGGAATACGAAGTGTGCCCTTCCCCCGGAACATAGTTTCTTAAAGAAACACTGCTAGTTGTCCGACCGTTATATTTCTTCCCTTTTGTTCTTTTGTTATTTTTTTTTATGTCTGTTAATGAGGGCAGAGACTATTAATGAGAGCAGGAAATGTTATCTTGGCCTACTTGGAAAGCACTCAAAAATATCTCGCTACAGGAAGTAGGTTTTCGGAACGTTGTGTATGTCTGCATAATCAAACATTATGTCATTCTGTATGTTCTCTGAGCTTCGTGTCAAATGTTTTATTTACAAAAGCTCTCAAGACCTATTTTTTGACAGCCAATTTTGATATAAGTTTTAATGTGGAATAGAGCGCAATCTTCCATAAACAGAGACATGGTTTGTTAAGAGACTTACCTGGAAATGTACGAAAAAGACCCTTAATATCAAGATGTCATTTTCTATGTTAATATTGTCAAGATATTCTGAGATCCAACAATCTGTACGATACATAAAATACCTCAGCACAACAAAAAGTTCACCATGCGATATGATTCGTAGTAATGCTGAATTCTTTGCAACTAACTAACTAACTAACTCTATGGCCTATGGAACCCGGAGGTTCAATGCCGCGTTCACAAAAGCTCTCCACTGACTTCTATCCTTAGCTAACTGCATCCAGTTTCTACTTTGTATTCCAATCTCTGCGAGATCCATCTTAACATTGTCCTCCCATCTGCGCCTAGGTCTTCCTAATGGTCGTTTTCCGATTGGTCTTCCAGTCAAGACTTTGAAAGCGTTTCTACTTTCTTCCATTCTAGCTACATGACCCGCCCACCTAAGCCTCCTAGACTTGACGACCCTAACAATGTTGGGTAGACCATATAAATTATGTAGTTCCTCGTTATGAAGTTTCCGCCATTCCCCATTCCTGTTCCTCTTGGGTCCGAATATTCGTCTCAGGATCTTGTTCTCAAATACTTTCAGTCTATGTTCTTCCCTCAGAGTAAGTGACCATGTTTCGCAGCCATACAGAACAACAGGCATGACTATGTCCCCGAATTTAGATCCACATGCGACAACAACACAGGGCCACGCGTGTGAGGATATTGATGATCCCAAAACCTTTAGAAAATTACTACCTACCTCGTTGGGCTACTATTTCTTTCTTTCTTTTTCTTTTCGCAATATTTCCTACGATTGCTAGTTGGCAGTTCTGCTTAGCTTGTGGAAAACACTTATATTGTACGCAGGGCCACTGTGGCTCAGTATTTGAGCGATTACCTCTGGTGCGTGAGGTCCTTGGTTCGATCCCAGCCCATGCCAAGTGAACTTTGTAGTGATGGACATGGGTTTTCTCGGAGTTCATCCCTTTCCTCCCAATTACTTCGATCATTATCATCCATCGTTACCATCTCATCGTCACCATTTCCCTTAATCTCGATGCATAATTGTGGGATATTAACTTATTTTTAATAAAAGTTGCATACGTACGAGAGAAGAGAGTATTAAGCTCCCAATCATCATTTCAAGTATTTGTATACAGGGTGTTCATTTGTTACGTAGCCAATATCCACTGGTGAAATCATCACACCTAAACAATAAAAATAATTCATACGAACATCGGGCGAAAACGCGTTGTTTCAAAGTTATGAGATGTCGAAATCGAGAAAATTGTAACTTTGAGGCTGCCTAGCTCGAAAACTATGAGAAAGAAATATTAGAGGAATGAGTACAGCTTCTTTCTAAATACCTATGTTTCAGAGTTGGGTTATAGCGGCTCACAATTTTTAGAGAGAGAAGTGGAACAGCGGAACCTATACCGCAGCTCCCTCTATAAAATCCGTTGCGCCGGTATGTCCCACCTCTGAAACATGGTTATTTAGATAGACATTGTACTAGCTCCTCTAATATTTCTTTAACCGTCTTTGATATCTCTCATAGTTTTCGAGCTAGGCAACCTCAAAATTACAATTTTCTCGATTTCAGCATCTCATAATTTTGAAACAACGCATTTTTCGCCCCATTCTCATATGAACCTTTTTTTTTAATTTTTTTTTAGGTGTGAGGATTTCACCACTAAATTTTGGTTAGGCCTACATAATAAATGAACACTATATATATAAAGAGAGAGAGAATGAATGAGAGAGAGAGGTATAGATATATAGATATAGTATCTTAGTATGTTAATATGATAAAAATATTTTTTTACATAATGTATTGCTCAAGAGGAAGAATTAAAACCGGACATTTCTCCTTGCGTATGCCATTGATGACTCACTAGAAGATGTGGCACGTCTGCAGTTGCATGATTTATAGCCATAGCCATTAGTTATCATACTATTGGTCCAAATATGCCAGAAAGTGGCCTAACAGGTTTCTTTTGTGCTATTTTTGAACTAAAAAAATTTGGACTAAGGGCGGACAGTGCAATATTCTGTCTTCAGCATCGACCAATTTATTTCTGTCTTATACGACATGCGTAATGCCACAGTTACATCCTCGCCACTCAATTTTTCATAATCTCAATCATACTTCTTGACTTCGAAAGTATGTCACTATACATAAATATCCACATCCAAGCAAATATACATAATCATGACATAGCCAATATTTCCAGAATGTGAGAGAGCAGGTTGGCTCTCAGTGGTAGAGTGCTTACTTCTGGTGCGTGGGGTTCTTGGTTCGATCCCCGCCCAAGTGTGGTGGACAGCATCGTGTTCCTGGGTTTCCTCGAGATACTCTTGTTTCTTCCCACATTCTCATTCCACCAACTATTCCATCATCAATTACTTGCCTTAATCATCCGTTTCCCTTAGACTAACAGGCGTAACCGTGGATGTTAAACTGAAAGATTTCATTTCATTTTTTATTTCCAGAATACAAAACATATATTTATTAAGAGTTATATCCGTGTATTTTGCTAATTATTTAATCCCTATTATCGATTTACTAATTTAATTACTAATTACCTTTTACTTATTAGTTAATACATGTTGCATGAATTTACGGTAACATGGCTCTTAAAACAATTGTCTAAAGTATTAGGACAAATAAGTGAATCATTGACGATACCATATAACACCATTGAAAACTCAGCACTATTCGATTTATCATCACTTAATAATATACATGTATCTCTTTTCGTCTTAAGTGCCTTGGAGAGTATATCTCTAGGATTATTGCCTTTAACAAAGCATCTACTTTTGTACGCATTTTCATTTTAAAAAACAAACCTCTATAAAAAAAATAGTAAGTTACCTAAATGACCAAACTCACAGACAAAATATATTTTTATAAACCATTTAAAATGTACCTGGTATAATGATACATTCTTCAATTCATACAACACAGGCAAGTATACTTTGTAAATGATGTATGTTTGGAGTGGATAAATGAGTACAGAGAGCCACTGGTAAGTTCCATATCTATAAACTTCTGTAGGGAAAGCAGTCATTGTGGTTCCTGAAGTAAACCTGTTAAGTAAAAGTAATTTTATTAGGATACATAAACAGTGATCGAATTACTCCAGAAACAAAAACATAAGTGAGTATATCATAAACAACATACATTTCATCTACAGTGATTATACAGAACAGCATAAATAGATAACATATTATATTTTATGATTAACTTTCTAAAGTCAGTCGACCAGCATATGCTCGGACTAAGGTATCATTCAAGTGGTACTTACATGCGCTTATTATTGTTTGTTATGCAACTCATCTTTCACATAAGATTACAAGCTACCATTTCTATATGAAAGCATATTCTTTTCTCTCTTTCGCTTCCATCACTCACTCATTCTCTCTCAAATCTCATATTTGCTGTAAAAAAAAGTCATTGTCCTTGGTTCGAAAGCTTTCTAGACCTTCATAACTGCTTATCGAACTTCAACTAAACTTGATAAATATATAATCTAGGAAGTATAAAATTTTTTGATCTACCTATCATGCAGACTCGTGTCTGCGTTAGGGATATTCAAATTTTAAAAACTAGTTTTTTAAAGGAAAAATTTTGGAAATGTTTCTCTTAATTTTTTTCCTGAATGTATGGATCTAACCCATGTGTATAGGCGACCCTTTATCTTCCTGAAGACAATGTATTATCCATCACAATAAAACTACATGTTTTTCAAGAGATAGTATATTTTGTAGTAACGGAAATTTTGAGAAAATTAGTTCACTTAATAATTTAATTGATCTTATTGAAACTTTTAAACTTGTGAACCTTGAAAAAATAACAAAATATATTGCATTTGGAATTGCAGTTTACATAACATATAACAGAAATGTTATACAACAAGCCCCACACAATAGAAATATAAAAGTAACTTGAATGTTTCAAGTTTACTGCAGGACTGCATCACTTAAATATTTGACGTAAAGTCCTCATTCTTATCTACCAGTCAGCTGATTCATGTTCGAATCTTTGTCAAGTATAATTTTTTCTTTCTTTTCGTCAAAGGAAAAGCTATAAAATATAGTATTACAGTTTTAGGTTTGCTTTCTTCCTGTTAGGGTTTTATTTTTCTAAAATGATAAAGGCAACAAGTACGATTCTAGATCAAAAGTAAGAATGTTCTAGATTTTCCCCCATTAGCTCGAATATTGATCCCAGAATATACTTCTTAGTCAGGTACCATGAGTTGAATATATAATTTCACTTTATTGGTCTTTCCGCACTGAAAAGTAATGTAGTGGTTTTGAACACAGGATGTACAGAAAAGATTAAACTTTACCGGCTTAGCGATTTCTCTTATATTCTGCACAAGTTTGACAGTTTCACTGGAGTAAATGTTCACAGTCCCTCATGGGTAAAACACGTAGTTTACTTTTCTGTCATTTTCACTCGTTTATACTGATAGACCTTGTAGTTATCTTCCCGTGCAATGTTTTGACATAGAAAGACACACACATGAAGAGAGAAAGAAAATTGCCGATTTGTTAAGAAAAGAAAGAAGTAAGTATCGTATTTGTTAGAATTACATTTAACAATAAAATGAATGTTAATGGAAAATTAGTTTAACGTCCCACAGTAATGCCCCTTAGGTTAAGAGTGTAAGATAGAGAATTTTCGATATGAAGATTTTCTTTCTTCTTCTTCTTGTAAGTCGCAAGGAAACCAGAGAAAAGAACAGAAATACCAAGTCTTTCTTTTTTCTCGTTGCTTCCAACGAGCCAGCTGTGATGTAGTTTCTGTCAGAGCCTTGAATTGACAACATATTGCGACTGAATTCTCTTGGCACAATTCAAATACATTTCATAACTGTCTTAAGAAAATTATAAGTCCAACCCAATTGCACACTCGGAGACAGATATAGTGTCTAAGAACGGAAGTAAAAATTGTGAATAGTAACGTAGTAATTTATTTATTTATTTATTTATTTATTTAATATACAACACAAGAGGCTTAGTGACCAATTATAGTGTTAGTAAATGTCACATACATAAAATTCTTAATTATTTCTATAGAAAATTTCTTGTTTTAAATATGATCGGAACCTGTTTTCTGATAAACTAAATACATCAACTTTATCAAACTTATTTACAATGTCATTATATAACGTACACAGCCTCCACATAGGGGATTTAAATAATATATTGCTTCTGGCTTTCGCACAATAAAATGTCCCTGTATTCTCTACTCTGGTTTTGCAAGTGGGAATCCGCAATGATATTTTCGAGACCAACTCCATGCAATCAATCTTATTTAATAACTTGTATAAGAATAACAAGTCTAACATCCATCTTCTTTTTTCTAAAGTTTGAAAATTAAAATTGTTTACTAGATCATTGTAGGAAAAATATTTGGAATAAAATCTAGATTGTTTGTATCTAAGCATTTTCAAAAATTTCGTTTGAATGCTTTCTATTTCTTAGAGTATTTTTTATTATTGGGAGTCCATATAGTACAACAATATTCTAATTTTGATCTAACATATGTAAAATAAAGTGTTGCTAGCGTTGTCTCACTGAAAAAGTCTTGCCCTATTCTGTAGATTAAACCTAAGTTTCTATTTGCTCTGTTTGTTCTCATATTTATGTGTTGATTGAAATTAAATTCAGGATCAAAAATAACACCTAAATCTTTAACAGTACTTGGCCTAGACAGTTTGGTTTCTTTCAGTGTATAGTCAAAGGTGATGGGATTTCTTTTTCTCGTGAAAGAAAGGGATTTACACTTAGATACATTTATTATTAATTTGTTGTCATCACACCATGTTTGAACTCGCTGTAGGTCTTGTTGTAGTTGTGTGCAGTCTTTAGTTGAATTAATTCTAGAATATAATTTGAGATCATCAGCGAATAGGAGAATCTCAGAGTTTTCAATAAAAAGCGGAATATCATTAATAAGTAGGAGAAATAATAGAGGACCCAGATGAGATCCTTGAGGAACCCCAGACTGAGTAGCAAACTTTTCAGTGATATGTCCCTTGTATAAAACAGATTGTTTCCAATTGCATAAATATGACACAATATATTCAATTGCCGACTTTGTAAAGTTTAGGCTTGCTAATTTCGCAACTAGAACATTATGATCCACGACATCGAATGCCTTACTGAAGTCGGTATAAATAACGTCTACCTGGCCGCCTTTGTCTACCTCCGTTGCTATAAAATTTGTTACAACTGCTAGGTTTGTTGCAGTAGATCTATTGCGTAAAAAACCATGTTGATGTATTGATATAGCTGGTTTAACGTGATTCAGAATTCGTGCATATAAAATACTCCCAAGAATTTTGGCAAAAGAAGATAATATAGCTATAGGTCTGAAGTTTTGTATTTCGTTTTTATTTCCAGACTTTGGCACTGGGCACACTAAACTTTCTTTCCATTTGTCCGGAAAAGTGCCGGAATTATGGATATATTGAATATAGTATGGAGTGGATACTTGAATATATCAATACAGCCTTTGACAACATAGGGAGGAATGCCATCAGGTCCACATGACGCTTTTGGTTTAAATGCCTTTATAGCCAATTCATTTTTTTTTAAAGTTGTATTTCTCCAAGTTGAAAGTTGTCCAACAGACTACTGCATTCCATCTTGCTAGAAATTAAACTATCTACATCGTATTTTGCTGAAACATTGCTATAAACAGATTGAAAGTAATGCGCGAAGGCCTGAGCAATCTCACTGTCATGATTTATTTCTTTTCCATTGTAAGTCAAGAAAACTGATGACATATGTTTGGTTTTGCTTTTGACAAAACTCCAAAGTTGGCCCGGGTCATTACGAATAAAAAGTTCAGATTCTAAAATGAATGTCTTATACGCAAGTGATATGTCGGTCTTTATCTGTTTATGTAACTTATGAAATTCTTCACGATGATATAGGCTTGAAGCAGGGATGTAATGGAGGGTATACGCGAGTATACGGCGTATACCCACCTCTAATTTTTGGAAACTATCGTATAGCCACCTCAAATTTAGGAAGTACGCGGGTATACGCTACATTCGATCAATAGTATACTCATTTCATTGGAACAAACAACAACTGCTTTTCACGTACTTTATTTCAAATCAAAAAATCTCACTAAACAGCTTGTCGTCAGGCTGTTACCGCGAATGATGTCTAAATTCTTTTAAAATTTTTGCGTTTTCGGGGCGTGGGAACCAAATTTTCCGAGAATCTCTTCTATAATGGAAAACAGCGCTCTAAACGTGCAATGATTTTTCCTAAGATGTCACATGCGTTGTCCTTACCTTCCATATTTCAAATTCAATTCAAAGTCTGTCGATTGGATACAATTTGAGCAAGCCAATATGGGATGGAACCAGTTTCTTTCTAATCGCGAAAGGATGTTCCGAAAAAATGTGGTCTTTACTATAAGAGTTAAGAGGAAATTAAGTGAATATATTTTCACCAAGAAAACGTTGGCCTCCACAAAAATAACAAAACATATGACCTATCATTTGTCTATTTCGAAGCATTCACCGTCGTTCCCAATACCACCAAATACAACAGCGAACCCCGGATTAGTACTGCTCATTTGTAGCTGCAATTGACATCAAAGAAAGTAGCAATTGATTTACAAAAAATACTCAGCATCTAGTACTAGCAGAGGTGGACTGACTATGTAAAAAGGGCGCGGTGACATACTCTGGGAGGGCGCCGTCCATCTGAGGCTTTCGCTTGTATGGAATACCCCCTCCTAATAAACGAAAGTGCCGGGGGGCTTCCCTCGGAAAATTAGTACACAAAAAACAACAAAAGATTAAGTAGCTATTGCAGTTAATCACGATAGAATTATACAAATTCAAAATTTTCATAAACAAACAAAGAGACTTTGAGTACTAAATACGAGGCGTGTTTTTTAAGTAAGGTCCGTTTTGTTATAGACACTAGTAGTTCGCGCACATACTAGCGCGTGCGTCGTGTACCGGCATGCCTCGGGAACAACTGTGCTCAGTTTCAACTCTGTAGCTGACCTGTACGGTTGTGTTCTGTGCTTTCACAATGTTTAAGACTATCACGTCGCCCGCCGCGTGTGAGGTTCGCTCAGTGATATGGTTTTTGTCAGCAAATAATCTGTCTGCTGCAGAAATTCATCGACAGATTTGCGAAGTGTACTGTCATACTGTTATGAGTGCAAGCAAAGTGCGTAAGTGGGCACGAGAATTCAAAAGCGGCCATGACAACGTCCATGATGAGGACCGCTCCGGTCGCCCTTCTTCGATTACAGACGATTTGGTGGCTTCAGTTGAAGTGAGGGTTCGTGAGAACAGGCACTTCACAATAACAGGTCTCTCAAACGAATTTCCTGACGTGTCGAGATCAGTGCTTTACAAAATTGTTTCTGAACACCTAAAGTTTAGGAAACTGTGCTCCCGTTGGGTCCCGAAAACTCCTAAAGAGGACCACAAAAACCAAAGATTTGAGTGTGCCATGAAGTTCTTGACTCGTTATCACGAAGAAACTGACGGCTTCTTGAGTCAGATCGTAACTGGAGACGAAACATGGGTTTCGCATATCACGCCCGAATCGAAGCAACAGAGCACGGAATGGAGACACACACACTCGCCTGTAAAGGTGAAGGCCAAACAGACTCTGTCCCAGCGCAAAATCATGACGTCGGCGTTTTGGAATAGGCATGGTGTTTTGTTGGTCGACTTCATGCAACGAGGAACCACTATCAATGCAGAAGCATACTGCCAAACCCTGTGAAAGCTACGCAGAGCGATTCAAAACAAACGACGCGGCATGCTGACAAAGGGATTGTTCTTCTCCATGACAATGCAAGACCTCACACTGCAGGTCAGACCCGCGATTTGTTGGACAGTTTTGGCTGGGAAGTTTTAGACCACACACCCTACAGTCCTGATCTTGCACCGAGCGATTACCATATGTTCCTCCACCTCAAACAACACCTCAGTGGCAACCGTTACAATGATGACGACGATGTGAAAACGGCAGTGAACTCTTGGTTATCGGAGGAGGCGGCAAGTTTTTATGAAGAGGGTATTTTGAAATTGGTTGAGAGGTATGATAAGTGTTTGAACAAACTTGGCAACTATGTCGAAAAAATAGAGTAAAGTATGTACTTTCTGAAAATACATTTACTTTTTTGAAATGACCTTTCGCTGTGTACTTATGTTCAAACGCCCTTACTTAAAAAACACGCCTCGTATATTAGGCCTATATAAATCTGCACACTTTAACTGAGACTACAAAAATCACACCAGTTGTTTAAATTCTTCGGCTACATTTGTTAACAGCCTAATTATAACTGAAGATTTGAGTTAAGTTTTGGGGCTTATGCTATTTTTCATACTTCTGTACTTTTAAAGCTATGTTCATCATAACATTAACTTATTTTTCATCTATTTTTAAAACCATTAATAAAAAGTATACATGAAACATTTACTACAAATTAACAAAAGTAAATTTAGAATTATATACCTACCTAGCGAAAAAAGAAATTCAAAAACAAAACTGAAAAATGAAAGTAAAGTCACTGCTTCATGCTTGAAGGAGCCTTCGCATCTCCTTGCTTTTTTCACACATTTTGTCAATAATAAGATTGTTGTCTATTTTGGTCAGAATGTCTCTTTCTGAGTGCATCAAGAACATTAATTCCAGATGTTCATCTGTAAGTCTTGAACGGACTCTTGTTTTTATGTAACGCCACTAGCGCCTCTAACGGCGGGAGTGGGAGGGAGATACATGCAAAAATGATCCAAAATAACCGAGATTAGAGTCAAATCAATATATTTCCAAATCTTCCATCCATAGTGTTGCCATCCATAGATATTACAGTGTGACCAGAATTTGAATTGCCCAAAAATCTAGGTTATGGCAGCGGCTAGAAAAATGAACCCAACGTCAATTGATGACTTATCATCCTGTCTGTGTTTATTGTTAACTACTTTTTAAATAATATTTGTATTTATTTTATAATAAAGAGTACAAAATAAATAATTTTTAATAAACAGTAGAATTAAAATACAAATAGTTATTTAAAGAGTAGTTAACAAGGAACATAGACAGCATCATAAGTCATCAATTGCCGTTGAGTTCATTTTTTTAGTCGCTTCCATAACCTAGATTTTTGGGTAATTCAAATTCTGATCACACTGTAATTTCTATGGATGGCAACATTGAAAATTCTTCGATTCGTATTTTCGGGTGAAGAATAACATTATCTATTATAGAGGTAAGTTACATTTCATTATCTCTTTTCACTTGCGAGAAACTGGCAAAAGAAAAATGATTAGCTTTTGAAAAATATTTAGTAGTCTACCCTCTTAAGACGCCTAACTATTGGTATTTGATATGTTTTAAAGCAAAGGAAAATCCCATATTCATGATATCATCGTACAGTAAATACTGGATATCCTACAATGTTATTAGCGTTAAAAGAAAAAAATATTCAAAGATAGATCATTATAATCGATAGATTTCATTGACCTGAACAAAATGCTGAATGTAAATCCTCATGAGAAGTTTTCGAGAAAATCAATACAAAGTCAAGTTTCTTTTTTGTAAGCCTAAGAGTGCATCGTGTGCGTTAAGCTGAAACTGATCCTGAAGTATATACAGTAATCAAGAGTTTCAGTGATACTGCTTAAAGAGATATAGGCCTAGCACAAAATTATGATCTACTCAAACTTTATTTTCTTTTGTTTTACACCGCTTCCAAATATAAGATAAACGTATATTAATCGATATATCAAATTGAGATAAACAAAATGACAAGCTTGAAGATGAATTATCATGCGTAGTTTTCGAGAAAATTGTAAGAAACGAATTTTCTAACGTTAAAATGCATGTCGTTTGTTCCCAATCTGATGCAACTGATGTTTTTTATACTGCTGGAAAAGTTTTTATTATTAATTTATGTAGGACTGTATAAGAAAACTATGAACCGTTAAGTAGCAGATTACAGCTATTGTTATTTGAGTTTTCCTAACAATGACCCAAATACTACTTGTAAAGAAATCGTGCCAATATTTATTAAAGACGGTATATATATAATTATATTTATTATAGCGGTATTTAAATTTGTATATGTATAAAGATAACCCCATATTTTCTGTTTGAGACTTCAAAATATTTTTGACTAGTCGCCACTGTTCAGATATAGTTCCTGCTCTCTTTAGTATTACATATTCCTGACAGGAATTTACATTCAGCTGCGATAGGTAGAAACAGTGGTGGGCCCAGTCTAACGCCAGGCAAGGGCGCCGATTTTATCTATAACTTTTCGGGGGCATTCAGATGTGTGTTTGGTTGCAGACAAAGGTCTAAGAAGGCATATATGAGGATTTTTAAGACAAATTGAATTCAAATTATGCCAAATATTGTATATTCATAGAAAATGCATACAACATTTAAAAGATATACATATAAAAAATACATATTTATAAAAATATATGGGTCCCACATGAGCTTTTGAGAGGCGATCCCCACGGATCGGCGCCCTTAGCGCCGGGAGTTCTAGCCTCTAAACAGTAGTTTATTGAGTGACAATAATAATTGGAATTGTTATTTATATATTTTTGATTGTTTATAGTAAGCGTTGCCTTTTATTCTTTATTGGAAAATTTTCGAAAAATTACACTGTAAAAAATCGTCGTGTTATTTCAACAACATGCCTATGTGTTAACACGATTGTGTTATAATATGTAATGTACCATTACAATCACGTAATGTGGTCTCCGCTACTTTTATCACCGACTGTACCATGCTAAATTTTCCGAAATAGGTTTCAATATATATAAGTTACATTCTCTTAAATTGATTATAATTATACTTTTAAGTAACGTGGAAATTCAGGATAATTCTGTTGTAACTATATTTTGGGGAAATATCTTTATTCATACATTATTTCACGATAACATTCAGTAAATGGGTATTTCAAATAGGGAAATATTGAAATCATCATCTTAATGCTATACAAAAAACTAGGCCCGCTATTGGGCAGGAATCTTTAGAAAAATTACCAATCGAAATTTTTGCAGAATATTTTGGACCCCCCTCGTCCTTCTTGAGATGACCATATCCTCTCTGCAATCCGGTTTGATCCACATTTTAGCATTTTCTATTCGTTTTGTATTCTCCGCCGCCAAAAATCTCTGCTGTGATTGGAACTATTTCCAAAACAGGTGCATTTCGCCAGCCCCCCCCCCCCCCCACCTTGAAGTTTCGAGACAAAACCTATGACAATCGTTTGTGCTACGTTTGTGCCGGAATATACCGCAAAAACTTTCATTTGTACCACTTCCAGTACGAAGTTATAAAGGTTTTAAAGTGGGGGGGGGGGGCTGGAGAAACTGCAGCCTCCAACCTTGGAATTTCGAAACAAAACCTATGCCAATTGTTTGTGCTACGTTTGTGCCGGATTGTACCGCAAAAATTTCCGTTTGTATCACTTCCGGCACGAAGTTATAAGAGAGTTAAAGTGGGGGCCAGGGGAAACGGCAGCCTCCAACCTTGGAATTTCGAAACAAAACCTATGCCAATCGTTTGTGCTACGTTTGAGCCGGAATGTACCACAAAAATTTTCGTTTCTACCACTTCCGGTACGAAGTTATAATAGTTTTAAAGTGGGGGGATGGGGAAACGGAAGCCCCCAACCTTGGAATTTCGAAACAAAACCTATGCCAATCATTTGTGCTACGTTTGTGCCGGAATGTACCGCAAATATTTTCGTTTGTACCATTTCCGTTAAAAAGTTATAGGAGTTTTAAAGTGGGGGCTGGCGAAACAGCAGCCCCCCACCTTGGAATTTCGAAACAAAATCTATGCCAATCGTTTGTGCTACGTTTGTGCCGGAATGTACCGCAAAAATTTTCGTTTGTACTTTTTCCGTTACAAAGTCATAAGAGTTTTAAAGTCGGTGGCTGGTGAAACGGCAGCCCCTACCTTGGAATTTCGAAACAAAATCTATGCCAATCGTTTGTGCTACGTTTGTGCCGGAATGTACCGCAAAAAATTTCGTTTATACCATTTCCGTTACAAAGTTATAAGAGTTTTAAAGTGGGGGACTGGCGAAACAGCAGCCCTCAGTGCCGCATTGGAACAAGGTAAAACAAGAAAACTGCTTCCACCCTATCGGGAATCGACCCCGCGTTGCTCAATCGCAGGTAAGCACTTTTTGACAAAGTTAACCCGACTCTAATGATTTATGATTAACGAACAGAAACACAAGTGTAATCAAAGAAACAGGCGTAAATTTAAATTAAATCAGGGATGGTATCGAGTAGGGGTGCGCACGAGTCGAAGCATGTCTCGAATCTCGACTCGACTCGACTCGAATTCGAGTCGAGACACACTTTGTAAAATTCGAGACGAGTCGAGACAAATGTATTTCTCGATTCGAATTTTCGAGTCGAGACACGACTCGAGTCGAGACTGCTCGTAAAAATGTCGACTCGACTCGAGTGTCTCGGAAATCTTTCTATAATTTTTAATATTGTTTTGAAGAAAGTATTCACTTAGAAACAGCCTTGAAACTAATTCCATCATTTTATTACTTTAGAAAGGTACATAACTCATAAACTTAATAGTTGATCTATCGAGATCAAGATTTAATTTTCAGTTCAATTCAGTTAATTAAAACTGTCACTAATCACTAATCATTATTATTATTATCACTAATAATAATAATAATAATAATAATAATAATAATAATAATAATAATAATAATAATAATAATAATAATTATTATTATTATTATTATTATTATTATTATTATTATTATTATTATTATTATTATAATCAGGGATTTAATGGAGGGTATACGTGGGTATACGGCGTATACCCACCTCTAATTTTTGGGAACTATCGTATAGCCACCAAAAATTTAGGAAGTACACGGGTATACGCTACAATCGATCAATAGTATACTCACTTCATTGGGACAAACAGCAACTACTTTTCATGTACTTTATTTCCAAAAAAGAAAAAAAGAAAAAGAAAAAAAGAAATCATTAAACATGGTCGTCAGGCTGTTACCGCGAATGATGTCTAAATTCTATTAAAATATTTGCGTTTTCGGGGCATATGAATCCAATTTTCTTTCGTCTATAATGGAAAGCAGCGCTCTGAACATCCAGTGATTTTTCCTCAAGATGTCACATGTGTTGTCCCTACCTTCCAAATTCCAAATACAAATTCAAAGTCTGTCGATTGGATACAATTTGAGCAAGGCAATATGGGATGGAACCAGTTCCCTTCTAATCGCGGAAGGAGGTTCCGCAAAAATGTTGTCTTTACTTTAAGAGCTAAGAGGAAATTAAATGAATATATTTGCGCCAAAAAATCATTGGCCTCCACAAAAATAACAAAACATATGACCTATCGTCGGTCTAGTTCGAAGCATTCACTGTCGTTCCCAATACCACCAAATACAACAGCGAACCCCGAATTAGTAGTCCTCATTTGTAGCCTCAATTGACATCAAAGAAAGTGGCGATTGATTTTCATAAATACTCAGCAGCTACTACTAGTAGTAGTTTTTCCTCAACCTACTGAACAAAAAAAGAGACATTGTAAAAATAAACATTTTTCTTTATTGTGTAAAATTCTTTCACATAAAAAAGAAAATTTGTTAACAGAAAGGGGTAGAAAACAAAAGTCAGGAAAGACTTGTAGCGTATGAGCATGTCACAGCAATCTTTAATCATTTTGATACAGCCGTCACTTCGAAAATATTTGCTTAGTAGTGTTTAACCCTTTGGGGATTTATGGTAAAAATCAGTACCATGGAGTAGTGTTATGTTTAAACGCTTATTAAGCTCATATAACACGTATTGAACCCATTTTTTATTATTGGTCAAGTCAAGCATAGGCCAAAGAACACCCCAGATGCGCTTTGGAATCAGATGGTAAACTTGGCGGTACCAAGTGGGTGTGGAGGGGTGTGACTTTTTTCCTTAAGGGAATTTTTTAAAAATCCCACCCTTAGTTTTCAAGATATTAAAATTAAAATTTTGCATACGGATTGTGTGCATCTTTCAGTATTTCTCAATTTTTTGAGATCCCTACCTGAACCCGGACCCGGGCACGAGGGGTGCTAATATTTCGAGAGCGTAATTTTCAGAAAAAAAAAACGGTTTTCCCGCATTTTCGTATTCATGTGTATGATACAGACATGTGAGTGGTACCGTTGGAACGGGCGCGTAATACTGAAGAAAATGACGTTTGAACCATGATCCTAACCCAAATAGTAATGCTGTAGGAATTTTTAGAATATATGTATATATAGTGTGGTCCAAAAGTAGGTATACAGCCTAGCGTACTAATAGACTTATGGCATTTTATGTAATTCACTTATTATTATCCATACAGATTTAACTTACGCTAGTTTATTATTTGTTTTTGATTTCTTTTCACTTATACCCTAAAGTCGGAATAGACTGAAGTATATAACCTCATTATCTTAATAAACTGTCATACTTAATCAATGCAGGGTTGTATAAATACTTTTGGGCCACCCTCTATATCTATAAATGGATCGCCTTCAGATTTTCAAAAAAAAAAAAAAAAATCTGCTCTTTGTTTTCAAGATATCAGATTGAAATTTTGCACACGCATTGTGTACATAACAAATTGTGTATTTTCCAAGAGATTTTTAGATCCCTACATGAACACAGGCCGGGCCAGAGGGGCGACATGTTCCGAAAGGGGTGACTTTTCAAAAAAATCCGGTTTTTCCCGAACTTTCCGGTTCAGGTGTACGATACGGACATGTGATGGTACTGTTGGAAAGGGCGCGTAATACGAAGAAAATGGCCATGATGCCAGGCCAAATAGTAATGACGATGTAATTTCTTTGAATATATATAAATGGGTGCAAAAATCTTGAAAACAATCGGAAAAAAACTCCCGGTTTCCCCCGCTTTTCTCGTTTCTGGTGTATAATACGGACAAGCGAGTAGTGCGAGTCGGAAAGGATTGTGCTTTATTCTGAGAAAAACAAGGTATGAACCATGATTCTACGATAAATAGTAAGGAAGCAGTAACTGTTTCAGTGAAAGTCTAAAATTTACCTCAAAAAGTGGAAATCCCGAATATGTTTAAACTTTCTTTGTGGGTTGACGAATTAAGAGTTTCTTCGCAATTTGCAAGATGTCCAAAAAGACGTTAGAAAATTAGCTAAATAGCCATCCATCCTTACTGGTATTTCCAAGCTTTTGACAGATTAAGTGAATACTGGAATAGTACATCAGCTTATAAGTCCAGGCAGCATCCTTTTCAAGTCCTTTTGTCTGACAGTATACTCGAAACACCTTTCAACATCTGAGAAAATGTCTGACCACGAACATTATAATCTAACTACAAGAGCTAGACTTGCGGGTTTTCTTATTTGCTTCCTCGGTTTTAATAATAATAAATAAAACTTAGTTTACAACTTTTATTTCTTTTGAAAAATACTTTTAGGAGGAGAACATTTTTTGTCTGTATCTATTTTTCCTTTTTTTCAAGGTGCGTATTTATTTTATTTGTTTAACAATCACCAGATATAGCTCAGAGGCCATTTTATACTGCATATCTAACAACAACAACAATAATAGAAAGGATTTGGGAAGATATTGGCCAGGGCCTGTTTAGTAGGTACTATCCCGGAATTTACATTGTAGAACTGAGGAAAACCACAATCAGGATGGTTGGCAGAGGGAATCGAACCCACGACCTACCGAATGCGAAGCCACGCTCTACCACTTGAGCTACTTCTCTCAGAAAGATTGTCGTTTGTGATTTTTTTAAATCGCTCCTGACGGGAAACCCAAACCTCGAATCGAATTATTGGATTAAAGTTTCAGATGGGTATACCGATAGTACCCGACTCGAACTTCGGCGCTGGTATCCGGGCTTAATTCAACCATAAATTGGCCTCAAAAATGTTCTCCAAGGTGACTATTTGTTGTTTGGTCGAAGCGGCTCTTTTGCAGAGCTTCTCATAAAAAACTAAATGTTTACTTGAAAAAAAAAAAATATCGGACAAGAACATATGAACAAGAAAAATATTCGATCATAACGCCGCTGCAGGCGTCATGCTTAATTCGGTTTAAATTTGTCTTGAAATTGGCATCTAGAGCAAAAGAAAGCTTCGTGTATGAAGATCGCAACAAAGACTAGATTTGAACTTATGACAGTGGTATGACCTAAGTTTATTTCTGCTTTTCCGAGACATCTAAAATTCAAAGTTCTAGGTGTGGTAGTTCATGAAAACAGCTTGTCTTCGTATTATTGTATTGTTCATTTGTCTATTCTTTTTACTTAGCTATTAACGCTTCAAGTCATTAATTATTTGCTCATTGGGACATAACTGTCATTGTTTTAGTTGAATAGTTGAGTGACACAGTAGCCTAAGTACCAACAGCAATAAGGCAGATATTAGTTTTAGCACGGATACTAATTTCGACATTATTGCTGTTGACACTTAGGCTACTGGGTCACTCAACCTATCAATTCTAAAACGATCATGCGCCAACGAAACCAAAATTAAACTTTTTTTATTTTAATGCAGCTATGATCCGACAAAAGAGAGCTAAATTCATTCCCCGAGCAAAAGAACAACTCAACACAATTTGGGAGAGAAAGAGAGAGGTTGTAATCTGCAGGACGGACAAACTACAGATTGAGGGCGATTAATCTCTTCTTGGTTATGGTCCTGATTATCATAGCAGCCAATAGGCTGTGGTTCGCGATCGATTTACAATGTTACAATTCAAAATTTCAATCTTTAATTACTCCAAATACGCTCAACATTTTAACTCAAACGAGATATGTGTATTTCTGTGTACATTAAATACACGCTTTGAAAGTGTCATAGTGATAGATAGGATCAACGGAATGAGCAAGGTGGCGGAAACAACATTGGTCCAAGTCATTTTTTTCTTCGTACAGTTATAAGTCATGCAAGTATAACCACTTCTACAACCTGACCTACTTAACGCAGAGAGCTAAATAAGATCTTAAATTAATCTATAACATTATAGGTAATCTTTTTCTTAGTCTCTGGTTGATATGTTAAGTGGTTCGGTAACTTTCTTGAAAACAGCTCTCCACTCAGACTTTTCTTCTTACTTCATATAATATCCTGCTTGTTATGCAACCGATACGCGCAGAGAGCCAGTGTGAGTTGCCTATAAGCAAGGATAAAGGATATAACTTTCTTATGAACTTTGAACTTTAAATCTTAATAGTGCAAAGGCTAATAGTATTGAAACACCCGATATATATATATATATATATATATATATATATATATATATATATATATATATATATATATATATATGTGTGTGTGTGTGTGTGTGTGTGTGTGACAAGGGATGGAGCGTATACCCACCTAAAAAATTAGCATTACATCACTGATTATAATTGATTATCTAGTTTGTATAAAACTATAGCGATAAAGTGAATGTCATAAATTCTCCAAATGAGATGGAAAGATGCGAATCCGTCATGCTTCAACGGAACAGCTCCTTGACACCGGTACTGCGGATGGAAACAAGCCAGCGGCGACTTAATTATGCTCTGGGAAATATTCACGTGAGCATCCATGTGTCTAGCGAAGCTTGAGCAAGGCACCATGACGGCCGAGGCGTATCGCACTGCTTGCAGACTACGTACACTCCTTCATGACAACCATGTTTCCCAACAGTAGTGGCATTTTTCGACAAGATAATGTACCATGTCACAACGCCAGGACTGTGATGGAATGGTTCGAGGAACATAGGGACAAGTTCCAAGTGATGTGCTGGCCCCCTAGCTTGCCGGATCTGAATTCAATCGAACATATTTGGGATGTGATTGAACATGACGTTAGAGCGCATCGCCCCCCTCCTCGGAATTTAACGGAATGAGGTGACCTGTGTGTGTACATGTGGTGCCAACTCTCTCCAGCGACATACCAAGAATCATTGCGTCCATGCCAAGACGCGTCGCCGTTGTTATCCGTGACAAAGGTGGACATGCTAACAATTAGGTAGGTAGTCAAAATGTTTTGGCTGATGTGTGCATTATTTTAACTCTTTTTTTTTTTCTCAACTCAAATTTCGAGACGTCTGAACTCACACAACATGGTAAAGCTGCAAACTAACTATGGTTTAGCCACTCCCTTAATCATATCCTAGATCCGCGGCTGGATATATAGAGAGAGATAAAAGAAAGAAAGACAGAAAAGACTGTACGTCAGCAGGGCATTTTGTTTCGGGAGGGGCTTGAGCCCGATAGTTACCCCTAAATACACCACTGTACATCAGTCAACCGTTCCCATATTATCTAACAGGAACGAAACAAATTTTGAGTAAGTCAACTTTAATAGCTATCAACATCAAAATTCGAGACGAGAATGAGATTTTCGAGACTGACCTAAGTCTCGTCTCGGTCTCGTCTTGATGTATAGAGGTCCATCTCGGTCTCGTCTCGGTCTCGGTACCATCCCTAAAGTGTTATGAAATACTTGTCCAACTTAATTCTAAACTTTAAAAAAAAAATCAATGTTTTGATCTACTTACGTAGCTAAAAGAGACATCGCTGTTGGGAAGGTTTGCATTTTTCTGCTTCCAAATAAATATTCAGTGACAGATGTCTTTGTACGTCGACAAAATCCATAGAAAATCCCAATGCAGATGCTGAGAACAAGTACCATTGCCATTACTACATAATCCGCCCAACCGAAATAAACGGCGTCTTGATTCGACATGTTTCGTTCAGCTCTTCTTAGACAAGTCTGAAAAGAAAACTATACAGGATGAATCTCCTTTATCTAATAACAGTTATCAAAAGCTTAGCAAAATCCTTTTAACAACACAAAGCAAAGTTCCAAAATACACTGACATACTTTTAAATCCTTTCAACAACACAAAGCAAAATTCCAAAATACACTGACATACTTTTACAATCTTTTAATTTTTACAATTTAATCTTGTCTTTATGCACAGGGACAAACTTATGTTTCATAAAAAGTCGTGCCGGTGACACAATTGAAAAATAAGTCATGTGGCCGTATTGTGATGAGCTCTTCAAAGAACACCATAGAAACGGGTCCTTGGAAATAAAACATTCGTGTTCGTCAATTTTCAGGCGAATTAACCACACACTACACAACTCTCGTTGGTGGTTTCGTGCAGTTGGTAAGATAAACAGTTGGATTAATGGACCACATAAGTTGGCATTGGCTAACAAAGAAAACCATTTGGAGGTGTCTAGTTCTCTAAGTGTATGGAACAATCTGCGCAAATCTGTCTTCAACATTGGAGGGGGACGGGTAAGACTTTTCCCATAATCTTTCTTTCTTTCTTTTTCTTTTTTTCTTTTTTTTAAGTGATGTTCAAAGTTTTTATGAAGTTGAAAAACAATGCTGTGAAGGATCAGGGGAATAGAGTTGTCTTCAACATTCGGGGGCGGGCAATTTGAGGTTTGTTCTGGGGTAGGGAGAGATAAGACTTATATTACAGTAGATGCATCTGATTTCTGAGGTGAACCTGTTGTATATTATATATCAGGCGATGTGCCTAGGTAGATGAAGTAGTGGTACATATCAGTATTACAAATTAGTGCCGTAACACATTCTGAAATCTAAATACATGTATATTTGTGTTTCTAAGACTTACTTAGGCAAAAAAAAAAAGTAATAATAATAATAAATAATAAAATCGGATTATTGGGGGGATACTTCCCTAGTTCCAAGATTGGGGGCATGCCCCCCTCATCCCCCTGGGATTTGTGCCAATGTACAGGACAACCGGGAAGGTTTCCTCCATCAAATTGTCACTTCTGATGAAAATGGATCTGCCATGGTAATCGTAAATGATCAGGATTAGTCGGATTACGATCAACGTACAGTATGGTTCCACAACCATCCATCCAGCTGTAGAAGATATTATTACCGCATGGTGTTCTATGGCAGGGGTAATAAATCATGTTTTTCGTCGTTAAAACGAAACCGTCACTTTGGATCATTACAATGTTGAACCCCATAAATGCATCAGGAACTTGTCCGCAAGCACCAAGTAATGGTAAACAGACATGGTGTTCTCGTATTACAGAAAAACGAGAACTGACTCCACGTGTCATTCCAAGGACAGTGCAATCTCTCCATAAGTTGCAACGTGGAACTTTCCTCACCCTATGCATTCTTCTGATTTACCTCCCATCGAGTACCGGTTCTTCCGATCCGACACGTCAATCATTTCTCGTCAGGAAAAGACTTCCCTAATGACGGGCGATGCAACATACGGTGGAGGTCGTCTTCACATCGTAGACTCTGGTCATCTTTCGGCATAGAATCCAAGTTTTGGCTGACTGATGCGGAGAAGATGTAGTTGCAACTGGAGCTACTTTGACTAACTAAGCACTGTAGTTTTGTGGGGGGGGGGGAGGATGGAGGGACTCGGCGATTTTTGCGGAGTGTTTTGAGAGAACTTTAGAATTCATGCACTATTCATAATATCACCAGAAATGTGGCTCAGGGTTGTGCGAGCATTAGGAAATTTCCAGAAATACGTTGTCATCGCAAGCAAACAAGTGAAGACTATATGAAATGTTTCTCTGCCATGTATATAGTGCCATATAATATTAAACATTTCATGTATCACCCTATATAATGCTCATTGTGATAACTACAGGAAATTGTACGGGATCTCTATGTGAGGAAGTGAAGTCTAATGACCTTCCGAAAAAAGAAAAAAGAAAAGTAACTTCCTTTCTTTTTTACATTAACTATGAGAGAGTTCAGACGTCTCCTTGGTTTCTTTTCAAGTGCAAATAAAAACAATCATCACTCAAGGTTGACGGAAACAGTGTTCGCATCTATATTCACGTTCGCATCTTTATCTCGTATAGGAAGGCAAACAAAGACAGAAAATACGGCCTACCAAATGCTGCGTCCTTAGCATATTGTTGTTTGTATGACTAGCTTAAATTCTATAGAAACAATGGGAAATGAAATATTGGATTTAACACACGCGGAGTATCATGTAAGTCAGTAGTGTTACTATATTCTGTAAACGATGTTTATCCCCGTTAGCAGTAATAATAATAATAATATTTTTATATGAAAGAATTTGTCCGAACTGACTGACTGATTGATCAAAGTCCAGGCCAGACGGCTTAAGATAGAAACTTCAAAATTTGGACAGTTCATAAGACCTTAATATACGAGGTCCCACTAAGGAAGGATTTTTGGAAATTCGGCAGGGAAAAAGGAAAGAGAGGTGGAAATCATCTTAAAATGTCCATATCTCGGAGTCTTTGAATGTTACAGATAGTGCTCTCAAACGGGTCAGTCGGGTCAACTCGGGTCGGGTTGTCGGGTCAGGCTACTCTGGTTGGGTTATTCGGGTCGTGTTGTCGGGTCGGGTCAATTGGGTCAGCTCGGGTCGGGTCACTCCAGTCGGGTTAGTCTGGTCAGCTCGGGTCGGGTCACTCCGGTCGGGTTAGTCGGGTCAGCTCGGGTCGGGTTCTCGGGTCGGGTCACTCGGGTCAGTTCACTTTGGTCAACTGAGTTTAGGTTGAGCTTAAACTCGGTTGGAGTCGAAAGCTGCTGTTTTTCCCTAGCTGCCTAATTAAAAATAGCGATTTTCAATTGATTTTATAGAAACCATAAATCTATTTTGAACACTTGCAGCTAGTGTTTTTATGGTAAATGCTTATTTTTGTACTTGTGTCTACTTTAATTTTTAAATGTGGAAGATTGATTTTACCAATCGACTGTAATATTAATATCTACGCCAATATGGAGTCTGGATTTAGAATAAAACTAGAAGTTGTTTAAGCAAGGCCAAAAGAAAGATTGGATATGGACGACCAAGCCCAAGCGGAGCCGCAGTGGCCCAGTGGTAGAGAATTCATCTCTGGTGGGTAATGTCCATGGTTCGATCCCAGCTTGTGCTAAGGGGCTTTGTGGTGGAGAAATGCCGTGTAGTGGGTTTTCTCGGGGTTCTCCTGTTTCCTCCCACTTTTTTTCATTCCACCATTTCATTTTCTCTCATGGTCACCATCTCCCTTAGCCTCGGTGCAGAATCGAGGGACTTTAAACTGAATATCTCATTTCATTTCAGCAAGCCCAAGAACATCGATACAAGAACAAGATAAAGATTGGATATGCAAGACGAAGTGCATAGTAATCTTGCTCTTGGCCTTGTTTTGGTGATCACCAAGTAGCGATGAGCATATTTTGTTGCTGTCCGTATAGTATGAAAGACCATAATCAAAATCACACTTGGTCTTCATTTGTACCGATCAGGCTAGCATTCTTGGCTCTTGTATAGCATGAAAGACCACCAAGATTACGAAATGCAGGACCAAGACTTGACTGTGCAAGACAAAGAATGAGACGCAGTATTAATGACCAAGACCGAGGGTGCGAATTGTTTGAATTACATTTGTTGGGCTGAAAGTCATGAAATAAAATAGTATTTTATAATTAATTGTCTTACTGTTTTTTTAAAATTTTAAATTACAAAATTCATATTATGTATCTTCTTACTTGCAACTATATATACTGTAAAATACGTTTTAATTACCGAGAAATAAAAATCAAAGTGGTGCGGGTCCCGAAATCATAAGAACCTATTTTGGAATGAAAGTTGAAGGGTTGGAAAAATCACAGGTGTTCTCTCGTTTCCTCAACCCTTACCATTGTAGTTAAACGATTTCCTTTTGTCTCCGCCAAGAGACTCCTACTGCCTGAGCAGGAGAGAAGACTGACCTTGAAGAAAAATTTCGTCACATAGAACTAAAGCAAAAAAAAAAAAAAAAAAAAAAATCTCCCACTTCGGACATTGGTATCAGTTATGAAAAGAAATAACCAAACCTCAAAAGTGCCAAATATTCCCTAAGATGCATATACAAATTCCCCGCTTGATCTAGCTAGTAGTTAACGTGTAAGACTTCGGTACACGTGGTCCGGGTTTAATTCCCAATGGGCGTGCATTTTGGTGTTCACCCAGTGTCGTGACGTAGTGCTCTCAAACGGGTCGGGTTGACCCAACCCGGAGGTCAGCTCGGTCAGGCTACGGGTCGGGTCGGGTTATCGGGTCAGCTCGCGTCGGTTTGTCGGGTCGGGTCAATCAGGTCGGATCGCGGGTCGGGTCAGTCAATTCGGGTTACGGGGCTCACTGACCCGACCCGACCCGTTGAAAGCACTAGTTACAGACATTAAATTCGGTACGTGGACTTCTCATTTAAAATAATTAGACGCGTCTTTCAGCTTTTTTTGATATTAGCCCTAGAAGGGAAGAAAAAGAGGGAGTTGCAATTGTTATAATAATAGCCATGTGTTGAAATTCCTTAACTTATTAACTATCAAATTTTTATTTTTAAAAACATTACTTTATTTCTATATGTTTACATCAAAATAATACGAAAAACTCCTATTTTCAAGTACGGCAGCAACATATTTTGAGAAATTTCCAAAATGAAATCTTTAATTTTACGTCCCATGCTTATGCCGACTAGGCTAAAGGAGACGGTGATGATGAGAAGTGAAGGAAATGGTGGAATGAAGAAAGTGGAAGAAAACGGGAGAATCCCGAGAAAACTAGGGATGGCCAGAACCGGTTCCTGGTGGAACCGGTTTTCGGGTCTGAACGGATCCGGTTCTAGAAGAACCGGTTCCGGAACCGGTTTTTCGGATCCAGGTCTGGAACCGGTTCTTCGGATAGAGATCTAGAACCGGTTCCTCGGATCCAGGTCTGGAACCGGTTCCGCTGGAACCGAAACTTTGTGACCATCCCTACACTAAACCCGAGCTGCTGGCAAGCTGTGAACAGTATGCTAGATGAAATGGTGGAAGCGACAGGCAGGTGCCCAGGCGGCGGCAGCTTCTCTCATTTGGCTAAATAAACTGGGTAACTGGCAATCTCATTGGCTAAACATTCAAACTGGCCAACTCATTTGGCTAAACACCCACTGGTGGACCAAAATTTTTTTCTGGGGGCACAAGCGGGTTTGGGCGGGGAAGGCACAAGCGCATGGTCCTCTATGCATTATTTTTGAAGGTGAACTTTATGTCTCCTTTACGGGTCTTTGGGGGCTTTCGGATCCAGGTCTGGAACCGGTTCCTAAGATCCAGTTCTGGAACCGGGTTTTCAGATCCAGATCTGGAACCGGTTCCAAAACCGGTTCTGAAAACCGGATCTCCGAGAACCGGTTCCTTGCGGAACCAGTTCCGCCGGAGCCGGAACTTTGTGGCCATCCCTAGAGAAAACCCACGCACACGGTGTTTGTCCACCAGAAGGTTCACTTAGCTCGATCGAACCAATGACCCCATGAACCAGAGGTGAACACTCTACCACAGAGCCACGGCGGCCCCCTGAGAAATTTCCAATTTTAGTCCGATCCGCAAATAAGGATCATGACACATATTATCTATTTTTGATACCATTGATCAAGGCATTGCTTGTGTAGTCCCATATGGCATTTGCAGCACTGTTCTGTTTTCTTGCATTTTTCTTACATACTTCACATTTCCTCTGTTTGTCCATTTCTGTGCGTTCGATTTGTGTTTTCCGGGTGTTCTAATGTCAACAGGAATATGATCGGTTGATGCTTTAGCAAAAGATTTCCTCCTACCCGTTTTTTTCTTTTATCGGATATTGGTTTTCATCATGTTATTTTGATTAAAATGCATTTTCTAAGAGGTGAGCAGGATGATTATAATTTGTGTCAAAATTGAATATTTCATGAGTTTGTCAAATTAAGAAGATGAAAAATGGTGTATAAGCTCTTCATTAAAAATAAGGATATACCCTATACATGTTCCAGTGTTTTTTTTTTTTTTTTTTAATCTGTTTTAAGGAAGGAGACAACATTTTCTGTATAAATAAAAATGAAATGTAAGATTGTTTGACGGCCAACTCTACCTAGATCGCTGCACCAAATTTCATAATTTCTGTATATTACTAAACCATAGCCTAACTTAGGTTTTTATCACATCGTTATGGGAGGTGAGGGTGCTGACATGTAAAGATAATCAAAAATGACTATTATTAGTATCCGGGATCGGAGAGCTACTTTCTAGAGCAGGAAATATAACACGAAAAGTTCAAACACGTTACTTTGCTGACATAATTTAAAACGCAAATGTTGGTCTCAAAAATACTGTAAAGTCGAGAATACTGTTTTCACATGCTCATATTTTCGAATGTAAAAATTATTAAATATGGTCCGCTTTTTATATCCAGTGCTTTCTATTATTATAATTGATAACGCTTCTGTTTAAGCTAGCGGCTTGTATTTATATGCATACAGATAAAGTTCTGCACAATTGTTTAGTAGGATGTCAAGTACGGTTTGGGTACAAAACCTAGGAGCTAGAACCTCGCGGACCCCAATCTCTTTTGATCAAAACCTTATCAGTCATCATCTCGCTTGGCCAATACCTTGCCGTCCAAAATCTCTCGGAGTGAAACCATGCCACTGTGATTTGTTCAGTAAGAATGTTCAAAATATTGCTGTATATACTGTATATAATCCTATATTTAATATAGCATATATACAGAAACCTTCATTAATGAACACCTCCACAACGCGAACATAATTTTTGTCCCACCAAGAATATATTATTATGAGACAGATCCCTCTATTTCACGAACACTGTTAGGTATGGACTAGGCATGGCCAATTCCGGAATTTTTACTTTCCAGGATCCGGAAAGTAAAATCTGAAAAATTCCGGAATTTAGAAAATTCTGGATTTCGGGAAAAAATCCGGAATTCAGAAAAATCCAGAATTTCAGAAAATTTCGGAATTCCGAATTCCGGAAATTTTCTGAATTCCAGATTTTTTTAAATTCCGATTTTTCCGAAATCTGGAAATTTTCCGTCGCCCGGAAAGAAAAATGTCCGAATTTTCCTGATTTCGGAAAATGTTGGTGATCCCTATGGACACAGATAGTATTCTTTTCCCCCAATACTTGAGTAACCTCTTTATACCTAACAAAAACTATTCTGAATTCAAACGTATTTAGCACAGGAAAACACTTTCTCCAATTTGAGAAAAGATCTGAATACAGTAGACAGAAAATTGATTTCAAATGGTTCAGTTGTTTTCATGTGAGGATGATACAGACCAGGTCAATTTCTATATGGGAAGAAAACTATATAAATTGGAATCTTTTCCCTTATAAACGGAATTTTAAACATAGGGATACGTGTTCGTTTATTTTTAATCACACTCACCGAACAAATTTAAATAAAATAGACTCAATCAGCAGCGTCATTTTTAGTTTCAGGGGGCAATTACCCCCAGAGTTTTAAATATGTATATACATTTTAATGAATAATATAAAAACAAAGTTATGAAAAACGTGAAATTCCATTTAGTGTATATCGGGAATCTTCTACCTCACCCCACCCTACGATGCTACTGAATTTTATGGATAAGATTTAGTGGTCTCGCGTGGCATAGTCCCTAACGCTCGTCTTTGGTGCGAGCGGTTCCACGTTCGATTCCCGGTGGGAACACCCGGTCGAAGAATTGTAAAAGCTTTTTCAGGCCAGATATCTTGAGTAAGGTTTTCCCTAGTGTTTTCTCATTCACACCAGGCAAATGCCGTAATGGTACCTAACATATCTAAAGGTCCCAGGCCGCTTCCTTCCTTCCCTTTCCTCGGATAGTGTGAACGCCGTGCGTGACGAGCTAACATGGCCATAGATGCCAAAGTTCAGAAATCTAATTCCTAATCCTATAGATAAGATTTTCTCTATTTGGATTTATTTTACGATTATTTGCCCATTTGTTTTGAACCCGTCATTCCGCATTCCACATGCTCATTCAAGCAATGTTTCCATCGCCATTCTTTTGGCTCAATCATCCGTCTCCCTTAGCCTAGAGGACATAATTATGGGACGTTAAACTGGAAGATTCCATTTAAGTTCTTTATTATTATTATTATTATTATTATTATTATTATTATTATTATTATTATTATTATTATTATTATTATTATTATTATTATTATTATTATTATTATTACCCCAAAAACTCTTATTTATCATTATATAGCGAGGTTTTGTTCTGACAAGATTTCAAGCTGTGAATTTTGGCAAGGCGTTATCTGATCCATGAGGTTGTTTTGGACGGCGAAGTTTTAATTAGGCGAGATTTTGGTTCGAGAAGTTTTGGGAGGCAGTTTTGGCTATGCGAGATTTTGACCCGTAGATTTTGAGCGGCGATGTTCCTATAATGAAGTAGACGAGTAGTTGAATGGTAGGTAAGCCAATTTACCATTAGTATGAAGATCATGAACTTGATTCTTGGTGACTTGAAATCACGTAGCATCTCAGCCACATTACTGACGTTAGAATCATGAGATGCAATTTTCGGATCAACACGTTTACCATTTGTTTCGGTTTCCAATTTTTTCACAGCATTGTATTTTTCATAATGATTCTTCTTTCTTTGAACTAAACCAACCATTTCTTTCTTACACGTTTTGCAACGAGCTCGTATGGTCGTTATCTTATCTGATGGAGGTTCAGTTACTTTAATAAATTTGCTCCAAATGATGTTCTTTTTTTCTTCATGTAAAACTCATGTTAAACAATTCCAAGTTGTACTGAGACTGAGAACCAACATGTACTGTATCAACGAATGCCTGGGTTATTTTAATTTCAGAACCGCAATTTAGCAAATAACCTTGTTTGTTTGTTTTCTGAACACAACACAAAAAGTTGTTTCCATGAGAATTATTTTATTTATTTTTTAATATCAGTTCTACAAGTAGTCTAACCTTCGACTACGACACTTTCTCGCACGTTAATTGAGAAGCATTTAAACAATGCAGTATACGTTAAAAATAAGGGGGGGGGGAAGAGACAAAATAAATTGTAATCACATTGACTTGCTGTAGGCACAAGAAATCACTCACATGAGAAGAAAATAGTTGTCAGAATGGGAAGCACTTTTTGACAATTTTCTTTCTCTGGCAGATTTTTTTTTTTTTTACAAAAATAAAATAAAATAAAAATATGTTTAAAACAAGTCTTAAATATACCGTGTTTAAAACAAAATGTTTAAAACGTATACAAAATTTGTTTTAAACAAAATCAATTGTTTAAAACAAGTTTTAATCATTTTTTAAAAATATTTTGTTTTAAACAATACAACTCTGATAGCATCTGAACATAAAACCAATTTTTCCTAACTTAGTGTCATTTGATTCGTTTGATTTTAGCGTCCCTTTCAGCAGGGAGACTATATGAGCAGTGGATCTACAGCTTAACGTGGGGTCCGAGTCCGAACCACACGAGCTTTCGTCAGGAATCAAATCCGGGTTTCCCACGCCAAAGACGCGTATGCAAGCCGCTTAGTCACGAGGAAGCTCTCTTCTGAATTTGAAATAATATTTAGGACAGGAAACTTCAGTCTTCTTCCTCTGGAAGCGAATTCAGACTTTAAACAGTCTTGCTTACAAATCTCCAGCAAAATTTTTTAAAAAGTATTTCTGATACAACATTTACCAGCAGCATCCAGTACAACCAGAAATATACAACTTTTATAGTGGGAATCAATAAACGGGATTATGAACCTCTCTTAATCTGGAAATACTGACTTCGTAAGCAGATACGGAAATTAAAAAATGGTTTTCATTGAATAGAAATTGTTATTAACATATATTAACATTTATTCATAAGAGGCATTGAATATCAGAAAATTAAATATTCTTAAGAATGAATGTGAATTTTGTTTACCATTAACCAAGAACCCAGCCATTTGTTGGTTTAAAATTTCATATACTTTCTCGAATTATTAAGATCATCTTATCTTTCAGAGAACACATTGAGTAGTATTAAAAAATAGAGTAGTATTATTAAAGTAGTAGATGCTTACTTTAAGATGCTTACCTTCCAGCAGACACAGCGAACTCGCCAAAGTTGATATCACTACAAAGTTCGTGTGAAATTCTTGTACCCAAATTAGCACAGAGAAAATGAACCGGATATAGTGGGTTTTACTTCCGTTCACGACAACCCTAGAATAAAATTAATTGCCACATCTTTATCTACAACATCCTTAACAGCTCTCAAGATTTCTTCTCTCATACTGAACGTTCAAGTAATAGTATTCTTATTGTTTTTTTTTTATTTTTATTTTATTGAAATAACCTTGAACTTGAAAAATCTGCAAAAGAAAATAAATGGGAGGTATCTAAAAAAAAAGGGGGGGAACAAATTACTACAGACCTAATGAACTTCCATGAACATGTTTGGCAATTTTCCAATGACCATAGCAAAATAAATATTTGCGTAATTAAGTTCATTTTTAGAAGGCCAGAAACTGGCAAATATCAATATTGGCAAATATCAATATCACGAAAGAAAATAACATGTAAGTCCCCCCCCCCTATCGACTCGCTTTTGTATTCCATTGCCAGGCCTATAGATTCGGCCATTACACTACATGACCCAAGCATTAATGTAATTGGTTTACTGGTTTATTGACAGTTGATAGCAATATGTGTTTTTGCAAAATGATTTCTTTAAATTTTGACTAAAGTTTTCGAATTATTTCCATCACTAATCCTTATATTTCCTCTACAAGTATAGCACCAGTATTTTGCTGTTGCTTCTTCTGTACGAAGACAGCTCCACACATTTTTGGTAAACTCTTCAAAACATGCTTCAATAAAGAATTTTCATCTCATTTTGAAAAATGTTCCAACCAGACACCTACTCAAGTTTTCCATCACATTTTCATTTATTCGTTATAGATTCCAGAACCGTAAACGAAAAACGATGCGGTGTACTTAAAAAAAAAGAAAAAGAAAGGAAGAATGCGTTATTTAGCAATAAATAAATAAAAATGTTGCTCTCTCTCCTCAATATATAAACTTTTAATAAGCAGTTATCCAGTGTGGTATATTGTATATTGATAATGGTTGCATAATGATAAATTTCGATAATACACTACTTTGACATTAGTAAATAGACACCTGCAAGCAGGCATATACACAGGCATTAATTTCGAGAGGAGACTAAAGCTTTTTGGGATATCCAAATTCAATATGCTGATAAATTACGATTAAAATTTGTAAAAGCTCCTCTAAAATTACTAAATTTACAGAATAGTAGGAGGGCATGTAGGCTCAGTGGCAGAGCGCTTACCTCTGCTGTGTGGGTTCCCTGGTTTCAATGCCATTTCCCTTTTCTTATTTCTACGAAACAAGTTTCTTGAGTAACTATTAAAAATGATCCATTTTGGAAACATACTATTTAGTTTTTAAATAATATTAGTGTCTCCAAACAACTATTTTCTTTTCTTTCGTAATGTTTATTAATTAGGAGACAAATTGTTTTTGAGTTTTCTCTCCTGTTCCCAGCTTCAAATGTTTACTGGTAACCATTTTTGTTGATTTAATATTTATTAATTACTTAAGTTATAATGGCTTGCTCGTTTCTCGCTCCGAAAGATGTTCAGGATTTCTTGATTCGGTGTATTGGTTATCAATAGCCTTAAGAAAAATGTTATTGTGATAATTTGTCGCTGCTTCAATTTTCTGAAAGAGGATTATGTACAGCTCACAGATGACGAGAAGAACCCTAAAAGAGGGGAAGCGAGGAAAGGTCAACGACACGGTCAAGTCCATTTTCGGTTTCTGAGGTGTGGTCTATACTTAGATGTCGTCTGCTACTCTGGGTAGTTATCTGTGTGCTATTCCGTGGTGTCATTTGAAACACCCGTGCGAAAAGTGGGCGAGCCCATACCTACGTCACACTACTTCTGCTAGCGTTCTTCTCGTCATCTGTGAGCTGTACTTTAATGAAGTGTTTTATTTTCAGTCATTTAGGGGGTGAGCAGTATTAACTGCGTAAATTTGAAAAATGGATCACTTCTGGTGAGAACGAAAAAATGCCGAGTAAATCTATGTCACTGTTGAAACTGCACTGTGACAAGCTGTTAGTTGTTTAATGCTAGACGCGGAGGAATGGGTAACACACACACACGCACACACACACACACACACACACACACACACACACACACACATATATATATATATATATATATATATATATATATATATATATATATATATATATATATATATATATATATATATATTAGCCCGAGCAGACCTCTAAACACATTTATCCCACAGAAATGAGTGCCATAAGTCCAGGCCTTCTAAAGGCTGTTGCGCCAGGAATTTAGTTATCATTATTATTATTGCTAATAATAATATGTAATATTAGTAATAGGCTTAATAAAGATTCTGCTTGTTTATCTGCTCTGCTTGTAAGTAGATTATTTCTAACTTTAAGATATAGTTAGACAGGTCAATATATAATTGATCAGTTTCTTTCTAATGTGATTCGTCACGTGTATAAAAACTAGACAAACTACAAATTAGGATACTATACACAGGAAATTAATAATGATAGCTTTATTACTCAGATATTAAACGGCATACATTAATACATATGAGGATCTAGGTACTTAATAGAATGCTTTTTAATAATTTCCTTTTTTTAAAGAAAAAAGTTTTAAATTGTCATTATAGACTGATGGCCTGTCGAATATTATTATTTTTATTATTATTATTATTATTATTATTATTATTATTATTATTATTATTATTATTATTATTAATAACATTTATAAAAGACTAACATTAGTGCGTCACGCTAACTACTAATAGTAAATCACGTTGATGCTCACTGCAATAATATAATGCAATAATTTAGGTTTGAGCATTGATATTTATGTATCCGCAAGTTCGTTGGTCGGCTAACTAAAAAAAAGAAAAAAGAAAAAAAAAGAAAGAAAGAAAGAAAAAAGGAAAAAGAAAAAAGTGAATCAAACAATTAGAGCTCTTCAGTATTGACTTTAACCTATAATTAGTGTTTGAACTTTTCGGGTAAACTGTACCCGCCCGATACCCATTGCGTTTGGTTTACTCGATCCTTAGACCTGATAAACCCGTTTGATCCATGTTTGGCCTGTTTGGACCGTTTGACCCGATAGACTCGTTATGAGTTCGTACATGATAATTAGAACAATTTGTGTTATGATAATAAAGTGGAACAACACATCATTTACAATAATGACAGACTAATCTTGTTTTCATAAAAACGGGGTTATCAGGTCAACCCTATTCATACGGTTCAATGGGGCAAACCCGATTCATACGGGTAAAAATACAATATCGGTCCAACGTGGGGTCCGGGATCTATTCTATTTTCCGAGCATTACCGAAAATGCACAGTAGCCCGAAACGACTCGGACGTAAAAACTATCATATTATTATTATTATTATTATTATTATTATTATTATTATTATTATTATATTAATAGGAGAGAAAATTACTTGTTGAATGACCTGTACGTATTTTATCCCTATTTTAAATGGTTATTCCTGTTTTATGTATCTGCTTATTGGTTTGCAACACTCAGAAAGAATAGTTCGAGACTTCATTGTTTACCCTGGCGACAGGGAGAGCGGCTAAGCTTTTGTAATACCGGCAACATCCAACTGGTTGACAAACCGCACGTGGCCGCTAACAACCATATGACAGTTTTACTGTTCATAAGAAAACTTGGTTTAGCTTTGAAAACCACTATATATACACTTAGGAACTAACATATGCACTATGTAAAAATACATGTTTCAGAATCCAAAGGTACTCATGCAACAATTTTTATAGAGGGAGTTTGGCTACGGGTATATAATTTGAAATATTCACCAACTACCTCTATAAAAACTGTTAAGGAAGTACCAGAGGATCTGAAACTTTGATATTTGGATAGACTACATACTAGTTCCTATGTGAAGTCTTGACCCGACTACGGTAGATTCCATAATTTTGGAGCTATGGACCTTTATACTTCATTTTGTCATGTTTCCGGCAGCCTGTAACTCGGAAAGGAAGCATTTGTGCACCCAGGTCTATACTTTTTGTCTGATCTTGGTATCAGGAATCACCTTCCAAACGTTGTCGGTGTTGTTTTGAAACACCCTATATATATATATATATATATATATATATATATATATATATATATATATATATATATATATATATATAAGAAGTAGAAAGAACGCGAGTTGAAGAACAGTTAAGGAATGGAATAATAACGGTATTATTGGGTCCAGGAGAGAAAGACTCAGACTAAGAATTGCTTAAGACCACGATATGCCTAAATCCGCCGCTGTTTAAGATCAGTTTCTTTTCAATCAACCAACCCGTCAAGTAACAATTTCTTTAGTTCGATTTACAGGAACTGAACTTCCTGGCGTTGTGCATCGTTATTTACAAGGCGCAGGTTTATGTTAGTCTCTAATTAAGCAAGTTATAGAAGAACTAACTTGAATAATTCAATTTACTTAACTCTAATCAGAAATAATTTTAACAGAACGCAAAACATATTTATTTGTTGGATAAACGAATCACCTTATCTGTTCGAAGTGCACATAAATTGCTTAAATCTTCATAAGCTTTTGGTAATATCACAGATAAGAAATTACCCCCTTTCTATGTTATGGAAAGGCCATTAATATGCACTTTTGTTGGAAACATTACAAGTGCCAACTTCAACATCAAAAGGTGCTGGTGAAGAGAACGATGCCGTCTTAAATCTTCACTTCTTCTATGTGGAAACGTCAATTCACATTTGAACTGCACCAAGTGTTTTATAAGATGCAATTATTTCAAACATTATGTTAGTTGCGAATTAAGTAAATGATGGAAAAACTAGCCACAGGTCAATCTTTCATTATTCACCTCTGGTGCATTGGGTCCTTAGTTCGATACCAGCTCGTATCAAGTGAACTTTGTGGTGGACAAACACCGTGTGCGTGAGGTTTCTCGGGGTTCTCCCGTTTCCTCCCACTTTCTTCAGTCCACCATTCATTTCCCATTATTGTCTCCTTTAGCCTAGCCGGCAAAATCGTGGCATATAAAACAAAGATTTTATTTCATTTTTTTATTCTACTCTCAGAGATAATGTTAACAGAATTCAACAATGTACCTAGGTATTAACTTGTGTAACACGGCAATTATTTATCACTTTAACTTACACAGTTATTATGGGGCCGAGGTGCCTCAATTGTAAAACTCTCACCCAGGCACGTAGCCACGATTTCGTAATGGGGGGTCCATGACATGAAATACTGTGGTTATTTTCTTATTTAAAATGGCGGAGTTAAGGCATAACCTTTTCTTCCACTCAACCATTTATATTTTTATTTTACAATCGAAAAAAAAAATAGAACATGAAAAGTGAAAATGAAACTTCTTACATATAAAATAAACACTAAAATAAACAAACGACAATGCTGAAGACATGTTAAACTATACAAGGAGAGAGAAACAAATAAATCAATCTTGATTATATATATAACATATAAAATACATTTCTTTGATTGACTATGTATAGATAAGATGATGCGCATACTTAAGTGATTGTGTATAATACTGGTTGTGTATAATTGTAGTTATCACACCAGGGGCTCGATCATTCTAAAATATTTTACTGATAACATATTATATTGGTTCGTTTGACCAGGATTTCGTAATTGTGGGAGGAGGGCATGACATGAAATGCTGTGGTTATCACACAGGGGCTCGATCAGTCTAAACTATTTTACAGGTAACATATCTGGTTTGTTCAGACAATAAAATGAGGATATGGTAATAAGTATTTTAATAAACTATAAAGAAATCTCGAATAAAAGAATATAAAAAGTATTGAAAAAGAAGAAATATCTACGTTCCTTCCTCTGGCCATTAATCCCTTTATTATGACAACTATTATAAAAATAAGTACATATGCAATAATTTCTTGTAAAATATTTTACAATACCCGGTATTTGCGTTCCTTTCTCTGTTTAATCAAATGTTATCCGGTTTTTCGATCGCCATTTGTAGTCCATAGGATTAGCATGGAGCTACATGGAACTCGGAATGCTCCGTTACAATAATATTCATTTTAACCCCCCCCCCCTTTCCGTTTCCTCTACATAAAGCTTTTCATAAGAAAGAGTAACCAAACTCTTGCTGTAGCTTTTTATTTTTAACGCTGGTTCTTCTTTTTCTCGTTTCTTTTGTTTCATCCTACCATAAATTTTTCATTTCTAGTTTCGAAAGACGGTCCGGACAGCCCCTCGGCTACGTGCCTGTCTCACCTCTGGCTGTGAGGTTCTATTTTCGACCCCAGCTTCCTCGAAATGAGCTTCGTGTGGACAAACACCATGTACGTGATTTTTTCGGGGTTCTCCTGTTCCTTTCGACTTTTATTACTTCATCATTTTCAACCACCGTTTCCATTAGCCTCGGTGAATAACACTAGCCTGCGATGGAAAAAGTGTTTAGCAACTAATAAGTGATTCTTATAGATTTCAGGATGCTGATTTCAACGGAATAATCGAAAAAAAAAAAAAACCCTATCACGTAAGGTTTTTCCACAAACGCACATCTTGTTATACGCTTTGGCTCTTTCTCTGAACGCTCTGTAGAGAGCATATTAAATACGTTCTCGCTAGATGGCAGGAACACTAATGATAATGTAGTTTCAAATTTACAAGGTAAACGTATGGGAAACAAATATAATATACTTTATGCTAATTAAAGTTATTTGTTAAGCAAAATTCGGGCAACACTCTTTATTATTTTTTTTTTTCAATTGTAATTGTAAAGAACGCCATTCCTTATGATAGCATTGCCAGTTAGGTCTAGTTTGTTTATAAGTATACCTATGTTAGGTGAATTGGCTTAACTTTGAATGTAAATGCTGTTTGTTGTGCGCTATAAACTCTCCTTAGTGTTTGTGAAGTGCTCTAAATGGTTCCAATGGATTGTCGGAATTCACCAGATTTGTTTTGTTACATTTGTGGAGAATATATATCAGCAGAACATAACAAACTTTGTCAAAAATGTGTATCACTTGTTTTGATGTAAAACTAGGTGACCGAGACAAATCCTGGGCTCCCCACAACGTGTGTTATCCATGTATAGAAATTTCGAAGGTGGTGGAAGGGCACAAATCAGTCTTTTCGTTTTGGTGTGCTCATGATTTGGAGAGAACCTCGAAATCATACTGATGACTTTTTTTTTTTTCATTGTACAACATACAAGAGTTCAGAAAAAAAAGGAAAGAAAAAACTTTTTATCCAAATCTACTTTAGCAAGATTGCATTGCTCAGAAATATCTATTTCATACACTAGCGGATCCAGAAGGATCGTTTGGAGGGGGCGGTTCGCTTCCTGGAAGGTGAGTGACCTGGGATGCTAATGAATCCGGGGCTGAAGGGGGGGGGGTAAACTTGATTCCCAGATTTCATTTGGGATCCGAATTTGCAATTTTTTTAAAAAATGAAAGTGTATTCTTTCCGTAGATTTAAATTAAATATGCACTTCCGTTTTGGAGGCGTGGCGGTGTCATAATTCACTTCACAGATAGTCTCCGCCATATATCAGATGCGCTGTTTTGCACAGTATTTGTACAAAACAAAATACTATATTGACGATGGCATTCATTTTAACGAAAGAGTGTACAATTTGCTCTAATAATTTATATTTTAAATAACAATTGCGGGACAACAGTTGAAAAAAAGGACCGGCCTACGCAAAAATAGATAACGGTATACATGCATAAAGAATAATACAAAATGTTAACAAATTACAAAAGACATTATGATATTTCTATGCATTTCTTGGTAGCTTAAAAATAATACAATAATTAATTATACAGTGATGTTCAGAAGTATATAGTACACAGTTTTCCAACTGGGCCAAAACATAGGAAAGCAATCTTTACATATTGCATTCATTTCTATTTATATCAGGATATAATTCAGCAGATTGAAATTTAAAAGAAAAAAATATAATATTCAAACTGAACTCCAAGGATGTATTAGTGGCACCGTGAATATTCCAATTGGCGATTGCCCGAAAATGATTTTCGTAGTTTTTCTCCGAAATAAAAATGTTATGGTTTCTCCCTTAAAAGAACTAGCCTGCTTGCTCAAGAGTACAGATCAAGTACAAGAGAATGAAATGAATGCACTTTCTAATGCATAATACTAATCATCACTGCATTTAAACACTTTTGAACTACTAACATGAACCCAGAGCGACGGTTTGAAGTCAAACTACAGCAGTAACATAAAAAGAAATGAATTGTGAATATAAATCCTATATAAATATATTGCAGTACTCCTTAACCATATAAATGACTAGTTACTACGCAGGAAAGTGCATAATTTATTCAATAAAATACTCCAAATAATGTAATAACAAAAATATCAATACTAAGTGTTCTCTTATAAAAACTCAACAGAAATTTTGTCAATCTAGTACGAAATGTGTATACGTTTTACATGAATTAAAATATGAATTAAGTTAAAATGATATGGAATTACAATATAAGCCATTATAATGCATAAATAGTAAAAAAAAAAAAAAAATCCTCTGGAAGATTAGCAAAGCCTACAATAAAATGAACGAAAGATCAGAAATGTAAAACCAAAATGATATTACCGTTCATTACTGCGCACAAACCATGCTTCTATTACATACCGACTGGTGATATTATTTGACAATGTCAGATATTTCAAAAATGCAAATTAAAATTTAATATTGAAAAATTTCACCGTTAAACGAAATTACAGTGGAGAATAAAATACGTATAACTTAGTTTTCTTTCATCTCAGATATAATATGAACCCCTTTTGGCCTAATGGCTAAAAACAGTAGCGTACCCAGGAATTTATTTCAGGGGGGGTCCAAACTAAATATGAAGGTATTTTATATTAAAATTCCTAAAATTGCCCCTAAAATTAGGCTAAATTTTAAAAAAAGTCGAAATTTCGGGGGGTCCGGACCCCCGTGACCCCCCCTTGCGTACGTCCCTGGCTAAAAACATGCTTACCTTTGGTGCGCGTGGTCCTGGGTTCGATTCCCGGTGGGATTACAGTTAAACGAAAAAACGTGGTTCGGATTCCGTTACAATCAGTAGGTCCACGTCTCTTTTACCCGTCTTGGCACAACAGTGGGACGTTAAACAAACAAAGCAAATATCATATGCATAATATATAACTGTTTATTAAAATATACTATATATACACATTTGTTTACGATTATAGCTGTGCCCTTTTGTTTCATTTTGTTTGCGATTAAGATACATCCAAGGAGTTCAACTGTAGACTCAGACTCATGACTTTCGGGGAGTACCCACGAGTTGAAAATGATTATGGGCAAAAACCATGACGAGCGGAAACCCACAGAACGGTCTTAGTCACCTTGAAGTCCATCTCTGTAAAAAGTACAGCACAAAATCAAATCTACGTCCTTTCTTGTTCCTGGCAAATACCATGTTTCTAACCTTCAAAGATTCTTAGATATTGATATCATATTATAATAATTGTAATTTCCGTCTCTTTTCTTTCCACCTCTTTTTCCCTCATTTAAATAAATTATCAAAAAACGTTGAAACGCGTGTCAAACAATTTTAAATGAGAAATCCAAATATCAAATTTCAAGTCTCTAACCTTAAGGGATTCGGAGAGATGGCCACCTTATTAAAGTAATTTCCACCCCATCGCCTCTTCCTTTCTTCGAATTTCCAAAAATATCCTTTGTTAGTGATACCCTACGTCACAAATCTTTTCAACTGTCCGAATTTCAAGTTTCTAGCTCAAGCGGTTTGGCCTGTTCGAAGATTAGTTTTTCACTCAGGACTTCGTCTTTTATATATGAACTAGCAGCGTTCACCCCGCTTCGCTGCGGTCACCCCGGAACGCAATAAACTTTGTTACTTAGATAATTTTTACTTTTTCGCTTTCAAGTGATATGATAAAAACCATAGAAGATTGCAGTAAATCTTAACATTATATCGCCTGTCATTTATGTTAACCCGCCCCGCTTCGCTGCGGTCATCCCGGTGCTGGCATATTGTAAAAGTGTCTGTAAAAATAAGCAAATCAATTAAAAAATTTTAAACAGAAGATTCAAGCTATTTTCCGCTGTATATCGCCTGTCATTTATGTTAACCCGCCGAGTGACACGGTCATGCGGGTTGCATATAAATACGTTTATTTTTACCTATGATGAACTAATAACAAAGGATTTGTACGTTATGGACACTTGAATGGTCAATTATCTCAAGACACTGGTAATTAAAAATTAAAGTGATATGATAAAAACCATCTAGGGTCCAAATCCTAATAACCCCCCAAAAATGAAAGAAATTGGTTCAGCCGTATTAGCGTGATGAGCGGACAAAATTTTGTACGTTCTCTTTTATATATATAGATTACAATAACAGCTTGTGTTATTTCCCAAGAAAAGATGAAATGCCATTAAAAGTCACAATGAATCCCTGATGCCTTCCTAAAGTTTCCGTGTTGAACCCCAAGAGACATTGCTCTCTTTGTTGATCTAGTAGCTAGCAAAGCTACCTTTGATCTTTGATACATGAGGTTCTGTGGTTTGATTCCAGGTGAGTATGCATCAAACGCTATACAATGGTTCAGATTCAACTTAAACTCTAGTTTTCGTTCTCTAAAGCATCGCTTTTGACAAACAACATAAATACATATCAATCAATCAACCAACTAAAAAGTTTCAGATTCAAAGAGCTATTCGGTAAGGAGCGCTGAAGACTCTGATTCTGTTTATTCAAGGTACAGGTAATTGAAGTTTCGGAACCCGAATTCAGTTTCCATTTCTTTTTCTAAAACACAATTTTAAAATATACACTTTTAGTTCAAAGAGTTAGCCGTCTTACTCTCCTTCCTACAGCTGTTCTTCTGTCGAATGAATTATATTCTCGCTACTTTGGGGTTAATGGTGACCGCTTCAAGGAACTAGGGACAGAAGTATTCACAATTCAAATATGCCTATATTAAGTACTATTAAGTACCACAATTTTGATTAGACTCTGCTAGGCTTGTCACACAGATTGGAGCGGTCTGGAAAAGACCATATTTGTATTTCTCAACAGTAAATGCTGAAAGTAAAAAAAAAAAAAAAAAAAAAAAAAAACACCTTTGGGGGGGGCGGTCGCCCCCTCCGCCCCCACGTGGATCCGCCAGTGATTCCATACTATCCAGAAACATTAGAGGATACCAACTTAAGTTCTGAGGAAGATCATCAGGATACAGACGAGTTTGAAGTTATTCCAGTAAACAACAAGACTGAGCTACTTTCGCAGGCAGAACTTAATAATTTAGTTAGGGATTTGGGTCTTCCAAGAAAATGCGCAGAGTTACTGCGTTCTCGACTGAAGAAAAAATCTTTTGACACTCCCGTACTTCTTTTTCTTGGTTTAGAAAAAGATATTTCATTCCTTAATTTTTGTGAAGAAAGCCTTGTATATTGTTGCAATGTCGCTGGATTGACGAAGAAGTTGAATATGCCATATGAGATTAAGGTCTGGAGACTTTATCGACTCCTCGAAAAGAAGTATTAAAGCAGTGTTGCTACATAATGCCAGTAGATACGCCTCAGTTCCAGTTACTCACTCTGTATTTCTAAAAGAAAGTTACGAAAATCTATCTAATCCTCACAACACTTAAGTAAAAAATTGAAAGAGAGTGTATTTATTGGTCTAGACTTCGGAAAACTAACGAAAGATAGCGAATTCGATGATACAATTACCGTACCTGAGCAAGATTCTTGAAATGCGTTTAAAGAAGTCTTTCACAAATTTTTTGGTAACTTTAAGGACCCTAACTTCAAGCCCATTGTAGAAAACATCTTAGTAAAATTCAAAGATTTGGGATGCGGAATGAGTTTAAAACTGCACTTCCTTAATTCACATTTACACTACTTCCCGGAGAATCTAGGTGCAGTAAGTGACCTACAGGGAGAGCGATTCCATCAAAGTATCAAGGATATGGAGCGAAGGTACCATGGAAGATGAAACGGCAACATGCTAGCAGATTACTGTTGGATACTGCAGAGAGACCTTCCGGAGCCGAAGACGGAGTTTTTACGCAAAATGGTAACATGAAGACCTTACAACGATATGTTGTATTCTTTTAAACTTTTTCTGGGCAATATGTGATATTTCTTTAAATATGTACTAGTCAGCTATTTCTATGGTAGAAGAAGAAGAAGACACAAAAATAATTATATTTTTAAAATCAATGTTTTCGTGTAGGTATTTGTTTGTTTTGGTAACTATGACGATATGTTGAGTGTCGACATAAAAACGGAGTTACTGTTAAGATATAATATAAATAACATCAGAAAGATCACAACGAACATAAAAGGTATAATAAACGACATTTTGGTACCATATTAATTTTCTTCATTTGTGTGGCTCAAAATATATCCGAGGATCAGGGCTATAGAACATCGATTAAGAGTAAATAGATTTATTATTCGTTCTAACCTGTAAACTGTTCATAAAATAAGAATATACCTAGGTATAAGCAGTTTTTCGTTGCAACTATGACTATCTTTTATTCAGAAACCTTACGTGATACAGAAATATGAATGTTATTTTTGGAATTAGCGTATCAAAATGCATAAAGGTCAGCAATTATATTTTAAACAGTTTTTAGTTATCTTAATTTTGCAAGCTAGTGTAATCTGTCACGTTAAACTTTAAAAAAAGCGTAGTTATTTTCTTAATACACGAGCTTCTTTGCTCCAAATCTTCATACAGAAGAGGGTTCTTCAAAATTAATACATATGAACAGTAAACTCTCCTACAACTGAATCATACAATTATAAAAACACTAAGTTAACAATTATAAGGGATATGCTATTCCCTTAACAGTTACGGGATACGCACGAGTCGAGTCATTTCTTGTCTTGGAAAATGCATGTTTCAATTGTAAGTGCTGTATCTCGTTTCGTTTCTTGGACAACCTTGACCCCTTCTCGCAATATTTTTCTTACGTCAGTGCTTATGAGTAACAATGCTACAATGCAACATAAATCATTTTGCATAAAAATGTCCATGGAAGGTAGTTACTCTTGGGGTGAGTTCTTTACAGATTTTCTCAAATGTGCACGCAAAAAGTTTGAACATACTTTTTTTTTTTTTTTTTTTTTTTAAATAGAAACTTTTGATAATTATGTAACATGCCAAAATGTGTTCAGAAGCATGTCAAAATGTACCCATGTCCAATGAGTATACATTTAGGGACAACTTTTGAACATTGTTACGACAATCACACATTATCGACACTGTTTCAAGTACACCATATGGCACTTATTCACTCCTTTTAGGTATTACTTCAAATCTAGTTTTGATATTTTGAAACTCTCCATTTTCTTTTCAGGTCAAGATCATATTTATTATCTTAGAGGGATACTCAATATTCCAAAAGTAAATGCAGTAAATAAAATGCTACTTAAAGAAGTATATATTTTATATAAACACAAATTTCAATAAAGTGCTTTAATATACAACATACGATCTCTTGAGACATTTTTATTCTCTTAGTTTACATGTTGTACATACATAATTTTATATATAACTTCAACTTAAAAACGTTTTACCACACAAGTTTTTCTCTCTGCTTCATTTCGTTCTATACGTTACTAAAATATAATTTACCGTGTTTGTAGAACAAACTACAATGCATTGATAATGCAGCACCAAACACAATCTTAATGAAATCAAACATATAATAAATAAAATATTATTAAATTTATCATATATATGGATCACTGAATGCTGTTATCATATGTATACCAGTGAAAGTCATACAACTGTGGTAAAAAAAAAAAAAAAAAAAAAAAATCTTTATTTCAACATTCTTATTTAGTATGTATAGTTTCTGACGATTTTTAAAACGATTCAGGGAAATGAAATGAAATTAAGACTGTTAACATTTAATTCAAACTGCAAGTCAATATGTATTGGATATAGTAAAATTCATTTGATTTTGTTACTCGTAGTAGTACAAAGGCAGACATAATCTTAATTGATTTAAAAATTACACTTCAGCCACGTTAAGCTTCAGAGAAAAGTTTCTCAAGTAGAGAAGGAAGTGGCTCATGTTTAGCGGTTCATTCCTCATTCTATGACTAAGGAAATTATATAGTAAGAAAGAAACAAGCCTTTTAATATTTCTTTTTTAAAATTTCTAGAATCTGATCGAGCGATGAATTTAAAAAATGAATTGTAATCTCTGCCTTCTATAAAGCAATATGTGACTGCAGTTTAACTTTATAAAACTTGATATAAAACTATCAGAAAATATATCCATACCATACAAGATTTTAGACGTATTTGTACAATTTCAAATGACAGGGTACACCCAACCTTTATGTTATTTTCTTGCTTGCAGAGAGAAATGATTCCCTGCAAATTACTGATAATCTACGTAAATTCATTCTAATGTAATAAACAATAAAAAACATTATGAATACAATATGTACCTTTCTTGGCGGTTGTACATACAATACCACGAAATACAAACGGATTCCACTTGACTACTCAAAAAATTAATAGTGACACGTAAGCTAATATACTGCCAACAACCAAATTACTAATTTCTTACGTGTTTTAATAACAGCTTATTGGAGATTCAATTTTCATTAACATGATTCAATTTTCATTAACATTTAGTTTTCTTAAAAGTTCAACTATCATATATTATTTCTGTTACAAGGAAATGAACTGGGGTGAGAGACGTGATGAAACATTACGAAATGAGAAGAAAGGAAGATTACATTTTAGATATGCTATTAAAGAGGACAAATTCTTGCGTCAAATTGAACAGGTTAGCGGAAGACTCGAGTCCCCGTGTGCTCTAGACAGGTGACCCTGCAACAATTTCAGAATACTTATGATTATGATATAAAAAAACAAAACGTTTACGATGGAATGCAGAAGGTTGTATTGTTTTAAAGATTAGAAACAAATATTTAGCAGTCAATGAGCCCTCCTCTCCGACAAGGAAAGATTCTAAAGACTTATCATATATTGGAAGTATCGAAGTTACTAACAAAGTTTTATTGTATCACTCTGCTCACATATTTCGTCAGAATTGTCAGACGTGCAAATCTCTTTGATAAACAATATAAATTGAACCACAAATATGCAGAAACAAATGTCTTAAAGTCTGAAATCTCTAACATAGCAAATATATACAGAATAGATCAGCTGTGTTTCTGGTCCTGCTATTGTATGAGTTAAACCCATCTTAGGACGAAGCAGTGTGTATTGTATAATGCAGTAGGTGATAGATAATTTCTAATTTTCATCATGTACTGAATGTTTCCAAATCTGAAACTTCTCACATAATTGAGGAGACTACAATATTAGTACTTAGAAGTTAACTAATTATTACAAATTAATTTATCTTTACAACAATATTACTCGTGGATATTTCTAATCAAACTACGGTCTGCTGGTTTCACTATTCGTAGCACACATTGTCCAAAACAACTGCCTCCCCTGACAGATTTATGGTTTCACATATTTTGGCTTCAATTTTTTTTTATTAAGGATATGTTGCAACCCCAATTGTATAATTAACGTTGGAAATTAACGTGTAACTTACTCCTGACTTTTATATGATTTTTAATTTCCAGTCATTCTCTGATTGTCGAATTTACAGCTTTCTATTTACAGTTGAATCGGTGAGTGGAAAAGCATCTGTACCTTGATGCCACGTCTATAATCACGTTCAATAATGACACTATCACATGAAGCAAGATATGTGTCAACCACTGTCTCACTGTTACAAAAGTTGCGTGATACATGTCGTTTTTGGCAGTCTTCTTTCAAATGGAAATCTAATATTTTCTTGGAAACTTTCAAAATATGTTTTCCACATTCTCTTAATCTATAATCACAGATTTTGTGATGAGACACTTAATTTATCAATAAAAACATACTTTCCACGTTAAAGGCATGGCTTATTTATATGTCTTACACTGTCTCTGTTTTGGTTTCTTCTGCAATATTTGAAGGTTGATCGCTAGAGGCTTTCGTCCCTATACATAAGCCAAGTTGGAAGAATTAAAATCAGCTATGGAGCAAGATGGTGGTTACAAAAGAATCTTTCAAAACACCTTTTATTAGGATATTATATCCTAGATTATATAAACTACAGATTCTACAGTTCAAATACCAACTATGAAAAAACGTAAACTACCGAGAAAAAAAAATCACCTGTAAAGAAAATAAACGGAAATTATCTTTCAATTCACTTGTTTACACTTTTTTGGTGTGTCTGAACGATAGAATCTTAGTTGGCCTATCATATATATATTTATAGTGTGTGTCACAGTATAATGTTAAAGAAGAACAAATGGGTACGTAATGGTCTTTGTTCACCCAGTGGAAAATATTTCTTTGTTCATCCAGTGGAAAATATTTCTGAACGTTAAGTAATGAGGCACAATAAGGTCAGTTAAGAATGTGTCAGACTACTCTATTACAATTTATACATTCAGTTCTTTTTATATTTCGCAAGCGGCGTTTCCCGTTAAAATTTTAGAAATATTTCTGAATGGGTTCTCCTAATATTTTCTCCATTTCTTGCACCGTCTTCTGACACTCCATTTCAACTTCCTCAGCCTCATCTTCAAACAATTCGGCCAAAAACGGAACAGTTTCAGGCAAAAGAGGTAAGAAGTCTTCGCCTAATTTTCTCGTCACTTCGCAAAGGATCTTCAGAGCAACTAGACGAACCTGCAATGAGAGATTATATTATGCTCTTGCAAAAGGAATTTAAATGATTAAAAAACTATGATACATATAAACAGTAATCCAGTACGCTAAACAGGAATTTAACTGAAATGACATTTTATACTTGAAATCGCCGCAAAAACTAACATACATAAAATTCGCCATTGAGTTTTAAGATGGTTGTCACAATTAACATCATTCCGCAGCTTAGCTTCCACAGAAGCTATGGAAGCGCCGCTTCGTTTGAGATTTGTTTGGATAACACATACTCAAAATTATGCAAAATTTCGCTATTTCTTTTACAGCAAGATGTGATAATGTAATAAAGTTCTTGTTCGTAAGGTCGGTCAGGCCATTATGTTAGTAACTTTCCAAGCCCCTCGCTTTGCTGGCTCAAACATAACTACTCAGCTGTGGATGTGACTTCTGAATTTACATACATGTATATAGTGCGCCTAGTAAATACATTTATTTTTTAAAGAGTCTAACATGCTTTATGTTTGGTTCCTTTATGGTGACTTCTAAATTCACATACATGTGTATAGTGCGCCTAGTTATTACATTTATTTTTTAAAGAGTCTAACATACTTTATGTTTGGTTTCCTTTATGGTATACTCAGAATGGTGCAATGTTAAGCAGAAAATGGAAATTGGTAACACAAGTTCTCTGTAATATGTTGTACGCATATATTTTTCCATCTATCATGTATTGTGAAGCTGCATTGTGGATGTAAAGTGGAACTCTGCTTCCAACATCGCGCCCATTTGAGTGCTTCAAATCTTATTTTTTCAGTTCTTTACTTTTTCATTGCTTTTCTCTCTGGTTCTTTCCTTCTCTATCTGACAAAACGTTTAGCGAAAAAAGCTTATATTGAAGCTTCCTTAGTCTGTATGAGGAATTAATTTAATTTACTGGTTAGTGTACGTATGTAAATTCACCATGAATATACGTATATTCACTGTTCATTATGAATATACGTATATTTATTTTCCTTTATATAAATAGTTATTCTTTGTGGAAGAAGTTCACAAACAGTAGGAAAATTTTTATTACATAATTTTAATGAAATGACGCATACAAATTCCATAGTTATAATTATTTCATTACTTTACGGAGTATATTATTGACTGGAATCCAAATTCAATCGCCATTAGACTTCTTAAAAAGACATGGCTGATGACAATGAACGTACACACCCTTTCACCGATTTTCACCGATTCATCAGTATCTTTTAAGCGCACAAGCAACTACATCCTTTTTACTACTACCGTATATGAGAAAATGGACGGAATTAACCGATTTTCATGATACCACATCTCCTATAAATGCAAATTCAGAGCGAGTAACTGCCGACACCTAGCCGGGAACTAAACCCTAGTTTCCGGATTACCATGCTGGTGCGCAAACCATTATGCGACCCAGTCCGCCCCTTGAGCAGCCATACACTCTTTAGTTCTGAGCTCAATGATTATACTTTAGACTGGACTCAAGTTCGATTCTCGACTCAGTCGCACAATATTTCACTCGAGAGCAAAGTCTTCATACTATTGCCATTGTAATGTAAGATAACGATCTCATAACTCCCCAAGGTCATGACTTTTTTTTTTTTTAATTTTTATTTATTTATTTATTTTTTTTAACGACTAGATTTGCTGACGTCTATCAAAACGATTCTATAGTTCATGCTTGTCGATAAATTTAATATTGTTTGATGTATGTTCTTTATTTTGTCAGTTTTTACAAACAGAAAGTATACATATGTTTACTGTGAGAATTTAATCCCTTGTTCTTTGCACATTTAAGTGCTACTCCCAATTGAGGAAAGATGGAAAATTGACGAAATATATGTTAGGTTGTTGCGAATGAAATCTCTACTTTGACGTCTGGAGGAAAAATCACATGAGTAACACAACACAGGGATGGACTAAGGTCACGCATCTACCGTCACAAACTCGTACACGCCCAGCAAACAGGATAGGGGCCCAGACACTCCGGAAGCATTGCGTTGCTGAAAACAGTTGTATGGAAGTGCGCAATTAAGAATACACAATTGGGAGTGATTTTTCTTCACAAATTCAAACTGAGACATTCTGTACAGCAAGCCACAAAGCATTTGGGACAGGAATGGCGAATATCAAACCTTTCTCCGATCTTATTTGGACACTTTCTGAGACCCTATCTTCCAGTAGCATATTATGCATCCCACCCCGCCAGTTGAACTCAGTATATTTCTTCTACTTTAGACTTCTAGATCTCCGAACCTAAGCCTTATTAAGCACTATGGTGCACAATGGAATGAAGCCTGATCACCAGACGGCTGTTTGGGCGCTTTTGATAGTTACACATCCTACCAAGAAATGAGTACTACAGTATGCTCAGGATATGCCATGGGTACAGTCCGCAGCAAAAACCTGCAACATGAGCATGTAAGTTTATTGTGAAACTACGCCTAACAGCGAAGGGAATCGACATAACGCCTAAGTGGCACGAATCACGCCAAAAAAACCTCGGCATCCTCCCCTGCACACTTATTTTGGAGCAAAAGACTTCGTCGTTTCACAATAAACTTACATGTTCATGTTGCAGGTTTTTTGCTGCGGACTGTACCACGTGAGGAACAGTACCACCTATTACCGACATCTTCTTGTGTAATAACTTCGGACGAGATCCGTAAATTCCTACTGGATGTTCTTGAATGCGGTTGCGCCAGTGTAGTTCTATAGTTTTCATATTATTATTATTATTATTATTATTATTATTATTATTATTATTATTATTATTATTATTATTATTAGCTATGATCTTTTAATTTTTTGTATGAAATCCTACGACGATTCTCTCATCATTTGATTACAAATTTAGAATATTGCTTTTTTGTTTTCTTCGCCTATATTTTTACAATGCGCAATAAGCATAGTACCTACCTTTGCATTCTTCATTTCGCAATATATTCTTGATCTTGTCCCTTAGTATCGCATATTTGTTGCAATTTTGTTTACTTCTTGTTCTCTCTGAATGTTCAATCCACATTTTCTTAATTATACAATTCAATGTATTCTTTCTATCATCTCAGGTAACATTTCGCTTGTTGAACTCATTTTCATGCTTAGTTTCCATATTGTCGTAGTAGTTTTCCCTTGCTACTTTTGTGCTATTCTATATTTCCCTGTCTTTGTCGATTTCCTTTCTAAAATTTGTATTCAATTTTCTACACATTATTTTACACACTCCAGTGCAACTTCGTTTCCATGCTTTACTTTCCCTAGTTTTCAGAAGTTTCTAGTATCCATGCTTCTTAGTTGTAGTACATTCATAATACAATGCCTTTATTTGCAAAGTTCAAATACTCTCAAAACTAGTACTTCTTGTATCTTCTTTCTCTCAACTCATATTCTTCTTCAAAATTTCAAATAAATTTGTTTTTATTTTCCCATCTTTAAACTTTTCAGTACCAAACTTGTTGTTTCCTTCTTTTCTTTTTAAATATATTTCTTACTTTTTTTTCTAAATCTAAATATATAGGATCTCAATCAACACAAAATTGTGACCCGACAACTTTGCGCTTTTTCTTACCATTCGCGTTCAACAGCTTTCTCTGGACATAGCTATTAATCACATATGCTTTAATACTATCTTAATTACTTAGAGAAAGATTAACTGTAATCTTTCTCTACCTCTACTACTGTTTAATTTCAGGGCATTCACAAGACAAATTCCATCTAAGTATATATATACACAAAGTACCATTACTTTTTTTCCAACAAATGTAACATTTGTGTGTTCCTTCTATTTTTTTTACTTATTCCATATAAGTACTTTCACCTTTCCCCTCTATTTCCCTTTCTAAGCATTTTGGGGGAGGGAACGAGTTCCCTCTGACCCCCCCCCCCCCCGAGACTTTGTGGATCTCACTGAAGGTAAAGTAAGTAAATAAGTATATATTTGACGATATTGACATTCTAAAACTTCAAACTTCAAATTAATCATAAACCTCAATTGTGATTAGAGAACGGAATATAATATTTTATCTTCAACTACAAATCTAACAGAGAGGTTTAGTTTCATAAGATGCTTACCTTTGGATGATTATGTCTTGTCTTCAACAGAATTTGATAATTCAGCTGTTTCCAAAGCACATCGTCCGCTACAGCTACGGCGAACTGGGCAATACACGGCACAACTAACGTATCCACTCGTTCCAAATATACATCTTCACCTCCAAGCATGTTTTCCAACTAGATAGAAACAATATACCAAATTACAAAACTTAGCAAAAGTAATCATGAAATAATTTGTCTGGTTTGATTTTTTGTCTCATTCTGCCTTATTTGAATTAGTGTGTTTCTGTAAAATATGTTTGTTCTTTCTTTCGTCTGAATCTTTTCAGATTATGTATAAGATTAGCAAATTAAATCAGAGAAAACTATTGACTTATCTAATTTTAAAGGTATTGACAGTATTTCTCTACAGATAACTAAAGAGAGAGATTTTTTAGAACTTCCTAGGACCTGGTTGCTTAATATGAATGTTTGCTATGGAGATGGTCCAAAACTCAATGCCTGCTGAGATCCAATGTGGTTCATATTCCACGTTAAACCGTACGATCATGTTACGTATAGCCTCATAGATAAATAGTTTTTAACTCAAATTAACAAAAAAATATCAATGCTCGGCCATTAAGGACACATCGTGATGTTGATTAATGCCGTAAAGTATCACACCTATCCTTTGTAATGCTTTTCTAATCTAAATATTTGAAGATAGCCGAAATTCGGTTGAGTGCAAACTACTTCTTTTATGTTTACATCGGAATTTGTAAGCACCACTCCTGTTCAGTTCAGTTGTGCATTCTACCCTCCTTGAATTTTAATGAATTCGCATCTATGGATTTTTTTTTTTTTTTTTTTTTTTTTGCCATATAATACCGCCCATTAATTGCATTTACGTCACCTTAAGAGAAGCAACAAATCAGGTGATAATTTAAATTCTCTCATTTTCATACACTATCAGTGTGTATGAAATATAGGAAATATTCATTCTTACTCTCTGCATGTCACTTCTAGCTTCTAATAAATGTAGTTGATCAGCCTCGTTTATACGAGTTCGAAAGTTTTATTCCTTTTCCTTTATATTTTTATCATGTAAAATAAGAAACGTCCAAAATACCGTTATACATAACGTATATGTTTCAATGCACTATTTTATATAGAAGAGCAAATATTGTTATCTACGTGGTGCGTCGTGGAGTTTCATTGTGCTACAATATTTCACAAACTTTAATATTTACTTTTTCCAGCAGGCCTCTCCCCTAGATCACTTATCGAATCGCTACACATTATATAATTACTCTTGTATACGGAAAAAGGATAACTTCAGCACTTAAGTCAAAATTAAGTGTGCTAGTATTAAGTATTTAAGATAAAATTTATTAATTTAGTATGTTCCATGATTACTGTTGTTACATTAAGGTTTCAATAGGATTTGATAAACTGACTCCAATTCTGCTTGATTGTAAACAATCTTCGTAACTTGAGCACTTTTCAATATCTAATAATCCTATCCTACACAAATTAAATTCACCCATTTTATTTTTAGTTTATACTTACTTTTACAGGGTATCTACTGAATTTCATTTTCAAAATTCCAGTATATTAAGTATAACTATCAGCAAAATTCCAGTACCTAATACAATGATTTTTTTTAAAAGATCTTTAGGAATAATCACACTCTTAATGACTTCAGGTTTGTAATTGTTTTACCATCAAAAGAATATTTTATTTTTAATAAATTTAGTTAGCCTTGATCTATTTTTTTAAAATACAAATGATTTTTAACATTTTTAAAGGGCCTCGCAACACCCCTCACAGCCCTCTACTGCACCCACTGCTTTAAATGTCTAATTACAAAATCTATACAACTCTTGTTTTGGAAAAATTTACAATCTCAAATGAATACAAAATTGTTTCTAAGACTATTAAAACAATTACAAAAAGTATTGACAAATTACCAGTTTCATGATTTTTCCAGTATGTGGATCAAAATTCCAGTATATTTCCAGTATTTCCAGTATCAAAACTAAATTCCAGTATAATTCAAGTATAATTCAAGTATTTCCAATATCAGTAGACATCCTGTTTTATTTATTTATTTAATATTCTTTGAAAAATAAATAAATGTGTTTAGTTACCTGGTCAACTAATGGCTGCATAAGTGTTTCAAATCTCTCCTTGTTTATAAATTTCTGACTGTCGTATAGGAACACAGAATGAAGAGTTTTCAGAATGTACTCCACTAGAAGAAGGGACTTTGCTTTAGCTGCCTTTCCTTTACCAAATGAATGTTCTTTCGTCTTGGCTGAATTGTTACTATCTAACAGATCAGCTGCATTTTTCAGGAAATGACTCGCAAACAATACGAATAATCCTTTCAGGCGCTCGGCTATGCTACTTGATAATCTGGAAAAACAAAATTAAAGAACTGTATCGTTACCATAGGATACAATCCATACGCAAAGATAGACACAATGATAATGTCATATACAGTGCAAAATTCAAAGGCGTATCTTCGAAGTGAGTTTAAAGGAGGGCTAATCACCTACAGATGGCAGCACGTTTCCTGTCTTTTCATTGTAAGGAGTGAAAATATTCACAGCACGTTTTCCCTACCTTTCCATTGTAAGAAGTGACAATATTCACAGCACGTTTTCTCTGCCTTTTCATTGTATTTCCATTGTAAGGAGTGACAATATTCACAGCATGTTTCCCCACCTTTCCATTGTATTTCCATTGTAAGGAGTGACAATGTGAACAATGATTCAATCAAATTCAAGAGACGAATGTTCCAAATTTGCACCAAAGCAAATTGAATCAATAATCAGAAAATACTCAGTATAGTTTTGATATCTTGTTTATTTCATTGTTGACAGTTCCATTGTTGGAAGCATGTTTCTGAAGAGTAGCACAAGTTATCCTTCGAATATACTGTATATTCAAGTTGTCTGTGGACAAACTTTGAATATCCATCTCTTGAATTTGATTAAATTAATGTGAATATTGCCACTCCTTCCAATGGAAATACAATGGAAAGACAAAGGAAACGTGTTGTTATCTACTGGCGATAGTCAAGCGTTCACACTCACCTTAAAAGATTTTTTGTGTGAAAATTTGGTGTTACAAAAGTGAAATTCTGCTCATTGTGTTCGTATCAGACCGATTTTATAAAATTCAGCTCCCTTATATATATTCGAATATTATTAGATAAATATACTACCTAGGGCTCTGTGGTTAAAGCGATTGCTTTCAGTAGGTGCATTCGAAATTTCAAAGCTAGAATATAAAAATTCGAACAAAAGCCCAATATTGTTTCGGATTCCCTTTAATATTAAGACCCGTTCTCTATAATTTCAGCGCTGAAAAACACGCAAGAATATACAGCAAATCACAACACCCTAAAACACTGTAATCATTGGATTAATACAGAATTTAATAGCAGAATTTTCTGTGAAAGGAATTTGTCTTCGCTCTCTGTCTACAGTACAAGGAAAAGTGTACACTGTATGCTCATCTGTATTGCAATATTTTTTTACAGTGGAGCCCTAAAATCTGTATTGGCTACTTCTCTCTCTAAAACCTTCAGAACACCCTCATCTTATCTTTGTAATTTTCAGCCAAACATTGGAAAAATTAAATTACTCACATACAGAGGATATAGTGGGGTACACACTGTTTTATTGTCGTATTACTTCCTACACATAAAATAAAGAACTCTAAATTTATTCAAGCACAAACAGATTATGGATAGGGTCTGACATTTTTGTTAAAATGAAGCAATTGTTATTAGACTTAAATAAGTTCTCTTTAGATTTAAATGAGACTTTACGGGATCTTAATAATTAAATATAATTGATTTTTATTCAATTATTTCTGAACTGAAAAAAAAAAAGAATTAACACTTAAGGAATATTAAGAACAGAATACGAAAACTAACATTCAACCTATATCAATCACTACTAATAAGGTCCCAACATTCAGCAACGATTTACCATTAATGTATCTCAATTTGAAAAACCGAACAGCTTCGACAAGACCTTTTGTCTCCTTCCTCAGTGGCTTGGAAATTTCTACTGTAAACTTCTGCACAAATCTGCACTACCATTGATTATACAAAATGATAAGTATTTTGGCGTCAGAAAAAGTCATGTACGTTTGTAATAGGAATTTTCAAATCACTAAAGAAGACAAAGGATCTTGTCAAAACTGTATGATCAGTCATTGTTAAATGTTAAATATTAATATGCGTCCCCACTTTAAGTCTTATCTGTTTTGGTCTAAATTGTCTTTCAATCTGAACAAAAATACTAACAAATATACTGAAAAGCATTTCACAGTTCGTAAAAATTATTTTGTTAACAGAAATTCAAAAGTTGAGATAGAAAATTGAAGACAGGGGGATGTATACTTTAATTTTGTTTAAATTAAAATACATTCTTGATTTGAGAAGAATATTTCATACACGTAGGCAGAATACGAACATCTAAACATAATAAATAAAATAAAATAGTCCCTCATTCTGTGCTCAACAAATTCCTTTATTCGCGTGTCCTACCAAACGAAACAAAACTTATACAGGGGGCTGAGAACAGTATTTGTGGCTTTTTGCTTGATTAAACGAGGGAGAGATGAGAATCAGAGGGGCCAGGAAGAAAGAGGGAATGCTATTTCCAATTTGAAATACATTCTAAAGGTCTGTCAGAGCCGGAATAGCAGATAAGAGCTTATTACTAAAATCAACTTTTGAATTCTTTATTTAATTGTTCATAATCGCAATAGTGAATGCACTCAAATCAACAATCCCAAACCCGTTACCAGTTGCTTGCCATTAAAGCAAACAAACCTGAAATTATTTGAGGACTGAACCTGGGATCCAAGACTCTTCTGACAAAATTTTCCATCTATCAAATGTAGTATTTAAGTGCTGTTCTGCACGACACAGTGTACCACATTACAACACTGTCCATGCTGAGTCACTCAGGGTATTCGTCAATGCGATAGATTACATTTTGGTATGACTAAAAGGTAAAAATCGTCTATAAGAACTATAATAACGAAACATATACAAGAGACAAAGGAGCATGGTTATGCGATTTCAGGCGTAACAAAAAATCTCGATATATCTAAATAGAACAGTAAGGAAGTCAAACTCACCTGTAAAACTGCATTACAAATTGAAATAAACATTCTTGAGTCTTATTACATTCAATGCTAAACTTGGACGACGACACCCTTGATAAGAATTAGTATTGTGTCGTTAATAGTTCCATCACAAATTGATTCTCCATTGGTTTAATTAGTCAGTCAATAAATCGTTTGGGCTCAGACACACCATAACTGAACATATTTCTATGTGTTCAGAATCTAACAATGGTTAAGGCTTGGCAGTGTTTACTCTCACATAATTATAATGCGGTTGATTTTAAATTGTTGTGTGCTTTGTGCATCGATTTATTTTATTTACTTATTTCGAGTTTGAAACGGTAACCAGCAAGCTTAAATAATGGATCGGGTATTAATGTTTTGTTACAAGAGGACCAATCTAAGTAGAATGCGAATTCTTGATGCTGCTGTTTAACAATTTGAAATTTGCCTGAAGGTAACACCAGAGGAAGTTGCTGAAACAATACGAAGAAAAAGCATCTAGGGTACGTGAAAAGGTGAGTAGATATTTTCATATCAAGTATTGTTTCTTAGATATAGTATATACAACGGAGAATCATATACTTAAATGCTGAAGTATTGTTCTTCGATATAGATAACGAAGATTCCTGAAGTTTCAAGGAGTATTCTTTCTTAGATATATTTGTACTTTAAGAAATTCTTTAAGGTTATTTCTGACATCAATGATCTATGTTGCCTTCCAATCTTTAACGACTTTACCTAATGCGAATATTAGAGATGGACTTCGGACGTCGTATTCATGAAGCAAACACATTTACGCTTGTGTAAACCTACTAAAACAAAAATGTATTTCTTTTTATTTATAAATGTAAATTCTTACCTGTAAAAAGTAATTGTTCGCTCAACACTGGCTCCTACTTGCACTGCCCAACTGAATAGTTTGTAATACAAAGGACGAAAGGACGCTTCCGACAGTTTTAGAACTAAGGCACTCAATGCGTCTACAATATAACCTTCTGTACTGAGCACTTCCTCCGCACTTAGATCAGGATGTGCAGCACGAAATTCCAAAGCATTCAAGAAAAACTTCATCAATTCTGGCTGCTGCCCACTTAATTCATTACTTTCCATTACAGAAAAACTGTCTGTTAGAGTGCTCAAAAGTGGACCTATTGCACTGTATGCTTCATTCTCGACCAGTTTATCGAATGTTTTGCTTACTTCGGGGATAAGAATCCTAGGTGCTATATTCTGAGAAATGTGCTGCCTGAAATCAAAGAGAACGATCATTATTACAATTTCAACGTTTGTTTGAATAACATACAAAGAGTGAAAAAGTGATTGACTGAACCGAGACTCGAACCCAGGATCTCCGTGCCGATGCCTTAAGCACTACGCCACCCAGTCCGCTTACCAGAACAGCCAAACACATCTCACTCGAAGTCTGTTTGTTTACTTCAAATTATTCAGCACTGCAAAATTACTTCAGTGGATTAAACTAATAACTAATTTGATACCAAACCAAATCACTTGGCGTAGCGGCCAATTAGTGAGCCTAAGCCTGCTCCAGCGCCATCTGCTAGCGACTGGCTGAACTACTTCCACCCTAGCGGCGAGCACGTGGTCAGCGCGATGCGACGCTTTGTTCTTAACAGGCGCATCAGGAGCTTTCTAGACCTCGTAGCCGTCACGTCTTGTTTTTACGTGACTCCCCAGTTTGCCTCACGACACCGGGTGGACGCCGAAAATTGAGAAGCACCGACCAGGAATCGAACCCGGGACCACGGGGACATGAGTCCAACGCTATAACCACTAGACTACTAGACTACGGTGTCTCCTAATAACTAATTTGACAGGATAACAAAATTACTGCCAACTATAGGCTGTCATTAGTATAGTTTGAATATATTGTTTCCTCCGCAAAATTATCTCCTAACTGATAAGATATGAAATATTACAAGGTAATATTTATGAACATTTCCACAGTTGAATGAAATTAGATTTACATATGAGCATAAATAGGACTGAAAATGTGAAACTGATCCGGGCAGAATGCGCGTTTTCGGTATATATTAACCACTACACTATACATATCCAGACAAGCCACACATTCTCACTCTTCAGGTCAGTATTCACTCAACTTAGATCACTTCAACTATACCAGAACTTAGTGTTATACTTAGACAGCTCAATAACCACGTATGTACGTATTAATGAACAGCTACGATGGTTGAACGGTATATACAGTGAGATAAATCAAGAAACTATTTATTGTAATACCTACTTCCATAGGTATAAAGAGGATTAATGCTAATGAAATACATCGACTGCTTCCTCCATTTCTCTCGTAATATAAACGATACAGTTACTTCATAAGAGACCCATCATGTAATAATTTAATAAAACTGAATTACTGCAAAATTAAATAATATATTATGTTTGCTGCTCCTTTCGTTTCTTCGAGATAAAGCGCACGAACATTTCATAACCTTATCCTAATTGTTCACATAACCAGGAGATACGATAAAAATTAACAAAAGCTCTTAGCCATATATATATATATATATATATATATATATATATATATATATATATATATATGATCCTTACCTAATTCCTTTCAATTTTTGCTGGATAGTCACTGCTTTCTGGTTCTCTGTATCATGATAACAAGCTGATAATTTAGACACTTCTTGCAAAATATTCTTCAAATAAGGGCTAAGAAAATGGTAAAGATTTTCCACTATTTTTTGAATAGCAGCAATGACGCTCAACAGCAACAGCTCTTCCCTGAAATTAAAATAACAAATGGCTACTATATTTTTGTAAATAATGCCCAAGAATCTCAATTAAGATCACACGCTCACACATACGTTAAGTAATACAATATTTGTAGCAAAATTTTCTTTAATTCAAACATAAAATGCAGTGAACAACACACGAGTTTAAAAATCAAACAAACAAACAAAACTAACTCTATGGCCTATGGAGCCCGAAGATTCAATGTCGCATTTACGTAAGCTCTCCAGAGACTTCTCTTCTTAGCAAACTGGATCCAGTTTTTACTTTGTATTTCTATTTCTGCGATATTTCTTAATATTGTCCTCCCATCAGCATTCAGGTCTTTCTAATGGTCTTTCTCCGATTAGGTTTTCAGTTAAAATTTTGAAAGCGTCTCTGCTTTCCTACGTTTTGGCTACATGACTTGCCCACCTGAACTTCCTAGACTTAATGACCCTAACATTGAGGGAAAAGAGGCGAGGAAAACTGTCTAAACGCATCGCCTTCTTGCACGACAATGCTCCTTGCCACAAAGTAGCCATCGCAATGCACAAACTGTGTGAACTGAAATTCGATATCATTGACCATCCCCTATTCTCCAGATCTGACTCCCTCAGACTATTATCTTTTCGCAAAACTTAAGACGCGCCTGAAAGGAAGTGAATTTAGAGACACTCATGACGTCATAGCAGCTGCAGAGGCATGGTTTGCAACACAAGACAAAATATTTTATCATCATGGGATAGAATTGCTGCAGCATCATTGCATTAAGTGTATTCACCTACAAGGCAACTACATTGAATAAAATGCAATCACTGTGCACTTGGTGTCATGTTTTCACTCCCAGGCCAGAAACTTATCTAACCCCCTCGTACATATATATAGATATATATTTAATAATCACATTACATCTAAAAGCTAACACTGTGGAGCGATCTATTTGTAAAATATAAGTTTAAAAAATACTGTATTTTTTATCTTCCACATCAAAATCTAGTAACTACATAAATTACTAAAATTACTTCACAGCTTTTATTGTTGTTGACTGAAGTTTAGCTTTCCTTTTCGACACCGAGGTTATATGATACGTGAACCTACAGTTTAAGGTAGAATCAGAATTATCGTAATGAGCTCAATGCTCTCCAGCCGGGAATCAAACCTCGGACCCCGTACAGAAAAGGCGCACACGCGCTAGCCGATAGACCAGTGGGAAAGAATGGTTCACAGTTATTACTTTTTAATTTAATATTGATACCTAATTCTGACGAATTAACGAAAGAGAGGAAATTATTAAAAGTTATAGGCGACAACGACCTATGTCTAAGCATTTATGTAATTACCTCGTTGAGATGATAGAAATTACCGTTCATTTCCAGCAAGGAGACTGCATGAAACCTGAACACGGTTTAATGTAGAGTTCCAATAATATGAATTTCCACCAGATATCAAGCGCAGGTTTTGCAGTCCTAAATGAACGATAATCACTTAGCCATGAGAATTCCTAAATTTTAGAATTTTTAAGTAACATTAACGAAATTAGTTTTTTTATAATTTCAAACGTTTAATAATATCAAATATTTTATGCACAAAAGTATAACAACAATAATAATGCCGAAGATGACGATGAAGAGGAGGAGGATTCATAACAATTTTATCACGCTACCCACAATAGCAATAGAGTCTGATGAGGACTAACATCGATTTTACAACTTCTATTTAATGTAATGAAAATTATTATTTTTCTAACTTCACAATACGTAAAAGAAAACTATTAATACTTGAGCCCTAACAATAATAGAAATTCACGTTTTTCCCCCCTTATCTGTTTCTCAGATATACTTGTATGCTCAAGACATTTTGACTGAAAGAGTTGAGTTGATTTTTAGTTTAACGTCCCTTTCAGCAGCGAGACTATATGAGACGAGGACCTACTGATTAACGTGGAATCCGAACCACATGAGCTCCCGCCGGGAATCGAACCCGGGTTTTGACTGAAAGAATTCGCAATGAAAAAAGGAATGACTTTGATACAGGGAACCAGTTACTCGTATATTCAAGATTACTGCAATTAACAGTTTTACGTATCTTCCATTTGTACTTGTACTTCAGACAAGCATAATTGTAAGAGTCATATTCATTTTATGCACAGAAAATAAATGGAAAATTATTTTTATTTATTTATTTTTATCTGTACGTAGCTTTATGTGAAATATTTCCTTCGTTGTCACTCATTCTCCTTTAGCTTAAAGAGCATAGCTGCGGGACGTAAAACTATAAATTTCATTTTGTTTTACTTGCTTCGTTGAAAATAGTAGATTTCGAGCTACTGAAATTCATAAGTAGAATTATAAAAACAGAAAATACTGTATCGAAACTATAGGTTAACTTTTATAGTTAACAAGGTAAACCTATATTTTGATCGATTAATTTATACTCTTCTTGTTTTGCCAATAACTATAAACTAATAAATAGAGATTACGACTTGTCTCACCTTAATAATTCCTTTTGCTTGTGGAGAAGTTTCAACAATGGCGGCATGAACTGAGAAAGCCCACTGATAGCGTGTGCCTTCAAGGTACTGCACAGTTCAGCCAAACACAGCACTAACGATGCAAGTACATTGTTTCGAGGGAGATCTGACGCCAGAAGATTTGAGACGGTAGTTAGAATCTAAAAAAATAATTTTATTAACAATTTAATACCATATCCACAAAAAGAAAGAAATTGATGTAAGAATCCCAACATTGTTAATTTGAGGACTAACAAGTTTAATGCACACATATAGTCACGTACAAAAAATCCGGGCATTTAAGTACTCTTACTCCCTGGAGGAACTGAATAGAGTAAATAATTTTTTTTTTTGTTTTTGTTTTTGTTTTTTGTTTAATGTTAGACCTTAAATATAATAATATCCTCCTAACTGAAACCTAGAACGTTTTCAAGAAGAATTGACCAGGATTATTTGAATCTGACCAACATTGACAAATTAAACAGCCATTGGTGATTAGTATTATTGCATATTTGTTCAAACTTTCATATCTGTGTTTAATACATTTTATAAGGGAATTCAAAGAGCAAGTGAAAGGTACAGTAATTTAGCATTGTCAAGATAGAATGTATGGACAATAAATATCTACAGAAGTTTGTCTACTTATTTTTTGTAAATATTTAGTTTAATTATGTAATTATACGATATTTATCACTTTTTGTAAATATTTTGTTTCCATTCATCCCATTCCCACGAAAAATATTACAATACTTAACAGAGGAAGTAAAAAGTTAAACAATTAATGGCACCAATAGCTAGAGTTAACAAGAGAAGTAAACTTAAGCATTTAACAGCAGCAATAGCTAGCATCTGGCTTGACGTAAAGTCATTATAATGGAACTGTAATAGACCAGTACGAAATATATAGCCATATAATGTATTATTATTACTGCAAGCAGAATTAGTTAAAATAAAGAAATACGAAATAACCGGATTTTACTGTACTGTGGGTCTCATTACGAAAACCTACATTTCGTACATATTTACGAAATCGTAGTAAAATCCTACTATACGAAAAGTGATCGGAAAGTAAGATTACAAAGCCTCAGTGAAACGTGTATATATTATTTCATACAGTCAATACAGACAACAGATAGTACATACTTTAGGTTATTTTTTGACATAGTTTCCATATCAGCTGAGGCGCTTGTCGCTTTGTGGGATGAGTTTGAAGATTTCTTCCTGGTAAAAATCATGTCCTTGCATGTCCAGCCATGTCGTCACGAAATGTTTTACCTTCTCGTCTGAAGCGAACTGACGGCCTCCTAGGTGCTGCTTCACCTACAGGAACAGGTGAAAATCACTTGGAGCGAGGTCCGTGTTGTAAGGAGGGTGGTCGATTTGTTAATGCTGTGTTGGATCGGCCACTATGCTCCTCGTCGGTGACGTTTTCTCTACCAGCCGCGAACTTTCCTGATCATTCTGCAACATGCTGACGAGACATTGCCGTTTTTCCGTAAACCTCTACCAGTTGCCGGTGAATTTCAGTCACGGTCACATGTTTCGCCCACAGAAATCGAATAACTGAGCGCACTTCCTCGCGAGATCAGTTTTCCAAACAAATCACCATTTGTGTTTACCTACAACTAGCGCCATAGGTGGCGGGTGGCTGAAACTCTGCAGCTGTCAATTACATGTATTAAAATTAGCGCACACTCCTCATTCATCTATAACAGACGAAACCCCGGAAATATTGGCCTTGTAACCTTAGTTTCTGATCCTCCCTCGTAGTATTGTCACTAAAGAATACGACTAATAATTATGTCTTTTACTTTCGTTAGGTGATTACCATGTACCCTTCGCTTAAAAAAAAAAAAAAAAAAAAAAAAAAAAAAAAAAAAAAAAAACATAATGCACGGTTTAGTTGACTATAGTGATTACACTAGCTACAGGGTGTGTAACTGCAGAAGAGAAGTCTAGCTAAACTAAATTCTAATAAGTATAAACTTACATTTTTGAAATACGTTGGATTTTCTGCTGCTAAATTACGTGCAAGTAACTTTACAGACAGTAATGCTGTTTGTTGGTTCAACTCCTCTTCTTCGTTCTGTGCTGTTGTCCCAATGGTTTGGATGACAGGAGTAAGGTCATCTAAAATCTCATATAAAGATGGTTTATCGTCCTCTTTAAAGAAGGATGGCTGATACTGCAATTTTGTGTTAATTATTTCTATTGCCTTACGACGTATTGCTGGAATTGGATTCTTTAAAAGAGCTTTCACCACTTTCAATAGCATGTCACTTGGTAGAAGATAATTCACCTAGAAAACAAAAAGTTTTACATTTCAAAGCAACTATAAATAAATAATCCATAAATGCACCTAGGTACATAGAATAAATACTGTACTTTAAAAAAAAGTAAAAAATAAAAGTCCTTGGCTTGAAGCCTCGACGGACTAAGTGCCAACCATCTATCTGCAATCACGGCATGTATGGTCAACACATTACATCTTATCGACGTTGTTACTTTTTTTTTTTTTTGGTCGGTTTCGCTTTTATTGAGGTAGCTTTCCCAATTGTCCTCACGACTTTGACTGAGCACCGCACTGCCAACGCAATTTGGTTTTCCTTATCCTTTGAAGTGTACATTGGATCCGAGAATTGTTTTATTTTGGCGATCTCAAGAAAACATGTTAAAGCTAGTACAATTGGAGTATTAATGAAAACTACACTCAACAACATAATAAAAAGTCAAGGTGTTCATTCGACAACTTTAATGCTATTCCCCATGCTTTTACTTCACCGTGGAAGGCAAATACGTCACATACGTGGCTAAAGCAGTTTAATTGAGGAAAAATCCAATTTGCCATATTTGATATATACAATGCATTACAGATTCAACACACTCTGGACGAGTGGCGGCTTTTCCAGCAAGAGACGGACAATGGCCCTGGCTTTTCCTTTGCTTTACATTTTTAAAGCAAGTTTTGCAGTTTTCTAACATGTATTTAAAATCAGAACAACTTAACAGAAACTTTTCTTTTACGATTTTGGCAAAGCACCAATAAACTTCCGAGAAAAAGTTCGTCCGCAAACAGTTAACATGTTGTATGCGCAAGGTGCCGATCGGTGTCCAGTGTTATGTTTTGTATGTGCGGCGGATGTCTGCCGGCATCCTTTCATGAACTTCGTCATACATACATATATTTGTTATGGGATTAATATATCCTTCTAAAGCAATATGAGAGTAATATGATTAATTAAAAAAATAGCACAGGAAGAGGGGTCTACGATTCAAGCATTAAGCAAACATGTTTAAACTGCAAAGCTTTTTCATGTTTTTAGAACAAGCATTTTCTCAACTGTTCCTCGTTTCTAATCAACCAAATGCTGGCTGCACTTCTATATATATATATACATACACAAAAAAAGTAATTTATTTTTAAAGCATTTTTATTTATTTAACCATAAGCAACGAAATCAATCTTTATAAACTTCTATTCACGAACCTCCGATGCTTGGGGTCCCTAGTTCGATCCCAGCTCGCGCCGTGTGGACTTTGTGGTGGACAAACACCGTGCTCGTGGGTTTCATCGGGTTTCCCCGTTTCCTCCCACTTTCTTCATTCCACCATTTCACTCATTTCTCACAATTACCGTCTCCTTTAGCCTGACTGGCATAACCGTGGGACGTAAAACTCAAAGATTTCATTTCATTTTTTCTATTCACGATAGTTTTAAAGATCTATTACATATAGTATGTAATAGATCGTTAAAAATAGAGCCAACAACCTTTTCGGCCAACAGGCAAGACTACATGATATGCGACATTGAATTTAAAATACAAACACCGTGTGAGTGGTTTTCCTCGGGGTTCTCCCGTTTCCTCCCACTTTCTTCATTCCACCATTTCATTCATTTTTCATTATCATCGTCTCCTTTAGCCCAGCCGGCATAACCATGGGACGTAAACCTCAAAAATTTCATTTCATTTCATTGAATTTATAATATGTACGAGAGATAACAAATATTTTCACCGGGAATAGATACATGAAAGGTGATAAAAAACAGCTTTTCTAGGCATATTTACCTTGTTTTGGGGGGAGCGGTGAGGAGTGAGGAAGAAAAATTATTCTAAGCTATTGAAAATCATATTCAAATAGAGCAATTCATTACCAACTGAAAACATGTACAAGGTAGAAGGAATTTCAGGTAGCAATCACATTTATATCATAAGACTTAATACTATTTGCTATGAATAATAAAAGAAAACTTGTACCTTCTCTAGAATCTCGTATGACAGATTCAATATTGCTTTCCAGTACTTTGCTGTTGGTTTTTCTGCACATTCATTTGCCTTTTGGGATATTTTCTTGATATACGAAAGATCAATTACAATTAACTTTTCTATCAAAGATTCCAGGTCCGTAGTAGCTTCATCTGCAAGGTCAGCAAGCTAAGAAAAGAAAGAAAAATGAAATAGATAACAGAACCTTCACAAAAACACCTTTAATTCTAACAACTATTACCGAATATCTTTTTAAACTCTACTTATTCGATGATACACTGACGGTTCTGTTCAGAGGAACTTTCTGAAAATTCGTATTCTTTTAGCTAACACAGAGTTGAGTTTGAGTTAACGTTCCGTTCAGCAGCGAGGCTATATGAAACATAGACCCACTGATTACCGTGGAATCCGAACGACATGAACTCCCACCAAGAATCGAACCTGGGTTTCCCACGCCAAAGGCGCGTACGCTAACCGCTTTGTCACGAATGAGCTCGGTTTAGCTAACACAGATATAAATCTAAATTATAATCTAAAATAAACAATTGTCTTTTGAAATCTTTCTCGTTGTTAAGCAACACGTCTGTAAATCAAATGCAATATCATTTTAGTGATATATTGGTGAGAATGTAATCAGGGTGGCCACTCATTTGGAATTTCAAAATTCCCTGACTTTTCCAGAAATTTTCCCGGTTTTCCAGAAAATTTCTAGAGAGATCTAAAATTGGTATATCATTGTTTTTCAAAGCTTAAACAGAAGCTACAAGTGAAATGCAATGTGGACTAGAGGATCATTATTAAAAAAAGAATCACAAAAAACACTAGCGAAGATAAATAGTCTAATTTTAATCACTTACTTGCCTAATTTTCAATTCTCCTGTGTGTTTCCACTCCACTGTAACCAACTGCTGCACAGAACGAGAAGAGGAATGTCTATCCCTATCGCTTTCCAACCTTAAGCTTAATACTAGTCACAAAAGTACACACACTTACAGTCCACTACTAAAACACAAATTACTGGAACGAACACTACTTTACTGAAATGTTTTAAAACCTCAAATCACAGATTTGCAGTTCACTAAAATCAAACTGAAGTTAAGACCACATCCACTTAAATGTTTTAAGACCTCAAACCAATAATCTCATCATCATTTGCAGATAGTTTCTCCTTGACATCATTCAACAACTTCATTTTCTTCGCCTCGAGTTCAATAACTTTATCCTTAATGGCATTTCTCTTCTGTTTCTTCTCTTCCTCTTCTTGATTCCTCAAAGACTCAACATATAATCCATGAGCATTGCGGGCAGCATGGACAACCCTCTTTGTAATTGGAAACTTATCAATACCACCCACAGCTGAAATTTTATCATGTACCTGCCTGAGTGCAATTAGACTCAACTCACTTTGATTTTCAATTAAACATTCTTTGTTGATTGAAAATCCCCTCTCCACACTAGCATTTCCATGAGATAAAATGAGGAGAAATTTCACAAAATCAGTCATATGTATTGAGCATGCGCCTAAATGCAGCATCTCCATCCAATGGTCATCTAATCTCTTACTTTTCCTGTCATAATTTCTCATTACTTCCAATACAAGAGGATTTTTAGCAAAAACTTTGAATTCACCTTGGATTTCATCAGCTAATGTTCCTGAAATCCAATTTTTGGATACTACAATTTCTAGGCAATTGGACAATCTCTTTGCAGCTACAGTGTCATCCATAACAAACACACTTGGATCCAGGAAAGAAATTGCTCTTGTCAGGTTGAATTTTAGAGGTGACCTGTCCATTATTTTCAGTATGAATTTCTGACATCCTGCGCGAGTGTTGTCGAAATTCAAGAGTCTGTCTATCCCATACGATATTGGTTTTTCGTATAGCATCCTTTGATGTGTACCCAATGTTTACAAACTTGGCTGGCTTTAAGTTTTCGCTATTATTGAAATCAATCTTAACCAATGGCCGGCCTTCCAAAACACTATCTTTCACAAAACGACCTGCAACAGACAATACTATGGCCTGAAGCGAGTTGTAAAGGAAAGAAGCTAATGAAGCTTCTCCCTGAAATTCACGCAGGAAAGGTTCAACAGTTTTTGCTAATGTTGTGAAAAAGCCAAGTTTTGCACCAAGCAGGTTATCATTTGTGAAATATCTTACAGTATCAAAGCTTTTGCACTGTGGTACTTTCTTCTCATCAACAGCCCACTGTACGTAGTTCTTTACGTTCAGTAATATTTCCATCGCCCGGCAAGCAACGTCTGAATTTTCTGTCCATCTAATGCTGCAAAATTTTTTCGGAAACACAGAAGACCCTGTGCATCTTATGTAATCTGCACGAGGAGCTGGAACGTCTTTGAATAAATTATAAGACGCCCTTAGGAATTCTTTTAATTTCCAACCTGTTGCTTGCATGGCAGCTTTAAAAGCACAATTCATAGTATGCAGCCCACAACTTCCAATATCAAGAAGAATTGGATCTGAAGGTGAACTTGCAAGATCTTTCTGCAGGTTACTTAAAAATTTGAAGTTAACATGTGGGCCATCCATCGAAACTTGAACAATTTTCTTGAGGTCCAAACCTAAGATACCATTCTTGAAACTAACTTGAATGTCTGCTGACGTTGAAAGTCCGAGGAAGACTGAATTTAAATATCTTGCTGACACGTGGTTTCTTTCATTGTCCCAAAATTGAATCGTAAGAATCGTTTAGATCTTTCACAGGCCTACATGTAAGAATAGTAAGGCCTACCTACATCTTTATTGCAAACAGTGTATCACAAAAATTCAGTAGGCACACCCCCATGGCTCTATAAAGTTACGTGTTTTCATTACTAACAATTCAAAGTACTCACAAAGCTGAACACAAACAAAAAATAAATAATAAATAAATAAATAAATAAATTAAAATAAAAGATAAATAAAAATATATATATTTATAACTTCGCTGTTGTCACAAGCCACACGACGTGTTATCCCCCTCTCACACGCAAACATAAAGCAGCACAATCGTGATTCGTATGTATTCTGAAATAACTCTTAAGGCTTCATATATTTTTTAATAACTGCATATGCATAATCTATCTTTACTTACCTCCTTAATCCTCAACCTCTTAAATCCAGCTGCCGGATCACAAGGTCCAAAATACACGCGTAGCACGTTTAAATACCACACAATTTCACACAAGCACACATCGATGCGGCGTAGCTAACGTACATTATATATATACTGAACCGGATGGTTAGCGCGTGTGCGTACGATGCACGTAGTCCCGGGTTCGATTTCTTGTGGACACTCAAAAGTTTTGGTGTTGGCCCAGAGAGTATGGAGAGGCCAATTATGGAGCTACCTGTATTAAGAAGTAGCGGACTTCGGTCTAGAAAGCCGGCATTAACAACTTTAGGTAGGCCGGGTCCCAAAGGTTTTGTCGTGCCAGCAGTGGCGTGCGTTGGTTATACAATCGGGGAACAGGTCGACATAGATGGGAAATATTGTGTAACAAAACAACGGAACTGAAGTAAATGAGCACTATTATAAAATGTGCTTTTAAGAAATCAGAAAGTTTTGTTTGTAGCTGATTTTTTTTTTTTTTTTTTTTTTTAGAACAGTAGTACATGCAGTAGCGGAATTGGGTATAAAAACTAGGGGGAGGGGAATGCCATTACTTCAAATTGGTGGTCAAAAGGTCAAATATTTGTAAAAAAGCATCGCCAATTAATCGTGTGTCGCAAAACGTACTGCCGCCACTGAGTACAAATGTATGTGGAATCCACACAGTTTTTGATTCCACATAGAAATACACGCATTAACCAAAATTCCACACATTTTGTGGAATTCGACACACAATCGGAACTCTTCCGGCAGAAATACCCAACTATCGTTCAGCCTTTATATTAATCACGTGACTACCAAAACGGGATGCAGGGGCGCAGCCCCGAGCGAATTCTGGAAATCAAGCAGCCATCGAACTAAACAAGTGTGTTAATTACAAAATGGTCCCGATTTCGCTCCAGCTCAATTCATGGGCAGCACTAAATGACAAAAGAATATGAAGAAAGTATGCGCAGCCCAAACCAGCAGAGCTAGATAAACGAAACCTGGAACGAAGGAGAAATCTGGGGGCAAAGCCCCCAGTGACCAAAGCTATTTTGTATATAAATAAACCGGCTAAATGGCTAGGAATACAGCAGAACGTAAATTTTCCCCCGAGTAAAAATTCCGGTTTTTCATCAAAATTCCCTGACTTTTCCAGAATTAAAAAATTCCCTGACTTTTCCAGGTTTTCCAGGTGAGTGGCCACCCTGGTAATACATTGAAATAATTATTATAGATTTAAAAAAAAAATGGAAACTTTTCTTCTTTAACGTTGAAAGAAATACGAAGATATGTTGTGGCATTAGACGAATACTTGTAGCAGATTCACTGCAATCATTATGGATTCATCATCACTTTAGCAAAAATACTGAACTTTTAATTCTAAGATTTGAAAGAGGAAGAATCGTTAGAGCAATAATATACTTTTCGCAAACCCATTTCTATATAACCTTGGCTTAGTAGAAAATTCGAACTAAACACATATTCTGCGTATAATGGTAAAACAACTATACGAGGTGTGTTCAAAAAGTATCGAACCTTTGTTTAGCAGAAAAAAACATTTATTGATTTGGAAATCCAAAATACTAATCCCCTTCAAAGTAGTCTCCTTGGTAATGCACAAACTTCTCTCAACGCTCCAGCCATTGTTGAAAACACTTCTGTATACAGTTTTTGGAATGGTGAGCAACCGTGCTGTCGCAGGTCTTCTCTTGACTCAAGTTGTGTCCCTTTTAGTGGCATTTTCAGCTTGAGAAATAACCAAAAGTCACACGGAGCAATGTCAGGCGAGTAGGCAGCCTGACGACACACAGGAATGTTGTTTGGCGATGAAAGCCTGAATCAAGTTTCGCGGACACTCTCCTCATGCCCAAATTCTCGTTCAAAATTCAATGTACCAATCCGATTGAATGGTTTCCGCTTGGACATCGCCAAGCTTTTGGCAATATCACTGCTCAAGTTTTTCTGTTATTTTACAAAAAATTGAAATTTGATGACCGCTCACTACACGTCTTCACTCGTTGGCCGACTGCCAGCAACTGACACTTTCTGTGGGCGGGGAAAAACTCAACTTCGCATGAGTGTCCTCTCTACATCTACACTGAAGACAGTCTCCCGCGCTTCATTGGTTTACAAGAAAAAAATAAGGTTCGATACTTTAGGGACATGAAAATAAGAAAAATGGGCACCCATGTGGAAGTGGTAGGTCAAAGAAATTCAAGTGTGCCTGAACAATCCTATCCGAAGCAACCGAGTTGAGAAAGGATCAAGATAAAAACATTTATAAGAAGAACAGCCACTCATTTTGATTTTGAAAATCTTCTACTCAATCCGTAGAATTTTATAACACAACTGGTATTTTATTTTTCTCTCGCTCTCTTAGTTTAACTGTACTGGTAATTTTCAAGTTGATCTTGAAGCTTTGCTGGCGTCTACTATTAATCCAATGTTCTCGGGATTGCTGCCAGAGTGAGTGTTGCTGTGCTGAGCTTTCGTTACCATACAGCGGCAACATCTTCAGAGCTATGTGATGTTGCCGCTGTATGGTAACGAAAGCTCAGCACAGCAACACTCACTCTGGCAGCAATCCCGAGAACATTGGATTAATTTTCAAGTTAGTCAACAGATTTTAATTACACTTAGTTCTAATTCTTGTACAGGTTTGCACATGCCAATTCTTCCCTGCAACATGGATCAAATTACTTTCAGCATAGCCACTGTTACTTGTAATAAAGTAATTCCACAACTACAAAGCTTAGTATTACTAAATATCTAGGTGTCATCACAAGACTGTTTTTTCCAATTGATTTTGCTTATATTTATTTGCTAAACATCTTACGTTTTGTTACATTGATTTTAGTACTTATCCAATCTGGTTGAAAACTGTGACTTACCTGAGTAACAAATCCCGTTGACGAAAGAGTGACAGAAACAAATGATATTAATGTATATACAAAATGTCGCAACTGCTTTTCAGTATGTCTTTCGACATCAAATATGAACGATGTTTCATTGCTCTTTGTTTGTAATCCTAGGCCACCTAAGGAACGTGAAGAATTTATGTCTGAAAAATACATGTACAGTCTATTATTACTACTAAACATAAATTGCATTGTTAATAGACACAGGTAATATTAATATACATACAAAATATCGTAGCTGCTTCTCAGGTTGTCTTTCGACATTAAATGCGAGAGATGTTTCAGTAATCTTTGTTTGTAGTCCTATGTCATTAACGAATGCGAAAAATTTACAACTTCTGAAAAATATATTATTTATATTCTGATATTAAAATACTCCAATTCAGACATTAATAAAAAGAAAAGGTAAAAACTACCTTAATATTGTCATAATTACTATTCAAGAAAGCTTTACAACCTATATGAAACAGAGTTATTACTATATTCACCTTATGCACTTTGCTTTCATGAGCAAGTAAAATTTATAAAACGGAACATGGTTGAAAGATTGTGGAGAAATACTTGTATTCTATTTTACTAATGTCTCTTTACAACTATGAAGCAATAGCTCTTTTGATTTTTCCGAAATGTATCTTTCGAAGGGTTCAGAAACGTTTACTTCCATGTTATTTCTAGTTTTGTTAATCATTATCATTATCATTGTTTATTCATCCATGTCGTACATTATTGGTCAGAGACCAGTACATAGGACTTGTCAAATAATAATAAGACATTTCAATATAATTGATTTACATTATTTTACAAACTATCACCCAAGTATTCATTAATATGATAATACATTTTGTTACACAAAAAATTAAATAGTTCATTTTTGAAATTTCGTATGTTTTTGATATCCTTCAAATAACTTGGGAGCTTATTAAACAGCTTAGCGGACATAGGAAGAACACTTCTTTTGGTGCACGTATAGTTTTGGTATGCTGTGAATATGTTATTCTTTTGTTGTGTGTTGTATGAATGTACATCGTCAACATGAAGAAAACTACTTTCATTTCTCTTTACATATATGATACTTTTATATATGTACAGACAAGGCACTATTAAAATTTTATTTGACTGAAAGATCCTTTTGCATGAGGACCTTGGTGATAGATTAAAAATAGATCTTATTGCCTTTTTCTGTAGACGAAATTCAACACTGGAATGGGAGGCTCCCCAGAAAATTATTCCGTAATTTAACAATGATTGAAACTTACCATAGTACAATAACAGCAAAGTTTCTTTTGACACTGAACCACGTAGTCTATAAATGACAAAACAGATACGGCTTAATTTGCTGTTTAGCTCAGTAATATGTGCATCCCATGTAAGCCTATTGCTTATTGTTACACCTAAAAATTTAGTGGATTTTGAATAGTCTACATCAGTTGAATTTATCACAATGGGTGGTACTGTTCGAGGTGTACATGAGTAATGAAAATTTAGTGCTTTTGTTTTCTTTGCATTTATCAGCAGTTGATTCTGAGATGTCCATTTTATCAAACGTTCCACAGTTTGTTTTAATTTACTTTCTAGTTCAACTGTATTGTCCACTGTTACAAGGACATTTACATCGTCAACATATAGTACAATATGTTGGGAATACATATATTGAACAAGATCATTTATGTAAAATAAAAAAAGAATTGGCCCAAGAATTGAGCCTTGAGGAACACCAGCAGAGATAGTAGCAGTTGTGGATGAAAATGTGACTTGCTTATTGTTAATTATTTTTTGTATTTTTACTACTTGTTTTCTGTTTGTCAGGTACGAGCGAAACCATTCATGTACTACACCCCTAATACCATATTTCTGGAGTTTTGCCAGTAGAAGAGAATGTTGAACACTGTCGAATGCCTTGGAGAAATCAACAAATAAACCTACTGCATATTTTCCCTTATCAAGTACTGTAGAAACCTCTTTAATAAAGTTAAACAACGCTGTATCAATTGATTTGTTTTTTTGGAAACCATGTTGAGAAGACGAGATTAGGTTATGGCAGGATATAAAATTTCTCAAGCGCGATAACATTAGTGATTCAAAAATCTTCGAGAAAACAGACAAAATAGAAACAGGCCTATAGTTTTGAACATCATAAGTATTTCCTTTTTTGTGCAAAGGTATAACTTTTGCAGTCTTCAATCTGTCGGGGAAAACGCCTGATTCAAATGATACATTTACAAGAAATAATACATTCACCTCACTCACTTATTGTGTGCTGGATCTCCCTTATGTTTATGGGTAAACCTGATTAGAAGTTTTTTTTTTTTTTTTTTTTTTTTTTTTTTTTTTTTTTTTTTTAATTCTCAGACCTATATATTTTTCTCACATTGGCAACATATTTCATACCTACCATGATAAGATGAATTTACTACCCCTATTTTATTTAATGTGTTGGGCTAAACGCTATTTTATCTACGATTTCGAAGAAGAAATATTATATAAAGTGTCATGAATAATTTCGATTTGTAAATGTTTTATTTTGCTGCCGCTAGAGGTAAAGGTTTTATTAATACGTTGTAATTCGGTTGCTATGGTAACAGGTCTCGTTATTAAGGTTTTGTTTATAAATAAGTATAATATAATTCAGAAAGACGCCATATAATTTAGAAGTGTGTGGAATTGCTGAGAAGCAATTATCTATTATTTGGAAATATAGTGCTCTTAAGTGATTAAAATAGTGTCTTAATCATTTGAATTATCATCGTAGTAAATAGTAACAAGTTCTAATATGTATATACTATGATAAATCTCCATTTAAAATAAGAAAAAAAAATATTCGAACTAATGTAAGGTTATAATCCAAAGAACACCGAAATCGGTGAAATAACACTTATGATTGGTCTCCTCCTTTAAAAAAAAAAAAAAATCTTCGAAGGTCAGAGAGAGATGATTTGAAATTTTAAGATAGAAAAAAAGAAAGAAATATAATTAAAAGACAGAAAAAGGGAAAAGGTCCTGATTCAAATGAGTCCAGTATACACGAGGACACCAACCAATTTCAGAACATCTCTTATTAATATTCACTTGAACCAATTTTGATATACGTCTATTATTCATACGTCTTGATATTTATAAGACAATAACATACGTATTAGTCCAAGTGCGTATTTGTAATCAAACATCAGTTTAATTTCTTAAGTTGTTTGTCTTTTACTAGCAATTTTTAAAAATAATTCTTTCATTTTCATCAACTATTTTCTCATAATACTGCGTTTACACCCATTGTTCTCCACTATGAAGGAATGACAAAGCGCAATATACACCAGGGTGAGGGGAAAAGGAGCACACTAGTTTAGTGATAGAACGCTCACTTCTGGTTTGAAGGGTCCTTGTTTGATTCTCGGCCACGCGAGTTTGGACAATATCATATCCAAGGATTCTCCAATTTTTTCCCTAAATTTTCATTCTACCAATTATTTCATAATTCGCTTTCATAAATTCATTTTTTCTTTAGCCAAAAACGTCTCCATAGTCGTAGGACGTAGAACTGGAAATTTTATTTTACTAAAGAGAAGGAACACGCAGGGCTTCGAAAAAGATAAATTTGAAGTCAGGTTTTCCAGAAGACAGCTAAACTATAGAAATTTCTCACAAAAGAACACTTTTGTAACTAATTCGATTCTTTTTCATACGAAATTTCTTTATGTATAATATGCAAGGCCGGATTAACGCACACTGGCGTTTTACGTTATACTTCAGGAATCGCTCCTCTCACCTCTTCCTCCAAAAATAAACACTTTGAATTTCAAGTATATTTCTACTTGCCGAATTCGAATTTGCCTGTTGTTGCTTTACCCATTTTGTTTTAGTATGATGAAAATTTTGTATTTTGATCGAGCTTTAAGACTTTTATTGTAAGTTAGAACGACTAAATTGTCTTTGATAATGAATCCAGCGTCACTCAGTTAAACATACACGTTTATACGGCAGGATTACTCGAAAAGGGAAAGCATTTTATAAGCAATAATTCAGAAACGTTCACATTGGAAATTTTTAGTATAATAATTAATTTATTACGTAATATATATGGGGGAGGGAGCTAAAGATTTTGCCCCTAGGTTGAATGACGCTCTAAGCTCCAGCTTACTAAGCCTTGGCACTATCCGGGTCTGATAACATGTTAGAACTTAAATCCAATACTCAGTACTGACGTTTTTGACTTCGATTATAATTATCCTAGCATTAGTTCTTTGCAAACACTTTCCACTGTACTGTGTAAGAATCAAAGATCTTCCTTTTAAGAAAAAACTGTCGGGTCAGATTCGGTTGTATCATCGGGACATAATATGTTGAAAGATCTTGGAGATTTCGTAGCAACAGGGTTCGAGCTGACTCTACAGGGTCACGTTTCTCACGAAATCAAAACGTATTCTTCGGGAAATTATTACATTGTAAAATTTCAAGGAAACTACTAGTCCTTATTTAGCACCGAGGCTATATCAGATGTGGGCTTACAATTTACTTCAAAATGGAATGAGCTCTCGTTCGGAGTCAAATCTAGGTCTGCTGCACCAAGGACAAAAACAATAATCTAGTTACAAAAAAGCTGCAATAAGGGTTCGAGTAACTAGCCTAGACAGAGGATTGTGCTTTCCAAATCTTATCTCAACCGTATTGAACTCACAAGATAGTGCTTTCTACCACTAAATAATCCTATCTTATGCTATAACTACAACTGTCGAAATAATCATGAACTCTAAATGTGTAATAGTTTACAGTTAACATTGAGAAAATTAAAGTATTATTTATAAAAAGAAATTAATGCAGCATCAAAAGGAAATATGCTAATAAACAAGAATTGGGACTACCTTTCTCAAGAGGTAACATGTTGATATAGTCCATTACTTTGAGCAAGTTCTTCAACACTGTACTGGGAGAAAATTGATTTATCAACTGCAGAGCAAATTCTAATTTCTTTGGCATTTGTCCTTTCTCAGCTACGATGTTTCCTTCTGTTCTCTCTTCTGTTCCTTTCACTACATGGCTCTCACACACCAAACAAATGAACAACCACAGAAACAATTCTGCATCTAACGTCAACATTAGTTTATGGAACAGCAGCAGCCTTCGATGCTCAGGGACATGAAGCAGAACGTCCACAAATACGCGCACTATCATAGCTACAACATCCTCTAGCTCCTGATTCATAGCGCTCGATAATAAACCGCTATGACTCGCCTGAAAATGCAAAGAGAACCAGTAAAATATTTATTAATTTAATGCTGTCATAAAATTTTATGCACTATTTTTCAAGATGTTCAAAAATATTTGCAATGTTTACTGAAATAGATTTAACAAATTACCTTTAAACTTAGCCTCAATAAAACAAAATATATACTTATTTATATATAAATAAATATACTTACATTATCAAAAAGTCTGAGCACACTACTAATTTTTCAGAATTTTCCCAAAAAACACTGATCATACAAAACCCTGTTTATTGACCTTGTTCTCCAAATTGAACATTATTCATATAAGAAATTAATTAATTAATTAATTTAAAAGAAACATGGTCCTGTTTACACTGAAACTAATTTATTAAGGAAAACTGCGTTTATTAAAATGCCGACCACTAGTCTTTAAAGAAGTTTTACAAATTCCAGAAATTCGTTCAATCAATAAAGGTAAAAGACTAAATAGCTTTTAAGTATATTCTCTTCTCCCACAAAAAATAGCTCAACAACAAACAAAATTTGTGATTTTATAACACTTAACTAGCCTTTGGCTAGCTGGAGCTTGACCCTCGCATTTGCTCAGCCTACGACCTCACATCTCTTATGTATCTGCTTTTGTATCAAAAGTGAATTTCGTGCATTTGCTCTTAATATTTCCTGAATTTGGCCAGCTGGGAGCTTTGCCCTCAGATCCCCGCGTTTGGTCGGTCTACGGTCTCGCACCTCTTAAACCCACAATACTACAGAATTTCAAGCTTCTTTTCGCATTTCAACTACCGTCAAACGGGACAACACTGATACACTTTTTGTGTAAAAAGGTATGTAACTTCAAAACGATTACAGCTGGAATTGTAAAGAAAATTATGTTATGTACATCCTTCCTAGATTTTCACTTTAATACAAAAATGGGATTGATTAGTGTTAACACATTCCAGAAATAATAATAATTAGTACTGTATCAGCATTGCCCCGACCTCGGGGCAATGCTGATACAGTCAGTTGAATTGTCATTATCTTGACGTAGGTGTCTGTTAGTGGGGCAATGCCGATACAGCAGAAACGTGCTCTTTTAGCTAATTCTGTAGATATGTAACATGACATACTTCCGGCAGATTTTGTCCATTTACACACAGGTCACATGAAAAATGGAAGTTGTGCCAGACTGGTGAACTGGATAACAAAACAGTATAACTGACCCAAAATACTTTCAGCATAAGGCCTTAATGTACCAAGGAACATCACAATTCTCCAAAAAAATAAAACCTGACAAAAATTATACATTCCAAAAAAACATTGAAAATGAACACTGAAAAACAAATAAAATTAAATACAATTACTCTGCTTCTGTGAATGCAGTAATGCATATTAATGAACTTTTGCTGCTGATTTGTTGTGTACAATACGTGTACCATATCAGAAAACATACAGTTCTCACAGTAAGTGAAAGAAGCAGCATATTACTCGTGCTTCTCTCTCTCTCTCTCTCTCTCTCACACACACACACACACACAAAAAAAAAAAAAAAAAAAGATAAATGAAACAAAATAAACAGATTTGCGACAAAAACATGGGGCTACCTATCAAAAATAATCTCATGAATATCTATTTACTGTACTGTACATTCAGACCCTCAAGTACAACTGAAGAAGACATAGTAGTGCCCCTTCTGCCTAGCACAGGCTAAGGCAACAGCAGAACCACATCATCAGCGCAAACACTATCCACATCCTCTTGTTCTGGCCAGTAAAATATAGTGCCATTCATATTTTTGCGAAGAAATCTGACATTATAAATTGAATTATTTGGTCAACAAAATGCTTCACTGATTTCTTTCTTAGATATTTAACCAATAACCACTGTCCAACTTTAATTGCAGTACGATTTTTATGTTCTTCATATCAAATATCAATAAATACCATTGTCTATGTACATCGTTTTGTTCTTTCTTGTTCACCTCAACCATAGGTTGGTGGGCAACATGGACATTTTAAAACTTTTCTCTCGCTTGGGAGAGCTGTTTTATACTTTGATAAGGCCTCTTCTTTGTAACTGCAGCTAGATATTCTATCCTTGGTCTTCCTCTTCCTGGTTTTCCTTCTGCCTTTCTCTCTATCAGCACAGTGATCCAATCGGAATGTCGAATAAAATGACCAAGCATGCTGTTTCACCTTTTTCCTATTATCTTCATGATCTGTCGTCCTTCATTTGCTTCCTTTAGTATGTCTTTAGTCCTTTTTCTTTCGGTCCATGATATGCGCATCATTCTGCGTCAACACCACATTTCAAATGCTTCCAGCTAGGAAAATTTCAGCATTGCCCCATTCCGATAACATTTTGCCCCTTTCTGAATAAGGTCACTTTTAGGCAATACATCATGGGTGACCTCTACAATAATAGTTGCAGTTAGCGACACTGATACATTTCCTACAATAATCTGCCTGGAAAATATTTCCAAATTTCATTTGTCAAAAAGTATAGACCTCTTAAATTGACCCACGAAAAATGGCGAATATAGGCCCTGTACAAAACACTTTGTTTTGCAAATTGGGGCTAAAAATACACAATGTAAGACCTGTATTACCTTCTCATACATCTGCAGAACTGATGTACATTTTTAATTTACAGATTTATTGCATATTTTACACTCAGGGTAAAAACGAAAACTTTTTTCCTTTTTGTTCAAGTTTACCCCGTATTCAGCATTGCCCCGGTCGACGGTACCTAAAAGTTAAGATTTTGTATCTCAAGGAAACGCCCATTTAAATAACATGGAGGTTTTTCATTTCCCCTTTAGGCCTCTCCAAAATTTAAAAATATTCATTTTTGGCAATTTTCTTGTGGGTTAGTCCCGAAAAGCTACAATAATGCCAAATTTGATCATTGTAGCACTACAGGAAGTATCCAATAATTTTGGGGTGTAGAGGATGTTCCATATAAATAATATGGGGAAGATTTTTCAGTTCCCCATAAAACCACTCTAAAGTTGGGTTTTGTTTTTATTTTTAGTGATTTTATTAAATAATCCTATAGAAAACATACAAGCATACTGAACTTTAAGTTTTTATTCCAATTCCAAACACCTAAAACACGCGATTACAGGTTAAGAAAAGCCTATTTAAATAACATGGGGAATTTCTTCATTTCCCTTTAGATCCCCTTAAAAATTAAAAATATTTGCTTTTGGCAATTTTCCTGTCGGTTAGTCCCGAAAAGCTACAATCATGCCAAATTTCAACTTTCACGTCATCCGGAAGTACCAGTCATTTTATAACAGTGAGTTCATGTAGTTTTATATATAGTCAGGATTTCATTAAAATCGCACCTGCATCAAATATTGAGTGGGACAAATCGGTTGCTTCTTTTATTTACTATACAATTTTAGGAACTGGCGGCTCACTTAAGACTAAATTTTACTTACCTGAACCAAAATAGGGATAATCGTTTCTATTATTTTGCCTATGACTTGGAAGCTATACGCATCGTCTTGACGTAGAACAGACGAACCCATGAAGGTAAAAATTGCCATAATATTATGAAGAACCTGTTCCTGAAAATTCAATTTAGAAAAAAAGGTTTAAATATTCTGACAATAAGAGGGTTACAAATAAAATTCTTTCACTAATACTAATTTCAGAAATGCTCAAAAATATTCTTAATTTGAACCTGCTTCACTTTGAAAGTCCAGTAAACTAACTTTATTAAGTGTCAGTATCTATTTACAATAAAAGCTTGCAAAACTTCAATTTGCACTTTACCAATGTATTATTATAGCATTAGGATTTATGGAGAAAAAATACAGCAGCGACAGAAACATTATTAAAACACTAATTAGACACCTTGGCACGGGAGACCCGGGTACGACTCCCGGTGGAGCTCATGTATTTCAGATCCCAAGTTAAGATGTAGTGCATGTCTCATATAGCCTTGCTAAAGGGACGCTAAACTCAAATCAAACCTGGGGGTCGCGGTGGATCAGCGTCAGAGCGTCAACTCCAGCGCGTGGAGTCCCTGGTTCGATCGTAGCTTCCGCCAAGTGGGCTTTGTGATGAAGAAACACTCTGTGTGGATTTTTCTGGGATCCTTTCGTTTTCTCCCATTTTCGTCACTCCATCATTATCCAATCATTAACTATAATCATCATCATCATCATAGGTATTCTGCCTTTATTGGCAGGTCACTTGCCGCAGCTGAGAAGCTTCCATGCTCCACGGTCCTTCGCTAACTTCTTCGTCTTCGCGTATGATCTTTCTGTTTTTATATCATCCATTAATTATAGCCTCCTTCGCCCCCTCCCTCTCTTTCCCGCCACCATACCCTCTAGGACGTCCTTCATGATACAATCTCTTCTTAGGCAATGTCCCAACCAGTTTCTCTTCCTCTTCTTAATAATATCTAAAAGTGTTCTTTTCTCACCCACCATTTCTAACACTCTCTCATTCGTTTTCCGCTCGACCCAACTAATTCTTTCCATTCTTCTCCACACCCACATTTCGAAGGCTTCCAGTCGATTTTTATCACCTTTACGTAATGTCCACGTTTCCGCCCCATACAGTACAACACTCCACATGGAGCATTTTATGAGTCTTTTTCTCAACTCTTTATTCAAGGTCCCACAAAACAAACTTTTCTTCCTCCTAAAGGCTTCTTCCCTATCCTTGCTTTTATTTCACGTTCGCACTTCATGTTATTACTAAGAATACTACCCAGATACCGAAAACTATTCACTTGTTCTATTTTCTCCCTTCCTACTTTTATATTTGACACAGACCCCTTTCGTTCCAATCACCATGGCTTTTGTCTTTCTAACATTTTTTTCATCCCATATTCTTCCAAGCCCTTTCTCATTTTTTCTAACATTTTATTGATTTTCTTTTCAGATTCTGCAACAAGCGCCATATCGTCTGCAAATCTTATGCATCTAATCATTCTATCTCCTACCGAAATACCATCATCATTATGTAAACTCTTTTTCACTATCTCTTCTAGATAGGCATTAAATAGTGTTGGCGAGAGGCAGCATCCTTGTCCAACTCCCCTTCCAATTGCACTCTCTTCCGTTAGTTCTTCCCCTATCCTAATACTTACTTGTTGGTTCATGTATAAGTTTCTTATGAGTCTTCTATCTTTCCATTCCAACCCTATCTTCGTTAGAACTCCCAACAACAATTCCCAATTCACGCGGTCAAAAGCCTTTTCTAGATCAATAAATATAATATACACCTCTTTCCCATTTTCAAACTCATAAATCTTTCACCGATCGCCCTTAATAATCCAATTGCATCTCTTGTGCCCTTGCCTCTTCTGAACCCGAACTGCTCCTCCTCAACTTCTTTATTTGTTCTTTCATATAACCTTCTGTTCAGTATTCGGAGCAGAATTTTAGCTGCATGAGATATGAGACTAATAGTTCTATAATCCTCACATCTCTTTGGGTTCGATTTCTTAGCCATCGGTATCATGATCGTTTTCAGAAAGTCTTTTGGCTATTCTCCTGTTTCATATTTCATTGCATAGTCGGAACAATTCTTTCTTTCCCTTGTCTCCTATATTTTTAATGAATTCGATTGATATGTTATCTATTCCGGTTGCCTTTCCATTCCTAATCTCGGATATAGCATTTTCAAACTCATCCCTAAGAATACTAAATCCTTTATCATCCTCGCCTACTTCATTTTCTACTTCAACATTTAGGCTACACGGTCTATCCCTACTCTCATATAAGTCTTCAATGAATTCTTTCCACCTTCCTATGACCTCATTTCTCTCGCTGACTACCTTCCCATTCTTATTTTCTACTGCCACCATAATACCCCCTTGTTTCCTCCGAAATTCCATAATTTCACCTCCTTGTACATTTCCTCATATTTCCCAACTCTTTCTAATTCTTATATATATTAATATGAAGTTAACTATAAATATGAAGTTAATAATTTTATGGACCGTTGAAGGAGCAGAGAAATAGCTAAGTACTTTTAAACAACAAAATGAGATTCTGACCAAAGATCGTTTTATCAATGAAAAAAATATATTTCTAGAACATCATTCAAGGTTTGACTATACCTTTTCCTTTCTTTCTGTTTCTCTAGGTAAGTACTCTACATAATTTCATAATAACTTACGGGTATTATTTCTGCTGCTTTTGCCAGTAGTAGCAATGCATGATGGTGCGTTTGAGGATTTTGCGATACTCGAATGCATTGCACAACCAACTCCACGCTAAACTTGCTTTCGTTAACAATCTGTGTATCTTCTATCGAAATTTTGTTACAACATTGCAGCAGGCACGACAAGATGAGCTGTTTCACATATTCCACAGCCGTCTGTTCATCAAACTGAAGGCATCTAGAGATATTAAATTTAGCAGTTAGTATTAACATTATTGTACAATATCACAATATTGAGAGCGGTGATTATATTCAATGAGAAAAAGCAGAAACGCTATTACTCACCGCAAGAAATATGTAGCAAGAAATATATAGAATTTTCTTCTACATGCAACAGGTAGCGCTTTCGGAAGATGCAACTTCCTTCATCAGCCTGTGGTAGACTTCAAAAAGGATAAAAAACATGAAGGATGGTTAAAAGATCAGGATATGTAAAAAAAAAAAAAAAAAAAAATCTTCTGTTAAACACTAAAACACACGGGAATAGGAACTCACTGACATTGTACACTGCTGTTCACTGTTTTCTGTGCTTGCTTTCCAAATGGTGGAAGTATGTAGTGAAAAGATTACTCCAAATAAAATTTATTTCTACTCTATCCAGGTTAAGTGAAGATCTTTCTTTGTGAATATTATATGATTCTTTAATTTTTCGTCCCGTTGCTGTTTTTTGCTCTTTCAATTAAACATGATACCACGATATGATGACGATAGAGATTATAACCATCATATCGTGTAATCATGTTTAATTGAAAAAGCAAAAACAGCATCGGAACGAAGATTAAAGAATCATATTAAAAGAAAGACCCTCACTTAACCTGGATAGAAGAGAAATATACATTATTTGGAGTAATTTTTTTACTACATACTTTCACCATTTGGAAAGCAAGAACAGAAGACAGTGAACAGCAGGGTACAATGTCAGTGAGTTTCTATTCCCGTGAGTTTTAATGTTTGACAGAAGATTTGTTTTTTACATACCCTAACCTTTTAACCATTTTTAACCATCCTTCATGTTTTTTATGCTTTTTGAAGTCTACCACAGGCTGATGAAGGAAGTTGCATCTTCCGAAAGCGCTACCTGTTGCATGTAGAAGAAAATTCTGCTACATATTTTTTGGGTGAGTAATAGCCTTTCCGCTTTTTTTCATTCTTGTACAGTATTTTTACTACATGCTACATGCAAAGGTTCTATTTTAATTTTGAAACTTTCGCAGTTGAAATACAAAATGTATTCACATAGTGAGTCAATCTTCATGTGCGTGAATTAAGCTGGTGAAAAGAGCCACAGAGTAAGTTGTTGAAAGTAATGGTGGGCAGAAAAACTGGCTTTTCGGTTTTTCAGAAAAGCCGAAACCAGTTTTTGAAAACTTTCTTTCAAAAAACCTGTTTTCAAAATCAGTTCGTTTTTTAAAACTCAAATACCGGTTCGGTTTTCTATCAAATCAGTTTCGGTTTTCTAACAAAGTTTTTGCTCTTTAGTTACTTTGTTTGGAAATGAATACTATAAGAACAAGAAAGGATATCAGCTTCAGCGAAAATCACACTGACTTCAGTAAAAATCCAAAATCATTGGAGACAAGTGAAAACGGTTTCGAAGAAGAACCTTACCCATTTTGGAGAAAACCAAAATGTGAATTTTTCTGGTTCTCTATAACCAGTTTTTATTTTTAAAATACGGTTTTGCTCATTTCTAGTTGAAACTGTTCAGGGAAATTCTTACAGACGCATTTATCAAAGTAAATGTTATCACTCATTTCCTATGAAAATTAGTAACGGAAGTAAGTTTACTTATTTGTTGGAAGTAAGTTTACTTATTTGTTGGAAGTAAGTTTATTTATTTGTTGGAAGTAAGTTGGCGCTGCAGACCTGACTTACATGTTAGTTACTGTTAAGATAATACTCAACTTCCTCTAAATTAACTTCATTCTTGGGATTTTGCGGTATTAAGTTCCCTCTTTTCATTAAGATCCTCCCCTAAAGACATTAGATCAATTATTTATCCGAAACAACGTTAAATTTCGTTACCTGGTCCTAATCATCCTAAGGAACATTATTTTGTTAATTTCGAATTAGAAACAAGTAAATTAAGATAGAGTAGTAAAAAAATTCTATATTTTGTATATATATATATATATATATATATATAAAGAGAAACACATCCACGTAAACAGATATTTATCACCAAAAAAAGTTTTATATTCTATATACTAAATTGATTAAAATAACCTTTTTTCCTACAATGAAACTTTTAAGCATTACATACAAAGTAAATGTCCTGCTAAAATGAACTTGCTATTTCTACAACTAAGTTTATTAAGGTTTTTTTTTTCTTTCTTTTCGAAGGTTTATTTATTTATTTGACTTTCTAGTTTGGCGGCTATTTTGAATAACATATACCTGGTAGCTTGTTCACAATCTTGTCTGCAGTAATAATATTGTGTATTCCTGAATCCAACTTACCTATTCAAAATATCGAACAAAACAGGAAAAAGAGCCTCTGCATTCTTTAATTTCTTCTTACTTTGAAGCACTTCCAGGATTACAATTCCTTTCTTCCAACTATCTGTGTCCAGTAAGCCGATGTTCGGAGGTATTGGTTGGGAAAATCTAAAATCAAATTTCATATTATATAAATTACCACAATTAATAAATAAACAAATCGAGGGTGAGGAGTGAGAAAGAAAGAAAAAGAAATCACCAACAGAACATACTTTCCCAAACTGCCCTCCACAGAGCTCTTGGGGCTTCCCGAGTGATTCTCAGGGGCTCCGTTCGCGTTAGTTGTGAAAATTACAAAAATTGTTAGCTGCTGAAATAAATTCAAATGGCACAAACTAAATTGGTGCTTCCATCTAGCGGGAAAAACGAAACTAATTCTATCAAGCGAAAACTGCTTTCTGTGACAGTAGTTTGGCTTGTTCTCGCTAGCTCAATAGATGGAAGCAGTAGTGATAATCTATTAGTCAGTGGAACGATCTCGATCTTTCTTGCTTCTAAAGTGAAACTTTCTCGCTGGTTCTCTAAATCTCGATTCTAAGTTTTATATACGGAGCAGGTAGCGTTTATTGTTCAGTTTCTTCAGTTAAAAAATTGTGATACCTAACCATCTATAAAAATTATACTAATTTAATTTATTTGTTTGCTACAGAAGTTCTTAGTGGCTAAACTGTCGTTGAAAGGGGTCTATAGCTTAAAACGGACTCCGTAAAACCTAAAAGTAGTCAGCCAACAACCAGTACTCAATCAAACGGGGATAAGAGCTGCTGTAACCTCATTTTGGAAGAAGGTAGTACAAATTCCTTGGGTTTGAATTCGGAATATGCTGAACATAATCTTCCTTCAGAATCTACAATGTCTAGTGAAGAGGTACCGAAAAGTAACAAACGAAAATATTGTGATTCATATTTGGAAATAAGATTCACTGAGTTTGCTGACGTGTAATATGTAACAAAGTTTTGCCCAATAGATCTGTGTTCCTTGCCCAAGTTTAGACGACATTTCGAAACTAATTGGCATGACCCGATTTTCTCTTGCTCTAGAATTATTGTTAACCCGATTTTCTCTTGCTCTAGAATTATTGTTAAAATTAAGTGTAAAGTATTAATTACAGCGATGTGTACTCTTTGTAAGTGATTATGACGCTGGTAAATACATTATATCACAAATGCCTAATATCACAGTATATAACAAATTATAATTTGCTTCAATTTTTTGTTTACATTACTGAACAGGGTAGCCGTATCAATAAGACCTATTCGTGAAGATGTCCACTCGAGATATCCATCGTCCCCATGAGTGATTGTTTAGTGTACTAAGCCAGTGCCGAGACAAAGATATATCAGCTACATTACAGTGTATGGACTGTTATAACTGGATGTATTCTTGTAGGGTGACCAGACGTACTGATTTTCGCAGTACAGTACTGTTTTTCAAAGAGCTGCCCTGCATGTTGCAAAGAGATTTAGAAATTCAAGAAATGTCCTGATTTAACTTATTTGCAATACCCGTACTTTAATGTTTCATCCTGTATTCACAACTTTTCGACAGTGTCTGATGAAGCCAAAATGGATAGTTGGCGAAACGGTTATATGTTAATAATTTTTACAATAAACGTATTGTTTTGTTCAGCGAGTAGTTGAAATCAAATTTAACTATACTAAACGCAAAGCTTGAGCAATGGAATCACAGCCACTCTTCTTCTGAATGATAAACCGCTGTGTTTTTCAACACTCCTCAAAAGATTATTGTTAGGAAAGAAAATCTCGTATTGTTGGTAGCAGATTCTTCAAATCATAAGCTTACGAAACTGTTTTCATCATTCGTTCGCTACTTTCGTCCTGCGAGTGGAATGCAAGTTAAATTTCTTGATTTTCAAGATAATGGTGAAGCGTTCAACATTGTATCCACATATATTCCTGACATTACAGGAATATAAAATTGAATGAAAAGTCGTAGGTTTATGCGCTGATAATACTAACTGCAACTGTGGAGGTGCAGCACGGAAAAAGAAGAATGTTTACAGTATTCTTCAAAATTCTTAAGCAAACCAATTGTGGGTGTTGGTTGTGCTGCACATGGTGAATAACTGTATACAAACTGCTCCAGACTGTTTACCACTTTGTGTAAATAATGTGGTTCAGAAAATATAATTATACTTTTACAGAACCCTTAGAACGACAGTCATACACGTTGTCCACTTAGCTACACAGGCCAAGATTGTTATACATTTACATATATACTGTACCTGAAGCTGCACTGAATGAATTTTGTGACTTCGTGGAAGCTGAGTACTCGAAACTCCTCTTCTTCAGTAAAACTAGATGGCTTTCTTTGTTGTCAGCTATAGAACATATACTTAAACTTTATCCAGCCTTAAAATCGTATTTTCCACCACAAAGTAAGTGTCCAACAATCATTCAAAATGATTTTCAATGATCCTTTGTCTGAAATATGGCTCTATCCGCAACAAGGTTTTTGTAGATTTTGTGCATTTTCTTGAAGCTTTGTACGTTTCGATGGTTGAAGGCTCAGCATTGGTAGCTGAACTCAAAGCAAAATTAGGGCCGCTCTGGCTTAGTGATAGTATTCACCTCTGGTGCGTGGGGTCCCTGGTTCGATACCAGCTCGCGCCAAGTGAACTTTGTGGTGAACAAACTTAGGTTTTCTCGGGGTTCTGCCGTTTCCTCCACTTTTTCATTCCACCATTTCATTCATTTCTCGTCACCGTCTCCTTTAGTTTAGCCGGCATAATCGTGGGACGTAAAACAGAAAAAATTCATTTCATTTCAAAGCAAAATTAATTGACAGATATAACTGTTTTCTCCCTCTTGTAGTTCAGTTAAAACTAAGAAATCTTGAAGAAAATGGGGTAGAATGTGTATCGAATTTTAAGAAATGTGTGCGTACATTTTATTCAATTTATATTGAACAGAAATACACACTTTCGCAGACATTAACATTTTGAACTGGACAAGACTTAACTTAGTAACTGAATGGGATGATGTCTAGATCAGCTTAAAGTAAATAAAACAAATCGTCAGGAAAAGAAAAAAAGATTACAAATGGAAAAACATATACCTATTACTTCTGAAAAAATTAAAGAAAGAAATACTGCTCAAATGAGGGTAGATTTAAGATGGAGTGAACTATTCAAGAATTTTAAAGAAAATTCCATTCCATATTACCAAATATGTGATATGTGGTTCAGTATCCACAAATGCTCTGACTGAGAGGGTATTTTCTATAATGAATAAGTTGTAAACTGATGAGAAATCTCACTTAAAAACTGACTCTCTTACTAAACATCTAAAAATAACTAAAGGTAACTGTAATTGTACCTGTAGTGAATTCAATGACATTATTTTGCAAAACATCAAGTTTCCTCGCGCTGTACATTCATATGAAAAGTATGCCACCAAGCACTGTACTGATGTTTAGTTGGTAAACAGATGTCATATGTCAGTTAAAATAATTTGTTAACATTTTTGGAGGAAGTTTGCAAGGTAATGGATAAATAACCGTTAATACGAACCGCATTTTCATATTTCATTAACACTTAATACTTCAACATACTTAAGTTTTCTTTTTTATTAAAGTAACTTCGTTATGTTACTTTATCAAATTGCTTTAAATTCTTCAATCGATCTTGTATTTGTCATTTATGAAATTATTTGAAGATGTGTTGAATTCCTTCATTTTTTTTTTTTTTTTATATATATATATATAACAAAAATGAATGAAAGCTAACGCTAAATGAAATAAGGACATGCGTATGGCCGACGTAGTAGGCTATATTATTATGCCTGTGTTCTACTTTTCCCTTGTCAGAATCTGGTCACCCTAATTCTTGTTGTATGGAACTAAACGAAACGGATGTTAGTTTATTAAATCTCAAAATCGACACTGGCATTGTTCTAAGTGTTTGAAGAAACAGTGAAGTAGTATGCTGATGTCAGAAGTATCAGCTGAGTCTGAGTCTGTCCCATCACTTACGGATACTTACAAGTTATTGCTTGATATGAAAGATGTCTTGAAGATTGATTGACACGCAAGAAATAAAGAGTAATCTAAGATGATTTTCTCGTGAAATGGAATGTGACTTAGAAAAATCCTTAGACTCTTGTCATGAAAAATTGGACAGAAATCAAACGCTGCTTATCAATCAATAACAGTTAATAGAAAAACAGCAGACAGTAATTGAAAGTGTAGAAAATGAAAATAAATTATTAAATAAATAAATAAAAATTGGAGTTATAAGTTAACACGTAGACTCTCAAGTATATCAAATTCCATACACACGGCTCTCCCGTGCAGCATTGCGTGTATGATTTTTGTTTAACACACACACATATTGCACTTTTGTCGCGTTTGTTTTATAGGTGTGTATGCCATTATATACATATGACGTAGAAGTCAAAATGTACTGTCCACGCCGCAGAGCCATACACAGGGAAAATCATATATTTATGCGCCTAAAACAAAACATTATTGGCGAACTGTTGCCAGTGGCGCACAGACGATACTGGTCAACAGCTATGGTGGCAGTCAAGATGTTACTTGTGTTGGCATTGAACAGTAGTCTCAGTGTAACACATTGGAAATAAATGGAGTGCCTGAATGTCTCACGAAAATATCCCTGAAATAATTCATTAGAATTGGAAAGGCTTTAAAATGTTATTTTCTCACTAGTGCCAGTTCGACTACTTTTACTCATACTTTAGGTGCGCTTGTTTTATAGTATAGCTCACGAATCTCTGCCGCGATTCTAATACGTTTATGCCGTCAACCGTGTCAGAGATTCGTGAGCTAAGCTATAGTATGATCATTTCAACAGTAAATTGTGCATCGAGGGATCAAGAGGACAGATGTTTCTATAGCGTATTATAGTAGTCTAACTAAGACAAAATGCTTTTTTATACTTTCTACTTAATCTTACATTATTTTTAACAAAGAAGAAAGCATACAATGTAACTAATTTAGCAGCGTAGATTGTTCATATCGCACCAAAGATTATAAAAGTATTTCATCGAAACAGTTAGCAAAATTATATTATACAGGATGTTTATGGTAAGATGTTTTTCTTCTATTCAAAAGGTACCCAATAGTATCGTTAAAGAAGCACACTTCTTGGTTTCATTGACATGTTAACAGGTTGACTGCCGAGGTGGTTTGAGGGTACTGGTCCCAGGCCATAAATTTCTTCTTACCTTTGGCTCGATTATGGATAGTTATATCACATTTTTGTCGCGATTTTTTGTTTCTCCCGAAAATGTCTAATAGGAGCCGAGCACCATATGTGATGCTCATGGTCTCTCACAATAATTTGTGACAATGAGTCATATATGATGCTCAAGAACCTGGATAGGTTAGTAATTTGTGATATCAAACATGAGCATCATCTATGGTGCTCATGGCCCCATAGAGAAATAAGGTGAGTACCACATATGATGCTCATGGCAGTTAAAGGCTACGGTAAACCACTCTGCAAACTGTCCAAGTAACTATAAGTGAATAGGCGTTCTCAACAGCACAATACATTGCAGTCTATAGCATTTCACATTCCTTACTGCATTCTTTTCAGCATGCTCCTTTAACTTCTCAACTCACAATCCTTCACAAAAATTATGTTCATACTCGTGTTTTTGTTTGAGTCATACCGAAGTAGCAAAAATTAATGTTTAGGTAAATCACATTTCCAAAATTTACAGAAATCCCAGAATGCATAATTAACAATATACTAAAATTAAAACATATATACCTTTTTCGGGCCCTTGTTACAGCTCCTACTGCAGTTGAAGGTTCATCCCTCATTTTTGTAAGCTCATTTACAATCAATTTCCCATCTAAAACTATTTTCTTGAATACCTTCTTTACATTAGATACCACATCTCCTGAATCGGCATGTAACGCTATATCAACAAGGAATTCCAGAAATTCTTGCTGGGCTGCTTCAGAAGGAAATCTTTCAAATACGTCTTTCGTGATCTATAAGAAAAAAATAATTTTCTAAAAATACTAATTATACTCTGAACATTTTACAGTATTATGTTTACAAATTACAAAATGCATAATTTACCCTATTTTCATGAGAGCTCTTATTTCCAATAAGATGTACATTATTTATTACCTATGTATCTTGGAATTTTATTCAACTTAGCACGTGATCAAAGACTGTTTTCTCTTTTGGAAATTGAATTCATTTAAAAACTGCCTTCCGCTATCTCGTGTTTCGCAGAAGGCTGTGCATAAGTGCAAACTGTAAATTTTATAAAATATTTATTTTCCCGATATATGAAGTGTATTCTTTATTATATCTATTGTCATCAAGTGAAGAAGCAGGATCGGTGCTAGCATCTAATACAGATTTTTCACTTCTCTACATTTTTCATCGACACTATCTAACCAAATATCACTCAAGGTTACTGTACGAGCTGAACAGTTACGAAAACTATTTGTTTTGTTCTTACATTCAAATTAATTTCTTTCTGGGAAAGATTTGAACGGATCTGGTAACAAATGACGAACAGATCCATGTTGCAGATATTGTATTGCACATCTGCATGGATTTTTATATCACAAAAATATGTTTCACCATATACATTACGTATAAAATTACATAATACATAATTTGAGTTATTCGAAATATCATTTTACTAACTAGTATATCTTGTTTCCTAATTTACTTATTTTCTGTAACATGGCCATCTATTCTACGTTGGTCAATTATCAATGGAACCAATGGGGACAAAAATACTGTATTACATAACATTTATTATTTTTTATTTATTGTAAGATGTTTAAACCAATATTTCATGTTTAAAACCGCAGCTATGACAATTGCTTCCGTTACTATGTTGTGTGATTTGTCTACGACACGGAAAACATTAAACACGTTGTCTTCGTTATAGGTACTGAGGATGTAAATAAAATGAACAGTCTTATCTCACTCTGTCCTCTCTATGTGGGTAATTGTGATTTCTTTAATATTTTCGCTGAAGACTGTCAAGCTCGATGGCAAAGAGATTATGAACTTTTTGGGTGTAGTAGTGAACAACAAAATTGTGTACTTGCTTATGCACGCCACAGGTTACATATTATAAATTAGAATTAAGTACGAATCTTTGTATCCCAAAAATGTATTATATTTATTAGATTATTTGAATTCTTTCTGGAATTTTCTTCAGTAATTGTCCAACCACTGCTGTGTTTATTGTCGAATGTTGATTAAGAAGTGATAGAAAATGATGAAAAACACGAAACCCTAAAGTGAAGATTAGCGAAATGCTACAGACTATACTTTTTTTTTTTTCATTTTCTTAACTCTGGTGGTTTAAGACTGACCCCACATGGATCAACACTCAACAATAAGCACAGCAGCAGGAGGAAAGTTGTTCGAGAGAAATCCGAAAAGGGTTAAAGTAATCTAATAAGTATAGTAATCTAACAAGTATTTTTGAGATACAAGGTTAGTCCTTAATTTTAATAAAAATTCTGATTGTAAACGTCGTTGTAACCCATATGAGTGTTATTATTATTATTATTTGGTGGTTAGTCATCCTGTTTTTCAATTATCACGTTTATTTTTATTATGTAAATTTTAGTTATCTTACAATGGTATCCACATTTATCTAAATTTCGTTGAGCAGAGTTCAATTTAGGATTTTTTGCTTGATAAAAACTTACTCAAAAACTCGTTCTCGAATTATTTTTAAAGAATGTAGAATTTTAACTTGTATAACACTATGGTTTGTTCTTCTCTAATATTTAGAAAAATCTAACATAGTCATTTTTTATTTTGTCTTATTTCTTCTACGTTCACTACCCTGGTTTCAATGTTCCGTTTAGTAATACTTATATCAGATTCATTACATTCGCAGAATGCTTCGTTTACTCCTAACAAAGAGGAAGCATCAGTTTTTTTGGAATAAGTTAGTGATTTCTCAACACTGGAGAAGGGGCGGGAATAATATCTCTTTAATATTGTATCTATAAAATTCTAATTATCTAGTAACTTTTGGATAAAATGAAAGTTTAATCTGAGTTTTTGAGGAATTCCGAATGGCAGTACTTACATTTCGGTATTGCTAGTTGTTAATAGTACGTTATACTCTAGAATATCGGTTTTACAGTAAGTTTTTCCTGTATCCACGCTTTTTGATCTAAAGAACGTAAATAATCAATTTGTAATAACAAATCCAAACTACGGAAACTCAGATGTCATGTGAATACCGCTGTTACAATAAAAGTACACAAGTTTAAGAGACAGAACAGCATACTAAAATGCATTAGTAATTATTCACTACATCATCAGAATGAAATGTATCACATCATCACAATTATTTAAAATAATTATAAATTGTTTCTTTTATAAAACTAATAAGATGTCACAAACATTACCTGTTCTATCAAAACAGTGCTTGGAGAAACGGCTTCATCATCAATAAGCAAATAAGATTTTGTACTCATTAAAACCTTCTTAACTAAACTGGAGCAGTTGTTTTGGTGGATACATCCGATAGTATTGCTATCGAACCTGGTTAAAATATTTTTCAAGATGGCTGACCTGTATTCATCCAATTGATCTATTGTTTTAGTAACAGGCAATAGCCTATTCGCCAAAGGAACCAATTTCATTAGCACATCCTATGTAATAAAGAAAAATATACAGTCAATCATTTACACATAAAAATGTATTAAAGTTTACTTATTACTGTATAAATTGTATATCTCTTACTTTAAATTAACTTTACCATACTCCTTGTAGTAGTCAAACACTTAATCGCTTCTAAATATTTCGAAAAGTAGTACAGTTATCCTTCCTTAGCAGACCACGGCTTCTAATCAAACATGTGATGGGAAAATGCAATATTATTTTATGATATTAACTTTTAGCGAAATTACATATAGAAAGATAAATATTTAATGAAGTAAAATTATAAAGCGTTCGATTATTTTAGTGTCATAGAAAAAATCACACGTCGTTAGTAGCTTAATACTAAATACTAAAATATGTGTACAAGGAACATGAAAATAAGTAAAGTAAATTTGAATATATATATTCCCTACGCTCATACCTATCAAAACTCAAATTTGTCATAAAAAGCTATCAACCATATATCTGTTTCCAACAAGGAAGTACCTTTTGAGTCCATCAGAAGATACTGGAAATTTACAATAATTGCGGCATATTTCTATTGATATTTACGAAATGTAGCATATCGCCATTTGCGATCTATAGACTCCTTAGTTCACAAACAGTACCCAAGGAGACCTCCACCTTTGTTTGAACACTTCTCTTTATCCTATTGACTCACTGTGTATATATATATATATACAGGGTGGTCCATTTTTGGTTTTCCTATTTTATGTTGAAATAAAACACAGAGTTTCATAGACACATGAATGTAATGACTATCAATAATTACAACACTCAGTTGGATTTTTAGGTGAGGTGTTATTTTTTGAACATCATATCATCTCAGTGTCCTCCACCCTTCTGAATGCAACGGGTCAGACGTTTACAGAAGCTAACCACTACTTTGTGTAAGAGATCTGGAGTGATGCGGATATTTCCTCCTGAATCCTGTATTTCAGTTCCTCCAGTGTATGCAACCGATGTCTAAACACTCTGTCCTTTAAATGTCCCCACAAGAAGAAGTCAGGGGCAGTCAAGTCTGAGGATCTGGGAGGCCATGGAATATCCCCAAATCTGGATATCACTTTTCCAGAAAACATGCCTTGGCAACATTGCACTCGCATTCTTTTATCTGACTCTGATAATTCTTGCACCACCCTCATTTTGTATGGGTAAAATTTCAAATCATTTCGCAACATTCGACCAACACTGCTCCGAGGAAGATTCAATGTAAGGAAACGTCGTTGTACGGAACGTTTTGGACTGGCAAGAATTGCCTTCCGCACACGTGCGATGTTTTCAGGTGTACGAACTGTTTTCTTACGCGTGTGTATTTTGTCACCCACATTACCGCTAGTGCGCCACTGTGACACCCACCTGCGTATGGTTTTCCTTGATGGAACCTTTCCTCGTCTTTTCTCGTCACCAAACTCATGTCTGAATGCTCGTTGTACGAAAGCAATGAATTCCTGCTTTATAAATTGTTTCACACAAAACACGCGCTGCTGTACCGGCCAAACGCTCCATTGTCAACTGAATCCAAGGCTGCCTGCTAACAGCTGACAAGCATCTCACTCTCCCATTTCTCGGCGATGTTGCCAACTCACAACTAGGTAACCGAAATTGGACCACCCTGTATATATATACATATATATTAGGGTGGTCCTTAATTTTTAATTTCCGAATTTCTTTGCTCCCAACCCCTAAATTGGTTCCATGTCGGACCAAATTAATCTGTGAAAAAAATGGGCTCAATCGAAGAATATTTAACCGACCCCCAAGCGACCTAAACATCTGAATGCATCTACAATGTATAGTATACGGCAAAAGTTTGTAATAAACTCTTGTAACTTAAAAATGGCTGAGGGAAAGGAATCATATCTTGGATAGAGGTTGTAGAAGTAGATCCATACCTGATACTGAGTAGTGACCGAGATGAGGCATATCTTTACGTCCACCATCTTGGATTCGGGCACAAAATTTTAAATAGAAATGACCTCGTATGATATATCATTTTGAGGTAGCTTTTGACGACAGACGTCTGCCTTTATTTTCCACTTATCTCTGAACATGTAATAATTAGCAACTATGGAAAATAAAAGCTCCGGAGTAATAAAACTTAATATTCTGTGAGTTTATATCTCTGTACGGGCTGCAGATTTATAAGATTGTTGAATAGTTTCCCTTACTTGAATTAAACCATAAAGTAAAGAAAGAAATGCACATGCCCATCTACTTGGAAAGAAGATGTGAACTTTCAACGTGGGTTGAATATATTGAAAAACATTGTGGTGGTGAATGATGTTGCAGAGAGAGGTGTGAAACTGATACAAGAATACGGGAACATTTTAACAACGGACGAAAAAGAGAAACAATACATATTGCAGATAGTCAGTGAACACAGAAAAAAGTATCCAGATGCTACAAAAATTGGCTTAATGATGCAGTAAAATTTGACTAGTTATCCACAGCCTTCAGCGTTCTTTTATTATCATTTTAAACAATCATTATATTATTTATGTAATTTCATTTCATATAAATAATTTCAGTATAGGCTGGTGTGTATTTCGACGGGATGTAATTATATAACAACATATATAATTATTTCCTTGTTACATGTATGTAATAGTTTATTAATATTTCAGCAACCTATAAAGAAAAAAAAAATATTGAAAGATAAACTATTATTTCAAAACTAAAAAGAATTAAATGACCAGAGATAAGTTGAAAATATAGGAAGATATGTTTTTATAATGAAAGGTTACCCAAAAACGATGTCACAAAACATCATTTCCATTTAAAATTTTGGGTCCGAATACAAAATTGCGGACTTCAAAATAGCCGCCATCATGCTATTTCTCAGGGTCAGATGTGGATTACTTCCAATCTCTGTATCCAAGATTTGGTTCCTTTCCCTTCAGCCGCTTTAAAGTAAGAAGGGTTTATTCCAGACTTTTCCTATATATTAACATATTGGATATGCATCAAACTTTAGGTCGCTTGGGGGTCGGTTAAATATTCTTCGATTGAGCCCATTTTTCCATGGATAAAATTGGGTCCGACATGGAACCAATTTAAAGGTTGGGAGCAAAGAAATTTAAAAAAAAAAAAAAAAAATCGCCATGTAATTAAGGACCATCCTAATATATATATATATATTTGTAACCAGACTAATCTCATTAAAAGACAAAAACATCCCCCCCCCCCCACATCATGCAGGATAGATAACGAAGCCTACGGACAATGTAGAGATAAAGCTCCACATATAGGATCAGCAACTCTTGTGCGTACGATGCTCTACCAGCGGGAATCGAACACGAGACCTAGTGCACCAAAGGCACACGCACTAATCAAAAGACCAACGAAGGAGACTGTTCTTCAGGTGTGGACAGTATTATAAATAGAAGCATGAAGCATTCAGCCTTTTAAGGTACATCCTAACATTTCATTTAATAATATAAACTCTGTGAGACATCAGAATTTTCAGAATCACACGGCATTTACAAAAAATTTAGATCTGGTTCAATTGATTATCAAGCAATTCCAAGTCGATCAGCAGATATTACACCACGCTTGTTAATTTGAAAGTGAAACGAAATTACATAGTGAGATCAACGTCACACATCCTGAGACCAAAACCGGGGATACCATCATCAAAGACGAATTTTGAAACACGGAGATATTATATTCCTTTTTACAAGCTGATTATTTTTTACTATCATTTTACCAGCTTTTTATAACCTTCTGTGATTTGCGGATCCATAAGCAGCCAAGGAAGAAGTAATTACGGTTAATAAACTTTTTATTTTATTTATCACTCTATACCCTTTTCATCGTATCAAGTAAAAGTCAAATTTGTCTGGAAAACTATTCAACTAATTAACCTTACAGCATTATTGTTAATTATTAACTTAAACATACCTCAGAATTCACGCTAGTCAAAGCGTTTAACAAACACTTCACAACATATATTGGTGTATCTTGTGCAGTCACGCAGTGAAGCAAGGCATCGAGAATCTTCGATAGACGCTCTTTTCTTAAGGAATCTTCGACGATACCATCAGGTGACAACAATAAGTATAAGGTGAATGGAAGTTGCCTGAAATTATAAACGCATAAAAAAAATCAACTTTTCCTTTCATGCCGCATTCAAATTTACCTGAAAATTACTAAGTAAATAAATACATTGACACTTAAAAATCAATTTCATGGAAGTAAAATTACTTTATACCCGTTAACAACGTGCATGTTTACTTGAAGCTGCCACTACAGGTAAATTCATTTTTTAAACAAAATTGTTAGCTTTGAGTATGATAAAAATGCCAAACTTTTTTCTTCAACGCAATTGTAACAAGTATTTGTTTAAATTACGTAAACTTAGTACAAAATTTGATCATGTTTTCATACTAAGCTTTTACGCAGAAACTTAATTCAGGGAACTATTTGTAATTGACCACTATTCGCTTCAGCTTCCGAATATATACAGTATATGCACAGTCTCTAAATTTAAAACGCTGAAGGGGTTGACTTTTAGACTATTTCCATTGCTTGTAATCCTGTTTTATAGAGAATGAGTCAAAAGTTTTTAGACACTTTTATTTTGAAAGCTGAGACAAATGTGAAATCTGTTAATGAGAAATGGGAATAGAAAGGGTGCCGCCAATCTGTATAATACATGGCAATGGCAACCATGGACACCATCTTGAATGAAAATTTGAAATTTCAAATAGGAATGAGGGTATATTGAATATCAAAGACCTAATACCGTCGTGAGTTTAGAAATCCAAAAGTGTATCTCGTGTGGCTTGGACTTCATGAACATTGAAAGTTTGACAAGTCTCACTGTAATTGTCAGAATTTCTTATTATTGCAACTGATCTAAAATGCACCTGACAAAAGAACAGAAGATATAAATTATCCTAATATTAAGAGAATGAAGTTCCGTCCAGGGACATCGCAGCAGACAGTACTCGGACACAGACGTGCAATACTGCACATCACGGTCACGTAAGTGATCACCAAATTCCGAGAAACTAGACTGTGGAAGATGAGGCACGTAGCGAACGACCAATAATTTCCACCAATGAGGAGATGGCAAAGACGGTTCTCGCGTAGTTTGTCTCTCACTGGAAAGTAGTATCAGCCAATCTTCCAACGTCCAAATATTGTATACCATCCGCTAGCATTCTAATAAGATGCATAAGCAAAATAAACTAAATGAGGAATGATCCAGATCGACGGGTAGAACTTTGCACATGGGCTACGAACCAACACGAACTGGCAGCGACATGGACATTTCTGTTTGAATAGAGAGGTCAAACAACATAATTGTTGGTACTAGCGCAAACTAGGTTGATCTGAGTAAGGAACATAATCCTGCAAAAGTAATGGTGTGGTGTGGCATATGGGATACTCGCATCATTGGCCCATTTTTCATCGATATTACCTTAACGATGCAACAGTACCTGAAGATTCTAAAGGAACATGTTTTTTGTTTCCTTCTCAACCCAAACCGCAACTTTCCCTTTTATTTTCAGCACGATAGAGTACATCCCCATTGTGACATTGGTGTGTGTCAATGGCTTAATGCACAACTACTAAATAAGCAGAGCGGTCGCCGATGATCCCCTCAGATCGCTTGACCTCACATCCTTTGATTTCCATCTGTGGGCCACATAAAGCAGATAGTGTATGCTGAACATTTCTGGGATATAAGGCACATAGTTACGAATTTCGCACTTGGTGAGTACATTTCACGGGACATTATTCTGCATGTGCAGTCGGAGTGGATATGGTGACTAGTCGTGCATTAAACGGGATGGCTATCACATAGAACATGTGCGGTGGCGTACCGTTGGTAGGTGATTTTATTCGACTTCCAGTGGAAACCATAACGTGGAAACCATATAAAATAAACAATTGCACCTTTGGGTGCTGAGCTTACGCCGGTATTATTTGATATTCGATATGCCCCTTTCCCATTTGAAATTCCGAACTTGTATTCAAGATGACGGATGGCGTTCATAGTTACCCCCTTTCCCTTTACTACCATCTCCTATTTAACAGATTTCACATTTCCTTCTCAGGTTTCAAAATAAAATAATGTCCAGGGACTTCTAACTTACTATGTGTAAAAAACTTTCAAAAAATGACATCTATGTTATTTTAAAACTACTATCCATGTGTAGTATGTTTGGAGTCCATTGGCTGTAGTTTTAGTAGCACCAAGCTATAGGAGACGGAATCAATTGTTTCGGGCCACTACCTTTAGTACTCCAAGCAATGATCGAACCGGGTACACGCGCATAGAATTCATACACAAATTACACAGCTACGCTCAAAAGTGCTTTTTATTTAATAAAATTATTTCGTACTGCTTGAATTATAATAAATACTTTGAAAAATGATTTTTAAGAACAAAGAGAGATGTACGGACTCGGTAAAATGTTTTTTAAAAGAAAAAAGAAAAAAAAAACAAGTTTTCTACGTGTCTTTTTTGCATGGAAAATTTTGGTCTTTTAAAAATATTTCAAGTTTAGTAGAAGAATAACAGTTTACCCATTAAAACAGGAAAAAAATTAATTACTGCATTCTGAAGAGAAAATCCTGAAAAAATTCAAAATCAAAGGAAATCGATCACTCTAAGAGACAGAAGGAGTGCAAATCGTTGGACGTAGTTATTAATTATTGACGCAGATTCTACCTAACAGTATGTGTACAAGAAAAATAATTTGTTTTGAAAAATTTTCATCGTTTAAAGAAGCAAATTTTCAAAAATACGACATATACCAATCGATAGGTCTCATTGCACTGAGCGAAATGATGAGTAGGTTTAAACCCTGATGAGCAGTTTTAAAGAATGTCCAGAAAAACTGCTTTGTAAACCTAGACATTAATGATGTACGATGACCACGACACTTATTAAGATTAAACTGATATTAAGTATATCGTTATCAAGCTTATCCTTATGACACTAGTAAGATCGCAGTACACAGTATGATTAAATACATCACATCAAGCTGAAGAAAATGACACACTTGAGGGTAAATTCTGATCCATATACACGGTGTTACATAAATGGTCAGAATATTTTGTGAACAGATTCCTTACATCAAAATTTAAAAAAAAAAAAAAAAATCATATGGATTTGTGCTCAAAAGTGGATAGTTTCGGAGTTACAGGGTACCAAAAACATGAAATAAGTGAACTTTAAAAGTTCTACCATCACTAAGTAACTGATATGTGAACTATCCAAATATCCATCTTTCAGAACCTCCGGTACTTGTACAGTCATTTTCAGAGAGGCTGTTTGGGAGTACTTGGTGTGCAAGAACTGGAGCATTCTTAAACATATATATGCGGATAGCTCACATACCAGTTCCTCAGTGATGTCTTGACCCGACTACGATAGGTCCCATAGTAGTGGAGTTATAAACTTTTAAAGTTCACTTATTTCACGTTTTCGACACCCTGTAACTTCGAAACTACCCACTTTTGAGCATAGGTCCATACGAACATTTTCTTATTTTGATGTGAGGAATCTGTCCCCAAAATACTGTGACACATTTATGTAACACCCTGTATATTGCGAAATTTGATTTTTTTTATAGAGCTTAATAGTACATAGTTTGTTGCCAATAGTAATTTACAGCTTTTATTTTAATGAAACATATTATTTATTTATTTATTTATTTATTTATTTACTGTACATGTAAGAAATACACAGTCAATTGTCGTGTTAGTCTTCTCCTAACGGTGACACTCATACTCCTAACAGTGACGCACATACTACTTGTAACTTTACATGTTCAAAGTTTTAAATTTATCGTTTTCCTAATGTTATAATGCATTAAATATATACCGTAAATACGCGCGTAATTTTCGCCCTCGCATAATTTTCGCATCCCAATTTTGAAGGGCATTTTCTGTATATTTTATTTTCCTCGCGTAATTTGCGCACGCGAGGATTTGACAGTGATTTCTAACGTAAGAAACCACACGACGACTTAATCAATTTTTTAATGTTATTTTTCTACAAATTTAGAATTAGTTGTTTGTTGTCAATTCTTGCTACAAAGAAAATGTGTACCGGTATTTTCGTGTTATTTTGACTGGGGAAAAAATTAGATGATGTTCACTGATGTGGCTAATTTTTTTCCCCGCATAATTTACGCATCCTTGTTTCAAAACAACTTTTTTCGTCTAAAAAAGTGCGAAAATTACGCGAGTAAATACGGTATTTCTAAATAAAGAACATAATTAAAAAGCATGTTTCTTATGGAAGATTACATTTTCTTTACAGAAAAATTACGCAGAAGCGTAAGAAATACGTAAAATATAATAGTTGCTTGTATAAACTTACTCAGGATCGAGTTTCAACTCTTCCGATCTCTTGACCAACTCCTCTACAAGGGTATAATAATTATTGGAATTTAGCCGCGCTCCAATGGATAGGGAGCAAACTTTAAGGCAAGCCAAACTAGCTTCTCGCACAGATTGCAACGGGCTCATTAAAGGAACAATTAAGGAAGGAATGATATGGCTGCGTAAATCAAGCGTCCATCCTATACTTTTCTCAGATTTCTTCAACAAAGCCTCGGCTGACTGAAGCGAGAAAAGCTGAAGTTGTGGTGTAATTGATGTGTGCACATATTCTGGAGCTTCAGGAACTTCGTTTCCAAACCAAAAGCAAGATAGGAACTTCAGCTGTTCTTCTGGCGTTGGAAAAAGTACCTGGAAATCAATATTACGTTAATGGGATTCGAATGCATAATAACTAGTAAATAAAGGTCATTTCACATTGTTCATTGCTACGAAAAACTATTGTAAGCATTTCAAGTATAAATATATTATCTAATTCTTACAATATAAAAAAAGAATAATTACAGAGAACTATGTGAAAAATTGATATCGTAGACCATTTCGCATTTTGGGCTAGATTCGTTCTACCAGCATATTATACTGTTTTATTTATTACATAGCAATCCGTTAATGGCGAATCAAGATTACCTGACACTTGACTGAGATTAAGCGAATTTATCAATGTGAACAACGACAGTAGATGTTGTATCCTTCAACCTATTAAAAATAATGAATGAACTTTACAAATATCAAGCCCGTACCCACTGCATTTATTACCGAGAGGAGCGGGGATCAAATTTTCTCACGCTTTTTTCAAGTAATTATACACTAAATCTACTGAATTTAATTAAATATTTAAACTAAAACAGAAGCCTTTCACGTAGTTCTACTTTACATTTATCGTAAATGGTATAGTAAACAACACTGCTCGCATTATTAAAGTGCGGGCATGTGCTCTAATCTGATCTTCAGCTTTGTCTTAACGGTATATGTATATAAGTATTTACGTCCACTTTTAGAATAAAATTTATCACACTCTTGTAAGCTTCAGTGTTTTAAGAACAATATAGGCAATATAGGTTTTGAACTCCTAAATTTTTTTCTCAATTTCTCATATATTTAAAGAAATTTTGGCGAAGACAAAAATGGGTAACACTTAGTATCAACGATAAATTAAACGTGCAAGCAGCAAATTAATTTTCTATATATAAAAATAAAATAGATGATGGTATAATATAAAACTAAGAAAAGTGAACATTACATTCAAACGAAAAATCTAAAAATTAAAGAGCTCTTAGAAAACTTTATCAAAAAAAGCTCGGAAAGTACAAATGGTTGCACGATATACTCACAAGTCTTCTAAATTATTCAAATTTTAATTCGGAGTCTGTCTCACTTTTAACTGCATTTCAGCTATAGCAGCTATCTTTATTTCAAAACGCCAAGAACAAGACTTTCATAAAGTCATCTTAGTTTCAAATTATTCTTGCATATTCATCATCATCATAGGTATTCCGTCATTATTCGCAGGTCACTTGCTGCAACTAGGAAAATTCGATGCTCCTCGGTCTTCCGTTAACCTCCTCGTTTTCACATACGACTTTTCTGTTTTGATATGGTATATTAATTGAATTCCCCTTCGCCCCTCCCTCTCTTTCCTGCCACCATACCCTCTAGCACGTCCCTCATGATATAGTTCCTTCTTATCCAATGTCCCAACCAGTTTCTTTTCATCTTCTTAATAATACCTAAAATTGTTCTTTTCTCCCCTACCATCTCTAACAGCCTCTCATTCTCTCCACCTCACCCCCCTCAATAAGTTTTCTAGTATCTTATTGATTTTCTCTTCAGATTCTGCAACAAGCACCATATCATCTGCAAGCTGTATACACCTAATCATTGTACCTCCTACTGAAATATCATCTTCATTTTGTAGACTTTTTTCACTATCTCATCTAGATAGATATTGAATAATGTACGCGAGAGATAAATCCCTGTCGAACTCCCCTTCCAATAGCACCCTCCTGTCATTTCCTCCCCTATTCTAACATTTACTTGTTTCATATACAAGTTTCTTATGAGTCTTCGATCTTCCCATTCCAACCCAACTTTCTTTACAATTTTCAACACAATTCCCAATTCACGCGGTCAAAAGCCTTTTCTAGATCACTGAATACCACATACACCTTTTTCAATAAATCTTTCGCCAATCACTCTTAATAATCCAATAGCATCTCTTGTGCCCTTACCTCTCCTGAACCCGAACCGTTCCTCCTCAACTTTTTCATTTGTTCTTCCACATAACCTTCTGTTCAGAATTCGAAGCATTTTTTGTATTGTATAATGTATTAATGCATGTAATGTGAAACGTAATCATAAAGAAAGCATAATATTTTAACAAGACCTTAGCAGAAAACAAGAACTTTCAAGAGAGGCGACTGGTATATCTTTCTGTTCCCTATTCCTATTCTACCTATCCTTTTATCATTTTAGCAAACTATTATCCCACAATGTATGATATAATTTTATCAGATCAAAGAATAAGAGTACTCACCTGAAAGAAATACCTAATATACAAAAGGTATCTTTCTCTAACTTTGTTGTCAGACGCTGATGCATATACACCAGAAACAAGTTCTTCAAAGATAACAACTGCAAACCACAAAGACTTCGTCAATTTTTCGTTTGTGCTTCCACTCAGGTCCCACCAATCATTGGAGTGAAGTTCTTGTGGAAACAATGATTTATTACACAAACTTCCTATACAATAAAGATATACTTCTAGTGGATATTTCTTCTTCTTTGATTTAGAGATGTAATTTACTACATTTTCTTTCCGAAAATCAGTTATAAGTTCCACCTTCTTGTTAATGGGAACAACCTTAAAAAAACAAGATCAGATGGTTGTGATAAAACGCTAGAAATACCATTAATAACAAATAAAATATTATCAAGATATCTCAAAAATATTGAAACTTTGGAGGTCAAAATTGAAAATACATTTATTGTGATTTGAAAATAACATTATGAAACAACGTTATACACCATTTTGTTTGACATTTTCTGGCAACACCATAATTCCGTGATACGTGGTTTTCACAAGCATTTTAAAACCAACTTAATACCATTCAGGGAGTATTGCAGAGGCCGAAACAAATGATACTCTGACGGTGCAGAGCCGGGCTATATAGTAGATGCATTAAAACCTCCCAGCCAAGCTCTCTCGATTTCTGACATGTCGTTCAAGTTATATGCGGTCTGGTGTTGTCAGCGTGGTACACGACATTCTTTCTGTTGACTAGTTTCGGCTGTTTCTTTTTAATAATTGCTATGTCCACTAGCGCTAACTGTCTACAGTACAGGTCTGATTTATCGTTCTACTCGGCGGCATTAACTCGTGATGCACGATGCCCTTCCAATTCTATCAAACGCACAGCATAACCTTCTAGGTCGTCAAAGTGTGATTTGAAATAGACTATGGAGCTGCTTCTATGATCCACTTTTATTCACTCGTGAGCGACAATTCAGAAATGGCTCGAGTTCGTTACGTTTCAGTAAAGATTTACAAATAGAAATTCAATCGAACAAATATTTATGAGTTAGATCATGTGGCACCCAAACGTCGAGCTTGCTTTTGTAGTCAGCTTTCTCCAAATAGTTTAACACTGTCTGATGATGGATGTTTAAGTCATTGGCAATGTCATGACTGCTTATATGCCTGTCTTGCTCGACTTGTGCCAGAATATTACCCACTTTTGCTGTGTTTGATAGTCCATTGCGAGAAGCACGTAAGACATCGAAATTTTCAGGACGAAAGCGACTGAATCATTTTGTGACTGTTGCTTTTGATAACTCATCTTGCTCATAAACAACACAAATTTCTTCACGGGCCTAAGCAGCATTCCGCCTTCATAGAAATGAAAAGTTAATTTTGCAATTTTGCGAAAAGTTCACTCATCTTCAGGGCGCAATATCTTACATCTGACTATAAGAATGCCAACACTTTTTGCAAATCTATTAGCTTCAACTGTCAAATGAGTTAGATCTGACCCGCTGCGACTCATATACCCTATTATTTGGGACACTAGCACTATCTTGTGCGCAAAAAGTTCAATACTTTTTAGACTGCCTGATATATATAGAAGGGAAAAATCAAAAATAATATCAATTTAAAAAATAATCTACATATACTGAAGACTTATAGATTTAAAATGGTATGTGGAAGTATCATTGACTGATAGAACGTATGGAATACACGCTCCACTACAATTACAGTATTGACTTATTTGTATTCCTTAATGCACTATAAACTTTCCAATATTTTGATTATATACACGAGTAGCATTTAATGAGGCTTAATACATGTGTACTGAATCTTCACAATGCTCACTTTATATATATATATATATATATATATATATATATATATATATATATATACACACTAAGCCCTGCCGGAAACAGTCACTTAGTGTTTCAATATTGAATTTCGACCATTGTTTCACAATTGAAACAAAACTAACTTGTTACCTTTCTATTTTTAATTTCTTACCTCACAATCCTGACAGCACATTTTTAACATATCTAATCCAAGCCAACTCACTTCCAAAATATTGTCGGAAGAATATTCAGACAGATAAATTCCCATCACAATACTATATAATAATTTCTGGACAGCATTTGACTGAAGTAACAGACTCTTCATTGAATTAAATACAAGAGTATAATCACTTGGCAGTTTTCCTGTCAACTTCTTCACGGCCACTCGACAAAATAGCTCCACATCTTTGCTTTCCTCGAGAGATCCTAAATCTGTGGGGAAAAAAGTTATTTTAAACTGTGTAATAAAATTACCTGTATAAATTATGCATTTAGCTAATTTATAAGCAATAAAGTGAAAGGAGAAAGCAGACAACTTTATACAGACATAAGACTAAACGAAAATTTTGACAGGATATCTCAGTTGTTAAAATACAGTACAAGACAAAGGTAGCTTATTATTACAAAATTATATTTCTAGATTTAGTCCCACATTTATGCCTTGTAGACTATAATTTTTGCTTTTAAAATGAGTGATTATGAGAGAATAGAAGGAATGAGAAAGTGGCAGGAAGAAAAGGGAACACCGAGAATACAGGTTCCATGACACGATCGATGTTCGTCCATCACAAACTCACACGATTACAAAACTTTACCAAAAGAATCGAAAACAGAGGACTTCATAATTCTGTATCTCTGTTGCTATAGTCGAACAGAAAAACGAATAAAAATATATTTTTAAAAAATAAAAATAAAAGAGAACTGAAAATAAAAAACATAATTAAGACAAAAAATTTCCAATTCCTCTCTTTTTATAAAGAAAAAATGCTATTATTTTACATATCATATACAGAGTGACAAAGAAGTCTGTTTACCCTCCTCCTAAAAAAAACATTTACATTATGATATAATTGCAATTTCCGCTAAGTGGCATGTTTTGAGTGATAAGTTTGATCAGATTGTGTGTGGTCCTGGAACAGTCCACTCGTTACTCTTTTGCTGACAATTAAGGCCCAGGTCTGTTGCGTGTGGCGACTTTTGAGTATGAGTAAACTGACTTTTGCGCCACTCTGTATATAAATGTATCCAGTGGCGTATGCAAATTCCATCAAGGGGCGGGTGTTCAAGTACTCAATCTCATATTCTTTCAGGACAAGAATCATTCTTCCATGTCTTGCTCAAGTGAAGGAAGGGTTAAACCACAAACTCTTCCCTTGTGTACGCCACTGAATTTATTTCTTCATTTATTATTCTTTCATCCTCCTATACTCTACCGACCCCACTAATTTTATCTTTCTCCACTATACCCTCCACTCTCAACCTGACATTAGGATCAGCATTCCAATGTGGATGCCAACTGGACGCTTTACGGTTCCTATTTTTTCATTTTTTATATTTATTTACTTATCTATTTCTCTCTTTCTACTTCCTTGCTTCTCTATCTGATAAAGAATTTAGTAAAAGGGCTTTTAGTATTTTTTCAATTGTGTGTTTGTATTTTCAATATTTGCTATAAGATATATTATAAGTTAACTTACCCGATTCCAGTGAATGTGCAAAACTATTAATGTTTCCAAAATGAGATCGAATAACTTTCTTTGTGAACCAAATATCTTTCTCCGCTACAGGAAACAAATAAGGTAAAACAATCAGGAAAATTTTCACAATTTTAGTTTCGTCCTCACTGTCAACTACACGTTCTGAACATATGAGTTCTAACACCTTCTGCTTCACCTTATGCCATTCATCTTTATCACGCTTAAGAATGTCAAAGAATTTATCGATCAAAAGATCTTTCGGGAATAATCCAAATAGCGTTTCTTCTGGAAGATGAAGCACAGCACTCACAACTAAAGGAGATTTATCAACAAGTCTTTCCTGCAACGATTCCATAATCATGTTTTGATCTTCCTCCTGTAAAAACATAACGAATTATAAAGGAGTGATCAAGATGGCATTATTATTACATACGTATATGCTATCATTTTAACACAGTACTACTAGAGGGTACAATAATCAACAGACGATTTTAGATCAGAAAAGAATTATAAACAATATTCACTTATAGACGATATAGGATACATATTACATAAACATGAACTTGTATATCTGGTTTAGATTTGAAATTTAAACAATTTGGATATTTAGCTAGTATCTTTCTTAATAACACATCGACTACTTATATTACATGCTTTAAAAAATACTCCTAGAGTGAAGTACTTCTACAAGATTTACAGGAAAATGAATCACTGGTATTGATGTTAGAAAAAGACGCCACTGCTTTACTGTTTTCCCACCCCATTTCTTTGTAACTATATGTCACTATTTTCTGGAATCAGAAGTTAATTTTCTTCAGGTTTTAAAATGTTATAATTATTATTTAAAGAATATTTTAAGGCTTTCTTGTAGGCGTAAGCGGTGTTGATCCCCCTACAACTCTTTTTTTCTGGGGGGGGGGGGGGGGAAGGACACTGAATACTACATTACGACATGAGAAGTTGGATATCTTCAGCCTTTATTACAACAGAAATTTTGGGGGAATTATGGTGGTACTTGAGTGCGCTTCTGTAACAGAAACTTTTATCCGCTGCATCCTCACTTGTTTTTAGACTACCTATTCCTGATAACTAAATTTCTCTATCTTTACCCATTCTTGAATCTGCAAGGTTGGGGATGGACGCAACAAATAAGTAAGAATTTCATAATGTCGTTATGAAATCAATGTTAAAAATATACACAAAGTTCTATTAAGTAACTGTAAATATTACCTTCAAATCCTGGAGCATCTTAATTGCTGCTACCACCGCCTGAGCTCGTATAGTATCCTCCGCATGCCATAACCTTTCATATATACTACTACTTCCTGCTATGGCATACGGTAAGAAACTTAACACCGTCTTCAACGAATTTAATTTCTTTTTCTCTTTCTTTTGATCAGGGCCAAAATTCTTCAGCATTTCTTGCGAAACCTTATTAAACGCACTTGGATACTGTCTCTCCAAACGCTGAAAAAGTTGTGCAAACCACTGCTGCGAAGGAGTTAATTTAGTATCTTTACCATCGACCAAGAGAACAGAAGAGGCATCGTGAGCATCAAACATCTCAATGGAAATTCTACAACGAGGATAATAATGTACAATTAGTGATTTTTTTTTTTCCTGGCCATCTCCTTCCAAATTAATCAAAAATGAATACGCTATAAATATACATAAAATCAAAATATTTACGATTGTCTTGAAACGCGATGACTAAGAATCTACATTTTATTATTAATTGTTTGTCGTATAGACCATTACTCTTTTAAAATAATTTCATGAATAAACTTCCAAATGCTGAAACAATAAACTCGCCTATGCTAAACTTGGAACCCTCACTTCAATGGAGAAATTAGGAGGAATCCTATTAGGTGTGGAATACAAGAATTTTGACTTCATTCACTCGTAATTTTATGAAGGAATTAATAGTGCTAGAAGAATTTTATTGAATGGACTCCAAGTTTTATAAAAACGCAACTCAATTTTTCCCCTTTTACTACCTTCTGGTAGCTGTTTCCAAGAAATTCGTCTACACTAGTTTTACTCCCAGTTTGGTGGAAGTGTGCGTCAACGACTCTACACCCACCTACCAACAAGACGTTCCAGTCAGTGTAAAAAGTCGTACGTTTATAATGTGTTTGTTTTCATACATTAATTAGTGTTTCAGTAAGTGGAATATTTTTAAGTCATCAACATGAACAAATGATAACAATTATATTTTATCTGTGCAAAGCTAATATTAGTAATTAAAATAATATTTAAATTAAAATGAAACTAACTGCAGCAGAACAGTGTATCTTTCTGCCAGCCTTTGTTTACAGCAAGAAAGACGCTACGCCGTAACAGGCAGTTGCCGCCATGATGTAGTCATCGCAACACCATTATATCTACTGGGAATTTTTTTCTGTTGTTTCATTACATGCCTGCGAAAAACAACTTTCCAAAATGTGAACAATTGATATTGATATTTGTACAACGGTGAATTATATAAAGTGTTTTTTTTTTTTTATGCAATTTCAAAAATTCAACGTTAAGTGATTTAATTACCTTCACGATATAATAACGCCATGAAGTATAAAGCAAAGTGACGTGAACTCCAAGTCAACCAGGTCAAAGGATTCAACCATGCTGGTTTCTCTCTGATAGCAGTATATAACTTCAAGAAAATCCATATTAATCGCAAAACTTCACTATGCTCCGCGCGCGTCATTTCGTCGGTTTCGCGTTTACAATTTTCTAAGGACCACACGTTATTTATCAACAGCAATTAGTTTGTGAAGAAGTGCTGTGTTTATCTAGTGTTGTTAAAATAAAAATTCAATCTATATAATATTTGATTTTTCTATATGATCCAAGAAACACGTAAATAATCTACTGAATTGCGTGTTTCATTAATGTTCTTGTTTTCAAGCGAGTGTACAAATATATTTTAATATGCTGGCTCACACTTCAAGCTAAAATGCTCATTTTGTGTTTGTTTTGCTGGGCGCAGTGCAGTGAATTATTATTATTATTATTATTTTTTTTTTTTTTTTTTTTTGAACCAAACATTACGACCTAATTTTAAATATTTAATGTAAACCTGGAATTCCTGACCTTCTGAGGTTATGAAGGACACTACCAAGAGTCGAATCCGGGACTTACTGTTACATTTATTTTGTTTCTTTTGAGATTGTTAGTTACTGCTAACTCGAGGTTCATAGTAAAGGAATGGCTGTTTTCATTAGATTCTTTGCGCCTCAAATCCTGAAGCAAGTTGACCTTCCGTACATAGTAATGTTTATTTTGTACCCTTTGGCGTTTAACCTGAAACGAATGCAAATCAAAAACACCATAGAAATTTGGTGCCTCAATAAACAGTAAATCAATATGGTTCGAAATCTCGTTTTCTTGAATACGTATGGAGCTCAATCGCACATATTGTTCCGGAATGTCGTACTTGGGAAAGGGGCTAACGGGAATTGAACCCTGCACCTTAGCAAAAGGGCTCTCCAATCATAAAGAACCAAGGTATCAAACACAGGACATGTCATAATTTTTCCTTTCTGATTTATTATTAACTTACGCTTTTTCTTTCTTTCTTTTGTTTTTTTTAAATAACTTTCTTTTAGACTTTTTAAATTTTTATACTAACATTGTAATAGTATATTATTAAACTACTAAAATTTAATAGTCATATTAATATCACTAGCTGCAAAGGTCAGTGAACGCAGGTACAAAAACGATTCTCATCAATAATTACATTAGATAATTGCATCATGTAATGTTAAAAAGCTAAGGTCATTGTAATTTACTCTCTGAAGTTAATTTATTTTACATATATGTAACTAATAAAGAAAAACAAACAACAGATACTGCCGGACAGAAGAATTTCCTCCGCGAACTTTCTCATATTAGGTCTTCCCTTCTCGGAAGAAATGATAAGATGTCAGCTTTTTCCCAACAGTCTGACTCTAAGCAATCAATATATGACAGGCATCTTCAGCGTCCAATTCATTAATCTCAAGGAAGTGATCTCGTTGAGAAATCACAACCTATGTGAAATGCCAAGTGAAGAAGCCAAGGCAAGTCATTGGAAAGTGAGACCAAGATCAAAAGTGATGTTAGCGGAAACCTATAAAAGAACATACGTATTCGATCGAGATCCTTTTCAAATACATCAGTGAACCAGCGAACAACTCTGTAGTAAATGATGTGAAGTGTGAGCTAATTAGCAGAATGCTGTATGCATTAGTACCGAAGCTTCAGCCTGTTATCCGTGTCTTCTGAATTTCATTATGACTATGTTCAGTCTACAGATCATCGTGGCTTTTAAATAAGTTCAACTGTTCTGCTGTGTTGAACTTAAGCTGTGTATAGACTGCAACCAAAATATGCCAAAGTGTGCTTGCAGACAGCATTCCGTAACAAGCCAAAAAGCCGGAATTACAACCATAGACACAAATGGTGGGTAGCATCTTGAAAGTATTTTTAGCATGCATAGTAAAATGATATAACCACGATAAATTCAGTGCGCGATTGATTGCTTCTACTCTTCTTCATAGATCATTGTCAACAAAAATTCTTTGCGAATTAAATTCTATTCTACCTTTTCGCTACATTAGTATGAAATCCGACAATCTTCAAAGATAGCTTTTCACGAACCGTTTGCCAACATAATTTTAGGCCTGAAAAGTTTATTAAAAATTACATTTAATGTTTATCATTTGTCCTTATAAATTAACTCTACCATCATTCAAATTTGACAATAAGTTTATTTCAAATAAATCGTCATTGACTGACAATTTAGATCTTTCGAATGTGTACGTACGTTGTTTGTTTAGACACAACAACCATAAATAAAAAAAAAAAAATACTTAATAATACCCAACGGACGATAATTTTCAAACTTTACTTTTCAGTATGACAATTACGATTTTTGTCAGATTCCTAACACAATATTTTCTTTCGAACTAAATCAGTTATCATGGTGATTTTCTTATTATGACTTGATCCCAAAACTACATCTAAATGACAAATTTGGCGTAACTTAAAACATCGTTCAATTATCTTAAAACTAACTATATTAGTGATGCTGTGCACTGGTCCCTTACCCGCGACAGGCTATGGGGTAAGCAGTCACCGGTTATTTGTATTATTATACAATAACTTAATGATTACGGAAGACATGATCTTATGCATTGTAAATATAATAATAATATTATCATTAAACTAAAAGTTTTTGTATGTTATAGAGAATTCAAAGGACATACCGAATCACACCACACGCATCTTCAAGTTCCAAAACAAGTTCATCTAACAGTAAATCTGTCAGTTGTAAATAAGCATCTTCTTTCGTGTCTCTAGTTTCTTCTAATTGGACATTCTGACAGACCGTTCGCACTAAAGCCTTAAAGAATGGCATTATATCGTAGTCTTTATATACAGCTGACAGTGCTTTAGGCAGCCAGCTACACCCAGAAAGTTTTCGCAAAGCTTTCAGAGGAACAACATTCAGATCTTGTGTGCCATACAAAATTACTAGCACCAGCACCAAATCTGTGTGCAATGGTACTCGCTGTTTCTGGAAAGAGAAGGAAAAATGAAACATATAGAAAAAAAGCATCACATATAGAATTGAAGCAAAAGTTTCAAACCACTTCTTTCTTTTTAACCGATATAAATGAATGAATAAAACATGAGCTCTGTTGGCTTATATATATATTGGTAAAGTAGATCTACCAATCCATCAAATAGTTACGTTGATTATTTAAAGATGGCAGTTAAAGTAGACAGACATTGACACTAGCATAACTAATTAGTGTAACAATCGATGTAACTGCTTGACGAATAGTAGGGCAATGTTAATGGCTCCAAGTTATCTGTGACATTGCTACATAATGAAATTTTGATTCACCATAGCGGCTGAAGGAGGTCCCGGAGGGTAAATCACTATACAGCCCATTTTTGCTTTATTTTGACTTAAAGAATATCGCTGTATTGTCCATGGGCGCTATATTTAGAACACCCAATATATATATAAAGAGAGAGAGAGAGAGATGGGGATAATTGTGATACCTCTTGTTCCAATTGACCAACTTTAATAGAAAGTTTCCTGTGACTATATAGTTAGCATTTGTCTGTAGTGTGGGAGATCGTGTTCGATTTTCAGGAAGATAACATGTCATCCATGTTTCATGTTAAATTAAAGAGATAATTTTCAAAAGGTAACATCTCCATTCACACAAATTTTGTGAAAAACATAATGAATTGATCATCTGGAAACAAAAATCACACGGTCCATTAAACTGTTTGATTGTTTATTGTTACCAGCGCCTACTTTACTGAAACAAAAGTAAGTACTTTTGAAGAAACATACAAGAAGTTTCCCACGTTTATCGAAAAACTGTATGAGTCGACCTGTTCACTTTTCAAAATGAGGTTCTCAATTGTAGTGACATGTATCAATCTATACCTTCGATCCTCATACAAGGGTCACGCCAAAAATTTTACAAGCAATATCGTAAAATAGGAACAATATCAACCAGTGCTTTTAGCCTTATATTTGATTGTTTCTCTCCGCACAAGACAGTGGATGTCGGTAACGGTACTTGATATAGCGTACGTTTATCATAATATTACCTGTGTAAGGACCTTAAAACAAAGATTTACCAATACTGTCGCCTTTCTCTCACTTCTCTTTAGAAAAATACTTGTCCACAACACATAAAATACTGTTTAAAAGTTTGAATTATCAGACGCCAGTTAACGAAATATCGTAGTGATTTTCAACTTGGCAATGCACCCACAGATAATATTTGTTTTGTTGTTTAATACAATTGAGTGTGCTTCAATACATGTAACATTTTATACAATACGTACATTCACCACAACACAGCCACTGAAACAGCTAATACCTATGACATGTATAATATTCTTTTTAAACTTTTCATCAAGAATTAAGATAGTAGGCGTGATGAGATAATGCCCTTTCAATGGGATCACCTACTTAGTTCCTTCTAGTGTCAATCTGATCCTTTTTACCAAGTATTTTCAAAATGAATTTTCTGTTGAGTTTCTCGACTCACTGCGAATTCACGACGTTTAAGATAATTAGACGTAAACAATTAATGAAATATTTACATGATTACCCTTAAAATACCTTTCATTACAATATAGTAAAATATTTGTTAAAGTACACAATAAAAACATTGTTATGATCTATGAATTTCCAATATTGCTCCGTAGAAGGTAGTAACTATTGAAATTAGTAACTAAAGTAAGTATAAGTATTCGAGCACTTGTGAGTACAGGAGAACCCCTATCGTCCGCCCTCAGCTTGTCCGCCATTCCGGTTGATTCGACCGTGCTCGAGCCGAACTTGTCCCGACTCGTCGGTGACTCATGAGGTCCATTGTTGTTTACTATCGTCGCGGTATTGTTGTTTACTTGCTGTTACTACTGTCCGCTTTAGTGCTACGTCATCTCTTGTATCATTTCTTTCGTTGTGCGTGTTTTCTGTACTGTACTGTGCAACTTTTAGTGCTTACTGTTCGTTTGTTTTTACTGTAGAGAACAATACAGTCATTTTTGAGTTCAGAGAATGTTTCTTTTACTGTAAATCCATATTTTTCTGTATTTTCTCTGATAATTCGACCTTTTTTGCGTTCCGACCATACTCCCAGTCTCAAAGGTGACGGAATAGAGGGGTTCTACTGTATTTTTCATTGTTTACAATATATTAAATTTATATTTTGGTAAAATTAGGTTTAAAATAAACCTATCATCGTGGAATAATAGTTCTCGACAAGTGTAAGCAACATGGAAAGAACACAATAAGAAAATATCCAAACTCGACACTAGCCATGCATTTCGATCTACCACGAAATCTTAAAAAGTCACGTCTGATTTTAGTTTATCAAACAGTTTATGAAATTTTTCAAGTTTTGACAAAAAAACAATTTACTCCAATACACACAGCATGATACAGAAAACTTGACAAAATACGAATATGGGTATAAATCATATCATTTAGAAGTTATGGCGTGATTACTATTGTAAAATAAGAATTTTATAAAGCTGTAACTTCAAAACGAATAAATCCTTTAAGTACAAATATTCTATATCTATCTTACAAATTTTATACAGCAGAAAGAAAACAAAATTCAACATATTCTGAAAACTATACAATTGCAACCATCCGAAATAATTCTGATTTTCTGATAATCCTGATTTTTAAGCTACTATTACATTTTACTAGTAGCAAGACAAAGAATATATCATGCATCACATACACTTAAAAAAAAAAAAAAAAAAAAATTAAAAAATTTAAAAATCTGAGAACGCTAACTATATTATTAATAGCAATTAAGTAATCTATAATACAGAACCTTTTGCGACACAGTATTCAAGAGCTTCGCGCACCAACAGAGAATCAACAATTCTCATTAATTAATTAAATTAATTAAAAAATCTTTCACGAATAGTCGAAGCACATTTATTTACTAAGAACTTTCTAGTGAGCCAATCTCTATAGAAGTTTATTTATTTTTCACCTTAATCTTCAAAAGCCCCGCCGATATCATGCTTCTTGTTTCTAAACTGTGTTTTTCACACAGTTTTATTTTCGTTTATTTATTTATCACAATTTTTGTACAATTACATGTATTTTCTTTAATTATGAGACTATTCTTATACTGTTCTGAATATTCTTACTTTCTTATTTAAATTTGCATTGTAAAAGAGATGCAATTAAGTCACTACTCACACCAGTGCTACCGACATCATTAGTGGAACTAGCAATATAAGAAATTAAAAATGAACATTGTAATACTTACATTAACTAATGCCACAATAATTTCGTTAAGAAATTTCTCAGCCAATTGCGCTTTCCTAGCTAATTGAGCTATTATCAAATAGGTACCAGCAACAAAGTCTGGTACTGGGGACTTACAACCTTTCAGAAGCGCTGGTAGCAAGTGAGTAATTTGCATTTCAGAGACCTTTGCACTATGTTCCAATGCTCCAACTATTGTTGTGCAATAAAAGGCTATCATTGTTTGAAGAGACGGTGCTTGCGGACCCAAAACCTGTAGAAAAAGAACACAAATTATGAAAATAATAATAATAAATAAATAAAGTAATCGTACCTGAGTATATACATATATCTAAATTCACGTCAAACTTTCCACATATTGTCCAACTTCACACTACCTATCCACTTAAGAAATTATTTCCGCTGAATCACGTTTCAATACATAATTAGTGCCATTTTGTAGGTGTCATGTGGGTAGAACACATTGTTTTCATGGAAAATATATAGAAATATTCAGTGATCTAGTTGGAATTTTTTGAGAAAGAGACCTTTGGGAAGACCACGCAGAAACGATACGGAAGCTAGTCTTAGTGAGGTAAGTAATCAATACCACGACTGAACTGTATTGGCACAATAGCGTTCTTGTGTTCATGTGTTAAAAGATTGGATTTCCCGATCCACATAGTTTGCTGAAAATGATCCATCAAAGTTAGATATGAGATGCAATTCTATTCAGCAGCAACGAGACTAAAGATTGGTAAACATTAGCATGTGCTGTGATCACTCAATCTTCCTAGCAGCAAAATGAGAGACTAAATTGATACAGTCATCCAAGCACGACGACGATGGTAATGATGATGATATAAAATAATATTAACATTCATAATAATAATAATAATATAGCTAGGAATAACAGGAGTAGTTATTATAAGAGTGTATCAATGTTGTAACGGCCCATTTTAGTTTCGTTATATTTTTGTTTGTTGTTCAATTATAATCTTATGAAGTCCTCTGCGTTATGTTAAATATTTCATAAATTTATGTGCTCTGTTATGTATTTTACTTTTCACTTCCTGATTTGTCATGTTAAATATTGAATGTGTCTATCCGCCTTAATGATTTTCGTTGTGTTCATTATTTATTTATTTATTTATTATATAACCACTGTTGTATATACAGTCTGTGAGAAATATTCTTTTTTCTAAAAGCAAATAGTAATATACTGTAGATTTTGCTGAAGTTATTCTTTGAGGAAAGACAGAAAAGAATCACAAAATCTAAATAATTTCGTATAATATCCAAAAATACATAGTGATTTTATAAGCACTTGTTTACGTAGGAAGCTACATAATACAATGGAGTTTTAAAAGGTAAAACTCGCCCTTTATATTTAACTCGTTGCAACTTAATGCTTCCTTAAATCTAAATTTGTACATATATTGATACCATTTTATTTCCAATAATTAGGTAAATATCAAGTAGTCTAAAAAATAGTGCGTCTTTTGCGCACGAGGAGGCGTTAGCGTCCCAAACCTCAGAGCATATATAAGTCGTAGCAGATCAGTAACCTCATTCGACAGGTGATAGTTGAAACTAGTAGATATGCACAACGTGTTGGAATTCTTATAATTAAATGTACTGCACCGTTAAACTGAGTGAACTTTCTGCGAAACTACGTTACATTTTACAACTTTATTTTGACAAAGGTGCAAACGCTGCGCAGGTCCGTTAAGAAATCTGTGCTGTTTATAAGCAAGATACGTTATCAAAAACAACAACCAAAATATGGTTTACTCGCTTTAGTTCTGGACACTTCTATGTCATAGAAGCTCCTCGGAGTGGATAATATGTTGGCAAAAGTCGAGCAAGACAGGCATGTAAGCAGTCATGACATCGCCAAAGCCCCAATCACAAAAGAAGTGTAAAAATAATTTGGAGAAAGCTGGCTGCAAAAAGAAGCTCGACGTTTGGAAGTCATACGATCTGACTCAAACATATTTACTCGATCAAATTTCTATATGCGAATCTTTTCTGACATGTAACAAATTCGACCCACTTTCTGAAGTAATTGCTCAGGAATGATGCACCTACGACAACAATGTGCGAAAAAGATCGTGGACGAAGCAAGGAGCTCCACAGTCTGTAGTAAAGCTCACACTGATGCCCAGAAAAGCTACGCTGTGCATTAGGTGGAATTGAAAGGACATCGTGCATCACGAACAGCTGCCGTCGGACCAGAAGGATACACTAAGACATGTACTTCGACAATGAGTGCGAGTGCACCTAGCAAGTCAAAAGAAACAGCCAGAACTGATCAACAGAAACGATGTCGCATACCACGCTGATAAGGTCATAAGACCACATACATTTTTAACGACCCGTTAGAAATTAAGAGAACTTGAATGGTAGGTTGTAACGCACCTGCCATACAGCATGGACCTGGTACCGTCATATCGTCAGACTGTCATTTATTTGTTTCGCAGAAATCCTTAAATGTCACTGTTTAGTTAGTTTCAAAAGAGATCTGTAAAATCCACTTTATATATATATATAAGAAACCACAGAAGTTTCATAGCTATGGGATTGTTGTTGCCAGAAAAATAACAGAAGGTTATCGCACAAAATGGTACATACCTGATTTCAAAATGTAATTTTCAAATCATAATGAACGTATTCTCAACTTTGACCTCCAAAAGCTCAATACTTTTTAGACAACATCATATTTAGAAAAAATATATGAAAGAAGTTTATTTAAAATATTAGAGAAACTAATAACTAGATCAAATGTGTGTTTCATGATTTGGTGGTATAAAATAATAATAATAATAATAATAATAATAATAATAATAATAATAATAATAATAATAATAATAATAATAATAATAATAATAATACCAACTGTTCTGGTAATATAATATAATCCTAGTAGGTCTGCAATTGATTATCTATGATTCATTCTCCGTCACTTATGCAATGTTTCAACGTTTTATGAAGATAGATGAAGAATAAAATGAGTAATGATGTTAAAAATATTAATTAATGTGAGAAAATTATTATGGAGATTGATAATATAAATGCTACGATGATTTTATGATGTTTTCATTTTAAGCAACAATTACTGATATAATTTTGTTAATGCGAGAAGTGATCGAAATGTCGATGTGAAGCAGTAGTGCTACAGTTCCTATTATCGTGAAATGAAATGAAATCTTTGAGTTTTACGTCCCACGGTTATGCCGGTTAGGCTAAAGGAGACGGTGATGATGAGTAATGAATGAAATGGTGGAATGAAGAAAGTGGGAGGAAACGGGAGAACCCCGAGAAAACCCACGCACACGGTGTTTGTCCACCACAAAGTTCACTTGGCGGGGGCTGGGATCGAACCCGGGACCCCAAGCACCAGAGGTGAACGCTCTACCACTGAGCCACCGCGGCCCCCGCAGTTCCTATTATCGTCTAACTACCTATCAATACCTAGTCTATTAGCTCAATATTTGCTATTTTGTGTGTAACATGTCTATTTAACTGATGTACATTCGTATAAGCCACTTGCCTACACGAAATTCTAGCTCCCTAAATACATAAGAGAACATTCATTTCCTAAAATTGAGAGTTTTAGATCTACGATGACGATTACGGATGACTTCTATGCTGGGGGAGCACGGGAGTCAGTTCACATGCCTCTTCTTCGCCGAAATCCATTTTTTTCTCTGAACTGAATGTTTGATGAATAATATCTGTACACCAGAAATGGGTTAACAATAAAGTGCATTAATTTCTATCGTCTTATTTGTGTGTTTTTTTTTCTTTGCCATTATTCCAACCTTGCCATTATGTCATCATTAACCTACGCTGTGATTACACAGGTATTTTCTAAATATTTATTTATTCTGTGTCACGAATTCTAAATATTTATTACAACATTATGACACTATATGATCCTCGCGTAGAGATTGACACAACACTTGTCTTTCGTGCAATCGCTTAATAAAGACAAAGGAAATTTATATTACTGCTGAGATCTTATAGTCAAAGATGTTAAAAGCTCATTTATTCACCTAAGATGCTAGAAATTCAATAAATTATTTTATTAAGTTGTCCTTCTCTGCAATAGTTACATCCTTAAATTAAAATTATATTAAATCTTTCGCTTAACGTCCCACAATTATGCCCTGTATGCTGACAATAATTGTAAATAAATAAACATGGGAAAGTTGGTGAAACAACAATGTGGAAGGAACTCTGAAGAGAAAACCAATGGGTAGGACGTTCACCACAAACTGATGTGACCTGCAATCGAACAAGACACTCCTTTCACCGTGATAAAAACTGAGCAACAACGTCCTAATAGAAATTAATGTACGTTAATGGATACCAGCCTTCATGAAATCGAATCATAGCTTAAGTACACCAAACTTTAAACCAACATAATACACATAACTGCAAATTATAGAACATGCATACCCTTAACTTAAGTGTGTACGAAGAAAAACATAAAAGTTGATTTCAATGTAACCTTTGCCTACACGAGGTAAAACAAAACGAAACGTGTGGTGAAAATATGTCGAAAGTGGCAAGTGTGTAACAATAGTAAGGATACTAAATACCGAAAGAAAGTAACTGTATGTAAATGTACATACGTATCTAAACTGATGATATCAAACAACGGAAGCAGCGCAGAGAGACAGAGCATGTATTGAGTAATACAATGAATCTACCAACCTGTATTGAACTTAGAGCCATTTCACATACAAATTTCATAAAACCAACATTTGTTGCACAATGATTCAGCAAGGCTGTTTTTGACAGTGGAATTCCCGGTTTCTGCAACGGATGTAACCAATTCCACTTATCAGAGCTTTCCTTAATATCCAGAAGTTGGAGAGCACGAACAAATATTCGTGTTTCATGGTACGGGAGAATCAGCATCAAAATTTCATCTTTGTTGAACTCGTGAATATGAAACCTGAAATAGGAAGTTATTAACAGTTAGGTGGCACATCAATATATATCATGACATAAAATAACCAATAATAACTTAAAATTTGAAGAGTTGAACCAAAACAGCTGAACTCATTAATAAAAGTTATACAAAGACAGATTCTGGCAACGGAAGGTTTGTATCGTTTCACTTTTATGAACCACTATCACGGTCCGAATATTTGAACCCTAAAATGTTCACAGTGTTTCTGTGTTCAATAAGTCTAAACGTTTATTAACTAACAAGCACGAAATCTGTGGTATACTGTAGAAGTGAACTGTTGGGTGCATAGCATTCTAAATGAAGTTATCATCTGACCTAAATACTATGGAATTTACATCAGACTGTAAGTACAAGTATTAGGTCAAGCAATCTGTTCGTTTCTTTCTTTCTTTCTTTCTTTCTTTAAATCCTTGTTGTGATCAACATAGCAGATTTTGTGCGCGGTTTCAGTTTTATCAGACATGTTTTTAATGTTTTTCATTCTTTATTTACTTTTTTAACTTAATTTTGTATTTTTAAGATTATCTTTCATTTGGCGTACTTTATTATTATTATTATTATTATTATTATTATTATTATTATTATTATTATTATTATTATTATTATTATTATTATTATTATTATTATTTACAATTCTAATTACTTTTAACTTATATATTGATGTAGTTTCCATTTCTTTAATTCTTATTTCTACTTATTTTTTATTTCATTTTTATTATTCTTCATTAAGTATGCCTTTTTATTTTATTTTTTAAAAAATATTTCAGCCTTTCAATTCTTTTTAACTTCTACATTTCCTTATTTTCTTTATTTTTTTAATTTCTATTTATCTTTAGCTAGAATTATTATTATTATATGAAGTTTCATTGAGTCTACTAAGATGCTCGGGTAGAACTATTAGTCCTGGATACTTTACATAATTCGTGAGTATATTATAGGTCAAGTTTTCATTTAAGAGAGTATCAAGTAATGTAACACTCACTAATGCAAAACAAAAATCAAATCAACCTTGCAATATTCAATGCTATAGTTTTAGCTGCTAATTTTTGATAACGTCCTAGTTATTGTCTTCTACGGAGCTGTCACTAAGGATTTGTTAGGAATGCTTTAGCCATTGCAAATGGTAAATGGAAACGTACGAGTGAAATCTACATTTAAATAATTTATCTCCCGAAATAATTCAACTCCAAAACAAATTATTATAGTAGATCTTAACTCAATTTTCATCAATATTTTCCTTTCAGGGAAACATATAATACAGCATGAACTATAGAAGTGTATGCAGCTCTGTTCGCGTTACTCTCGAAACACATTCAATGTAAAAGTTGAAAACATAAGATAAATCAAAAGGGAAGTTATCAAAAGTTTTAATCGTTAATACAAAGCCAAGTATATACTTTTTTCATTGGAATAAAAGAATCAAAATTTAATTCAGACGTGGACGCTCTGGTAAAAAGTCGGAGTAACAGCGTTAACACTTTCACTATCTTCACTAATTACAAAAGAAGTATACTGGCACTATTTTTTTTAACACTGAAAAAAAATGAAACTCTCAAGATGCTTGTGTGTAGAAGTTATACCACAATAATTGACGTGGTTGCTTATCTTTCAATTAATTCTCATTCATCTAGCCCAACTAATCCCCACTTGTTTCTTATCTTATCTTCACGATACTGTCAGTGAATATTCGATTATGAAAAGTTCAAGAAAAACCGTACCACAGTAGACTTTTCTGAGCTTACTCTTTTACATATTAGGAGTTGATGTGGATAAGGCTTACGTAGTATTTTCTTCAAAATGTGTTTTATTGCATAAATGACTGTTTGGCACAAAGTTGATCGAAGTTTACGACATAACGAGGATAAACCTATATCCATACAAAGCAAAGTAATAGTACAAAATCCACAAAACATAAGTCGCAAACTAAAAAGAAGAAAAACTGCTAGTCGATTCTTATCCATATCAACTCTTCATATAACTTTTAGTAACTTTCTGTATGTGAAATTATATTCCCTCTATACTACAGAAGAATGCATGGATTGGAGACTCACTGTAAAGTTGTTGATACTTTCGCTGGCAAATGTACAAGAGAAGATTACGAAAGTCTTCATTAAGAAAAGAAAATACAGTTTTACATAGCATTATTAAAAAACACTATCTCATTTTTTATCAGATGAGCCATTTTCTCAAATGTTACGGATTATCATTTAGTCCAGTGGTTCTCAACTAATGTGTCGCGACACACTGGTGTGTCACGCAGTCCCGTAAGGTGTGTCGCGAAATTTTAAAATTTAAAAATCGTGAAGAACCGTGAAAAATCGTGGATAATTAGTTAAAATCAAGACAGATTGTACCAGTCAACACCTTCAGTGGTAGCAATGGTGCTCAGTGCTATATAGAGTCATTATAAAAACTAATAGGTTTCACTATTATAATAGATGATATTATTATTATTATTATTATTATTATTATTATTATTATTATAATAAAATATCAAACAAGTGTGTCACGATGTGCTGGACATTCAGTAAAGTGTGTCAGTCAAAAAAGGTTGAGAACCACAGACGTACTCAACCGTGTCCTTTCTTAAAATAAAACTTCTAAAGGAATTAGCAAAATTAAGGAGAAAAAAAGTTTGATTCAAAACACAAATTGTTTCTACACATATGTGTTCTCTCGGAAATAGGTTAAGTAGAATATTTTAATAAGAGAGTCACGAGAAAATAAACTACAATATTTCAAGTATCTAACAGACTACTGAAACTGTCATTATTTCTACAGGTTTTTACATAAGAAAGAAGCGCCATGAAGTCTAGTCTTAAATTCATAAGCAAAATAATTACCATACACGCGAAAAACTGTATGAAAGTACCAACCTGTTGATTAACCACTCTAGTGCTTTTTGAGCAGGTTTCAATAAAAAATATGGAGACAATAGAAGCAGAAACTTCTTTACATTAGCATCTAAAGCAGCATTTGCTTCAGCTGACTGGATTGCTCTTTGGAAGGATTTTGACGATTCGTTGAACAGAGTATTCTCAAACTCAGCAAATGCAGGATTCAAATCTATTAACTCCTGAAGACCACTTACACCTTTATTTAACAAAGAAAATAAAATAAAAACATTATATTATATGCTGGAAAGATTTAAGTTCTAAGGTAACTAGCATTTTAATACTGATGACGTGGAATAATAATGTACAGAGTTTCAAAAAGTATCATCCGATTTAAAATCCATATAATATTTATAGTATAGAACATGGATACTTCAAATAGGTTTTTTTATTACAAAGCTAATAAAGATTTTTTTCTTACATATTAAATCATAGATTCTCACTATGAACCCTTTGTGATGTACGGCGTATGTCTATATGGTAGATTTTTGACAACTAAGTAAGGAACTCTGCCGGATGCTCTTCACATTTTCTTCTGACATGCAGGACCACTGGCTTTTCCTTTATATAAACAACTCGTTTCTTGGAATTGTTTATACCATCATCTAGTGCTCCGAGCGATAGGAGCTGTAATGCCAGGACAAAATGCATGCTAAATAGTTGCTACGGACTCATATATGCCAAGCGTAAAACGTAAAATGATCTCCGCTGTGCAATTACCATCCTGTCAAACACTGAAGTAACCGGTGAAGAAAACGCAACCGCAACGTAGCGGCAACCGCGTGAAACTTGAAAATTATTTTTTTCCAACAGTTCATTGTTGGTTCAGAACGGATTAAAAGCTGCATAGCTACAATTGTTTGGAGTTGGATTAATCTTTTTTGTAACACTGACTACCCCACTACGCTTTCCTGAGCAATTATACAGACAGTTTGACCCCCTCCCTCCCTCTTCTTCTGCTCGTCTGCAAATTGCCTGCTCGCCAGCGCCAACTATTCGTTTGACTATGGTGCTATTAGGAATTAGCGTGACTGTGAACTACTAGGAATTAGCGTGAATGAAAGACTGAGGCGCCTTGCGTTTATAATATGTATTTTCGCATAGATGTTTATGCAATCCATAATTGTTAAATGTTTTGAAGTTTGCATATTAGCGTTACTCACAGACTGAAAGGTTTTTGCTTTGTAATAAGGATATCCTTTCCTAAGCTTATCCAATCTAGTCAATTACCCTCTCCATTCAGATTTTGACTCATACTGCCCATTTTTTTATTAGTGTAAAAAAGGTCTCTTTTCTAGGCACTTTCCTACCAGCACTCCAAGAGAACCAGAATACTGCCCAGCTTAGACATCCGATGTAATAATTCACATTACACGATAAAGAATTATATTTGCGAAATAATAATAGTACAAATCTCTTTGGGTAAATATCACGTAATATCAATTCAATACCAGATACTCATCGAAACTAATCAATTTTTTTTTTATTATTATTTATTATTTGTTTGTTTCGCAACTTTTTCTTCCATTGATCTGCCAAAAATAAACAGAATTCGAAGGTGACTCATTGGTAGAACGCTCACTTCTGGCGCGGACAAGATCGTCAGATTGCTTTTAGACCATATACATAAATTTAGCAGTGAATTAACATCATATAAATGAATTGTCTCAACGAACTCTTTGTTTCTTTCTACCTTCAAATTCTACGCACTGTTTTTAATCGTTTATTTTCATTATTTGTCAGAATTTCAAGTTTTTGGCACCCAAGCTAAGGAGAGTGAATGTACCGTTAACATCGAGTCCCTTCATCGGGGATAGAATCACTCTGTTAACATCAACATAACGTGGGCCGTTCGTTCAAATAATAAATTTAATTTTTAACTTTGTGCATACGTTCTATAACAATTCACGAGACATGCTGGAAACACAAAAACATACATCAATTAATATCGTGAAACGATTACTTAAAAATCTGTTCTAGTCGTTATGAATACTGTAATTACAAATTTTTATATACTGGATATATTGAAAGTCCGGACTATAGGTCAACTCCAAAAAATGGAAAGGGGAGAAGGTTGCTGGAAACTGATGGCTTTCAATTTTCTCAATTGCACTATAATTGATTTTTTCAATTATGGAAACACCTTAACAAAACGTAACTTAGCTAATTAGTAGGGAAATGGATCAGCTTTAGCCTGTAATAGAGATTGCAATCGTCGTAGAATTGGGAAATGTAACTTGTGAATTATTTCCAGAGGAACAATGATCCATTCTTTGCAGAGCAGCACTCAGCTGCATCAGTTATATTAGAAAATCTGCTCCGGAGTCAATGCACTAAAACTAATCATAGATTCTCAATAATGTTAAAATCAGGGAGTTGAACGATAAAAGAGAGAACGTTGAAGTTCATCCTGATAGGGAGTTGAGCGATAAAGGAGAGAATACTGAAGTCCATCCTGATATTTCCGCAAATCACGCCTAAACCAGTCTAGTTACGTGTATTAACGCACTATCATGTCGAAAGATTGCATCGTTGTTAAGGAACAAATGCCAAAAGTATCCAAATCTAGCAGACACAAAACGGCATTCTACAACCGTCAATCCTTAGATATGAACCCAACTGAATATGTCTTATTTCAGATCAAGTCATCAGACAGCGTCCCCAAAAACCCGTTTCCCGTTGAGAATTTCTCCAATGTTTGCGAGACGAATCTCCCTGGCCAAAATCAAGGAACTCATTAATTCCATGCCCCAACGGGTAAAGACTGTTTCAAGCAAAAGGTCGATCAACAAAATATTAATATGTATCCATTGATTACTACTTGGTTTCTGTATCAAGTGGGTACAGTTCAATAAAGAAAAAAAATAATAAATACATCTATCTATTTACTTATGATATATATATCTGTATTTTCTATCACTCAATACAGAATTAACACAGTCGCACCGCAGTCGCAGTATTAACACAGTCCGTACTTTCTATCGCTTAAGACAATCGCACTATACGAATGTTCAGTGTTACAAACCCATAACGATTAAGTGTTCCATTATTCTGATAACTACATCCATATCTCTCTCTATCTATCTATACATATTATATATATATATATATATATATATATATATATATATATATATATATATATATATATATATATATATATATATATATATATATATATATATATAATCTATGTTGATTTGTTACCTATTTCAAAGAAAGTTTCTCTGTCAAAATTTGCTGCCTCCTTGGGGTCGAAAAGCAAAGATGCTTTGGACTTGGCTTCAACCAAAAGAGAGGTTTGAGGAACTGCAAGTCTCTTCAATTGTTGTGCAAGTGTTGTGCTCATTTTGATCTTCTTAGTATTTTAACCTGCAAGAAATAATAAACTTCAAATGAATACACTTGTTTTCCCTTAAACAGATACATATGCATAGTATTAAATTGAAGATTTAACAAACTTTCTATAGACAGATTTCAAACCGTCAAATACATTCAATACTTGGGAATGATTGATCAGTTAAGCGTGAAGGTAAAGGGGAAATATTTTCTTATTAAGGAAACTCTTTGATTGTTTAATTTAATACTTCACCTACAAAATCACAGTGTAACTGTTCTGTTAGAGAACTAGCACTGTCTTTTGTAACTTGCAATATGCCAGGAAAATAATGTTACAAGAAAAGAATTTGTACTCAAACAGACAAATTATCCTTTGAATAATTTAGATGAAATATTTAATTACTTATCCTAGAAATCCCATCGAAAACACACTCAGATGTTGAATTTAACAGATGTTACGATTCAGAACGAAGTAAGGGACCTCTATTTTTTTCTTGACCAAAAAAAAAAAAAAATAAAATAAATAAATAAATAAATAAAATAAAAATCCTAACCCCAGATGCCGGCCGCCAAAGATGGCGCCATTTCTCATGCGCGAATCATTAAAATGTTCTATCTCTGGAACAGTTCAAGATATTTCGTTGGCTTTTGCTTTACTTGAAAGATAATAATTTACTGATTAAATGATATCCTCCATTTGGATATGAGTGTTCAAGTTCTGGTGCTGTAGCTTTCTGATTTTTTTTTTTTTTCTAATGTTAATCTCTCTCTCTCTCTCTCTCTCTCTGTTAATCTGTAGCATATATACTACATTTCCTGAAAACAAGAATTTCTACATTTGGGTTTAACAGGTTTTATAAACTATGTTTTAACTTCCGTAGCTAATGTTTTGATTGCACTTTTTATTTTTTTGTCTCAGGAACAAATCTTAAAAAAAAAATTAGAGCAGTAGTATCTCTACGGATACTACATACAATGAAAAAAACACGCGCCCTTGGTTCTGGAATTTTTCATGATTTTTTTTTTTTTTTTTTATTTTTTAATCTACTCTCGGACCAATGTGTTCAATGTGAGGAATAAAAACGATTAATTAAATAAAGTTGGAACTGGAAAATGTTTTTATTCTTCTGGATTTTCTTTAGATAGAACCTTCCAATCATAAACGATCTGGAACAACGTGGAACCATCCAGATTATTCCACAATGTACATAACCTTCTAGAACAATCTGGAGCCACCTAGATTATTCCAGAATGTGAAAAAAAAAACTTCTAAAACACTGGAACTATCCAGATAATTCCAGAATATAACAGAACCTTCTAGAACATTCTGCAATCATCCAATTAATTTCAGAAAGTAAGAGAACATTCTAGGATCATCCAGAATATAACAGAGCCTTCTAGAACGTTTGGTACCATCCAGGTAATACCAAATCTAACACAATATTTTAGAACAATCTGGAACCATCCGGATTATTCTAGAATGTAACAGAACATTCTGGAACTATCCAGATAATTCTGTGTGTTTGGCCTAGCATTAAATGAAGGACACATTAACTCATTTCACTTGTAAACAGGCAAACAAAGAGAAGAGCTCATCAAATTTGTGGTCCAACAGTACTAGTAAGCTTTCGCAAGGATCTGCTAATTGGCTGAGTTTAGGGTTTTTTGTGGAAAGGACTAAGTTTGAAGAAATGTCTTCTGACTGGGAATGCAGGAGATTGGAGTGTGTTATTTGAATATCCATAGAAGATGTAAATAAGACTGGCAGAAAACAGACTTTCTACAGCTTGGGAATACGAATGCTCATTTCAAGACACTGTTTCAAAGTTAAGATTTTCCAGTGATGACTTTGTGTTTTAAATGCTTTGGCAGAATATTAACAATGACACTAACTGAACAAGAAGTCTTTCATGGTGTAGATGATGATTTTGTATCTGCAGAAGCATTACATTCTCTGCATCAGTCACCTATATAGGTTGGTATTACCCTATTAAGAAACCATGATAAGTGATGTCAAGTTTTAAGCTATATGCATCTGAAGAAAACAGCGAAAATGTTGCAGCTGTGGGTGAGTACACCAAAAACAAAAATGAACAAACTCTTCAAAGTAGAAATTCCATCTCCAGAAGAAAATGAACCAAAAGAAGCTTCTGCAACTTACAGGGATTTTACATCAAACATTAATTCAGCCATTGAATCGTGTGAATCCTATAATGAAAATCTCCAAGTTCTAATAATTACGTTTTCCAGTCTCCCTTTCAAAAAAAAACTATGTAACTTACAAAAAAAAAAAAAAAAAAAGTTGAATTTAACTTCCTTCTTATCTGTCTCTTTTGAAAATCGCCTCACTTCTATGTACTGAAATAAAATACTACATTAAACTTCATGTCACAAAAGGCCATGAAGTACTCTGGTCAACCATATGACCCATATTTCAGCCAGTGACGCCACATAATGTTTCGTGTATGTGCATTTCTTCGTTACGACAATTATTAGTACTCTCCATGACATATTTCTGGCTATGCCAGTGATCTGTATTGCATTTGGGAAATTCGTAATTATTATGTGTTGACGCTGTTTACATTTTTTTTCTTTTTTTTCATCATTTTAAATCTATACTATTATATATAAGTGACTTGTTCATCAACATAACGACCATACTAATATAGTCAGAAACACAAAATTTGGACAGGAAAACTCTTGCCATGAAAACACATCCTACTGGAGGTTAAAAGAGTTTCAAATGTTTTTTTTTTTTTTTTTCTTTAAGAAGAACGAAGTATTTCACGTTAGAAAGATACAACTTGCCATATGAGGTTCCCATTAAAAATTGCTGAAGTTGTGTTTCCGAGTTTTCAGAAAATTCCTTAAATAGGGAAAACAGGGCAAATTCTATCTTACAAAATTTCGACACTTAATTCTGAAACTGCTAAATGTGAGGATTCACTTACTTTAAAGGGGTGAAATTCGATATACTTAAACTTTTCGATAATTCAGTTTCTAATGAGGAAAGGTAACAATTTCTATAATATTCAAATTTCCGATTCTTTATACAGGAAAATTAATTAAAAAAAAAAAAACTTTATAAGTATTCGCTTAAGTTTAAGGTAAGAAGTCAGGCACATAGCTTCAAATTGAATTGATCGAAAAGGAGTTTAAGCCTTTTCAAAACGTTGGCTCCTAGTGGGGACAATTTCTAGTACTGAGATTTTTGATTCTTTATTCAGACAAGGCTTAATGTGAATATTCACTTATGTTGGAAGTGTGAAATTCGATATATAAACAAATAATGAAAAATTAGTAAACACGTGTTGCAGCTTTTTCGACAATTCCGTTCCTAAAAGAGAACAGAGGGATAACTTTTATAATATTCAAATTTCCAGTTTTATATATTAATTTAAACCTTATTCTTGGGGAGGGAAAATAGTTCGGGAGACTGTGCCACAATTTGCTCCCCGTGGATACAGCCCTGAAAGATTATCAAAAAATATGCTGAAGACTTGTATGAGAGTAGGGACAGAACGCGTGGCCTAGATGCTGAAATGGAAAATCAAGCATGTGAGGATGATAAAGGGTTTATTATTCTTCCAGACGAGTTTGACAAAGTTATATCCGAGATCACGAAAGGCAATCGAGCTAGATAGTATACCAGTCGAACTCATTAAGAATATGGGAGACGAGGGCAAGAAAAAATTGTTTCAATTCTGCACTGAAATATATGAAACAGGATAATGGCCGAAGAAAGATTTCATGAAGACAATCATGATACCGTTGCCCAAGAAATCAACCCAGAGAAATATGGGAGCTACATAACGATTAGTCTCATACCGCGTACATCAAAAATTATGCTTTGAACACTGAACAGAACATTATATGAAGAACAAATGAAGTTAATGAGGAACAGTTCTCGTCTGCGCTGCGAGAAGTAAGGGCATAAGAAATACAACTGGATTATTAATGGTAATCGATGAACATTTTATAGAAAAAGGAAAAGAGGTGTATGTTTTATTTATTTATCTAGAAAAGGCTTTTAGCCGGGTAACTGGGAATTGTTGATGGGGAGTTTTCAAGAAAGCTGGGTTGGAATGGGAAGATCGAAGAGTCATACGAAACTTATGTATGAATGAACAAGTAAGTGTTAAACTAGGGGAAGAAATGAATGCAATTAGAGAGGGGAAGGAGAGTGCAAGGGATGTTGTCTCTCGGCTAGCTATTTAATATCTATGTAGAAGAGCGTACATAATGAAGATGGTATTTCGGTAGAGTAAAATGATGCTGTATATATGTTTTGCAGATTGGGGGCGCTTGTTGCTATACTCGATCCACGGTTTCATTAATTTTACCCGATTGTAATATGCATTTTTAATCAGCATTTATTTATTGGTAAAATTTCTCATTTTGTATAAGAAACGCAGAAGCTACAGAACACCTAAATCATTAATTTTCTTTTTTTCCTTTTCGCAACGAACAATGTACTGTACTTTTTATTCAAGAGTACAGCGAGGTGCTTTTCCAGGCGTTTTGTCCCCAAAGAACTGTCGATATGGCACAAAGGCGCATGAGAACAATAAAATTTTGTGAATCTTAAAGTGTAACTAGGCACAAAGCCAAACGAACGATAACACATTCCGAATTACCCATTTATTATTTTTTTTCAAATTGGTTTTGTGTATCATTAACCCAAAGCATTTATCAACTCCTTACATCTAAAGCATTTATCAACTCCTTACATTTTCTATTGAAGTCAGCTGGAAATATCTACAAACCTTGAGAAATCTTTGCTGGTTTTTTCTCAAGGAGGTAAAAGCGTGTAACTATTTTCAGTGTTGCTCGAACCGAGCATATCCGCCTAAGGGCAATTACCATACGTTCTTATACGAATTTTCATAAGACGAAAAGAATTTTTATAAGAATTTTCATTTTCTTATACGAATTACCATACTAGTCACATCTTAAGAAGGTTACTACCAACACTAGAATTTTCCAGTTTTACTGATAACGCCCAAATCCAACACTGAAAAACTTTGTATTTCTCAAGGAGAATGTATCCCTGTACTTCATCGATACAGCAACCTTATTAGGTCAGTCTTCATGTAGGTCTATTGAATATAGCGAAGTGGTATTCAACGCTACTAAAACGGGAATTAATTGTTTGTTATTGCGGGAGGAACCGAATGGTTTCCTGCATTGTTCACTGACTGAGGGATTACTGTCCACCTGTTAAGGCACTTGTAGCAGTCCAGCCACTTATCCTCAAGCCGCTTGGAGGGGTAGTAAAATCATCATGGTAGAGCAGAAATCACAGTAGTTACGGATAATCATCGATCCCCCTACGCCAGTGACCCCGTAAATTATATTACCTCCCACTTGTGAAGTAAATATCAATGTATTTAAGTGGTTCGAAGTGTGAGAATACCTGCGAAATAGCATAATAATAGAGGTAGGATTTTAAATGTTTCAATCCTCGATAATCTTAATATCATGCTTATGCGGGCCTGTGTTCCAGCGTTTTTGGAAATTTTCATTTTAAGGAAAAGGGGAGTTTTCTATAATTCTTTTCTTTACATTGAAAGCGATGTTTTCTCTTGATCGCTTCACAGGGAAACGGTTAAACTAGGGTTGCCAGACGTCCCGGTTTTCAACGAAATAATTAACTGTCCCGAAAAAGGATTTCGGGACGCCTGTTTATCTCAGTTTTCGTTCTTCAGATTGAAAAAAACTTCAGCCTCCAAGAATTAGTATATATCACCTAAAAACGGAAGATTTTCGGAAGATTTGTGTAGGCAATTAATTCTACTAATCAAACAACAGAGAGTTTGAAAATCACATTTTTTCGTCGTGTAGCAGCTTCCAGAAGAGAGAAAAAAGATTTTTAAAATATTCAAAATGGGACATATGTTCTGGCAATAATTTCTTGAATATCATCTTTAATATAAAAGAACGTCTTTTTTCGGTGACGGACTTAACTACTAGTTATTTTATACTTCAATTGGCACGATGTTTGTCCACCACAAAGTTCACTTGGCGGGAGCTGGGATCGAACCCGGGATCCCATGCACCAGACGTGAACGCTCTACCACTAAATTGGAAATCGGAATAAGGGACGTCAGGCAGTTCTAGTTTTGTTATTTTTTACATTCTTTATACACCCCCTTGTGGACTTCATTTGTGTTGACTGTGCATAGAGTGAACTGGAAAATTATGATTAGTAATCCGAAAAAGACAGGTAATTAATTGATTCTAACCAAATGAGTAGAAACCCTGACCTTATATATAGCTTGAGATTGGTGTCCCGGTTTTTCATTTAGAAAATCTGGCAACCCTAGGTTAAACAGTTTGAAATGGGAATTTCGGAACATAGTTATTACTTAGGTTAAGCTGGAGTTATGTTCCTTTGATTAAAAGACGCATCCTAATGGAAGTAGAGGTGGTTCAAAATTCCATGAGCCCATTTAGGAAGACGAAACTTGGTATACAAATTCCTGATTTAAAATAGGAACATGTCTATGGGGACGCTGGGACACACAGCGTTTATGCAAATTTCTGTTTTAAGGAAAGAAAAAGAGCATTTTCTATAATTTCTTTCTTCATATTTGGTCATGGGAACGACAATAGATAGTAAGATCATCCACATAAAAGAGATCATGAACAGAAGTAGTAATATAAGAAATTACACTATTTGCAGTGACAGGTAACAACGTGACACTCAAAACACTATCTTGAAGGACACCATTTTCTTGAAGGAAGCGATAAGAAAGGGTAGAGTCAACTCGTACTCTAAAATATCCGACGCCTAAAGACTGTTCTAAACATAAGGCCATAGGGCCACGCAGTTCCCAAGATTGAAGCTATTGCAGGATTTTAAGGAGCCAGGTAATACAGTAGGCTTGTTCGAAATTGAAAAAGACAACCATTAAATGTTCCCCCACGACGATAAGCATTCTGAATGACAGTTTCAAGATGGACAAGATGATCAGTAATCGAACAAAGTTGACGGGACAAACGTTGGAGGTTCGAGAATAAGGAGTTTCGTTTCAAGCAATGGGCCTATAACTGGAACTACAAGTTGAGACTGGTTTTAAAAAAGGGAATATGAGCCTCTCGCCAGACTACCAGAAAGTGGCCATCAAGCCAGATATGATTAAATAAAGACAATAGGAAACTTACCATTTGGAGGTAGATGACATAACATAGTATAATGGAGGCAATCAGGTCCTGAAGCAGTATCCTTAGTAGTTAAAAGGACGTAGTCTACTTATTTAGCAGTAAAAGGAAGATTATAGGGTTTCCATAGTACTAGAGTTGAAGGATAAATGCTTTCGTTCAACTTGCTGTTTACAGCGAAGGAAGTCCGAGGAATAATGGCACAGCTAGAGACAAGACAAAATAACTATCCAATTCATTTGTTATTTACCTCTGATCAGTGACCAAATCGTCATCTACAAGGCAGGATGGGACACAAAGCGGTCCATCAGAATCTTGGAAACGGAAGATTTTGGACCAAACAGCAGTCATCGAACCAGAGATCGTTAATGTGATGTGAGACATATTCATGCCAACACAGATTTCTAGTCTGCTTAATCAGGTATCGAACTCCCACACCAAGCTGACGAAACTGTGCCAAATTATCACCAGTTGAAAAACGTGTAATTCAGCGAAGGGCATGACGTCGATCAAGAATAGCAGGATTAATTTCAAGGAACCACCAAGAAACTCGGCACAATGTGGTCCGCAAGAAGAAATAGAAGAATCAGCAGCTGCCAGCTAACTTTGCCGCAATAATACAGTACGCTCATCAATAGAAAAGTGGGGACCATCGTCGAAGGTAAAAATTTGGGAGAACCGAGCCCAATCCGTAAACTGAAAATAGACTGGCGAGTGTGAGACATAAGAATGATTATGGGGAAATGGTCATTACCACACACCAAGAAAGCACTCCAGGTGAGAGGAACCCTAATTGTGGATGGAAAGGACTAAATGCGAGAAGGTGCCCATGGCAGTAGTAAGTGCGTAGGACTGCTATCATTAAGTAAAAGAAGATCAAATAAGTCAAGGAAGGCAGTAATTTCTTGACCTCGAGCCTTGGTCAGACATGAACCCCACACGCGAGGATAACCATTAAAATCATCAAGAACTACAGATCATGGTAACTGGTAAATTGTTCCAGATCATGCATTGTAAAGTGATCATGACGAGTTATATAAATACTGCAACAGGTAATTCGCTTTTGTGAGAAAAACTCGAACGGCAATAACTTACAAGTTGCTCTGAAAGATACAGGAATGGAAAGTGTTTAAGACACCAATTGCCACACCTCCTGCACAGCCATCGGAAACTTGGTCATTACCTGAAATGATAGATGAATGGGTTAGAATAAAATAAATTACCCGAAGATTTAAAAAGAAAAAACATTCATTAGAGTAAATCCTTCAAGAACAAAAGGATGTTACGATTGAAAAGAACGCTCTTAGAATAGGTTCTTGTTCCTAACTACAGTAAATTGATCAAGATAATTCATCACCATAACATTAGAAAGAGAGGAATCAGTATGCTGGAGACTGCCAGGTGGACTAGATGAAGATTTAGGCTTCTTATGAGCAAGAGAGCTGGCAGATTTTACTATTTGAGATTTCTTCTTTTTGGCAGAACGAGAGTGATCCTTGGAGGTGGTCGTGGGCAGAGAGCTAAACATCAGAGGTTGTTTCAGAAAGGTATTCCCCAAAGAATTAGCAGTAGTACCAACCAATTTGGTATGATAAACTTGCATGTCTGTTTCCGATGTTCTTTAGTTGATGATGAGAATGCACCAGCTACAATGAGTACAGACCTTGATTGTTTGTATACCTTGGAACCTGATTGCAGTGACTACTTAAGTAAAACTAACAGCAAATCAATGGGTTTGCTGCAACTGTCTGCGTGCGTGAGGAGCAGAAATTTTTTCAGTATCCATAGATTCACAAATACCTTTCTCAAGTTTAAAGGACTTAATCTCGAGATCAAGCGTGATGAGAACCTTTACACTTAATACAAGGAGTGAGGTTACAGAGGATACCATGTTCACAGTAACCACATAAGAGTATGAGCCGAGTGGCCAAAATGTTCGCATTCAAAATAAAATTTAAAAAAAAAAAAAATGAAAATGAAATGAAATTTTTGAATTTTACGTCCCACGGTTATGCCGGTTAGACTAAAGAACACGATGATAATGAGCGATGAATGAAATGGTGGAATGAAGAAAGTGGGAGGAAACGGGAGAACTCCGAGAAAACCCACGTACACGGTGTTTGTCCACCACAAAGTTCACTTGGAGGGAGCAGGGTTTGAACCCGGGACCCCAAGCACCAGAGATGAACGCTCTACCTCTGAGCCACCGCGGCCCGCATTTAAAATAACGTAAGGGAAATAGAACATATGGTCATATCTTGAGAACATAGCTGATCTCAACGATGATTGGAGTTCAGAAATATCACAGGTAAGAACACAGGAAGTAGGCGTAAAGACGCCTTTTGTGTGTGTGTGTGTGTGTTCGTTTAACATCAATTACATGCTGGTCGTGGAACTTCTCTTTAATTACTTTTTGCTATATTTTGGAGATCAAAGCAAGCAATGATACCTCAACTAGTGTTCATTTAACAGTGGGTTTCAACCAAGGCAAAGACAAGTCCCCACAACATACAATTCAATAACAACTTACACTGCTTGTCGGTTATAATATACACTAATTAAATGCTATTGCGTTATATATATTATCACTCCTACCATATCATCAGTTAGATCTTTGATTATAAACGTTCACTTTCGAAGGAGGGTGAACTATGATGCCTAGCCATACTGATGAAATAACCCAAAACTCCTCCACTTCCTCTCACGGTTGTAGGAGCCTACGAAGCAACCACTGCCTCTGAATCGCCCAATGTCAGTAAGATGAGTCATGGTTTCAAGCAAGAGGATGAACAATTGCAATGAAACAGGATCATTGTTCCCCTGAATGATAAGTACTGATTGAAGAGACTACCGTCCAATCGAATAATGGCGGGAACCAGGCTTCATATCGAACATTTACTAACTTTACCTTTCAGGCCATCACTCGCCCAGTACGACTGAGCGCTACCAGTTTCCGTCCGCAGTCACTCGACTCTGAGTCCGAACGTTAACATATTCAGAGCTGTACCATTAACCAAAAGCCAAACAAAGAGAAGCATGAAACAGAAAAATCCGTCCAAATCCGAGGCCTTATTTGTTTTGCAGGTTCGATAAAATGCATCTTTTCCGTGATGGGGATCAACCCAACACAAACCCCAACCTGGAGGACTAGAGGCTATTGCAGCATAATGCTCAGCGTCCCTACACAACCCAGAAGTTGTGTCCGTCAAATTTCCTGTGAATGCTTTTTTTTTTTTTTTTTTTTTTTTAACGTTTTAGTTTCATAGTCATTGCAGTTATCCTCGTTCAGTTTAAATCAGTTCGCAAACTTTGCGTCGCTGCTCCCTGGTGCTCTGTAACAAGCTTCAATGGACGCCACGAGTTATTTAATGATGTAATTACAAATTCATAATTAAGATTTGTGTCACAAGGTGCTTGAGAATTTTGACTAGTGTTTCTCGTGGCTGTGTGGATTGCGACGCGCCTTTGGCATCCTGGCTTCGATTCCTGGCAGGAGCTCATTAAGTTTGAATCACAATGAATCACAAGTTAAGCTTTAGGTCCACATCTCATATAGCCTTGCTGTTAATATGGACACTAAAGTTAAATCCAACTTAATTCAAAAATTTTAATCAATCAACCATACGCTATTTTCGCGAAGTGGCAAAATCTTAGCACAGTGGGCAAGAACGCCGACAGAATCTTGATATGCCGACTACGGGGCCTACAGAAATATTTAGTATACTGACATCGAATTGATTTGATTTCGAATTCGCGTTGTTTGCGGGCCTTGACGTATCCATCATCTTTTGGAACAACTAGTGCCAAATACTGAATTAATTGCATCTGTGGATAATGTTTTCCAGATTTTTAAAGACTGTAATCTGAATAGGCAGGCCCGTCTCATGAGTGGAGCAAGACCTGACACTATATGAGTATCGCACAATAGGAAGAGAGAGGCTGTTCAAAAAGAGTGATTTCTGATCCACTCTTGGAAATAGACAATATTTGAAGATGTACCATCATTTTGTAAGGCGAATTGATTTGATTTCGAATTCGCATTGTTTGCCGGCCTTGACGTATCCATCATCTTTTGCAACAGCTAGTGCCAAATACTGAATTAATTGCATCTGTGGATAATGTTTTCCAGATTTTTAAAGACTGTAATCTGAATAGGCAGGCCCGTCTCATGAGTGAAGCAAGACCTGACACTATATGAGTATCGCACAATAGGAAGAGAGAGGCTGTTCAAAAAGAGTGATTTCTGATCCACTCTTGGAAATAGACAATATTTGAAGATGTACCATCATTTTGTAAGGCATTTTTGCAAGTATGTACTATTAATATCGTAAAACATATAAATTTAACAGTGGCTAAGATAACTATAACGCATACTCGATTTAACCTTTAACACGGCTAAAGTTTGTCGTGAAATTTTTATGGACTAAATATGAATTTGTAGACTATCAAATTCTAAAACTTGTTGTCCTATATTCAATAAAGTAGAACATTGCGTATCAAAGGGTTTTCGCAAGTGAACTCGTCGATAATTTGTTATGTTATGTTAAGATTGGAGTGATCGGTCCAATTAATATCGCACCAAATGCTACCTGTTACATGGGTGATTACTACTTTGTATGACTTTTATCCTAATATAGCAATAACAGATTCTCCATTAACGTAACCATACGTATTACAGCTGTACCTGGGAATCACAGTTTGCAAATATATTAATAAGTATTTCAGGTCGATATGAGTAACAATTTATTCTTGTGAGACAAGCAAATAAGTAATACATTTAACGTTTTCTCTATACTCAGGGTTTAATCTCCTGTTACTTTTGCAAGCTGGCTTTACTTCCTTCATGTTTTGTTGTGCCTTCCGTTTCATCGCAGACATGTTTCCCATGACAAGAGGCAAACAATGTTCCTAGTCGAAAATCTGTTTTGTGGTTGTAAACGTCCTTTTTTTTTTTTTTTTTTTTTTTTCCTATTCTCATATTAGCTGTCATCCATCCGAAAAGTTAATAATAACCGTGTAGAGACATGGTCCTACCTACTGTACTTATTCATAATTCAATTATAATAATCAGTTTCATATTTTCCAATGCTCTATTAATTTATTACTTTTTTTAATATTTTATTTTTATTCTTCGTTGGCGATCAATTTTATTTAATTTTCAAAATTAACTTTTTTTTTTATTTACATATTTGAAAGTTCAACACCAAAACAGAAATAATAAATTAAAAATGTGTTCTATGATTCAAGTTGGTTAAGTATTTTGTTCAGAAACAAACGGTTGAGAGTATATAAACGAGGTTTCCGTGCAATTTCAAATTTTAAAAACTGTCGGAAAAATTGTATCAGTGTACTTAAGCTATAGTAACTCTAATATCATATGAAATTATAATAAAAAGTCACCTTTGTTATTTCACCTCTCCATTACAAACCTTAGCTCTAAAAAGTAGAAGTTGTTAAATTTCGATACTGAACTTAGCGAATAATTTTCACCTATTAGGATTCAATTGGGGCTTTTCATGCTAAGAGGCAAAATTAAAGAAGAGAAAGTGCTGAAGAAAATGGTGTTTGTTGCAATATTTTTGAATACCCCAGTCCTGAGATATACAAGTTTACGCTAACGTCTCCAATTCACTTATTGGCATGAAGTGATCAACAAAAATGACTGCCCTCACAAACTGGCTGGGAATAAAACTTACAAATAAAGAAATAAATAAATAAAATGCTGTCAACGTACTTATATGGCAATAGTATATAAAAAATCTTTAGAAATTAAAAATAGTAAAGCAATTGAGGTCAAGCAACTTCATATAGATTGACCGATTTTTAAACGTTTATTACGGTACTTGAAACCCTGCATAATGTAGATAGATTTAATCTTTTCGTGCAGGTTAAGAACGGCCCAGAATACAAAATACGGCTGCAAAATAGTGTTTATTTTTGAGCAAACAAATCTCTTGATGCTAGACATTTATTGTTAGCAAACTTCCATTTTGTTAAACATGTTGGGCAGATATATTTTGTTTTAACAGAGGGAGGTGCAAGGGTTGAGAACAAAGGCAAGCGAGTGGCATAGCTTTAGAATGTTTCAGACAAGTGCTTATTAGGTGTTAGGATACATAAGATATATGGAATGCTTTTCTTATGGAGGCACATATCGAGGTCACGCTCTACCTTATTACTGTAATTACAGATTTGCACGTTGTGTAAATGAGTTCTTTGAACATTAGTCTTCCTGTGTAAATTAATATATTTTATTCTAATATTTCTAATTGCAACCCGGATCGTCCTCAATCTCCATCGCTGAAAGTATTTTTACTTATTAAATCAGTGTCTGTTTTCCTTATATTGAACGTGAAGATGAGCGTTAGCTATATATATATATATATATATATAATAATAATAAAAAAGTGTGCTCCTTTTAAAAGGCTTGAATTTGAGCATGAGTTAACTCACTTTTTACACTCTGAGTTTGAGCTAAGCTTAGCTCGTTTTAAAAGTGAGCGTTTACAACCCTGGCTTTTACCTCAGCTTACCTCAGCTCCCGGAGACAAGTGCCAGGATAATACCTTGAAATTTAGTCCCTATCCACCTTTCTCTTACTTTCTTTCTCATTATGGATCTAGTTGTTGTTATTGTTCAGTGTGGATTATTTCAGCGTAAATTATCATGAAGACTCTGGAAGGTTGTTAACAAATAAATAAACCTTACAAAATAATACAAAAATTTAATTGTTTTCGAAATACGATTCGAATGATCTGTCAGATATTATACTATATACACTACTAAAAATAGCACACAAATATAGAAAATTTTCATCACAGAATTATCTTGTAAGCATGAACATGTAATACCTTTAGATTTAACATTACTGGTTTCTAGCAATGGATTAACAAACTCAGTCTGAAGGCACAAATTATATCGGAGAGGGCAAAAGGCATTAACAGGAACACCATCAACTGTCTTCAAGTTAATTTTCCGATTCAAAGGGCACAGATAGTAACTGCCATTAATATTAATTTCGATTTCTCGTTCAGATTTTACGCATCGAAACGGCACAAATTCAGCACGAAATGCACTTCCATATTGAACTACGATACAACATACGTTTCTGTTTGATATTTCGTCTCTTGTAGCATTCGCTTTACTAGCATGTATTACCTTAGGTCGGTACAAACTGCATGGATAAAAACTCGAATCATTAACACAGATAGCTTTGTTCACATTATAAATGTCGCAAGTCTCTTGGTTCTCGTATTTACAACTATATTCAGAAGCAAAATCGAGCGCACATTCCGATATGTGCTCGCAAACACTCCCGTTTTCACTTACATCAATGCGTACTCCTTTCCAATCTATTTTATACCACCCAGTTGCCTCCAGAAAAGCCCATGTAAACGGTTGAATCTCTTGAACTCCTTCCTCGACTATTGGTGTCATTAATGCGTATGGGAAATATCCAGGATGCCAGTGCGATGATATTTTCCCATTATTAAATGCTAACGCCAATCCTCCACGTAGTATGGACGCGGAACAACCAAAATTTTCTCTAATAAACTGGATAACATGCGGAAGCACTACTGTTGCAAGACCATTATTATCTATCTCAATAACTTTACTGATGTAATTACATTTACTACTATTACTGTTCCACGGACAATTAATATATTTATTAAATAAAGAACCTGAAAATCCAAGAACATGAAACAGCTCATGCTTAATAACATTTTTTAGTTTTCGAATATTGTTTTGCAAAAATGTATCTTCCAGAAACCGTGGGCAAATGCCAATTACCGCAGCAACAGGGCGCTGATATTTAATATTACCAATTTCATGAGTATCATAATCGCATGGAACAGCATATGCCACCTGATCATATCCAAGGCATGACGTATGATACAGAACAAAATATAAAATCAGATCTGTATTATTCACTCCCTTTCCAGATAATATAGATGAATTTAACGGTTTGTCACTGACTGAATTATACACCAGCTGTCCTTTCAAATGATCATCTGGGATACGAAATTTAAGTTCTTTGTAACTACAAAATTCTCCATTATAATTTCTTTTAATTCGTGAACATTTACCTGTATTTTGGCCAGCTGACCACACGCTGGAACAAGCATATTTTCTATTTAACAATAAAGACCCATTAATTGGAACTGTCACATATAATACGTTGGACACAAATTTTACTACATTATTAACAGTGTGATTACAGAACGTTATAATTTCTTTTGTTACATTCCCATAATAAAACACAGACACTCGAATATTACGAAAGTTTTTACTATTTACACTTACTCCTTTATATTCTAGGATTCCAGTGTTTCTCAGCTGACTGACTGAGCCTCTTAGTTCAGGAACAGTACTACATATCACTAGAACGAACAGAAAATAACCTTCTTGTAACATGGATTTTAAATAACATTTATAGCATTATCACAATTTACCAAAGAAATCTGCAGGCTTTTCAAGTTCTATAAATTTCACCAGTCTACATTTAATGTTTTTTTGTCAATTTTTTTTCCACTGTGATATCTTTGAAATGATCATACCATTATTAAAATTGTTGTTTCTTGCGATATGAATTGACGGTGGATTTATCTCCTATTAAAACATATCCTGGAAATTTCCAACAACTGAAGCTGAAATTACTCTTGGCAGCTTTTTCTGCATCTATTATCTCGATATTTGTATCACCACAGATGAGAAAAAATATCTTCGTCGATATATGCAAGAACAGAAGGCACCATCCATGCCTAACAAACAAACAAAAAAAATCAATGATTTAACATTCCAATTACTTAAAACCTCTGGATATGTTTTCACTTATTATTTTTTGAGAACTCTACTCAAATATTAAAATAAAACTGCATGCTTTTTCAATACAAGCAATTTGCAAACTTATATCTTATGCATACAAACACATCAGTGAAAAGAAAAAAAAATGTTTTGACGAAATTTATAATCCTTTATCGTAACAGAATTTCAAAATACGAGGACAACTCGTTATATCTGTTGCCCAAAGAGTTAAGCAAGAAACCACAGATAGATACTACTCCTACCCCCAACTCACTCTGACCCCATTTCTGCACCAAGGCTATATGGGCATTGATGGATTTAAACCGCTATTCAGACAAGTATCCCACCAGGAATCAAACCCTAGGCAAATGCACAGGAAGTACACATGTTAACCACTTCTTGCCATGAATGGAAACTTCCATTTCTAGAGTAAGTTCTTATGTTTTATCTCTGTAATGCAACACGCGGTTATGAAGGAGAGGACCTACATATGGTTATCAAAATAATATAAATACCTGAAAAAAGTACATTTTTTTAAAAAAAAAAAAAAAAAACAGATTACTATGCCGTTGGACCACCTCTCGCTCTCACCTGTACTTGTTACAGATAACAGTGACTCTATTACTCTAATGCCACATCCAGTGACAAAATCACTTGTTCGGCATAAAGTGCACGCTTGCCGAAAATTTCTAGGTAAAATATGATATGGAATATTTTTTGTGAAGAAATGAGAATGTGAACATAAGTAATTACTGTCAAAGCACAGCATATTGAAATGAATTTTGAGTGACGGAGAAAGTACTGTATGTGTAACTGGCTCTTCCTAGAGAGCAAAAAAGCCGGCTTTTTTGAATCGATGGTATTTTTCACATAAAAAGCCGGCTTTTTTGGGAAAACGGGAATTTTGGAAATTTTGGCTTTTTTCATTTTCATGATTTTTCTATTTAAATAGCTTTCTTACAGTATAATCCATAGTTATATAAGATATCATGACCTAAATGTCATATTTTGCTCTGGAATTCACCATCACGATGGATGGAGCACACGTTTTGTGAATTAAAGTAAACATAAACTATGTACTATTTGAAGGCAATTTTAGAGGCATTTTAACTTTATTTTAACTTCTGAGTTATCGACAGTTTTTCTTCTCTAGATCATTTCATTTTTAGTCATCCGTGTTTCATTTCTTAGGGCTTAGTACTCTAGCTTCTAGCACATAAGTTAAACTTATGTTTTTCAATATATCCATCATAGCGTACGTTTTTTAGTATATCCGTCAGAACGTATTTCCACATTCCTGTTGTACTTTAGCTGTGCAATGATTTAGCAATAATCTTCCGGATATAGCTTTGAATACCACTTTATAGAAATAATCAGTAGCGGATTTAGAAAAGTATTTTGGGAAGGGTTTCTGTGATTGTTTGGAATTTCTAAAAATTCCTAATTTTTATTTGGGAAGAGCTTGACGTGTATGAGACAGGCATAACTAATATTTCGTTTCGTTCGTGTATTCAGCAATACCGGTAATCTTCCGGATGCAACCTTGAAATCAGTTTATACTGATAATCAGTGGCGGATTTAGAAAAGTATTTTTAGGAGGGTGTTTTCTAGTAATGTTTAGCTTATTTTTTCTAGAAATCCTTTTCTTTTTTAAATCTGGGAGGAGCCTGAAGTTTATGAGTACAAACATAACTAATATTTTGTTTCTTTTGTATATTCAGCAATAATTTTTCAGATACAACCGTGAAGACCATTTTTATACTGATAATCAGTGGCAGATTTAGAAAAGTATTTTGGGAGGGTTTTTCTTATTAATGTTCAGTTTTTTTTTTTTTTTTAAATTGCCAATTTTTATTTGAGGGAGCTTGAAGTTTATGAATAAAGGCATAATTAATATTTCGTTTCTTTTAGAAATTCCATAATTTCGGGGTACACATTTCAATCCGAAAGACATCCTCACCATAACCCCCTTCGCAAATCCGGAATTAGTAATAACAATGATTTAAAAACGGTAAGAAAGGAAGTCAGCCAGGGCTCACAGCACACGCATTATCTCTACACTCACAGATGGAATTAAGAAAAACTCTTGTCACAATGGTCGAATGCGGGGTTGAATCCCGGACTTGTTGATAGAAGCGCAAAAGCTAACCACTCAATCATGTTTGCTGCGCAGTTGTGTTTAACTTAAATCTTTTCTCTCTCTAGGCCTATGAAATCCGAAGGTTCAATGCCGCGTTCACAAAAGCACTCCATTGACTTCTGATCTTATCCAATTCGATCGAGTTTCTATTCTGTATTCCAATTTCTGCGAGATTCATCTTAATATTGTCTTCCCAACTGCGCCTGCGTCTTCCTAATGGACGTTTTCCGATTGGATTTCCAGTGGAAACTTTGAAAGGGTTCCTACTTTTTTTCATTCTAGCTACATGACCTACCCATCACAGCTTCCTAGACTTGATGACACTAACGATGTTTGGTAAACCATATAAATTGTGTAGTTATTCGTTATTAAGTTTCCGCCATTTCCCATTCCCGTTCCCCTTGGGTCCGAATATTCGTCTCAGGGTTTTATTCTCAAATACTTTCAGTCTGCGTTCTTCCCTCAGCGTAAGCGACCATGTTTCTCAACCATAAAGCACATGTATGATTATCGTCTTATATATTTTAAGCTTTAAATTCATCAACAGAATCCGCGACGACAATCGACATTTGATTTCTTCGTGGATATGATTTTGCTCTGGTAATTGTGACCGTCAGCCTGGCCACAAGACTACGTTTTGGACGAACAGTGTATTTCTTTTTTAACTTTTATTCATGCAATGAAATCATTATTTTACTCATAGAAGAGAAAAGCTATTTTTCTTGCTGGTGAGAAATTCAACTCTTTCTGCAGGTGTTCCTCAGTTGCTTTTATCATTTCTCACGGTAGAACAAAGGACTTGTTGTTTTCTAATACAACGCTTATCGTCTGGACAAAGTGCTTCGTAGCAGCAAACTCATTTTTTTCTTTCCCTAAAAATAGTTACCAACTTATGGTTTTCACCACTATGACTATTTTCCATGTACTTTCTTCATAACGACGTTTATTAAAGTTGGGAATATTTTTGGACACGAAGTTGATATTGTGTGTGAACGAATTCTCGTCGTCTATTGTGTTCTCATGCACACATATTGCGTCATCCTTCCTACCGTGTGAACAGTGTTCATGGCTTGTAGGGAGTCGTAGGTAAAATGACTCATTCTCACAATTACCAACGTTCGATCCTTTCCACTGAACTGTTTTATGTATAATAGTAGTGTAAAAAAATCTAACAGTCCTGGAAGAAATCAACTAGTTCAGCCTGCAACATTTTTTCTGACTATCGCTTCCAAGTTTTATTCCCACGGGACCGAAACATGTGTTGCCAGTGCTCTCCATTATACCGGCGTCATATTTGTGTTGTTTAAAAATGCTGAAAACTTTGACACTTCTTTATTATTTTGTACCACGCACTACCAACCCTAAGTATAGTGAACGGGAGGTTCCCAAGCGTTGGTAGAAGCGAGGAGTGAACCTACGCCGTCAGAGTAAGAAGGAACGAAAAGTTTTGCCGCTATATTAACATAAGTGGAGCGCGATGAATAATTAAGTATACGATAGGAGTCTTATTGAGGTGTTAAATGCAAAAGTGAACAACCATTTTTTGAATACAGCATTTCTTTGGAGTCAACAAATCTCATCATGGATTAGTGTTTCCTGTATCTCCCCATCCCCCTCGGCCTAATTACGCAGTGAAAATCTCATAGTGCGAATAATAAGTATATAGTGCAAGTGATATTGAATAGAAGGGCTATGTTTTTAGTGTTTTATATAGTGTGTGCATATCTACGTCTACTATGCGATATTAAATGTCTTAATTTTCATTATTTCGTTTATTCAATTACGTAAGCACAACTTCTTCTGTTTGAGCGTTTAAACTCTGTATAGTGAAAATTTTGTGTTGTTAATATTTCTCATTCTCCTCCGTATCCACATATATGCCTGTTTAATAAATAAGAATTCATCTAAGGAAATACCATCGTCTTCATTCATGTGTGTATGAATCCCTGCGAGCAGTCGGCTTGTCAGTCGCGTATATGTATACGCATGCATACGCAAAAGTAAGTATAATCCAACCTGAGTCTCAAAAGCACCAACGTTGCTCATGTCAAATCACTTGTTGTATTTCAATGTCATCAACCTGCGCCTGAAAAGAACATGAGCCTGGACCAGAATTGTTATCAGCTGTTTTCTTAGGGTATTCTCCAGAAGCCAGCGCCCAAGGGAAACGGTAGGTAGCATAATACTGATTCTAGATATTTGAAAGTCGAAAACGTTATTTGACATTTTGACGTAACCATAATTTGTAATATTACGACCCGGTGAACTTCCATGTATTCCAGTTTTCTCTGCACTCCTTTCGATTCTTCTCCTATCATCTCCTATCAGATTTACATCACCAGCATACGCCATAACCTGGTGAATACCATTCACCTCTAGGCCCTGGTTACTATCTTTGATTTTTCTTATAGCGTACACCGGAACAAAGCTCAATAATAATGGCGATAACGCATCTCCTTATTTCAGGCATTCTCGACGTGGAAGCTGGTGGACAAGAATTTTTATACTCGGACTTTACTCTGGGATTAATTTAAACACATTTTAAATAATCTAACTAGCTTTTTCGATATTCCAAATTTTGTAAGAATGCCGAACAATATTTCCCTTCTAACCGAGTCGTAAACCTTTCAAAAATCAACAAATAATTTATGTACTGAGTACATAAAAAATGGATAAAAATTACCATTTCTTTTTGCGTATTTGTCAAATGATAAAATATCTGGTCGATAGTTGATCGATTTCGCCTAAATCCAAACTGATAACCTCCAATAATTTCATCTGTATATGGGATTAATCTTGTTAATAGAATGTTTTGGAGGAAATTATGGGATGTTGATAGAAGAGAAATGCCTCGATAATTATTACAATCAGTTTTGTCGCCTTTCTTGTGACTTGGAACAGTCATTGATTCTTTCCATTCTTCTTAAATGTATTCCATAGTTTTTCTGTTCTGTTTTCTTTTTTAAAAAAAGATTTGTAATGATATGTTGAATTCCTCTTGTTAAAAACTTCAGAAACCTTCAGGACTAGATAAACCGTGATGATGGTTATATATTCTAGAACCTTGAAAACCACACACTCAAATGAACAGTCTATTACGCATATATGATCCATGAAGAGAAAATTCGGTACCTTCTCGATTCTAAACAAGCTTAAGGAATAGTCAGTGCATTACCGAATTCGAAACTTTACCGATTTTGCAGGTCCGATGCACCTGATGGGTGGTAATAGACTATTATTACGTATATGATCAATGAATGAAAAATTTGTTCGAAATATTCATACAATGTATATGAAAGTTAAAACTACACAGAAAAGTTTTAAGAATGTACAAAATCATCAGAAATGAAACTCTTGATGTGCAGCCTTTAAGAGTATCATATATATATATTTCTCTCACGCTTTGCTTTATTTTGTTTCAAAAAGAGAGTGTGTGATATTTTGAAGTAAAAATACTGCATACATTTTTGCTAGTTATTTGTATATCACTTTTTTTTAAAAAAAAATATTTACTTTCGTATATAGGAGGGTAAAAATTTATATACATAGGCTAATCCTTTGAAACTCACAAGGTAAATATGTTAAAAATTAAAATTGTTTGAAAAATCTTTTCGAAATTCATGGTCTATTTTAGAGGTTTTATATTATTATGTGTATTAACCACTAATTAAATGAGTTTTCGTGTTGTAGAGAAGCGAAACAAAGCCTGCTTTATCAATATAAAGCAAAATTTTGAAAAAAGACCAAAATTTCCCAAGCAAAAAAGCGAAGCAGGAAAAACCGAGTTTTTCTTCCCAAAAAGCCGCTTTTTTTTTCCCGAGGCCTTGCATTTCTAGTTTTTCCGTTATCCTCGTGTATACGTTTATGACGGGCCTGCTCCCTATGAACGCACCTCTCGCTTATGCTGGGGCTCCCAGCTACTTTCCTGCCCTGCCTCGGTTAGATAACATTCGTACCTTTTAGTTCACGCTGTATTTATACTGAGCCCTCCTGAAGTCAATCTGCGAGTGGTAATGGAGCTCATCTAGTTCATGCTCTGTTAAAAGAAATATAAACCTCTAACCTGATCTGAAAATAATAAAGAAATGTCAAAATTTGGTAGAACCGTCTGCTTCAGTAATGCCCTTTCTAATTAATTCTGTTGCCTACAGAAATTTGGGCATACGTTTAATTAAAGGGATCCAGCCTTATTTTCGAACAAATAAAATTTTGCTTATTTTTGTTAATATTAGGTTTAGGGCACACTATTTTTTATCTTTGGGGTAAACTTTACTATACACGCTCCAGCTGCAAATCGATAAGTAGAATCGCTTTAAAAAGGTATAGCAGATTGGGGTAGGATAAAGGAGAGTAAGGTAGGGATAAGTAGGGTAGGGTAGGGTAGGGTCGGGTTAGCATAGGGTTAGGGAAGTTAAAACCCATTGTGTTAAAATTAACAGAGTGCAATTTGTCGCCTCTCGTAAAGACAGCAACTGGAGCGAGGATTGCCAAGTTAACAGCAAGGTTCTACAACACAGGTTCCCCTTCCCATTTAGCTGTAATAAAGACAGAAAACAGCGTGCCCTGCGGGGCTCTAACCCTCCTTCACTCGCTTGGCAATATTATGTTAATTAAATATTAAACTTTGGTACAGAAAGGAATCAACCTAGCACCAACCTATATAGGGGGACCTATGTTCTAGAACCTTTCTCAAGTGAACCCCATATTTGTATTAACAACCCCTTAAGTGCACTTTCGGTAAGAACATAGTCTCTGCAGCATTTTGTATTTCTCATTTCTACATGAGGTACGATTCCATTATTAAATGACACAACTTACAATTCAACTATTTTAACTGATTTCTTCCATAAATCCTCCATTTTCTACGTACTTCTGGATCCTTTCAACTAAACATACTCCGAAATGTTTTCCTTATAAACATATTTTTATGGAAAGGATTACATTTTACCTGTAAATCTTCCAAAATGTGGTGCGAGAAAACTACACCAGCACCAAATTTTCACGTGATAAATGTTTTAGCACATTATCATGTTCATATATTAAATAGAACTCTTAAATTTACTACTGTAAAAAATGACATTCAAAAGCTATAGACTCACATTAATAATAACTTAAAATTTCTTTTTTGCTCGTCTCCACGTGCTGATGTTCCCATCTATTGTATTTACTTCTTCTTCTTCTTCACCAATCTAATAACCCGGGGAAGAAATACCGCTAAACAGTTATATATTGTATTAAGCAGATAATAAATTAATAAAAGCGCTGTACATATGAGGTATTACAAGTGTATAGTGGAAAAGTATAAGAACCACGTAAATGTTTTCTGTAGTAAACATTTGGTGAAAGTTTATTGTGGTATAGCATAGTGAATTCGGCTGTATGTTCACTGGTGGCAAGTGAAGAAATTAGTAGGATCAAAAAAAAAAAAAAAAAAAAAAAGTGAAGTCGTAATTTACAGACGGCTGTTTGTAACGAAGTCGAATAATGTGATGTGACGCCGGGGCTAAAAGAAGAAAAAAATGTGATTTTTAGATTAAGATGCGAATGTTTTATTACTTTTATTTTTTTGAAAGTGTGACTTTTAATTACTCTTATTTCTACACAATAAACTGAGGATTTAGTGAGAAAAAATCCTCCATGAGAGCGATTTCAGATACTACTATAGAAGCGTTATGTTACCTAGAACCATGGCTACTCGTTTGTGGCCTATCCTGTCAATTGCATTTCTGGTTCTTCTGTACTTATTTCTCCACTTCGAGACTCGGATATCAAGGCTCGAAACAAGTAAACGAAATTTGGGTAAGTGGAACAGATAAATCTTGCGGTTCGACAAACCGCACAAATGAATTTTTACGATTATTTTACTCTTATAATACAGGACATTTCATATGTTTTCAAGTATTTAGATCTTGTGGATCCTAATATTTAGTTCACAGCGTATCCTCATATGGTTTTCTGACATATATTTGCTGTAGGATTCAGAATAAAATGGAATTTCAGTGCAGATGTTCTTTCGACGCACCACACTGGAAGATTCACAGGTAAAATTAAATATTTTGAATGAAAATACAATGTTTATAAGGAATACATTTCTGCAGGCAATAGAATTAAATACAAAGCAATACAGCTGAGAGAGAATGCATATGAAAAATAAAGCTATTAGACGTTATTTTCCACCAGCGGCATATTTCTGCACAGTATACAGTACCCGTATGCTATGTTTAGAAGTGAAGCGTTAGGATGAAACCATGACAAGTACTATTGAAACTCGGGCATTACTCGAGCAGACAGTTCTACCAAATTTTGACACTTTTCTCACATTTTCAGGTTAGGTTAGAAGTTTGTATTTCTTTCAGCAGAGCATGCACTAAACGAGGAGCTCCGTTACTAGCAGATTAACTTCAGAAAAGCCCAATATAGCTAAATACAGTATGGACGTATGGCATAAAAACTAGTGCATAAAACGGACCAACTTATACTAGGTGGTCACTAAAAACCACGATTGCTATCTAACCGTCAAAGCAGGGGCGATATCAAGGGGTTGCGTCCGTAGAGAGCAGACGCGTCAGTGACGGGGATATACGTGTGAACGAGGATAGTGGAAGAGCACACTTATGCATACAGTACTTTTCCTATCACTCAAAATTCATATTAATATGCTGTGCAATGGGATTAATTACTTATGTTCACGCTGTCATTCTTTAACGAAAAATGTTTGACATCGTGTTGTACGTATAAATCTTCGATTTGCTAGAACCATCTCCTCGAGTAAACCCGAAACTCGTATCATTGCCAAAACCCACTTTCCACTACCTTCATTTGCTCGCATACCCAGCATCGCTAACGCACCTGTTCGTTTCGGATGTGCCCCCACGCTGTTGCGCGGACCCGCAAGCTACGCCCTACTCTGACTCGATTAGCGTACGTGTTTTAGTGGTCATGTAGCACATGTTGGTTTGTTTTTTGCACTAGTTTTTATACTATACATCCAGAAAACGTATTTATATGCAAATCGAAAGGATTTTTTTTTTAACAATTACTTCTGGTGGTCCCCTTGAATTTTATCTATACCAAATAAGATATGTTTATGTCGCCCAATGGAAATCTTTTAGGGGACAATGAAAAGAAATAAGTGAAAGAATTATAATTTTTCAACAATTCTTCAAGTGGTGCGCCAAAAGTGAAACTATAAAAAATTTTTAGTTTAGCGTTCTACATTTATGCCCGTAGGCTGCAAGAGACAAATAAGTAATGAAAGTGTATGATTATGGAATAATTTGTTGGTGTTAATTGACGGAGAGTAAGTCAAGAAATATATAACAACCTGGTCTGGTGACGTTTCAAAATAGGTCGTCAATTATTATTTGTTTCTGTGTTTGAATGATTCTCTAAATCATTGTGTAAGCATACGCAAATAATTGCCTACAGATTGATAATATAGGTACAAACGTTGTTTCATGAAAAAAGTACTAATTTGCACTCGAAACAGTAGAGTAGAGCAAATTAGATAAAGATAGTAGATATTTTATAAATTCTAATTTATGGGGGGCCAGATTTTTTTCCAGCATTATTCCAGCAGACTTTTCTACCGAATTTTGACATTTCTTAAATTCTTAGATAATTTAGAGCAGCGTTTCCCAACCTTTTTCAACTTGCGGCACACTATGGTTGTAACTTGAATTCTCGCGGCACACTCATAGTTATTATTCTTTGTAAATATATATAATACCGTGCCATTTTTTTCTGTGGTTACTGATCTTCTCACAGAGAAGAAAGCTCAATCGCTGTTTCTTACCCGTGGTAAATAATTATGCTTATTTTTCATTCTAATTTAAAAATAGAAAACAATTATAATGAAATATTGGACTCAGGTTTTTAAAACTAAGCTTTCTTTTTCGAAAACTGTATCCAACCTTTCACTAAGAAAAAAGACCACTAAATAACGAACGAACAAACAAATCTCTTTTAGTTTTAAAACACAAATGTAGGTAATTTGTATGCATGTTTGCTTTGTCGAAAGGATTGAATGATATTTTAAAATTTCAAGTTACGAAATAGTCTGCAGCAATAAAGAAACAATAATAGTCGTAACAATGATAAATATTTTTTCAACATTAAAAATGTACAGAAAAGTAACACGGTATGAAACTTAAAGTTGTAGATTCATAGTACAGGTTGCCGCGGTGGCTCAGTGGTAGAGCGTTCACCTCTGGTGCTTGGGGTCCCGGGTTCGATCCCAGCCCCCGCCAACTGAACTTTGTGGTAGACAAACACCGTGTGCGTGGGTTTTCTCGGAGTTCTCCCGTTTCCTCCCACTTTCTTCATTCCACCATTTCATTCATCACTCATCATCACCGTCTCCTTTAGCCTAACCGGCATAACCTTGGGACGTAAAACTCAATGATTTCATTTCATTTCATAGTAGAGGTTCATAATAATGTGAAATACAAATATATATTTTTCCTTTGTCTTGCAATTTGATTGCTATAGAAATAATAATTTGTTTCGATTTCCTCGCGGCACACCAGCGGCCCATTCACGGCACACCAGTTGGGAAACGCTGATTTAGAGCTTTCAATTTGGTTCTGCCAAATTTTGACAGATTTCTTACATGTGGTTAGGTTAGACCTTAGAACCATCTTACTCCATTGCTAAGCTTTTTGATTGGTATGAGCAAGTAAAAAATTGTTAGATACAAATGTAAAGATGTGGATATTATCAGAGTCACAACAAAGAGACAAACAGATTGCTCTGCTGAAACAAGAAATCAATGGACTAAGGCGTTTTCGGCAAACGAAACCTCCAGAAAAAGTGTTTGGACGGGAAAGGAACTATACTGAAACAGCGATAAACACATTGAGCATAGGTATGTGCACTTTTAGCAAACACTTTCTGCCCAACAATAAAGTGATTCTTCTTCATATGAGTGACTTAAACTGGTGAATAAGGCCACAGCAGAAGTGGTCGAAACCGTTCAGAGAAAAATCTTAATAGATTAAATCAGCTGAGTTAAGGTTGTCACTCATCTATTTAGTAATCTGGAGGGTTGGCAAAAACCATGGTTTTTATTCAAAAAAACCCCTTTTTTTTTGTTTGTTTTTTTAAATAATTTGCTCTGTGTATTTAAATTACATATGCACAGAAATATGTTTGTTTCGCCTTGGTGTTATTATGCATCAATGGGGTTATGCTGGATGGAGTCACATAAGCTCAAAGCAAATCAAAACCGCTTCACGGCTTACATCCGAGAGAAATTGTTCTCCATTTGGACTCGAAATCTGGACCATTTGGCCACAAACGCGATGAGTCTGCCGACTCACCCACGAAGAACTCCTGATAAAAATATGTTGTACTGATCTTTACATACTTGTTAATATAATTATCAAGAGTCATTTCAGAAGGAAAAAACATAAAACAGTTGCACAAATGAAACCATTATACAGAATTATATATAAATAGGGAAACTCCCGCCTTAGCGTTGGGAAAATCCTATTATTACTTTAAATGCAAAGCAATAACGGAAAAATTATTTCTTGACATGTAAAATTTTATGGTCAGCGTATCATATTCAGTACGCTAAAACTGAGGTGTTAAATTACAAATTTAGTATGTAGATATCATTCAATAAAATGAAAACAAAGTCCAATCCAAGCTATGTTGGAAGCTACATAGACAGTCGATAAATTTTGCCAGTGTCTATCAATATATTTAAGCAATCTAGGCTTTATAAAATAACAGGCATTCAGGCACGCAGAAATATACAATTTGGTTTCGTTTCGTGTTTAGGCTTAATATCATTATGTAGTACCTAGGTTATTAAGAACAAGACTCGCTTAAAGTGACATTCGAACCTCTACTTGGTTTACACTTGAAAGAAGGGTTGTAGTTCGACCGAGAAGTGAATATAGGTTGATTAAAAGGTGAAATGAAGATAAAATTAATGCAGATGGTTTGATATGTGGAAACGTCACGATTAAGTTCAGACGATTTCAAGCATTTTTTTTTTTAACAGCTCGATTAAACGAACCAACCCTGGTAATCTGAGTGAAAATATGTCGATTTCTGCCTTTAAAGTAAATACAACTAACCAAAATAGTGCGGGCATTAAGCCTAATAACCTATTCTAAGTTACATTGTTTACACTAAAAAATGTAGTTTAAAAAAATTGTTAATGACGCCAGATATTTTTATATTATTCTATATATTCACACTACAAATTATCAAAAAGTAAAATAGCTTAAAAAAAAAAAAAAAAAAAAAAAGTAGTAAAGTGTTAGGGTTTGAAACTTCTCTGACCGTAGGAATTACTGAACTCACTTTTGTACCAATATGTTTCTCATACTTATAGTCTTCATTAATAAACATCAGTATTTCAATCCCCACGGTGATCTTTGGGTTTACTTTTTTTGCCCTGTATATTCTCTGTTTCTAAATGCTATCTCTTCAATGCACGTGTAGAGAAGAGGATATGATGTTTTTATTTCTTTTACAGAGATGATTGTTGCCCGTATGCAGCTGAATGAAATTGAACAACGAAGAATAGGCAAATACGCTAAATATTTGTCTAGTAATAACCCCATGAATACTGTGATTGTCTATAATAGAGTGCCGAAAACTGGGTCGACAAGTCTAATGGGAATTGCGTATGATTTATGTAAGAAAAATGGATTCCATGTTCTTCATATTAATGTAACAGGAAATATGCATGTTCTCTCATTAGCAGATCAGGTGAGATAATTATGGTTACTTGTAGAAGTTTTACACATTCTTTCTCAAATACACTAGTAGAACATGAAAAATGAACACTTAAGTAATCATGACTTCACATTATTGAACTTTTATGTACATACTACAGACTGTTACACTATACAAGATCGTGTGTACTTATGGGCAGAATATACAAGACGTGTTAAAAGACAATATTAAGTATGTTGTGCGTTCCCCAGCTATAATGAAGGACTAGACTTCTGCTTGGAAGTGGTCGTGGAGGTGGAGAAATAGCGTTACAGTCTCTTTCCATATGGAGGCGTGATTAATTAAGATTTGTCTCGTGGGGGCTGTAGATTGGACTAGATGCTCCCCAATTGAGTCCCAGATATGACCAATGAGTGACAGGTCTGGTGATCGTGGAAGCCAAGGAAGAAGGTAACGTATGCCTTAGAGAGCACATAGGATGACACAATCGGTGGGTGGGCAAGCATTGATATGGTGAAAGAGCATATTTTCTTGATGCTGCAACAGAATGTCCCAAATATGTTGTATTAGTCAATGTTTCCTTTAAGAACACCAGAAGCGAACTATCGTTGCACGCTATAGCTCTCCACACCATGATACCTCTCGTTGGTCTTGTGTGTTGCTGCCACACACATTGTGGAAGGTGGCGCAAATGACCATCAGTCACCGAGGAATAACCGACACTCAGCACTAAACACAGCAATGCGCGCTGCTTACATTCAATTGTTTCTTTCGCAATACTATTGAAGCGGGTTTTATGATGATGAACCATGTGAGAAAGACTAGTAAAATGGCACCTGTGATTGTAATTATCCATCCAGAAAAGGGTGCATTTAGTCCAGGGTGGGCGATTATTCCGAATTTGTGATCTAGTCAACAAGCAATGTGTAATGGCAGCTCCTTAGATACGGATATCTATAAGCGTGCATCCGTATTTCGCTGTTGTCCGTCGTATTTGAATCAGGTCTTCAATATTCGGCTGCGAACAACCCCGTGCAACATGTTGGGCGATTCTGCAGAACGATCATGATATGCTCCTCCTCAAGCTCCGTTAGGTGCACGAACTAACCTTGTTACGCTTTTTTAGCATATGTCTGTTATGGACCATTTCGTGTCCGTACCAGTTTTCTTCCAATGAACGCCGTCTTTACAGGAGAAGATCATGTCAACTCCTGGGAATGTTGCATGCTGTAGCAAGGATTGAAAATCCAATTATCGTGATTAATAGTCAACAGGTCAAATATTCATTTGTGTGCAGATATTACCTGACCTTGCATTGTACAAACACTGTTAAAACGTCAATAATTACTTGTGAATTAGGTTTTTGGTATAATTTATTGTTTGTTATGCCGATAAATCGTAAAGTGATGACATTTTAAGGACCGTTATGCCTAAATCTATCGCACTTCTTCCTTGTCTCCAATGTACAAACTTCTTCCAATTTGACATTATAGCTAATAACATTACGTTGTGCGTATTATTGATGTCTCGTCACAAAGAACGAATATAGATTGTATTCGATTGTAGGCTAAACACGTCAATAATTTGCTATGAACCAATTTGTTTGCTACTTTGTATTTGGCTGCTTGCTTCGTCATATGTTAAGCAAAAGATATGTAAAATTAGTCTACGAATTATGATGCTATTTATAAATGAAATTATTCTTTATGAAGAAATGATGATACTTTAATGAAATTTATTGATTCATGTAAAGTGTATGAAATGAGAAATGATATGATGTGATGAGTTGATGATGTTAGTAGTTAGATGATAGTTGCTCTTGAATCTCTCATGTAGTACTACGATTATGAAGGTTAATGTCTTATACAATAACGCATACAAATACAAATAAAATTAATCTAAGTGTTGAGTTGCATAACGTCGTATAATTTCGCATTTTGTATGTTATTTGAATGTATTTAGAGTTATCAGTTATCTTAGTTATTGCTCACTACTCTTCTTCGCTTGTTCCATTCCTGCGATCAAGTGAAATCCGTCTTCCTTAAAGTTTCGACGAGCCTACATTGACCCGGTTTTGCCGCGTCCTGGTGGCATATTTGCGGATCCCAAACGTTTCAGCATATCCTCTGATCTTATTGGTCGATACAGATGCGATATCACAAGACATGATCTAGCCGGGAATCGTTGTCGGCTCTGGTAGCCGAGTGGTCTAGCGTAACATGCTAGTAAAGAAAATGTTTTTGGCGAGGGTTCGAATCCTGCCTACGGACAGTTTTTTTTACTACTTTTAAAAATGTTTATAACACTTCTTTCGTTAAAATAAGATTAAAAATAATATTCAAAAAGTGATTTAACGATCATTTCTTAAAAAAAATTCATTAAAATAAGTTTGCCCTTGTACTATATAGATCCACAGCAAATGTAGTAGTAGTAGTAGTAGGTTTGCCCTTGTACTATATAGATCCACAGCTAATGTAGTAGTAGTTGTAGTAGTAGTAGGAACGGGTTAGAAGCCCCGCAGGGGTTGTTTGGATTATGTTCTCGACATCAAATTGGCAAGAATGCTGAAACGTTTGGGATCGGCAAAAATGCGTCCTGGTGATTGAATAAGATAGATTTGAAATGAAAGTTTGACGCACAGTTCAGTGCAGGAGGTACTTCAGCGACTTTTATTTTTTTTTTTTTTTATTACTACCTGCTATTACGAGCTTGGACTTTCCACGAGAGTATTTTCTTCCTATTGTTGATCAGAACAGCTGTTCGTTAATGGCATCAAAACTTCATGTGTATACGGTGTTTCTGCGCTACCATATTCCGGGAGTTCATTTTTCATTTTGTACTAGTATATGTAATGTAATCAAAGAATGTAAAGAACATACCTTTTCCCTTGTGGTCAAAGCACCGAGTTTTGCCTACATCTTGCGTTATGTATCTTCATATCTTGAGGTCTTCCAATATTTTTTCTTTATATATATATATAAGCGTGTTGAACAAGCGTTAAAACTTTAATATTTTATTTAATCAAGTTTAGTTGTAACAAAGTTTTTTGATAGTTTTTTTTTTTGTTTGTTTGTTTGTTTCAAATTTACTAAGTCACACCTAACAAGCGCTCCTTTGCAGTTGTTGAAAGAGCTCCTATGTTTAAGTGCAAATTTGTAAGTGGCAATTAACGTGAAGTATTGTTATACATTTTCTTTTATGTATTCTATTGTGTTCACATTTTAGAATTATATTCTTATGTGTTTTGAAGAAAATTAAGTCAAGACACTTTTATAAGGAATTGTAAGTTCACAAGATATTCTTTCTGTGGTGTAATGTTCCAGTGCAGTTTTTTTTTTAATATATGCATTTGTTACAGGCTCGATTTGTACGCAATATTTCTCAATGGGACGCAAAGAAGCCAGCGTTGTACCATGGACACATGGCATTTCTCGATTTTGAGCGGTATGTGTATATTTTTAAATAAATGGAAACTTATTTTGATAGGGCTCTTGTACGATTTGAATGGGTATTTATTCTTAAAAACAGTGATTTTATGTAGCTGCTATTAAAGTTATACTAGTGATAACATTTATTTTCTTGCCGGAAGTACATTGTTGTGAATTTCTTCTGTGACTTAAAAGAATAACGCATTGCTTGAGTACATCTTTGAGGTATTACAGTTATACTTTATCACCTAAATTATCTTCATGTTGCTTTTAGTATGTAATTATTTCATTTCTGCTTACGAACAGATTTGATTCCTTTTGCCAACATAGTTCTAGAATAAAATGTTAAAACGTTGAATTACTACTGTGTGCGCAAGGAAAGGTGGCTTCTGACAGTTGAGTAGAGCACGTGGAGTATTGGAGGCGCTGTTGCCAGAGGCTCCGCAACAGAAACAGCAGCTCTGGCGACAAACTTAAGACGTTTAACAAGTCGTCTCAACTGCCGGCAACAGCGCGGTCAGTGACCTTCTTTGTCTAACAACAGCGTGAAAGAATACTGCTGTGATTGGCGAACAATCCTCCCTCTCGTTTTGTTTACAACATGTGCAGCTATATGTCAGAAGCCACCTCTCAGTAACTCGATAATAATTTCAGTTGTCTGTTACAGTTGTTTATTCTATAGTATGAATTATTGTCTGGTTGTATTCGTTTTCATTGTATAGTTGTTCTTAGAAGTTTTATATATATATATATATATATATAAAGTTCATGTGTTTTTAGTAAGCTCCAATAGTAGAGAATATATGTTGAACGTATAATGTCCCAAGAGCTTATATACCTTCTCATTTACAGATTTGGTTTAGGTCAGCGACCAATTTATATTAATCTTATACGGAAACCTTTGGATCGGCTTGTCTCTTACTACTACTTTCTTCGCTTTGGAGACGATTTTCGGCCACATTTGGTTCGAAGGAAGCATGGAGACAAAATGGTAAAAAAGAAATACTTTTACCTTTATAATCATGTAATGGTATTTTTATCCCAAAGCTTGTGAATTAAGTGGGATTCTTAATGTTTTACGATTTTGGGAAATGTTGGAATTTGCCTAAATGAGTCTTTAAAACACATTGTGAATGGAATGGTTGGAAGTTGAGTGCTTTCAGTTGGCAGTTATATCTTCTCATACTATAATATTTATTTATTTATTTATTTATTTTTTTTTTTTTTTTATTTTATAAGTTGTGTGGTAAACATAATTAAGGTAAAATAATAAGTAGAGAAAGTAGTGAAATGTTAAGAGAAAAGCACAAAATATATATGAACTTATAAAAACATTAAATTTAAACTTAAACGATTAATATGTTTAAACTTAAGAGCTTTTAGTATACAAACTGCTTCGGTAAAACTCTATCTTATTACTAATACTTTTTTGTTGTCATCTTTGTTCTTCTGTTTTGTTCCTCAGACGTTCGATGAATGCGTGAAAAACGGGCAATCTGATTGCGATCCTGACAATATGTGGCTGCAGATACCCTTCTTTTGTGGACATGCTTCAGCATGCTGGTGAGTATATGATAATGCGGTGTACTTGCTGAATAATTATTCCTGAAGTTTGATAACTACATGATTTTTCTGTATAATGACTATTTTCATTGTTCGTTTTGCATTGGCAGTTTTCTAAGAAAAGTATTATAAAAATAAATGTAAAAGGGCAGAAACTTGTTACTCATTACTCTTCTGAAAGCTTCAGTACTTGCTGCCACATGTGAAACAGTCAGCTTTATTCTCACCAGTTTTTATTCTTTCTAAAGCACAGTGAATGGTTGGTGGATGCTTAAGCTCTCAAGGTGGAGTTGAGAACCCTTCTGTGTCCAGGGGGCCGCGGTGGCTCAGTGGTAGAGCGTTCACTTCTGGTGCTTGGGTACCGGGTTCGATCCCAGCTCCCGCCAACTGAATTTTGTGGTGGACAAACCCCGTGTGCATGGGTTTCCTCGGGGTTCTCCCATTTCCTCCCACTTTCTTCATTCCACGGTTTCATTCATTTCTCATCATCACCGTCTCCTTTAGCCTAACCGGCACAATCGTGGGACTTAAAACTCAAAGATTTCATTTTTTTCCTTCTGTGTCTATTTTTTCGTCTATCATAATAGTCTTTTAGTTTTGTCTCGTAATAATTAACGCTCTGCTCAACGTTGTGTGTGTATGTTTGTGTGGTTCATCATGTTCATCTTGTGTTATGCTTCTTGTGTTGTTCTTCTTAAGAGTAGGTAATGAATTTGAATATTTCATGGCTTTCAGAACTCTCAGTGCTAAGTTAGATATAATGTCTGGGATGAAGAAATTCGGAAATAGGCCAGAACTGGTTCCACTTACTCAGAAGCTTCTTACATCTGCTAAGTCTGCTTACCATAACTATAAAGCATATTCTACTTAGAAAACCTAAGAAATGAGGAAGCTCAAAAAGAAGTAAAGAAGGGAAGATGAAACAAAACAACAAACAAAGAGAGAGGTGATGGAGAAATTGACAAAGAAAAAAAGGGGTATGATGAGATTTTGGTCGCTTTTCAACTATTTACAAGAGACCAGATCAATATGAGCCCTGAGTCAAGTATTCTGAGAATGTTCCCCATATATGGTTGCAAATAGTAATTACGTCAAAGAGGAGAAACATATGATTGTTTAAGTAAATAGTTGTTCTTACATGTTAAAAACTTACATTGCAAGATAGTTATATTACTTTTTTGTTTTTGAAGTATTTGGGGAAATATGAAAAACTTTTGTGAAGATCAATGAACATCTTGCAAGCTATGGACGTTCATACGCAGGGACGTTGTCAGAATTATAGAAATTCAAATTACATACATCACATATTATTGTTGTTGTAATAATATTACTGTTGTACTGTAATAATTTTTATAGCGCAATATGACCATTAGACACAAAAACCAAAATCCCTTCATATGAACAAGAATCGTATGTTCTATAAATTGTATGCAATATATCTTGTTATATAACAAGTTAATAACCCGATCATAAAATCGTACATGTACCAATATTTAATCGTTTTCCACCTAAGAAAAGATGATCATGAAGCGGCAGGATTACTATTACTATTTTCACTTTTAATTCCATACCATTTTAATTTTATTCCAGTAGAAGTTCCTTTTGCAACTGCCTTTCAAAAGAGTCATGGATTTAACCCGAAATCTTGAAAAGAATAAACCAATACAGAAATTCCCATCTACACCAAAGGCGACTGTGCCAGCCATTTAACCAAGAGAATGCTTAATATGTAGTCTTATTCAAGTGAAGTTAACAAGTATTTTTCTTCCTTAACACAATACCAGCCTTATATGATCCAGCAGTGATGAGTAATGTATGTACCCTTAAACTTCTCATCAACTTCTCAAACGTAAATTTTGATTATATTGATAATATATATTGATGAGAAGGAGACGATGATTAATGAAAGTGAATGAATGTGAAACTAAGCTTGTGTTCTCCCACCAGGAATCAAACCTGGAATCACATGCACCAAAGGAACACGCACTAGCCACTAGACCAGCGTTGAGAACTCTCTTTCTACCTAGAGTTGTCTGCAATAAGTAATTTAATTTGATGATACAGAACTCTATATTAAATTCGTTCAACATATTGCACTTTTTGAAACAGCATATGCTTGCATTGAGATCAAATCGGGGACCATGCACGCAGAGTAAGAGGTTGCTAGATTGAACTGAAGGGAGGTCCAGAGACTAGCGGCATTTATGTAATTGGGAACGCAGATTTGAAACTGAAAATTTGTGCGTGTTTACCGTGTTGCTACCGTTATTTCTAACATTTACAACCACTAATTTTCACCTACGCATTAAACTTATTACCACTATTGCTAACATTATCATTACTACTAATCCAGTGTATATCGCTCTGAAGTTAATGAAAATAAATTATTGATTATAAACGCCTATCTTTTTCTAAGCTGCGTCAAGAAAAGTCCTATTTTCCAGAGCCATTTTGTTGAAATTTTGTCAAGTTAATCTGGACACATATTATAACACACCGTTTTCACGATCATAAAAGAAATGAATACCTATCAGGCAAATCCTGAATTGGATCGTCAATTTATAACAGCCTAGCTTCACATATTATAGCAAAAGGGTCGCCGATTTATAACAGTCTTTTCAAGGGATGAGAAAATTTCAAGAATAAACCAATTTATAACAAACCATTTTCTTTGGTTATGTTTTAACTTAATGTTTAGATTATGTTAGCTTAAAAAAAAAATCAGTTCAAGCATGCGCAACAAATTTTATCAAAAGATTCCAATTCTTGTTAAGTGGCCAATCGAAATGAAAGAAGACTCAACGTCGTTAACTTAAGTTGAATGAAAGAAAAAAAAATATCAAACTTACATATGCTTAACTCTATGAGCAGTATTCGAAATTATAAAATTGAGATTTGGTCGTGATTGTTTATTTGTGCCAATCAGTCAACAGTTACATTGTAATTATCCAGAGCAACAGAATAAAGTCTGTTAGATATTTGCCTATATCGCAGTACGTTTAAACAATTACCATATTACGTTACTACATTGACTTAATTTCAAAATTGTATCAATTTTTACATTTCAATATTTTTACAATACATAGTCAGTTCGTGATCACTTAAGAATAACAGTCCATATGCTCTAATTATTCATTTAACAAAATGACATTATCATTATTAAAATTATTACTAAATAGACGTTCACGATTCATAACCCTGTACATATCATTTGAGTTAGGCGACAACATAAGCCTACATGACTGCTACTACATTCTCATTGTACTCTAGAACAATCAAGTAGCATGTATCAATCGTACATAATACATCTACAAAAAAAAAAAAAAAAAAAAAAAAAAAAAAAAATCTACTATTAATGAGATGATATATTTACAAATGAAAAAAAAAAATGCTCTACTTCTACTTCTCTACGCCAGGGTTTACATATTTTATGAGAGATTAGAACGTCATTATCAACATTATTATCACTTTTAACTTCACAATATAATGTCATTAATTTTCAAGAGCAATGGACACATAATAAATTTCAAATTGTGTTTAAGATCGACAAATTGAATAAATGTAAGTACGTATATGTTTATCAGTAAAGTTGAACATCAGTTAACTACGTTGACTTCCGATGAGGCAAATATGTAAGAAATTCCATGACGCGTGAATGGCACCTTTAAACTAAATATATGCCCAAGACAGAGTCTTGCACGGAAGCATATTCGAACAAGATTTTAAATATATCTGAAATCTGCATAGATCAAGTATGCACTCGCATATCATGAGACAACAACAATGAAAAACCGGTATATTTACTATCCTAAATTACCAAAACCTTTTTCACATTTAAGACCCGAGTCATCTGGACGAAATCATTTTCAAAAAAATATAATTTCTTAACCTACATAAAGCCCTAACCTACGAAATTGGACATACATGGAAAAGAAAAAAAAAAATATCGCGAAACAAAATAACAGGACATTATTTTACGGTACACAAATTCAATTTACGTAACCTAAGCAGGCAATCAAAATATGTATTTCCCAAAATATATCACGAGACAAAATAATAGCACCTTATTTAACCGTAAGCACACAAGTTCAATTTACCTAACCTAAACAAGCAATTGAGATATATTTTTCCCGAAATATATCACAAGACAAAACAATATGACACTATTTAACCGTAAATGCACAAGTTCAATTTTACCTAACCTAAACAAGTAATCGAAATATACATTTCCAAAATATATCGCGAGACAAAACAATATGACACTATTTAACCGTAAATGCACAAGTTCAATTTTACCTAACCTAAACAAGTAATCGAAATATACATTTCCCAAAATATATCACGAGACAAAACAATATGACACTATTTGACCGTAAATGCACAAGTTCAATTTTACCTAACCTAACACGCAATTAAAATATATTATATAATAAGGTACACGTTAAAAATGACATCTTAAAGTGAAAATATCACTTAATCTAACAGTAAAGAAAATCGTATCAATTGTCACATGGAAAATATTAATATCAAGCGGTGCGCTTAAAGTAAAGTTCACCAACAATTTTCGATGTTGATCACATATTCTTATGATATCATACTATTGAGTGGTAACGAGATGAGCTGTCTAAACGCGTAACGCCCTTTACTTTAACTACACATATTTATTTCAAAGCACTCCATTTGATGAGTTAATGAATCTGTTTATGATCGGAACAAGAGGAAAATAAGATAAAATGGATAGAGATTACCAAATCGACGGGGTTCCTACGAAATAGTCCTCTCAATCCTTGTCACCTGGATTCCCGGCTTCACAGGACAGAATAGGTTAGTAAACCTATTTATTACACGTTGCAGTCAATCTCCTCGGGTATTGGTTCCACGTCCTATTGAATATGGGACTTGGTCCCTTTATCTGATGAGATGAACTCCAACAAACCTACTTCCTGCACATTACGCTATCACTCGTAATGGCGGAAGTAACACTCGATGGCTTTAGCCAAAACTTGTTTTATGGAATTTTCACTTCTGTCGGATTCCTCAGTGTTCCTTTTTCTCCCAAAATAGGTCAGGTTTTCCAATAAATGATTTGTACTAGGTTAACTTCCAAAATTCTACACTTTTGATTACGAAATTTCTATTTCTGAGGAACCGACTTAAGCCATCGTTATTTTACACTGTAAAACGGCGTTTCACTGCGTCATCATCCTCGCTTCACCAGACCTTAATAATAGCGATTTAATATTGCATAGTCGACTACGAACAAAAAACAAATTTATATTATTTCTGTTATTATACAAAACCCTAAGTAAATAAGCAATCGTTTTACCTCTTAAATAACATCTCCCGAGTATTAGAAGTACTCCTGTAATAAAGGTTTTACAACTCACTTAGTTAGTTCTTGCAGTTATTTAATATCACTATGACGACCATCGCTCCCGCTATGTAATAGGCATCGCCATCTTGGCGATGTTAGCTTTACGTATATAGCGATTCATATGCCCTCTTGTGGCCGTAATCGAAATGATCGCTATGCTCTTAACAAAAGAATGACAAAGAGCAACAGCGAAAAATAACATGATCAGTAAAATTGTCTTACGATCGGAGTTCCGGATTGATATTATTATGAGGTAAAGTAAATTAAGGCAAATTGAAGTAGAGTAAAAGTATAAATCAAATTTTCAATATATTCGCTATAACCTGAATGGAATTATTACAGTAACGCGAAAACATTGTAGAAAGAAAATAATTCGAAATTTTGTGATAAACTATTTGTGTGTTTACGTGTGTTTTGCATATCGCATATAAAACTAATAACCCCTTTTGTGCCAATTATTTCATTGGCAACGAAACAAATTAACATCAAGACGAATCTTTGGAGGCACTCGGGTGCAGTATTACAATACACGAACCAAACTTTAACGTTGTACAAACAGTCGTACAAACAACCGGTACACATTATAGTACGGGTAAACATTACAATCCGGGAGCCAATTCAAATACAATGTAAACAACCGTTAATCGGGCTGTTACAATATTTCGGGCATTATAAGTTCTGTTTCCATCATCTGATCATAAAACTTTCATTACACTAAACACCTGCTCTACATGTGCATTACTAACTGGTATAGTGAGAATATACCTCATTATTTTGAACAAGTTTGGTGCATATCCTTTTTGAAAAACACACTTAATAATTTACAATTATTATTATCCTCCATTTTAAGTGTTGGTATTACAGGTTAAAAACTCATTGTATAGTCTGTTTTCATAGAAATCAATTTCAAGTTTCATCGTCACCTTTGTCGTATTTGTTAGTGCCGCGCGATAATATAAGCACAACAATAAAAAGAAGTTATATAAGCCTATTGTTATAATAAAAATTTTATTCTTGTAGATAACTATTATAACATATATTAAAATACATAAATAATTATTTATAATTAATGTAAGTTTAATTTTATATTTTGTTGGCATGTAGACCCGTAGAATGTATTTCAAACCTAGGCACTCCGGACAGCGCCTGTCAATCCCTGCTGATGATCATTCGACTACTCGCGAATCCTTATGTTTAGATCATACAAAAAAAATTTTTAAAAAATCAAGAATTCAACAAGCTATTTTGATAATGAAAATTGTAGAGAAAGCCTTTGTTGATGGTGTATTTTTTCTATTGATTCCAGCAAATATTCAATCTAAGATAGCACATGTATTATTTTCAAATTGATGTTCTGTAATTTCTTTGTAAATTCTTCATATCGATTTACATTTTTTGTTTATCCTCTCAGGGAACCAGGAAATGAGTGGGCACTGGACCAAGCAAAACAAAATTTAATTCAGAATTACTTGTTAGTGGGTGTCACTGAAGAATTAAGTGATTTCGTTATGATGTTAGAAGCCACATTGCCTCAGTATTTTGCCGGAGCATCTGCGCATTATCAGACAAGTAAGTTTACGACATACTAGTGTAACTTTTGGTGTTCGTTAAGAATCTATATTTGCTTGGCTTCGTATTGCATCTCATTATTTTCCATTGTTATTCAACTCCGAAAATGCTACTTGAGTCAAATTGTTAGCGTGTGTGTACCAGGTTCGACTTGGTGTCGGTCTAAATCTTGGGGAAATAGAGGTTGTCCTTGAATTAAGATATAGTGAACTCTATTCTAGAAACTAGAAAGAACGACGTTGGAAGCCGACCATACGTTACCCAGCTACTAGCCATCTTAGCGGCCATAGCTATTGTTTATCTGTAATGCCAAGGATCTGTAGCTTTTAGTTTTAGTATTTTGTCTATATACAGATTGGAAGAAAGTATAAACGCTTTCAAAGTCTTGACTGGAAGACCAATCGGAAAACGACCATTAGGAAGACCTAGGCGCAGATGGGAGGACAATATTAAAATGGATCTCGCAGAGATTGGAATACAAAGTAGAAACTGGATGCAGTTAGCTAAGGATAGAAGTCAGTGGAGAGCTTTTGTGAACGCGGCATTGAACCTCCGGGTTCCATAGGCCATAGAGTTAGTTAATTAGTTAGTTAGTTTGTCTATATAATGTATTAGATTGGTTAAGTAGAATTCACTGGCTAGCTTTCTTCTGCGGCGATAAAGCATTTGGTTCCCTAACTCATGGATTAAAAGTCATGTTTTGTCTATATATACACCGGCGTATCATAGATCAGTCTTTCTTTCTTTCTACATTACTTCACCATATTCCTTTTAACTTTTTATTTCACAAATAACAATTTTGGATGTTCCGATAGATTATGTTGGTCTAGTTTTAATTGCACCTTTTAGCTTTAAAAATTATTTACTTGTTTTCATGAACCTTTGTTTCTGAGAAAGGTTCAGAAATACCATTTGGTCTAAATCTGTCATCTTGGGGAACACAACCAAAAAGCACTTTTTCTTTTTAAAAATAGAATATCTGTATTAATTCGTTTGCTAATAACGTGATACGTAGATTACCCTTTATTAAACCACTTTCAAGATATAGTCGTGTTTTGCAGCTTCAGGGGGTAAAAGTGATCCATTCGAGCTGGAAATCCGATGTACGAAGGAAAGTTCGTCAGGTAGAATGTAATGGTACATTTTAACTCTGCGCCATTTCCAACATGCACATAAATTCGGGAAAGGTCTTCTAACGTTATGCAGGCATTTTGCTGTAGGACAGGGAAATGCTGGTGAAGTTGATTGGGTAAAAAATGTTATTATTTATGCACATGAGTGCTAGTATATAATAATTATTCATGTCATAAGGTTATGGGAACTGATGCTGATTGTCAGTAGTTATACGTATCGAAATCAAACTAATAATATGAAATGTTTTACATGAAATGTTACACAAACAATTGAAGTGATTTTTTTTGCCATGATGTAATTGCTAAATTCATATGATGGTTGAACAGTCGTTTCCGATGTGTTCAGTTGTACTGATAATTGCTTAACTCCTTTCATGTAGACACATATCTAATTGAAAAGATGCACTTGTGGCTTAATTTGTTACTAGTTTGGGCGTTTCGTGAATTATGGTACGTTAATTAATTTATGTTGTTAATTAAATCTTTTATCTTAATAATTTTTCTGCTGGACTTCAATAAAATAATTTGCATAATATTAAGATTGTTTATTCATAGATTACTCTTTTAATTTGCAGTTTATTATTTTAATGGTCCTCCTGTACAAACAGCAGAAGCAAATACTAAACATTTTGTGTGTGTGTGTGCCTGCACCTATCTCGTCCTCACTCTCTGTGAGTGGAAAGTAAGTTCATTCCCTTATCCGATTCGAATCTTGAGTAATATCAGTGACCCAGAGAGCTAAAACAGGTTAAGTGACACCTGTATCGCGACAAAAATATCCGCTATGGCCAAAATGTATTTTCTTCATTTCTGATTTCTGTATGTCGTTCTAAGTAATAATTAATCATTTTAGTTAATTCTGTAGTATCGGTACTATGTAATATTGATAACTCTTTATGATGATACTTTAGTTTCACGTGGCCCCAAATAGACTGAGGCCCTGATAGGCTTAGTGGTTGCGTGAGACCAACGTAAATTTTAGCCGATTGTGTCCGGATTTTCCCGGAAAAATGCGAACGCATAAGTTAGTAATGAGTTTAGTATAGCGGCAACTTCAGCAAGCTTTTGTTGTATTTTTACTCATCGTGATTGTTGTTTTGCCTCGGTTTTGAGTGACTTAAATAATACATTAGACTTTTAAATAATGTGGAAAGCACGATCTATTTTTGTCACTTTGGCTAGAGCCACGTGAGACCACGTTGGACTCACAGTTCCACAGGTCAAGGCTGTTTCTCTTGTTACCAGACTGACTGCTATACACTGCAATAGGTTTCAATATAAAAAGTGAGATCAGTGAGTCACCAAAGATCACATATTAACAAGAAGTTGTATGAAATCAACGTGGTCTCACGCAGCACTTAACCTGTTAAAGAAAACATACTATGATTCATCAAGATCGAGAAATTTCGTGGAAATTGTCGTGAAACTGAGAAACAAATACATACAAATGGATTTTTATTTTGTATATGATATCTTAGAAATTCACTTCCATTAATGATAATAATGACTTAAATTCATTTACATGTTTTATTTTTTAAAGGTAACAGATCCCACTTGCGAAGAACAGCCCAAAAGCTGCCACCATCTGCAGAGACTGTAAAACGAATCCAGAGCTCAAAAATTTGGCGTATGGAAAATGAATTTTACGAATTTGCTCTTGAACAGTTCCGTTACGTGAAAAAGAAAACACTTATGGTGAAGAATGGACAAGTGCAAGACAAAGGGCAGCAATTCACGTATGAAAAAATTCGACCGAAATTAACTACTTAATAAATCTCTTTAACCAATGGTTAAAAGAAAAATACATATGTGGTACCTCAAAACATGTGCAGTGATGCAGTTTTTAACACGCGACACTAAGCAATGTAGTTACGGCTGTGATAATAAGAAGTTAATATGGGTAATTTTATAGAGAATATCTCTGTGTGTAAATGCTTACAAAATTCAACTGAATTTCAAACAAATTCATATTTACAGAATTTCCAATATTAATTATATTTTTTAAAAATTACAAATGTTACACGTCGCGGGTGATGAAGTATTGTGCAGTGCGCAGAAAACTGTGTGTGAATGAGATAGTGTGTGTGTATGTATATATACAAAGCAAAAAACAACTAATTGTATATATGAGGCTTTTATTTCTGGTCATGTTTGTATCATAGAAATTGACTAGGGTGCCATTGAGTTTTTTTTTAACGATATTTTTTAAAATGACTATTTAATAACGTTCCTGTGCTGTGTGATCAATTGGACAGTGATCCTTTTAATAACTAAAAGTTTTAGGATTTGTTGTATCTGTAAATTGTGTAGAAATATATACTTATAGATGCTATAGGATACGTATTGATTAAATGAAAAGAATTTCTTATCTTTAGTACCCAGTTCAAGTTGTTATTGAATCATTTCAACATGTTCTGATAACTGGAGATTATCTTAAGGAGTCAGTGAGACGTGAATTATCGGAAAGAAATTTACACAAAGATTCCAGATAAACTAATTATCACTCTGCGTTAAAGCCACTTGTTTCTTGAACGATGCCTGCACCTAGAGAGCCTCACTAAACTAGAAGAATGTGCAGTGCCACTTCAATACACAACAACAACAACAAAAAACCTAATCACTTTGTACCATGATGGATTGATTTAAATCAAATTCCGAAATGAGTTAATTTAAAGTGAAAATAAGTAAAAATCCCGTTTCTGTTTAATTATTTCGATATGGAAGATAACACTCTTAATACAATGAGTCTCAAATATATGTACAGCACAGTATGAAAACAAGTGTTTTATGCAGAGAATAATTAGGGAAAATCCCGTTTTGAATGGGTAACGAGGGAATTTTTTTCTTCTTTTTCGTAACGTCTGGTTTGTAAATCGTTAACTATTCCAACGGGGAAATCACCATCGACATTTAAGACGAAAATTCTTGTGTGTGTGCGTCTGTTTGTTTGTTCCCAGATAAGAGGGGCGTATTTAGAGTGTACCGATTCTTTCTCCGAAACTTAATTTTTTTTTTTTTTTTAATATAACTTTAGGCGAAATTTATACGTATTTTATATGTATTTCGTGCCGCAAACTAGTTCCAATTTTTTTTTTAAATATGCCCCTGCCAAATATCAGTAACTTTTGTGGAAAAAACAGTCGTCATGTTATCATGTTGATAAACATTGCTGTACTTTTTCCTTAATGCTTAAAAAACATTGTTCGGGATTGAAATAGGTTAACGATTGGGGATTAATTCAAAATTCAACCCCGATACTTTTACTTAAATGGCGTAATTAGTATTTAACACTAGTTCCTAATGTTTGTTCTTGTTTTACGACTCTTATTTTACGAGAAGAAAAGTTTGATTTAAATAAAAAAAACAACAAAAACTATTTTTTTTAAATCATGTTTTTTTTCCACTCTGCTTTGTACACTTAAATCTTTTTTGAAATTTGTATTCACTTGAGTCATTAATTCAGATGAATTGTAAAGTGGCAGTTTGTATTAGTAAGTAAAAGTATCTATTTTGAAAATTATTGTGGGAGCCAAAAATTGACTTTCAATTAAAACAGTGGACTATATCCATACTCTAATAGAAATCCACTAACAAAAAATTATTCTTAGGAACAGAGGAAGTTTATACACGGTAATTAAAATGTTCCTGAATTCTAATGGACTAAACTTAGTAACTAACCAAGTGGAGTTCTTAAAAAGTCTGGTATGTATCTAGCTCACGGATTACTGAAGAAGACATCAAAGCGTGTCGAAACGATTTAATAACAATTCTTTTAATTGGATACTAAATATAAGAAATTATTTTCATTTATATAGATATAATATTACATTCTTGAAATTCTTTTTCAGTGAGTAGTAGAAAATATGCAAGTTAGTACTTGCGGGGAAGGGAGATCGATGATGTTGCAGTGCTGCGCTCACCCAAGGGAGAATCGGTGTTTGCTTTGAGTATATACAACGGAGATTTCTGTATCCTTCTTGTACTTGAAATTAATTTTAATGTCACAATTACCCCGTCAGTGAGTTTTTGACTTTAAGAGAAGGTTTAAAAGTTGTTTGTAGTTGTGTATAATAATGCTTTTTATTTTTGTAACATTCAATTTTCAGATTAAGACGAGGAGAATACCATAGATGTGAGGTAATCCGAAAAATGCTGCTTTATTGATTATGTGTATATAAAATATCTACTGACTTCGGTACTGATGGTGCAATAAAGTATGTAAAGTATAGATTTAAATATTGTACGTTCTCTCTTTGTCAAAGAAAACTGAAGTAAACTTGGCCAACTCGTTCCAAAATATTATTGACGAAATGTAGGTTATGTATGCAAGGCGTCGACAAATGTCAGATTGTGTATGCCGGCACCCTGTCAGGATATTGTATATACCATGCAAATGGCATAGTTACCCTCTTTATCAAGTATTCTTTTCAAATCAGCGATGTAATTTTAATATAATGGTGATAATTCTCATTGTTTCAAATGTTCTAGTAATGAAAAATTCGCAACTTGGGTTACGAACTAGTAATTTTACTTCTTGAACTTAGACAAGTCTAGATAATGTTCTCTAGTAATAACAAGAGATATGATTGTATGAAAGAAAATGAGAGAAATGATAAAGATGTGGTAATAAATTCGTAATAGATTTTATGGAAAATATGAGAAAATGATATAGCATAGTCAAAACTAACATAGAATCTACATAAATTTGCACTTACTTGTTTTCTATATAATTATGCAGATTCTTAATACATAATTCTGTATTTCATTTGGACCTTTTTCAGTAATTGTTGATATTTTTCAGATTTCAACATCTTCACGGTACATGAATCTACTCGTATCGTTATTGCTTTTAGCACGTGGTTAAAGCACGTGCATTCCCTACGCGTGGCCCAACGTTCGATCACTGGTAGACACCGTTTTCGGCTTTGACCCAGTTGTGAGACAATTGAAAAGCGCTTGCATTAAGATTTAGTGAATTTTGGTCAACAAAACTAGCAATAAAGACGATGGAACTTGGCGGTGTACTGGTCGCCTAGCCCTAGTTTAAATTATCGGCTACTCTGTTACAGTACCGAGTATTAAACGGGCATTTTTTTGAAACACAACTGTCCACTCGTAGGTATATTATTTTCTTTTCTGGTTACTGTACTGTAAAATGTAAATTATACATTCAATTTTTAGTGCTTTTAGGACTGCTTTTTAAAGCATATTTGTGCACTAAATGGGAAAACGACATAATAATATTATATACCTATGTCAATCTTCTAAATGGTCTACATTGAAAATCCTTTCATTTGGTTCAGATATTTTTGTCAACCAAACTACTGATGTCCTGTAAAAGTTAAGTTTACAGGGAGGTTAAATATCAGAAACAAGATTGAAAAAAAAATAAAGTGAAACGCAAGAACACTTAACACAAGGAATATACGAGCATAACAAAAATGTAATTTATAACTGTTCATATAATAAAATCAGATCATGAGTCGAAATATAATTAGTTAAATCAAATTATAAATAGTTAAAATATAAGATTTCTGTATGATTAACTTCCTGGCAAATTCACCCTAAATAATAATATTCCAACCTTTTCAGCGTCAGCAATTTGGCTGACAATATTTGAACCAGATGGAAAGTACTTCAAATGAAATGAAATTTCTCCGTTAACGCCACATGATTAAGCACCGAGGGTAAGAGAGACAGAAAAAGTTTTCCAATGTGGCTTCCTAGAAAATGAACATAGATTGGAATTCCAACTTCTCAACATTATGATAATGTTCTAAACTTTATATTAGATTTGTCAATTGATTGAAGAACTATATATTTCACTGAATTACATTGTGTGTGTGTGTTGTTCTGTATTGATGAAAATAGTATGGGTTGATGAACGATAATTCTTCCAATTTTGTTTTATTAAGATTCATTTATTTCTGATTAACTTCTTTGTTAAATTATGGATTCTGCAATATTTGATTAATTATAAATAATTATTTATGTTTTAACATAAAATGGTAAAAAATAATGATAGAAAATGATGGAAAACTGTTACACAGCGAGGGCCTCAAGTGTACACATGTGACGGAATATCGTTCGTTAGGTCGAGAAATTTAAGGTGGACGAGATTCGTCACTTGCAAGTTGCGTAAGGATTTATTTGAAAAGCCTTTGGATTGATATTCGGGCACCGCGAATCTACTACAAACCATACTATCATATCCCATCAACATTACTTATGCATCTCCACTGATACTCCCAATATCTGACCCGTTGTCTACCCTAGTTGCTACCACTGTGTAGGTTTACGTCGACAATCCTAGCTATTACGTCTTTTGTGTAGACTTAACAAAATACAAATGGGAATAATAAAGCGGCGTGTAGACTTACGCTGCAGACTTCGGCAGCTACCGCTTCTTCGTCAAGTGATTATCAAAGGCAGTATTATCAGGTAGATTGGCGTGCTTCATAATGTTTTATCTATTCTTCCCTCTTGCTGTCCTGTTGTAGTCATCCTAGCACCTTCTTGCAAACTGGCTCCTTTGAAGTTGATCTGCATGTCTGATTGATTTACTGTTACACAATTTTGCTGTTCCACATTAGGTTCAGTTCGCTGAACATGTTATACTGTGCTATTATGCATAAGCATTCAAAATTACACTTGCTTGAAAATCGACTTCAAAAATATTAGCTCCTAAAAACTTCTTCTGTGCTTTAAAAATGCCTGAAGTATTTGCTATGAATTGAGTAAAAAGGTATAATTCTTTCAAAACAATGTCTAAACTTATCAGGCAGATAAAAAATATAATAAATCGTCAAAAATTGTATATAAATTATTGTTGTGCTTTGCCTTCTTGTTATCACCTTGCAAAAGGAAGTCAAAATATTGTATCACTATTTAGCTTTTTTGTACCTATATTTGGCACAATTTTGACGCTAGAAACTTTAGAAAGCGTAGGAACTTCCTAACTGGTAGATAGTGAAGATTACTCTTTCACTTTGTACTGAGCAAAGGTATTTACTTTTAATTAACTATCCCAAATCAACTAGTAATTACTAGTAAGTGTCGATATTACTTTCTTTTTCACGGTCAACCTTGAAATGACCACTACATCTACTAAAGAGGAACATTCTTGTATCCCAGAAACTAGTCCAATAACATAAGCCACACATGGCATTATCACACACATAAAATATCAACAGCTACACTAGGCTCTTCAACCTAAAATATCAGTAGCCACTTCTGACTTACACCCAATTACAAATATCTTCAGCCACTTATGGCTCATATCCAACATACAAACATCTTTAGCCACTCTTGGCTCATCAGCCTAAATATCAAGAATTTCAGCCACGTACGGCTCCATTGATCAAATTTTCAACATAGATGAAGTTCGAGCCTGGAATGTTTCTGTCATTTCACTTTGACGGAACAACGTAGGGGAGGGGAAGATATACAAAAATCATATATATATACGTCTTTGTGATTTCATCACTCCTAAACCAGCCAACCGATCTCGATCAAATTTTCAACATAAATGAGGTCCGGACTTGGAATGGTTTTTATCATATCACTTTGATGGTAGAACTTAGGGGCGGTGGAGATATGTAAAAATAAATAAAACTTAACGCTTGGACCACCCGACCGATCTCAATCAAACTTTCAACATAGATGAGGTTAGGGCGTGGGATGGTTCTCATCATTTCACTTTGATGGTGCGACGCAGGGGAGGGAAAGGGGAGAATATATATATATATATATATATATATATATATATATATATATATATATATAAAATTACAATGTCTTTGACTTCATCACTTTTAAACTACCTGACCAATCTCGATCAAATTTTCAACGTAGATGAGCTTTGGACCTGACATTGTTTTTATGATATCATTTTGACTGTGCAATTTAGGGGAAGCGCTGAGGGGTGCTATTTAAAAATTATCAAAAATGACTGCTATTAGTGTCGAATCGGTAGGTTTTGGGATTGCTGAGGTGAACAGTGACATATCTGATGCCGTTTAAATCCAAATTCAGCCCAGCAACTTGGGGAGGGAAGGTATACAAAAATTACTGAAAATAACCAATATCAGTGTTGAATCTATAGTTATCGGGGTCACTGAGATGAACAGTGACACTTCCGATGCCGTGCTCCGAAACATTGGAGAGAGGGAGGTATAAAATCATCCATAGTTTTCGGGGTCGCTGAGATGAACAGTGATATTTCTGATGCCGTTTAAATCCAAATTCAGCCCAGCAACTTGGGGAAGGGGATATACATATATATATATATATATATATATATATTAGGGATGGCCAAAATTATCCGGATTCCGGAAATTTTGTTTTCCGGAATTCGGAGAAATTCCGGATTTCGGAAAAAATCCGGAATTTAGAAAAAATCGGAATTTTTCCTATTTTACTTTCCGGATTCCGGAAAGTAAAAATTCTGGAATTATCCATCCTTAGCTAATAGCTGTTAAAAGAGAAACACAATAATGAATAGGCTAAATATACTGTATTAATTTCTTGTAGTTGGATATGTCTTTATCATTTACGTAGACAATTGCTACTGCAGTTATTTACTACTTTATGAGAAAGGTCTTATTTTCACACACAAAAAAGTCGCCGGTATGTCTCAAACATTATCGCGTTCCCACCTGCAGCTGCTCCAAAGCACTGCAAACTACTTTTTAACCAGGCGAAAGGCAGTGAAGGAAAATAAATCTCAACAAATACTCTAATAACATTCGCTTATTGTCAACATACCTACTGTGAGCGCAGAAAGTGTTCGTACACCGTGCATACTTTATATTGAAAACAGCTAGCATGAGAACGGGAGGTGGAAAATATATATATAACCAGAATTAAGACTACACATTCATACATTTTATTTCTATATACAAGAGAAAGGCCAAACAAACACAATCACTGTTTTGTTCAGAAGAAAAGAGAGAATTCCTTTTTTGTAAACGCAAAAAGTCACCGTACACTTATGCTTGAATTAATGCTTGTAAAGTATATTACGTTATTTAATATTTTGTGGGATTACCCTGTACGTTAATGATTGTCTGTAGTCTTCGTGGCATTGATTTCACCTGTAGTAGTTCGTAGTTCTGTAGCTTCGGGACTGATTATGTCCCATTCTTCTTGAATAGCTTTTCTTAGGCCTTCTTTAGTAGACAAGCTGTGCCTTCTGATTCTTGTCTCCAGAACAGATCATAGATGTTCTATGGGGTTCATGTCTGAGGATTGGGGAGGTGTGCGAAGCTGTTTCAAGGTATTATAGAGTCAGGGGCGGATCCAGAGGGGGGCGATCGCCCCCCCCCCCCCACAATAGGAAACTCTTATTTTATATATAAATAAACCCATCCATAACAAGTTTGGAGCTCTTAAAAGTAGCAGTATTACCGCCGACCGCCCCCCCCCCAGAAGTCCGTCCTGGATCCGCCCCTGGCAAACCTTGCAGACAGGCCTCGTTCAACAGTACAAACAATAATTGCGATGTATAATGTTTCTATCACTGTGCGAAACCATAAAAAAAAATTTTAAAAAAATAATAAAAAAAAAAAGAACTGGAAGACCAAGAGTGTTGAGTGAACAAGTTAAACCTTACATTATTAGGGAAAGAAAAAAGGTTCCAAAAAGTAGTGTTGTGCAATTGGCAACGGATCTGGAAACACGCGGTGTTAAAGTATCAGCCAGTATAGTGCGGAATATTTGCAGAGTATCATGGTCGGATAGCCAGGAAAATGTTCTGGGTGAACAAGACAAATCGTATAAAGAGACTAAAGTTTGAAAAAGAGTATAAAGATAAGGGATCAGGCTTCTTTCTGGAATAGGGTCATATTTTCGGGCGAAAGTAAATTTAATTTTATCGAGTCCAATGGGAGGCGTATGGTATGGCGCAAGGTGAATACAGAGATGAATCCTCAAAATCTCGTCCCTAAAGTAAGACACGGAGGAGGGTCCGTGCTCGTCTGGGGTTGTATGAGTGCCTCAGGAGTGGGTCGTCTCCATCTTATCGATGGAGTGATGATCCACAAAGTGTATATTAACATATTAAAGGAATATCTCCATACTAGTGCGCAGAAGATGGTTCTTGAAAACAATTTATTGTTCAGCAAGACAACGACTCCAAACATACAGCGGAAAATACTCGATTGTGGCTACTCTATACAGGGACGGATCCAGGACGGACTTCTGGGGAAGGGGCGGTCGGCAGTAATACTGCTACTTTTAAGAGCTCCAAACTTGTTATGGATGGGTTTATTTATATATAAAATAAGAAAGTTTCCTCTTGTGGGGGGGGGGGGGCGATGGCCCCGATCGCCCCCCTCTGGATCTGCCCCTGAGGTTTGCTATCTTTCTCAAAGACTTACCCTTCTTATGCACTTTAATAATTACTTTTCTTGTCTCCTCATTTGTTTCTGTTCGGTTGCTTCCCATTTCGACAGCCCACCGTGCAGTTTTTTCACTCCTATTCACAACTAAACTCATTCTGTTACTCGTCATGCTTTACAGAGGTGTATACTCAGGTGAATACTAGTGAACCCCAGTTGTGGTATCTTTGTTTCGTATTCGTACGTCAGGTGTACGATCACTTTTTGCGTCTACTCTATACATTTTCTACGGAATTTATTTACTTTCTGACCATTAAACTTGTCTTTGTGGTTCTTTATTGATATATTCATAAAGCTTAGTTTTCATTATTCATATTGTGTGTGTTATTACACTTCTTAAATTTTCTGTTTCATTTTCGCAGGCATTCTCGTTTCAATAGCATGGGTGTACGAACACTTTCTGCGCTCACTGTATGTACAGTAAATACAAATTTATAATTTTTGACTTTACGAAGTATACATTGTAATTGTTCAATAATTAACATAAGCAGGCATTCATTAATTTATATTAATATAATAGTTAACAAAACTAATAAGCGGGTGATTGATGACTCAGTGGTAGAGTTTTCATCTATGGTATTCTAACCCAGGACATGTGGGTTTTCGATGGCTAATTTTGTGTTCGAAAATTTTCCCGGTGGTACTCTTGGTTCCCTTCCTTATATTTGTTCCATCATCACTCATTAACGAATTTAGTTTATCAAAACTCTATAGCCATATATTCATTCTGTCCGTCAGTGAAACAAACAGTCTCAAGAACTATCTGATGGATTACCAATCAATTTTGGCCATGATGTACAGAGTCAATAGTTAAGAATCGAGTTCCCTGATGAATGTAATATTCAAACCGGAAGCGGTACAAATCAACCATTTCCGGTTTTAACGTTAATCATTATATAGTAAATATGGTAATAGATAGCGAGAAGCGGTTTCCAGTAATCGACATATATAACATTCATGTAGATAGAATGTTACCCAGTTTGTGCGTCTGCTGAAAATAATGAGCTTAGGTATTTAGAGAGCATTTTCCGCTTTAGAAAATGTGTGCTTGGTAAAGAATGTAGAGAATTAGCTGAGTCAGGCACGTAGCTAGAATATGGTAATAGGAAGGGGGGGGGGGGTCTGTCACGAAATTCTGTGGTTATTTACCAGGGGCTCAATCATTCTAAACTATTTTATTGGCAACATATATTGGTTCGTTTAGCCAAGATTTCTAATGGGGGCATGATATGAAATACTGTGGTTACACACCAGAGGCTCGATCAATCTAAATATTTTACTGACAACATACCCATATTGATTGGTTAGGACAATAAAATGAGGATATATTAGTAAGTATTTTAATAAGAAGCTATGAAGAAATCTCGAGTAAAAGAATGTAAAAAAAGTATTGAAAAAGATATCGTCTTCCGAGGTCATTCGAACGGTGTCGAGAATTTTGCGTCTGGGAAATTTGCGCCCTACCTCAAGAACAGGGAAAATTGCGCCTGCGATGTACCTCCACCGGGAAGTTTGAGCCCTGCGAAATAAAAGAACCTACTGGAGCTTACGCATTTCCTCGGAGGGGCTGACATTACAGCATAAACAATCCTCCCCCCACAACCATGTCATTTGTGATTTATTTTCATTGTGGCTATATAAGGGGAGAATAAACTTCATTATAAGCCAAAAGAACACAACGGATCAACGCAATTACTGCTTCTTCCAGAGATGATTTTGGGGGAACACTGGCCTCCCCAGAGCTCTCAGAGTGCCCCCTCGGAGGAGACCAAAATAATACGTCTATAATATAATAATAAATAGAATAGTACCAGCAGTGACCCCCCTCCGGAATACTAAATGTGCCCCCCGGAACATTTTTCCTGAAAGAACGACTGAACGCAATTGTGTGTTTGAAGTGTAATTCCAGCAAGTAAACACACTGTACATAGTTTTCTTGATAATATTATTGAACTGATTTTACATTCACTTTACATTTTCTTTTCTATATTTTGTGTCCTGTAAAGCCAAACAACTCGCAAGGATTGTGAACAGAGATATCTGGGTAGAGCCAAACAGCCTTTTGTAGATTAAGTTATACTCTTTGATTATATTAATAAATAATTATATATCAGTCATTTATACTTTTATTGTAAATTTTGTAGTATAATGAAAAATTGTATTTGTATGGATTGCCCTTTAGTGAACTAAAATTGTATTTTTTCATTTGTTCGGAATATTATAACGGATGGAGTAACTCACTGAGACGATGAGAGGCAAGCCTAGTTCAAGTGCGAGTGGAAGTTACTTTACACAATACAATAATAAGTTGAATTGTAGGGCGCTAACATCCCAGTGCAAATATATAGCCGGCGCATTTTCCCCTCTTTTTGGGGTAGGGCGCAAACATCCCAGTGCAAATATATTGCGAGCGCATTTTTTCCTATTTTTGTGGTAGGGCGCAAATTCTCGCATTCAAGGAAAATATAATGTCCGTGAAGTTGACAAGCCACTTATGTCAGACTCCAATTTCGACTTTAAACGTCGCTAGTGCTACGTTAGTGTTCGATAGTGACGCAAATCGTTAGTACTCCAACTGCATGCCAACACGCCCACTTCTAAGAATCATCTCAAAAATGAGGTTAACCGTTAGAGCAAGTAAGTGCTCATTGGTGCCATTAACATTAACGTTAAAGCCTCCATCGTACGGCCCTTTGAATAATAATAACACCACGTTTTTTGCTAGTCTCAATGCGTCTCTATATTCTCGCGAACATTCTGACGTGCCCAAGTTAGTTACTTTTTTTTTGGGGGGGGGACTATTGTTTATCTGTTATTGTTTATTGTTTATTGCTAGTCTGCAGAGTAGTCCTTACATTAATATGCCATTGTCCTTGATAATCATTGCGTATTTACAAGCAATTTGTTATTACTGTTAAAAGATATCAAAAAACAACAGATAAAATCTACTACTTAACGGTTCATATTTTTCTTTTACAATACATAAACGATTAATAATAATAATAATAATAAGACTATTCCAGCATAAAAGTTATCAATTGCATCACACTGGCAACAAGCGACGCATATTTTAACTTCATAAAAAATCGTTTCTCACGATTTTCTGGAAAACTACGTATGATAACATCTTCATTATGTCAAGTTGTTTATCTCAGTGTGATATATGTCTTACCTCTGGACAATATCACAGTAAAACAAAAATTAAATATTAGGAGTACATCGTACTTTTGGACTACATCTCATTAACCATGGGAAGATTGAGTAGTGTATACTTTAGGATGTAAGTTTCAGCTTAACTTGCATCATACATTCTTAGGATTACAAAAAGGAAATTTGTTCGTTTGCATTTGAACAAAATTCTTAGGATTACAAAAAGAAAAAATATTTTTTCCGAATTTCGGATTTTTTCCGAATTCCGGAATTTTTCTGAATTCCGGATTTTTTCCGAAATCCGGAATTTTTCCGAATTCCGGATTTTTTCCGAAATCCGAAATTTTCCCGAATTCCGGAATTTTTCTGAATTCCGGATTTTTTCCGAAATCCGGATTTTTCCGAAATCCGGAATTTTTCCGAATTCCGGATTTTTTCTGAAATCCGGAATTTTTCCGAATTCCGGAATTTTCCGATTTTACTTTCCGGATTCCGGAAAGTAAAAATTCCGGAATTGGCCATCCCTAATATATATATATATATATATATATATATATATATATATATATATATGATTGGAAATAATCAATATCAGTGTTGAATCGTTGAATCTATAGTTATCGGAGTCACTGAGATAAACAGTGTCACTTCCGATGCCGCTTAAATTCAAATTCAGTCACGCAGCATGGGGGGAAGGAGGGGAAAGAAATATGAAAATGATCGAAACTGACCAATATCAAAGAGTGCTTTAGTAATAGTAAAAAGTGACTGACTAACGGAACATATTACTATTTTTTCTTAATTTAACCCAGTGAAGCGGGTAATTGATGCTAAATAAAGATAAAATTTAATAGTCAACCATAATTTTGATTATATCTAATTATCTATACTGTATACTGTTGGCTTGGTAGTATCATAATAAAAATCTTAATAAAGGTATGTTTCAGTATGTTCGATTGTAATTGGTGGCGTGGGTAAAGTACAGCATTAATTTTTACGTTTGCAAACATAATCCATTTTTTCTCTAAAACTACGCATGAGATCTACACTCAAACATCGTTTTCTGTAGCTTAATTATATTATCGATTTGTGTATCCCATTTTGGACATTTTTTTTTTCGTTAAACGGTTATAATATTGTAGAAGTAAAAAGTTCAAACTTAGTATTCAAAATGTAATGTAAATATCATTGGAAGCAATAGAAGAATATTGGTAAGATCTAAAACAAATGTATTTACGTCTAATAAGCCTCGGTGCTGAGAAGTAAATTCAATCACCCCATCATAGGTAGTTATCAACTTATCATGCTTCATAAAATATGTAATTTAAATGCCTATCTCGGATTTGTGTACCACCTTTTATGTTTTTTTTTTTTTTTTTCTGAATTATTATTAACATTATTCTAAATTTTCTTTCATGTATTTTCTACTATTTCATATTTTTGGAAGTCTTTTGTACGGTCTAGTTAAATTCCAAAATACATAAGCGTAAAAAAAAAAAAAAAAAATGTAATCATCTTGTATATTCTGTTTTTAACGTGCTAATTATAGCTTAGTAAAATTAGACATGAACTTCGAAAAACTTTCGAAGAGACTGGATTTTTGTGAAGAGTTTTATTGTGATGAGGATTAATAGTTTCAACGTGAGGATTAATCGTTTCAAATGTATAAACTGAATGATGTCTGAACAAACAAACAAACAACAAAAAGAAAGTTTGTTCGTTACACAAACCCATACCGTTTGCTTGACATACTCCTAAGTAACTGTATCGAAGAGACCAAAATTTGGAAGAGACGGTAGGCTATTTAGAGCTTTTTGATGTGTATCCTAGGGGTGGAGGAGGGGGAGGTGATTTAAAATTTATGCCAAAAGTAAAGTATCTCATGAGCTCTTCATATTAGAAGAGTGAAACTTGGTTTGTAAACACATTCTTAAAAACAATTGGACAAACATATACGACTTACAATCTGGAAAAAACATACAATGTAGGTAACACTCCGAACACCGAGAGGAGTGGTAAGAGTGTAACGTAGAAACAATCGAAAGCAGCCGATATGAGTATCAGATCCATAATTTTCGAGATCGCTGGGGTGAAATGTAACATTCCTGTTACCGTTCAGGCCTGTCTGTTGGGAGATAAGTAAGGGGTGAAAAATAAAATATTCAAAATGACCGAAGTTAGTGTCGAATTCGTAGTTTTCAGTCTCTCCCTTGGGGTTGGAGGGCTCCCAATTGAAGAAACCTTAGTGAACCAATTTCTCATTGATTTCAACACCATCTATCACAAATCGAGAAAAATGTTTCGAATAAAATTTTATTTATTTTTCCTTGTAGAATCCGAATCTACAATAGAAAATGAGGTCTCTCTGAGTTTTCAAAGTTGCTCCCATCCTACTCCAAGGAGTAATGCTTAATTTTATCATAGGTGAATTTCCCCCTTCAAAATATGAACTTTTTATTTCGAACATTTTTTTTCTCCGTCTGATGCTTATTTTTCCAGATATTTTGCAGTTTCAAGTTTAAAACCTAACCTTATTTCTGTTCAGACGGAATTCAGTGTAAATCGTTAAAAAGATTGATTCTACGGAGGGGGGGGGGGAAGTGTCTACCTTTTTTGTGTAGAATTTTATAAACTATATGTTTCCGTATAACTATTTTCTTCGAGAAAATAATACTTTCCTAGATAATTGTCAGAAACTGAATTCTTCCTTAGAAAACAAAAACACTCTCCTCAAATCAAGGTACTTTTCAAGATATGCTGAAAATATCAAAATAAAACACTCCACAAAATTCCAGTTTTTTCGGAATTTTTTCAAAATGTTTCCTTTTCGTCTTCTTGGCTATTAGTCTAGTTTTAGATTTAAAATGAAACACTGTAATTATCACGCAGCATTAGAACAGCACTAATGGTTTTCATTTTAGATACTAGGGATAAATCTGTAAATATTCAATATAGTGTGGATCATATGTATTAACATCACTACACAAAGTGAGAATGTGGAATTGTAATTATTTGTATATTAATAAATAAAAAGTATTATATATTAATATTTGTAATACAAAACTGATATATTGTTAAATAGAGATTGTTTCGTAGGAGTATTTCTGTGTGGTCAGATAGGTTGTATGCACTTCTTTCTGTGTAAGCAATTTAGGTTCTTTTTTTACATTTGGATAAATAAAGCTGCTTTCATGTTTGTTTTCGAGTCATTAGATATTTTGTTGTCACCGTAATGAATCCATAGCCATGCACCTGTGCCAGTGAAAAAAATGTGATAAAAAAATGTACAAATTTATGTCATAACTGTATTTAAGAAAATCCTTTTAACGGACATTAAAAAATAACATTTCAAATGTGAATTTTTAAAAATGGTATTCTCTGTACGGATAAACCCTTCCTATTTTGAAATTCTGTATACCCTGACCCTTGTATTTTCTTTCTTCTTCCTTTGTGTTCTCCTGTGCTAGCTGGGAGTCAACGGTGGTAAGTATAGAGCCCGATTTTAGGGTCTCTAGTTTGATCCCAAGTTAGTTGATTTCTGTCAGTCCCCATTTTCCTTCTACATTCGCATTCCACCAATTCTTTAGGCTAAAGGACATAATCGTGGGCGTAAAATTAGATATTCCATTTCATTTCAGTTTTCTGTCCGATGTATCCAATGAACAAATTATCATCACGTGGTCTATTAGATTATCTCATGAGACATTATTTCTTCTGAGACTTCTGTTCAGAAAATATCAAAAACTGATTAAAGCAATAAAAAGAAAGCATATTAATAACCTGTAACCTGTGTTTCAGCTTCGTCAATGTATCATTGCATATATCAGAGACATAATGAATGTATCATCTAATGTTACAGATCATCTAATCCTAGAAAATGAGAGAATACACTTAACATCCAATCAATGAAAACTAATTTTTGTATTGCTGGACTATACAATAAAATAACTTTTGCGTATTATAAACCAGTATGACTAATCATATACTCCTAGATACTTTTTTTTTTCACTGTACAAAGCAAGTTAAATCCAATTCCAATATATTTCTACGTTCAAAGAAGAAATATCAAGTTAAAATTCAATGCTTTTTTCTTTTCGTGTAAATCAGAAGACTTTGTGCAGAATGAATACTTTCGTCAAAAGACAATTCCGGGAGAAGCAAGCTAATTTATTTCGCATCAACTAAACGAACAAAGCTTTATTGGAATTCAGTTTCTTCATTGCAACAGGTGTGTGGGCGACAGGCTGTCTCTAGCCGTAGTACTCAAAGTTTATTTGAACTGAATTGTTTTTATACTTAGTTTTATATGAACATTTATTTTCTAAAAGCTTCCCATATTTCGAGTAGGAAATCTTGTACACTTTTTGCATGCAACAAAGTCACATATTACGTTCCCAGCCAGCTTGAAAAATAAGTGAAATCAGCGTAGCAAAGACTGTGCACATGTATTGTTCCTACAAAATCATCAGTTCACTAGTAACATAATTAGAGGCTACTAGAATCTTCAAAGAAGACTTATTGCTACACACGAAAGTTCGCATAAAACCACTGCAAAATAAACCTTACTTGCAATGCTTCAAATGCCAAAGGTTTGGGTATTCTCAAGCAACTTGCCCAGGGCCAAGCTCTGCCTTGGTATATTAAGTGCATTGGCTCTCATTGGATGTACCAATGCGAAAAGAAGACCAGAGAGACACCAGCGAAATGTGTCAACTGTAAAGGCGCTAATTCTGCTAATTATTCCGGATGTCCACGGATACAAGGAATTTTATAAGCAAAAAGGAAAACCACACCAGCAACACAATATCGCAGTTTGAACACAGGACGTCCTCTGATGATAATTCATCCAAATTATTAAAGAACTTTTTCAACTTCTGAAGGATTTAAACCTGACCAACATATTACACACGCTACTCACCTAATTACATGCTAAAGCTGAAAGCCGCTCCACATCTGCCTAGCAAATTCACCATCTACATGGATTTCTTCTCTAAACTCTTTATCATGAAATCAAGAAACCTTTTAGCACTTCATTACTTGCTATAAGTTGCAATTTTCTTGTTTTATTTTGTATAGATCTGTATTTTGTAATTTTATGTTGTACAAAGCCAAACACATTAATAAGTAAATAAATCATGTTACCCATCTCTAAATGAAACTACAAATGAGTGCTCATTGCCCAAGAGAAGGTGTTATCTTCTGCGGCTCGCCCATATTCAGATGGGAATGAAATCGCACTTTACAAAAAAAGAACAGTTACACATCATCATCGACTTCTACATTCTTACCAAGAAGTAAAAAAAAAAGGTTAGAAAAAGTCGTTACTTCAAGATTCAAAAACAGCTCCTAAAGATTTGACACAGATTTTTACGCCTTTTGGAGGGATTTTGGCTATTTTATCTTGGATCAGCAAACGAAGGCTTGCTTTTCTGAAGTCACTGACGACTACCCATGCCTTGTAGATTTGATTTTACATTTTCCATTGAGGGGAAAACTCAAGAGTTGCCATCGACTGTCATGGGACCACCATGAGAACCTAGATTGGAAACAACTCGTCTTCGCCACCACATGGCTTCCAATTCTTCTCAGCAATCTGATATATCTCCTACTCGAGATCGAGACTGTTCACGGTCACCTGCTAATACAGCAGCTCTTAAAAGTCGACCTAAAACCTCAGTCACACCAATCACACCAATTGAGTCACCTGCTAGTACACAATCAGCTCCTATGAACGTATCAGCCTCAAACTCTCGTATCATTTCCATTCTTTGCACTCAACTTGATCCTTCATTATGTAACGTAAATCCTTTTACTTAAAGTTCATTTGATATTGTACTCGCTTGATTAATAAAAACGCAAATCGACATCATTCTTAAAACAACAAATTCCAGTCTACCAGCAAATCATACACAAAGTCGGTCCAGCAATGTTCGGTACTAATGTGTAAGTTTAAATGTTGAAGTCTCCTAGACAAAAAAAAAAAAAAAAAAATCCTCTCGGCCTAAGCGAGCACCATTACTGTTAGTAGTGATCTGTGGCGTTAAGAAATTTAGGATAAACTTAAAGTTGATGGCATATATCCTATCCGTGCTCTTCGGATTAAAAATGCGACTGGCCTTCATACGTGGTACGGTTGCTTACTGACAATAAGACTCTGACGAATGACTTACTTCAAAATGGAGTATGTATCTATCGCTGTCATCAAAGAGTTGAACTATCTCGCACACCACCGCGTCTCTTTGCGTTGCGAAAATTGTGTTACCAACAACCCGCATCCAATTAATAAGTGTAATCTTCCGTCAGTCTGTTCTCATTGTAAAGGGCTGCAAAAGCTCAAGAACTGTACATTTATTAATCAGCCTTCTGTCTGCTATACCTGCAATGGCGATCATCTAACTTACTCATATCAATGTAAAAGTAAACCTAAACCTCTACCTGACAAACCTGAGACCGTTGACCCACTCTGCACACGTCGTCCACTTCAACCAATGTGTCGACTTGAACTCAAACTTCGCTTCTACCTCCTCCAACCGTGGAAAACATATTACAATTTATCACACTAGTACTCCAGATGCATTTCCTTTCCGGCGTGACTATTCTTATACATGCTACTAAAGCAGCATATATTTTTCTGATTCATATGGCAGCCACTTATTCCGGCCTTTATTCACATTTCCATTCATTCAGAATCTACCAGTTGTGGACAGAAACAGGAATAGAAGAGTCGTCAAACTGCTATATACCAATATCAGATCGCTTAAAACTAGCATAGGTTTGCTCAAAACCATGACTTTACTACACCAAGTCGATTGCATTGCATTCAATGAAACCTTAAAAACATCAGACCGCTTCTATTTTCAACATCACCGTTTGTTTCGTTCTGATCTTCCTCAAAATATTGCTAGTGGTGGAGCCACTCTTTCTATCAAAAACTCATTGCCACGTCGTCACATCATACCACCGTATCCTGATCAATACTCTGAACATATCACAACAGTTTTTTTTCCAACAATTACTCTGACTTTGGCAACTATTTATGTTCGGTCCACTCTACTTTTACCTTATCACTTTCTTACGTACCTCGATCTCAATTTTTGGGACGTAAAACTAATTTTTTTTTTAAATCTCAATAACTTTTCTCCTCAGTGGATTTGTACAGTACATCGAACTAAGGTATGCTTTATAGACACTTATTGATTTAGTTGAGATAAAATTACAATTATTTGGCTTAACATTTATTTTGGACTCTTAAGGTACTTTATAACGAAAAATTTAAAAAAATACTGTATACATCTACATATATTTTTCAAAATGTACACTATAATGTACATTTTCCCTGTAGCATTTGTATATAGTACACATAAAATGACCAATTTCAGAACATTGTACTAGATTTTCGAGCATGGAAAAGTGTACTATAGAAAGGTCTCTTTTCTGATTACGCACCATAAGAAATCACTTCTTGGGGAATTCACAGAAACAATTTCTTTTTGGTTTAGACACAAATGTACTTGATATTTTTGACAAAGAAAATGAGACCTGAACTTTCTGTATGTCTGATATTTGCGACGGTTGGTTCATCCCGAGGTCTACTTTGCTACCTTTACACTTCGTCAGTAAACTTTGTGGTGGATAAATACCGCGTGCGTGGGTTTTCTCGGGGTTCTCCCGTTTACTCTCACTTTTTTCATTCGACCATTTCCTCCATTTCTCATCATTACTTTCTCTCTGAACGTAGCTGGCATAATCGTGGGACGTAAAACTGAAAGATTTATTTTTTAAAAAAAAATCTGCGTTGCAACCAGAATCCAATCAGAAATACATTGCACGGAGTAGAACTTCTCCATGCGACTAAGGTAAAATGTACAGTACACTGTAGACCTCTACAAGTTTTTTCTCAAATACGTTTTAACGCAAATAAAAATAATATGAGTGTTATTTGGCATATCATATTCAAAATTATCCTGCAATACACAAACGAACAATTGTTAATTTTGATTAGCCCTGTGTACTCAATAAAAACAATTTTAAAACACGAGGAAAGCACAATTTTCACCAAGCACAGACAGTGCCGCATTAGTAGTTCAATGATTGACCAACAAGTAGCAACGCTATGCACAATCTTCAATAAACACCAAACACTGCAATTCAATGAGCACAAATGCATTTGAGTGATTGGTGGGCGGTTTTCATTGTTAAAAGAAATAGTTGCAAACTATGTACAGTATACTATACATTTTCCTTCAATGACTATAAAAAACAAACGTAAATTTGCCACGGAGGAGGTTATCATAGTCGACATAAACTACCATTCTAGGACAGCGATACAACAACAGCCTTTCCAGGACTTTCTCCAAATCATTCGAAGCTCTTGCATACCTCTTCCAAATCACTCGACCTGAGAGTAACACTACACCTAATGTCATAGTCTGTAATAATCTGCTAACTAAAACTAACATAGAAGTACTCGGACAGCGATCACTTGCCTATCCTACTTACTAGTCATTCCGTCTGGCACTCATACAACAGAACCACAAGTTTATAGCGTGAAATATAATTTCGCTAAAGCCGACTGGAACAAATATCGTCCCTACATTTCCGAGCAGCTTCAATCTAGTAACACTACTATCCCATCTTTAGATAATATAGACAATGTCTCTACATTTTTAAGTAACATAATCATCAATGTAACCGAATATGCGATTCCAAAATGGAGCTTGCACTCTACCCGGCCTAGTTTACCTCCGCACCCCATCACTTTTCTTCATCCCTCTCACATCTATTTAGAAGAATACAGCAGGACGCACAACCACTACTTCCTACTATTTCATCGCCAATTCCAGTGCATGGTCAAGCCAGGCCCGTATTTATATATTGTTCGCCCCTGTGCTATAAATAATTTGCCGCCCTCCCAAAAATGACCAATATTACAGTTGAATTCAGAGTTTTTGGTGTCGCTGAGATGAATAGTGACAGTTTTAATCCAATTTAACTTCAAGGTCATACTCCACTGCCCAGGAAGAGGGCGAGATTTTAAAAGTAATCGAAAAAAGAACATATATTAGTATCTATTGATTTAATAGTTTTTGAGGTCGCTGAGTTTAACGGTATCAGTTTTCGCGATGTCCAAATTCATCCTAACCCTTTGGGGTTGAAGTGGGAGAGGATGACTTTTTAAAAATAATCAGATAAGCTACCTAACTACTGTAATTAGAGTGAATTATACACATTAACATATTTCTCGCGTTTACGCGGGACTCTGAGGTTTGCTAGTTTTAAATATTACTTTATTGTGAATCTTAAAAAATCAAAATTTTGCCGCTCTAAATTCTGCCGCCCTGTGCTGGAGCACAGAATAGCACTTACCTAAATACTGGCCTGGGTCAAGCATTACATAATATGGAAACGGTTGGATTGGAGAACTTTGTGTACGCAATGAAACACTACAAAATTCTAGATTTATTCAGACGCCTTATTCATCAGAAGTGCGACTCATACTATACAAGTCATGTTGGCGGCACTGTACCTACCACCGATACTGAGAAATCAAAAAAATGAAATCTTTGAGTTTTACGTCCCACGGTTATGCCGGTTAGGCTAAAGGAGACGGTGATGATGAGTAATGAATGAAATGGTGGAATGAATAAAGTGGGAGGAAACATGAGAACCCCGAGAAAACCCACGCACACGGGACTGAGAAATCAACAGCTTTCGCTAATCATTCTGAAGGTATCTTCACCTCTCATTCTACTCCGCTATTTACTCAATCAACTCATCGACATATTAACAAAATTGGTAATCCTGAACGATCATTATTCACACCATCCATAGATCATCACCTTGATCCGACTCAACCTATCAGTGCACCAATAATATGTGCTGATATCGTCGACGCTCTCTATGATAGCCGAAAGCTCAGCTTCTGGGGGCCGATACTATCAGTTAAAACCAACATCGCCGGGAACCAACCACTTTTCATGTTATCATGGCTATGTTATATACGGCTATACACACAACCGGCTTTATACCTACTTTCTGGAAGCTTTCCAAAATCATCGTTTTCATAAAACCAAATAAAGATCCTACTAACATTGCCTTCTATCGGCCAATCAGTCTTACTAATGTATTCTGCAAAACATTGGAACGGATTCTGGTAAAGCGACCCCATTCTTATCTCCTTGCTCACTCTTATCTACCTACAACACAAGTACGTTTTCGACCATCATTTAGCACTATTGATCACTTGTTAAAACTATCAAGCTATCTTGTTAACCATTCCAATAAACGTCTATCATCTGTCATTCTCTCAGATATTGAACGCGCATTTGTCACAGTCTGGTACTGTACCAAGGACTTCTCTTCAAATTACTCCGCATTCTACCATTATCATACGTTCGATTTATAGCGAATTTTCTTCATAACCGCTCCGCTTTCATACAAATAAATCAGGCACAATTCCATCACTTCACTTTGGAGTTCCTCAAGGTTCTGTTTTGTCACTTGTTGCTATATGTTGCTGATATGACAATACCAGAACCACCAATTTATGCACTTCAGTTTGCTGATGATGTGGTATATATATATATATATATATATATATATATATATATATATATATATATATATATATATATATATATATATATATATATTACAGCCAGCAATTCATAAACTCGTCAGTTGGTGTCTCCAATGGAAACTTAAGTTATTTCCGTCAGAACGAAATCCAGAACGTTTACATCTTACATTGTTAGGTTTGCCTCTAGCATGCCAAAAATAGCGTGAAGTACCTTCATGTCACTTTCGACAAAAATATCTCTTGAAACGTCCACCTCTCCAATCTACAAGCTATATTCGTCGTCGGATCAACTTGTTACGGAGTTTAAAAGGGCTAATTGGGGTCTCATTCTTTATACATACATATAAAGTTTTTGTTTGTCCTGCTTTTACGCATAGACATGTCGCCTGGTTATCGGCTCCACAGAAGTTTTATGATAAACTACAAGTCCTGGAACGCCATGTTATACGCATTACTTATTCCTCACCAGAATGGACGCCAACACAAGAGATCTTGTCGCACATTCATACAAACACTCTTACCACATCTATACAGTCTTCGCCAAGGATGTTATAAAATAGAGGATCTGCCCATACAACAAAATCGTGAAGCCACACGTACTCTGCCCACTCCGCGCCACTAAGATCGCAATGTTTCGAGCCAACAATCATGGCGGAAGCGAGAGCAGCCAATTAGACGTGACGGTTTACACGATGCTCTGTTGTTTTTTTGGCTTCATTGAGTTCATATGATGAAGATACGTATGGGCACATCCTCTATTTTATAACATCCTTGGTCTTTGCTCTCGTTACAGTCAACGCTGCACAGCAGACGCTAATCTGATCTCCATGAACTCTTAGACCAAACTGCAACTCTACCACGTTACGCATCTTCACCGTTCCAAGTGAGTAGCCCCGGAGCAAAAAATTAACACCCTCGTCGCTACTGACGTAAAATATACTTGTGTTCTGTTATTGCACTTCATTTCATCATATAAATTACATACAATGTTCAGGTCACCTTCTTGTGTATGTCCAATTAGATAAATATACAGGCCCGTATAAAAGGGTGGGTCTAGGGGCGGGCTCCCCCTAAATTTTTACTGCCCCCCTAAAATTTTTACAATAGGCTTGCAAATGAACTATAATATGGTGATGAACTATAATTTGGTTGGATCGGTCCCCCTAACTTCTATCGGGCCCCCCTATATTCTGGACTGGCTACCGGCCTGTAAATATATCAATCAATAAATAAATCATGATACTCATCTCCCAATAATACTACTAATATATGAATGCTCATGGCCCCAGAGAAGGCTTATCTTCTGCAGCCCGCTCATCTTCGAACGGGATTGAAATTGCACATTTAAAAAAACAGTTATAAGAATAAAGGTAAAAAGCTTTCTTCCTCCGTAATTGTGTCAGCTTTCCGCGTCTCGAAGCAGGTAGTCAAGTTTGTTTTACGTGCAATAATTTGTGGTATCATTTAGATGCCTGCGCGTTTGTTCATATGTTGAGCAGAAGGGAAGATAGAAGGAGAAATGGATAATGACATAATCAAACGTGAAATGTGAAGAGAAAAATCATATTCTAAACAGGATTTTTTTTTTAAAAAACTTACTTTGAAAGAACCGTCTACTTTATTTGCACTACTTGTATTATGTGATACATACAAAAATGTTTGTTTAAAAATACGCTGTTACATATGCATCCCTAAGCAAAGAGAACCCTAGTAGTAAGATAAGTTACGAAGATAAGTTAATAAGTAACTGAAATATTTTTCTATTTCTTATCAGGTTGGCTCTACGGCATTGTGTGCTCACCAGACATTAGGTGTTACTGTTGGCTTCGCCTGTGGTAGGTTGCAGCTTTATCACAGTCCGCTTTGCGTTGTTGCAATGTAAAGATGGCTCCGCTACTCTGTGTGTGCATGAAAGAAGAACAACATTCTGTCATCCGTTTTTTGTGGTCTGAAGGTGTACCTGAAGTGGAAATTCATAGAAGACTTTCGGCACATACGGGGACAATGTGTTACCACAGTGAAGTGTTTACAAGTGGATTGAACAGTTCAAAAGCCGTTGAACGAGCGTGTAGGATGAGGAAAGAGCAGGCCAGCTAAAGCAATAATTGATGACATTATTGAACAAGTCCGTGCCTTGATTCTGAATTATAGACGGGTGGTTGTTGATGAAGTGACAACCCATATGCAGATAAATCATGGTTGTGCGCGTGACATCAAGCATAACAGGCTCATCTTTTACAAATTATGTTGTTCCGAAAAATAATCGATGAAGAACACAAGGGAAACTGTATGAGAATCTGTCAGCACCTACTAAACGTTATGCTAACGAAGGTGAAGCATTTCTCAGGCGATGGACTCATCACTTGGAATCAGCGTGCAAAAGCAGAGTATGGAATGGAAGCACCCCGGATCTCCCGTCAAGAAGAAATTCAAGAGGCATCCTTCTGTAAGGAAAGTGATGCGTACAGTGTTTTGAGACTCACAAAGGCCAAACCTGAAACATTACCTGAAAAAGGAATAAAAATAAACAGTAAAAGGTGCAGTGATATGCTGGTAAGCAGGTTGAAACTTTCAATTCGTAAAAAACGCAAAGATTGATTGTCCTAAGGCGATCTTGTATTGCATGATAACTCTCGTCCACATACCGCCGACCATACCGCTCAAACTCTTCAGACTCTGTGTATATGTTGCAGGAGCGTCATTTCAGATTTTGCTTGGGGGCAAAACCCCTTGATATAAGTAAAATTTCGCGTATTACTATTATTTTCGGTGATTTACTACTATTTTATTGATAAAATCTCAAACTCAACTTTTACAAATTCTTCCCCCCTAAATGACGCCCCTGATATGTTGGAGCATCCTGCATACAGTCCCGATCTCGCCTCGTCGGGTTACTATCTATTTGATACACTTAAATATGCTCTCATGTCGATTCAGCTCCGATGAACAGGTGAAGGAGTCGGTGCATTCGTGGCTTGCTGCGCAACCAAAATTATTTTTTGCAGAAGGTATCGGAAAGCTTGTGCAACAGTAGACCAGGTGATTTGAAAAGCAAGGTGACTATGTTGAAAATTGATATGAATAAAAACATTGTAGTCTTGTGGTAATAAATAATTTAAAAAAATATTTCAGATACTTATTGACTTATCTTCGTATTTTGTTTACTATCCTGTGATAGGTTATGGTCCACGCTTGAATCCAAATCTACTACCAGTTATGCGAGACAACGTATTCTAAAGATTTTAACAATTATTGTTTTATATGGAAATATTTAAAACGTTGTATCATGATAACCACATAGGCGTGCCTATCAATTTTTTTCTGGGGGAGCAGTACCTTTCACTCAACATTGTGAGCCCAATTTAAATAAATGTGATAGCACTGCACCCTCTCCAGATTTCTAAAATGCCACATGACACGAATTAAAGTGCTGCAATTTAGAATAAATCCCATTAATGGTGGGTAACAGTGGCACGAAAAATTCTATTTATGGTAGGCCTACTTTTGACAAAATTTATTAAAATTAAAGGGGTTTCCAGGGCGCTTATATTTACTTGTAAGTTTCATGACAGTGCAATGAATTAAAGGCCAGTGACAGCATATTATTCAAAGTCATGTCTTCATTTATGAGTTGCATTGTTTCCCAATTTAACACTGAAAACGGGCTTTGACGTGCTTTGTTAACAAGTTCCAACCTGCTGATAATATATCTAGTCATTATGAGCCCAAGAAACGTCGATCCTTCTTCAAAAAGCCGCAAAAGCTCAGTTACTTACCCTGAAGATGTGTTCACAATTCCTTCAGTTTTAATCTCTTCCAACGTAGAGAAAACGTTATTATGTTCAACAACTCCCGTTATTTGACTGAGTCTACAGATTTATCTAGTGGGACACGTGTTTAATGTTTACTATATCTGAGATGAGACCACCAGCATTATCCTCGATCAGAGCAGAAAATATTGACCTCATTGGAAGTGACTGTGGAAACAGTACTCCTAGTTCATGCACCCACTGCACGGAGTTTCTCACTATTTCTGACGTACTACAGGCATCCATAATCATAAGATTAGCACAGTGAGCTCCACAATATAAGTACAAGGCAATAGGTTGCTGTTTACACATGATAGATTGAATACCAATATTTGCACCACTCATACTTCAAGCGCCATCATAAGCTTGTTCTCTGAGTTGAGCAATGGGAAGCTGGAGTCTCACCATCGCATCCAAAATAACTGAAGCTATAAACTTACCAGTAGTTTTTGATATACTTTAGAGCTCAAGAAAACATTCATGAGGACAGAGATCTTCACCAAATCACCTGGTACAAATACTTAATTGTTTCTCATTATTCACATCACGGGAACCATCAAACATGATAGAGAACAGAGGATGGTTTTGAGATTTGATTTTCTTACATATGTGAAAAATAATTTCTTTTCCCAGAATTTCCAGAATTTCGTTCTGGATCTTACCATCCATGAAATTCCATCTCTTCATGTTTCCATCTATGCAGCTCTTCAATCGTCGAAAATCTTCAGAGAAAAGGCTCGTCAATTGAAATAAACTCATGGAATCATGGTTTCTGTCTTGCAAGATAGCGCATACTTGAAATTCTTTTTTCCAGGCATTTCCTGGCTTTCAGTTAGTTGTTCATCTGGAATTATCTGTTTAGTTAGTTTCCTATTGGATTTTTTCTTTGTGTGTAGTGCAGTACAGCCAGTTTATAGTACATGTATTTTGAAGTTTCGTGTATACCTTACCCTTACCTTACTTAAAGTTGCAAAATTCTACAGTTGTGAAATCGTTTTCCGTGTTTTTAGTAAGAACTCCTTTATTGTTTTTCAAGAACTCCATACAGTAAAAGTAGAAAATGACGTCACACCTGTTTGGATTGGCGTCAAGCCAGGGAAATGTCTGGAACCAAGTTGTTACAAATGTCAATGTTCGACCTTTCGGAGACCGTTGTGGAAAATTTGTAGGAAACACTAAAGTCTAATTGAGCTTCGAAAAGTTCAAAGAGTAAGAAGAATCTGAATTACTTAATAGACATGGAGATTGACGGGTTTCTCCTATAGTATCGTATAATAAGTAAATTGTCACTTAGTGCATAAAGTTTTGCCATTTATTCCGAAGTTGGGCGTCCGCTTTCGCCACGTTTTTCCTCTGTTATCTCCTTTGCACACTTTCTGCAATTTGTTCCTAGGTTCATTAATCCGTGCTCTTCGCAAACTTTTAAAAGATTTTCTTCGTTATCAACGTATTGCTTCACAAATGTTAAAACTGTTACTTCATTGCCCTTGTACATTCGCCATGTTGATAACATAAATGCTCATTTCTTTCCCACAATGCAACTGTTTTGTTACCTTGCGTCAAGTAGTTCCCTCCGCTCGCCGTATAGTCCCATGTTTACAACCGCTTATATATAACAAATAAACAGATTTTTCGAGACTCTCATATATTATCAAGCACACAAACGATCAAATTATCCATATCTTTCCTGTAAATTTTAAAAATTTTGCTGGAAACGGACGCCCAACTTTGGAATTTAACCCAAAGTTTTTTATTAACATGGAACAGAATGGACAATTAAAATAATATTTTTCAGTGCGAATATTTCGTACGCGGAAGGTGAGAGAATAATCAAAGAATCCAAAAATAAGAATAACATGAGGCCAAAGTTGTGTGAACTGGAAAATAAACTTTCCCACAAGCTATAACATAACACCTAGCTGCATCTGTGATCTGATCTTTTGTTTGCAAGGAAAATTAAAGACAAAATATCTGGTGATGTTTTAGTGGACAAATACACGGATTTTCCAAAACTGAACAGAAAAACAAAAATAACCTTTATATTTGTATACATAACAATAATATTTATTAGAAAACTATTTTTTGACTGGTCTAAGATTTAAAAATATAGTGCCAACTAGTTGTGACAAACAAGGAGATTTACGAGTATTAAAAGACAGATTTTATAAACCAAGGATCATTCTTTCGGAATCGATCATTCATTCGGCTTCCACCATTTCGGATTCACTTCGTTCCATTCAGAGCTTCAACCAGGCCCGTATCCAAGGGGGGTCTAGGGGGCCGTCCCCCCTAAATTTTTGCTGGCCCCCTAAAAGTTTTACAGTAGGCTTGCAAAAGAACTATAATATGGTGATGAACTATCATATGGTTGGATCGGCCCCCCCCTAACTTCAGCCCCCCCCCTACATTTTTGGGCTGGCTACGGGCCTGGCTTCGACATGAAGTCTCTGAGTAGCTGTCGTCAGGACATTAAATATAAACTCAGAAAGAAATTATAACTAATGTATGGTATAGTATAACAAGTCAAAATTATCTATTAGCAATTTACATGCATTTGTATTCTTTGTTTCACCCTAGGAAGAATATAAAACGGAAGTACGTCAAACGCGTCAAACCAGTGTAGCCAGTAGCAAAAAGTACACTTTTCTGTCAGAAAGGATGGAAGACTATTGTCCCTTTATACATGTGCATATATAGTCTCAAGGTTACAGACCCTACGGTTCCCTCTATTAGCAGAATAAGTGGGAAGTGAACGACACAAGTCACTTTATGTAGTTATTTATAACAATTTCTTTACTTAAATAACTTAATAGTATTTGTAATCCAATTTTATGTATGGCCAAACGACAAAGCAGAATGAAAAGATTTTCGGTTTATATTAGACCCCAATAACAATTGAGATGTTATCATATCACATTAATTATAATAATGTACCAAAGAGGAGTGGGGGGAATCTCATCAGCCTCTCAACTTAGAAAGCTGAAATTTGACATTTTTAGACAATAAGCAGACAGTCCAGCAATTTTAGCGTTTTTGATAATTCCCTTCAGATTCTAAACCCTTCTAACATTCAATTTTTTACACATTCCTGCATAGAAAAGGAATGCAATTCTATCTTCAAATCCAATTCCATCGCTCAGTATCATATATTTATTGCATCAATTAAAAAAAAAAAAGTTTTGCTGATTTATTTGTTTCCTTTCAAAATACGAAGTAAGCACATGCTCATGTCTGGTTTTGTAAAGCACATTATTTCATTGTTTCGGAGTTTCGATCAAGACAATCAACAAGATGGACATGCTTAATCCTTCTCCTCTGGGCGCCGCAGTTCCTTCCGAGAAATAATTAAGCGTATTTTTTTTTAAAGCAAATTGATACGTATAAATGAAGGTTGAGAGGGAGGAGACTATTAAACCAGTTATCACTAATAGTTGAGTTACATAATATATTGCTTTGTGAATACACCAGCTTTTATTTTGAACATCCCCCTAAGTACAAATAGTGTTGTTGAACATCCCCCCTAAGTAGTGTTGATTCCCTTTCTAGTGGGAAGTCGCGCTTTTAGTATATTACGAGTTGGTAGTGGGTTGATATGTAAAAATAACCGGAAACGAATGATATTAGTGTCGAATTCATAGTTTGGGGGTCACTGAGATGAATAGTAACTTCCCCGAAGCTGTTCAAGTCTAAACTTAGCCCCATCCACATAGTGGGGATGAAAATTAAAATGTTCAAACTCATTAAGATTAGTGTAGAATTCATAGTTTTTGGGGTCGCTAGATGAATAGTGACAATCTTCAATCTGTCCAAATAGTGTTACTCACGAGACGAGAAATAAGTTTTTTTTGTCTCGTCTCGATTATGGAAGACTTACTTCTCGTCTCAATTATCGAAGGATTAGTTCTCATCTCATCTCAAAATTTATTCGGACTGTTTTGTAAATTTATTTATGCCCGGATATTTCTTAATTTCATCCACAATTTATGAGATTCCCTCCTCATCACGAGATGTTTACGAAAGGTATAGTATAACAAAAAATTAAACTATGTTAATTTTTGTAGCAGTAGTGTGGCCAGGGAGGATCCGGGCCTATACACCCCTAAAAGTTTTTTTTTTTTAATTCCTGAATTATTATTTTTGTCAAAGCTACAGGTAGCCAATTTTAAAACTGACAAAGTTAATAGCCTATGCTTTTCTTATTTTCAGTACACTGTAATTTTTACGTATTTTATTGTTATTAATGATGTAAAACCTGTTTAAATGCGCTTGCCCTTTCTCTATTGAAAGTATTTTAGCAAAACTAAATTTGCTTGAACAAGTCATTGAAGCGGTGGGGGAATATAAATTTGTAAAAAAAAATAAAAAAAAAACTTTTACGAGGGAGGGTTCCGGACCACCCACTGTCCTGTGTGGTATTTCATACTACTGGTGCGAAAAGAAATAACGGTTTTGCGGTTTTTAAAAGAACCGACAGAGATTTTTCAAAAACCGGGAAGATTATAAAACAGTTCCGATTTTCAGAGAAAATTGTTTCGAATTTGAAAACTGTTGCGTTTGTGACTGGAGCCGATTTTTAATAGAAAACCGAACCGGTTTTTTTAGTAGAAAACGAGAGGGTTTAAAACCAAAAACGGTTTTGGTGAATTCGGTTAGTGACAGAATTTAAAATGTTTTTGAAGATTGTGGTAAAAACAAATTAAACTTCAGAGTTGACTTGCCCGGCAGTTTATAATTATTCGTGTGTCCAGAATAGCTGGAAAGTTCATCTAGTATATTAATATAAGTGCTTGCAACCCTAACTCTGGTCGACATCAACAGCAGAAGCATGACACAAGTAAGATTGTCAGATTTACTCTCACTTAAATATTAGTTTATCGACAAACTTTTTTAAATGGAGCTACTTTTGCAGTAGATACACAAAGAAAGTAAGACAGACTGGTGGAATAACAATAGAGGTATACAAATTTATTCTTTATCAGTTAAACTTCTTACGATAAGGTAAGTTTGGCAACATGAGCTCAGTTGTTGCCACGTCGGCGGAAGCGGGATGACAGTTTTCATTCATTGTGTTCTGTGATAGTTCAGCGAATTTTGTTGTTCGCGTTTCTTGTTTTGTTTTATTTTGTTATTTTCTTATTATAGTTATTCCGTGTGGTGTGTTATTATTAGTGCTGTTAGTAGCTAATTTTGTGTTTAACTGCTGTAGTGGTATTTTTGGAGACAGTCGCTGAAAATTCCCACATTGTTATAAGAAGCAAAGAAAGAAGAGAAACCTCTTTCTACTGGTGAAAAAATCATGTTATTAAACATTTATTCATATTTTCGAAAACAGACAGTGAAGCTGGAGAGAGGATTTGTGCTTAGGCGTCAAGGCATCTCCGGAAAGGGGGAGGGGAAGTAATAGTGTGATTCATACCATGACAGAGGGGGTAAATTCCTGGGACTGACCTCGTTTTTCGCGGCACAAAAACAGGTGATTATCACGGAGAATTTGAGCAGCAGAATATGAACATTTCCAAGAAATACTCCTTCCGAATGTAGCACCAAATTCCGTGATTGTTATAGATAATGACTGCAGACACTCGATAAAAGACGAAAAAAATCCCTACGAAATCATGTTCCAAAAAAGAAATTATAGAGTGGTTAAAAAATTAAAGTGTTGAATGTGATTCAAGCTCCAACAAATTTGAATCAATAGAAATGTTAAATAAAGTTGCTTCCAACATAGAAGTCTCCTACAGAATAGACCGCATTGCAAAGGGAGCCGAACATTAAGTTCTTCGTCTCCCCCTTATCAATGCGAACTCCCTCCCACTGAACTTGTCTGGAGTAAAGATTTGGGTGCTTCTTGCCTCCAGGAATAGATTACGTAAGTTAAGTAATTACAATTCCTCTTTTATTATTATTATTATTATTATTATTATTATTATTATTATTATTATTATTATTATTATTATTATTATTGAGTCGCTTATCACCGCGCAGTTTGGTTAGTGTTCTTTTCTTATTTTCTCAAATCGGCTTCCTCCTACTCATAATAAGTGGCAACGTTGCGCTCGTTGAACGTCATTTCCGTTTTATAATCTTCCTAGGGTGGGACAGAGAATAGTTATTGTATGCTTCTTTCTTTAGTACCGTAATATATTTCTGCATTTAACTTATATGTGTAAGTGTTTCTTTTATTCTGAATATTAATTAATTACATTATGCATTCTTCTTATTATTTTTATTCAATCTCTTTTATTTTACTATCTGTCACATCTGAATGAAATGTCATGGATCATTGGGGTAATGGTCTCCATGTGACAGGCAATACACTATAACTCTAATCCCACTATACTACCCGATGGTGACCTGGTACGGAGACTTAAATTTCCATTGTCAGTTTCAGGTGGCAGATCAGTTAAACTATCATTTGAATTAATTTTTATCTTTCTTTTCTTCAATAATGTCACTACTTTGGCCCACGTACTGTGTGTACTTTTCTTTTTCTTGCGAGAAATTTATTCTTGCCTTTTTTCATTGGCGCATCTTTTAATAAGCTTCAGCTCCCGATAGCAAAAGAAATACACGTACCAGTAGTGTGTAGAAATGGCTTACTTCTTTAGTAAAAAGGCGTTACTACTTTAGTTACAACTAAAGAAGTAAATAGAAATTGAGCTCACCAACAGTTACTAAAAGAGTATATTACTATGGAAGTAACTTACTAAAGTAGTCCAGACTAAAGAAGTAAGAGTTACTAAAAGAGTAATTTATACTAATTTGGTGCTCGCCACCCTTAGAAAGCGATATTTTATTTCTTGCAGCTACCGCTTTCTTGGAAGACTAAGAGTGGCGAGCACCAAACTAGTGTAAATTACTCTTGTAGTAACTCTTACTTCTTTAGTCTGGACTACTTTAGTAAAGTACTTCCGTAGTAATATACTCTTTTAGTAACTGTTGGAGAGCTCAATTTCTATTTACTTCTTTAGTTATAACTAAAGTAGTAACGCCTTTTTACTAAAGAAGTAAGCCATTTCTGCACTGTTGGCACGTGCATTTCGTTTTTTATCACCAGCTGAAGCTTATCGGAAGATGCACCTATGAAGAAAGGCAGAGAATATGGGGTTGTAGTGAAGAGCAGGAAGTTGTTGGAAAAAGCAAACGAGCTTCATTCGTTAAAAATGCGTTTAATACGAGAGGAATATAATGTAAAAATGTTGTTAATTTAAAGACAAAGACAAATCATAGAAGAAGAGCATAACCTTAAATGGAAAGTTCAAGAATGAAATGGAGCAAACTTCAGGTTCCGGTTCTTCAGGCAATATGTTCGAGAAGTTTATGTTTTTGTAAATAAATATAAATATGTTTGATATGTATAAAACATATTTTATTTGCTTGATATTTTTCTAGTGATTTATGTGTTTTTGTTTTAACATGTCATAATATTTGTGTATATTATTTCAGTATTAGTACATTTAATTTTTCTAATTACCACATTCTAATATTAATTTGTGTTAGCAAAATTGTAAAAGTAGACATCTTGTTTTTCTTAGAAATTATCAAAACACCTTTATTGTATAACTTTGTGTACTGAAGTAAGAAATAATATGAAAATATTAATTCCCTAATTGCAAAAAGAAAAAAGAAAAAGAAAAGAAAAAAGTGAGAAACGTAACTATAAAAGAAATAAAAGAAGTGCCTTATTTATTCATTTAAGAAGGAAAAGTCTTTACACTAACTTGTTATTTTACTAAAAAAATTAGGTACAATTTTAATTAAAAATAATTAAGTATAATACATCTTCTGACAGATCGCCTTGCAGCATCTACTTCTGTATGAAATGCATATTGGTTGATGCCATTCGCATCCATAGCATTAAGGTGAAACACGCCTTCAGTTCTAGCTATTCCAAAGTAGTGTAGAACTGCAGTAGCCACAATAACATTCCCACACGTGTTCTGTTTATATCGCAGTTTTTTTAGTAAGAATTTGGAAACGTTTCTTCCAACATCGAATGTACGTTCTATTACACATTTTGTAGCAATACGGGCTCTAGTCTAGCGCCCTTCAGCTCCTATGTGGGGTAGAAATACAGAAGTCATAAGATGTTTGGAGAGAGCATGTCCACTGTCTCCTTAACAAGCAACCCATCATACTGTCTATTATTAAATTCTACAGTAACTCTACTATTATCCCAAATGTGTGCATCATGTGTGGAACCCAGCCAACGGCTTACCATGTTCAAAAATTTCATATTGGCATCACAAATGATTTGTGTATTGATAGAAAAGAAATTTTAGCTATTTCTATATAGTTCTGCTTGTGCTCCAGAAGGACAAAGTATGGGTATATATATATACATAATCTATGACCCCTATGGCATTCGGCAATGCACCAATTCGATAGAATTCCCTTTTGTTCATTGATATATTTTCTTGGTTCTGTGGCATGGATACATACAGTGGCTTTAAGGCAATAGAACTGTCTATCACTCTGTTAAAAGCTCTTCCAGCAGTTAATGAGATCCCCTGCTACAATTTGATAAGTATATGCCAGTGCGAAATATTTGCAAGCCACAAAAGAAGTTGCAAATAGAAGACAAAGCACGGTTCCTATCAGAATTATGCTACAGTTACGGCTCCAGCATACCAAACAGCGACTCGAAAAATTCCGTACGAAACCCAAACAGCTCTTTGAAATCATTGTCGCCATACATCGCATATGGATCTCTTCTCTCCATTAAAAGCCACATTCTTGGGATGTGTGCCTCTTCTGCCATCTCTTTATATTCTTCATAGACCAGGTAATCCATAGAATTCGATATTTAACACACAGAAACCAAAGAACTCATCTTACTCTCTAACTTTACTCCTACTACTGCTTAGGAGTAAATTTTGGCCTTATTTACTCCTAAAGTTACTCATGTAGTAGTGTACTCTTCTATGGTGTTCTCCACCATTTGTGGAGTAAATAAATTTACTACAGTAGTAAATGAAAATTTTACTTCTGTAGTAATTTACTCCTTTAGTTCAGTACTCTTGACTGGAAGTCGTCGATTTCCTTCTCTCTTAGTAAGTTACTACTTTAGTTTCACTTACTCTTGGTTGGTGCTCGCCACCCTAAAGATAAAAGCTCAAGGCAGAAATATCTGAAACTGAGCATTAAGTACTAAGTGAGATTCGAAATATTTTTGCCTTGCAAGCAAGTTGTCTTTCACAAAACGGTAGCTGTACAAAAGAAGACGCACTAAGAACTGCGCACTTTCAATTACAATCTATTATTTTCAGGTATAAAGGTATGTTTTAAAACTTTCTTTTTCCTGTAATTGAACGTGCGCATACTTTATGGTAGTTTTTGATTTAGCTAATAGTCTCGCTATGTTATGTACTTTATTTATATATGTACACTGGTAATTGTTGCAGAATTTTCTTGAAATGTTAATTCTTTTCATATTCTAGGAATCATTAATTTACTATCGACTTTCCCATTCCAGTATTTCATCATTTTTGCCGAAGTATCTGGGAAAGAATCCCTGCTATAAAAATTTTCCGGGGGACAATCCCCTCCTCAAAAATTTCTGGGGGACGCGTCCCACTCATCCCCCCGGCGGACGCGCCTGTAACAACCAGGTGATGAAACATGTGGTATGCGCCAGGAGCGTCATTTAGGGGGGCAGGGAGGGGCATTGCTCCCCTGAGTTTGAGATTTATATAGATTTTATCAATAGAATAAGTAAATCAGTGGAAATCGCGAAATTTTACTTAGGCCTATATCAAGGAGTCTTGCCCCCCAAGCTAAATCTGAAATGACGCTACTGGTATGCACGTATGTATTTATAATTCAAATGAAATGAAATGAAATCTTTGAGTTTTACGTCCCACGATTATGCCGGTAAGGCTAAAGGACACGGTGATGATGAGTAATGAATGAAATGGTGGAATGAAGAAAGTGGGAGGAAACGGGAGAACACCGAGGAAACCCACGCACACGGTGTTTGTCCACTTGGCGCGGACTGGGATCGAACCCTGGACCACCAGCACAATAGGTGAACGCTCTACCACTGAGCCACCGCGGCTCCGTTTATAATTCATTTTTCTATTTGCTTTTCTACTGGGAATTAATATACCTTGGTAGTAATAGAATATTTTAAGGTAATATGTCTGGTATTGACAACATTTGCAGTGGTATGAAAAGTCAGTATGTGCTACCTCCTGCCACAAATGACAACACTACATAAATGCGATTGGAGAAAGCAGACAGCCCGCTCAAGGTAATTAACTTTTTATTTGAAAAGCTCTTTACATGCCATACCGTTTAATATACCTCAACCAAATTTTAAGCGTAAGATTTATATGTGATTCTCCAGGGAAAGGTTTCGAAATTTCTGCCAGTAGTATAGCACGTACTTCTCACGAACTTGTTCCGAAAATCTCACGAAAAACGCCCTAAAATCCGCCATTTTGTACCAAAATTTACCCATGTTCCCAAAATCTCACGAAAAACGCCCTAAAATCCGCCATTTTCTACCAAAATTTATCCATGTTCCCAAAATCTCACAAAAATGAGGGTAAAATCCGCCATTTTGTACCAAAAAAATTTACCCATGTTCCCAAAATCTCACGAAAATGGATGTAAATTTCCTCTTGAATGTTTTATCATATATTTTAATACAATATTATATTAATTTATACAATTTATGTTGATTACTTACCGTTTTTCCCCAAGCCTTTAAGAAACTTGTTTCTTCCTTGGTTATTCCTCCTTCAAATGCTCAAAATACCTAAAGGAACTTCAGAGCATGTCCACACAAGTCTTTTTCGTTAATCTTGAACTCAGTTGGTCTTGGTATTCAAGAAACTAATTTTAAACAAAGAACGCACCTATAATGAAAGAATGGGATGTCATACAATGAGGTAACCAGTGGGGGAAGAGCACAGGAAGAGGGGGGAGGCAGTAGTCGTATTGCTAAATGTAACCTTCGTGTGAGGTCTTTCTTCAATAAATAGCCGACAATTAGCTTTTGTAAGCGTAGCAGATGCTTCTTTTGAAGCTGTCTCGTAATTTCATCATTGTGTCAATTAAGGAAGTAAGAAAATTGTCAATTTATTGTGACATATGGATGTTGCACAATACTTGAACCGTAGGAGGTGAGAAAGACATGTCAAATTAGTTTCATGTATTTAGAAACATGGGAAACTCTGGATAAAGAACAAATGTTAAAATATATTGACTGTCTAAGATGTAAGGCGTAGGAGGGAGGGAGCCCTTTGACGGAGTACTGAACGTAACATAGACACCTGCTTGTATGTGTGTGTTCCAGGGTTTTTGGAGGTGGAGGGCGAACTGTACTTTTCTCTGGACATTGCTTAATGGGGGACTGTGACTTCTACTGCATGGAAACTGAAAAATATGTGAAAAAAGAAAGAAATAAGAATCATTATTCTAACGACAGAAAATTTAAGAATGAGATAGGTACGTGTCATTTTTTAAAAGTTAATGTATTGCCCCATATTGAGGAAACCGCATATAAGATGGAGGGGTGAAGTGTGTTTTTGTTTTGTGAGCAAAGGATCACTTTAAACCGGCGTTTGACTTCTTACGCATTTTGTTAAGACCTTGCCACATACGTAGAGGGGGAAAAAAAGAGTGAGCGTTCCTACCTGAGTTTCAAAGAGGAAAAAAAGAGTGAATGAATGTGTACGCAAGACAACTTTCCCTTTTGTGCTTTTGGAAGAAGTTTTGAAGGAAGATTTCTGTAGGTATTTTTGCATAAATGATTTTATCCTTTTAAAAAACTAGAGTAATGAATTAATTATTTATGAATATTAATGAGATGATAATGAATATTAATGAGATGCTAAAGAAAAGGATTACAAAGAATGGATTTTACTGTTTTTCGTATATTTAGAGGCATTTTGCGGATATATGTAATATACGGCACTGCGTATTGTACGTAAATGTATGAGATAATGTGGAAGGAAATGCGCGCAACTCTAAGAAACATATTTTATGTAATGATATTGTATTTTCAGTAGTTGATATGTGATTTTAACATAGAATATCATCTTTTGGATACTATATGGGTCTAAGGGTGTACGAAGCTTAGACGAATGACAAATTGCATGTATATATGATTACTTTGTAAGTGGGTACATCTATGTGTAGCTGATATGTGATTTTAACATAGAATATCATCTTTTGGATATTGTATGGGTCTAAGGGTGTACGAAGCTTAGACGAATGACAAATTGCATGTGTATATGATTAGTTTGTAAGCGGGGTACATGTATGTGTAGTTGATATGTGATTTTAACATAGAATATCATCTTTTGGATACTATATGGGTCTAAGGGTGTACGAAGTTTAGACGAATGACAAATTGCATGTATATGTGATTAGTTTGTAAGGGGCTACATGTATGTGTAGCTGATAGGGGATTTTAGCATAGAATATTGTGTTTTTGGATACTGTATGGGTCTAATGTTGTACGAAGCTTAGACGAATAAGAAATTGCATGAATATATGATTAGTTTGTAAGTGGGTTTATGTATGTATGTATGTATATTGGTTTTTGATATCGGGACAGGAATATATGTATCATATTGTAGACATATTATCTTTCGTTTGCATGTAAGTGTTTTAAGCATGTGTTGTTGGTTGCGTAGCTTTAGGGGCTATACTATGGGGGATGCAAACACCTGAAGTGTTTCTATTGTATTAATATTGGATTGTAGCCTTATTTTATTTTATTGTAGAGCTGTATATGTTGTTGTGGTGATACGCTATGTGAATGCAAACACATGAATTGATTCCTTATGTATATAGATTACCTTGAATACCATGTTAGAATGTATATATTGTGATTTTACGTATTTAACCTCTCGTAATATTCATTGGATTGTTTGTTACTCAAACTGTGAGGCTGAACACATCATGTTACCTCAAAATGTGAGCATACCACAGATGTTGTACGGATATTTGAAGCACAAAGGATATCACTATGTTATAACCCATTTACATATAGATATCTTTTCAGTATAGTATTCTAATGTCTTATATTGATACCTTTACTTACTTCTAAGATGCTTGTTCACCTTATAGAAGACATTATGACAACAATATGGTTTTCAACTTAGAGTCATTTATTGTAGGAGCATAAAATATGATAAATAATCTTATATGAAGCATAGGTATTCTTCCTTTATCTTATATAGAATACAGATACTTTGTATTATATGAATATTTGTTTGGAGAAATAAAACATATTATTATAAATTGTAACGCTTTATTGTATTTATATACTCTACAATATTTTATTTTCCAATATTGGCATATTGATATACATATATAGATATATTTAAATAAGATATATTTAAATAAGATATTTACATTATATATACGTACAAGTACCAATTGATAGGAAAACTTATGGACATACTTGATGATATTATAACATCATGCTACCTTTAGACAGTTTACTATTTACATATACACAGAATACCAATCATTTAACACACTTAATACTTTGATAACCATATGGCAATGTTCTATAGTCAGTAATACTGTTATGATTTAATCGTCGTCTTTTATTTTGAACTTTTTGATGTGTTTTAGTTTCAGACTTGGATACGATGACAAACCCAGGCTTACGAACAATTCTTCCTGGATTGTGTAACTGTTTCTTGTCAGCTTTATCCCGAACTAGTTGATAAAAATGATCAAAGTTAATTTCTTGTCGTGTACGATGATTTAAAGTTATTCCTCTAATTTTAAATACATAATCTAATTTCCCTGTTTGAACTTCTTTCATTCTATAGGCATAATTTTTTGGCCCTAAGCCTATAAATGCATCAATTTCCCACCCATCAGGAACTTCATTAGTTAACTCACCTAAATAGGAACCCAAAGAAAGTGGAGGCTTTTCATTACGTTGCTGCACAAACATAATACTATCAGTGTCGCAGTACAATACACGATCAGGATCTATAGCTGTTAGTAATTCGTAAAGTTTTAAACGTGCCCAAGAGGTGATGAAGGCTGCAAGGACAACATTGGAAAATTTCCATGGCTTGTTTTTGTTTTCAATGTTCTTATATGATACAATGAGATGCCGCTCTCCAATAGGCAATACAGTTTGTACCTCATATTGGGGTGCCCATAGATAACTTAAAAATTTTTCTGGAGTATCTACAATTACAGATTGAGATAAATCTGTTCTTTGTCCCCATTTCCCATACAAGGAATTGAGAAATATTTTGGAAATATATCTTAGACCAGGATTTGATTGAATGTTATTTTCCGTTAACTGAATGCATTCATGTTCATAATAGTCTGCAATATATTTTTCTTGATCTTGTTTAGTTTTGCACCAGCTAGGAAACCCTGAAGACTCCTGTTTCATTTTTAAGAAGGAATTGACATAATTTTTAAACAAATTATTTTCTGATCCAGATAATTTGAATTCCCAAATTTCGATAATTTGTAGAATTTTGTATCCGAGATCTAAAGCTACATGAAGTTCAGGAGTACAATATGTACCAGTAAGGACACGCTCGGCATCATTATGCATACAGTTGTTGTCACTTTGTTCCATGCACGTACGGCATAACCCAAACAAAAGGCGATCATTACATGTATATGGTAAAATTGGAAAATATAAGTCTTTGGGAGGTAAGATACTACATTTCACTAATCCATGAATACTTTGCACTTGTGGAAAGTCAGGCCCCTTGTATATTATAGGTTTTCCTATAGGCAATGGCTTACGTGCCATCACCCAGGGGTAAAGACTGGTAATATCATAATATGCCACAAACTCTTCGCTGGTACATTCGTACAAGGCATTAAAACATTCTGTACGCCCACCATGAAAACTATCTTTAGGTATCAGATGATCAACTAGATCATGACACTGTGTTTGAATAAACTGTTGTAATTTTTTATCATTTTTTACCATGAGGTCCCATTCACATTCCCACATTTCAATGACATTAAGATTTATTTTTTTAAGAAATGCTATTTTTGTGACGGTGTTTTCATACCGATCTTGTACTGATGTACCTTGCTTAGAGGATGAATCTAGGGACACGTGTCGTAGTGTAGGATAACAGTTTAAACATCCGTGATAGTAACATCCATGAAATTCGTAAACTGTATTTGTTTTAGTTTCAAATCCATCAACCTTATACCTTCCAAATCGTTTTTCCAAACCATTTCCAGAATGAAGAATTTTATTACCAGTAGTACGTTCTAAGTATCGCAGCCAGTACATTGCCTTCAGACTTTGACGATCACGATGGTCAAACCCATAAGGTGGAATAATTGGAATAATTTCTTTGGGTAAATATAAGGTACGATATGTTAGTATTGCCAAACTAGCAATAGTTGGTGCAGCGATAAAACATTGGATACCATTTGTTTTGTTTTCAATTAAGTTTGAAAATTTAATGACAGCCTCTGCTAAAATTTTAACATCATTCCGACAATATTCAATCATTTCCTTTTGGAGATTATACTCCTCATTACTTGCAACACGTTCTTTGTGCCATATGATAAGTTGCTCTCGATCTTCAGTGCTCCTTGAATCAGCATCAAAATATTTTAGATCAGGAATTTGGCCTATATAATTTTGGTTTTCTAATGTATTAAACAAGTACGGAAAATCTCCCTTTCGTAAATTTGCAGAAAGACCCAACGTTTTAGGTAATTTAGATAATTTAACTCCCATATACAAATATGTGTCACGAAAGTAAATCTTTTGTCCTAAACGCATTTCAATAATTTTTTGCCCTGACATTATTACTTCAGGTGTAAAATGATGGTTTATGATCAAAGTTTTAGCACAGAATTGCATATCATAATTACTGCCATTATGGGAAAGCACAATGATTTTTTTAAACATTGGTCGAGTTATTAATACATGATTAACAAATTCTTCAATGTTGTGAAAATCAAACGAACGGAATCCATTTTTATCGCCGCATACAAAGCATGTATCATCAAGCTTCATGTCCTTACACTTGTAACAAGCATGAATACAATTTACAAAATTTACATGATGTTCTTGTTCTCCTTGTTCATTTTTAGGAAGCAACATTGTTTCTACATCAAATATAATGTACAAAAAGGTATCTATATGTTGCATCATAGCCGTTTGAACAAAACAAATATGATCATCGCTTACATATGAGTAACATGTTTTACAATAACGTTCACCACATTCATGTTCAGACTTGCGTGAACGCATGTCAATCATAGTACCACAATGGACACAAATTTTCTTTGTTTCGCATAAACTCTTTCCGGAAACATTTATTGTTTTATGATTAGCAAAACATTCTTCTGAAGAAAACAGTCTATGACAATTAATGCATTCGCGTTTAATATTATTATCATTATTACAAACATTGTGATACTTTTCACACATTGGGCATTTGAAGTTACACTTATGATTTTCTGTACGATGATAACCTTCCAAACAATACTGACAATAATTTTTCTTGTTTAATAGTGTTGTAATACTAGTAATTAATTCATAGTGTCCCTCCGTATACAAAATTAAAATTTTCTTTGATGCATATATTCCAGGATAAATTACATTGTAGTTTCGAGTTAAACGATTTTTTTCGTAAACAACAATTTGATAATGAGGTGCTAACTTATTTTGAAACTTTTTTACATCATCAATAGTACATCCATCATGGATTTCAATGTCAACTTTAGCACTGACACACAAATCCTTTGCTTGTTTCATCAATCGTTCAGAATCAATCGTTCATCAATCGTTTAGCACGTCATTATTTTAATAACATGAGTTTGCACCAGCTTTGGTGAGATTTGCGGACAAAGTTGGTGAGATCTACGTGCTATACTACTACATAATGTTTCGTATATGTTTTATGTTTGTATTTTTATTTTCTTTCTGTATTTTCGATTGCAACATTGTGTACTTTAAAATTTTTTATTCCTGCATTTTTTAATTCTTCACTTGTAATTTTTATTTTGTTTTGGAATGGTAATTTTTATTTTGTTTTTATAATGTTTGGTTCTATTATTAACAATACGAAAATATTCATTTGTTTTACCACTCCCATACATGGTAGGTTGTGATACATTATTAGTATTAGGACTTGGAAAGTTTATAAAATTTTCCATGAAAACGCTAAAATCATTTGTAGTTAAACTATTAGCTTTTCCTTCAGACACAAGTTCCATAAACTTCTCACGAGCTAAATTCTTTATATTATCTTGACGAAAGAAGCCTACATGATATAAATCAATAATATCTTTTGCAGACTTACATTTTTTCAAAACAACATGAGAATCACAACCAAAATGCATAAACAATGCCTGCAATAACTTGGAATAAGCTTCATTGCTTACCCTTGCACCCGTAGCATGACATTGTGTTATCACTTCCCATGTAAATAAAACTTCGTTTGGATTTTCATATCCACGTGCTTCTTGTGCCGACAACATGGTACAGATGACAGATTGTCCTTCCATTGTGTGATTGACACACTAAATATGTAATTGCAATATGAATTTTTTGTCTTATACAGTAAATATTTTACACAATAATGTACACAGAACTTTGATATTTCTTTTCACAGTTTTTAAATGATAAGGTTTCGTAAGTAGACTTTTATGATATGATTCACAATGTGTTGACCAAAGATACACTTTTTAAAAATTTTACACTTACCAGTAAGTATAATAATAAAACTTTACTGAACTTGTTTTAGTTCACAACAGATTTAGTTGTAAGTTTACCGACACTACACTTGAAAGCTTGTCGGGAATTGCACTAGCACTGGCCGTTAACTACAATCATAAAAGTTCCCGTAACTTTTTTCAGTTTAGTTTCGATGCACTACCACTTGTCACTCACTAAGTATATTTTAGTTCACCGAAAATATACTTTTAAGTTTATCGGTTAATCCTTTAGCACTTTCCGATAATTGTAATTTACAAATTGCCGTAATGAGATTGTTTTACATTAATTACAGCACGCAGAGTACAAACAGGAAGTGTGTTTACTTTTTATTGATTGTTTATTATTAACACTAGTAAATGGAAATTCCAAGAACTCCACACGAAGATTCCCGAAGATTGCCGAAGGTTCCCGAAGTTTCCCGAAGTTTTCCGAAAATTGCCGAACCTAACCGAAGATGAACATAAGAGTTTATCCACAATTCATGTACATGTTGGTTAATGTACCACACGAATGGTTTCGAAAATTGCCAAACTTAACCGAAGATGGACATAAGAATGTATGAACAATTCCTGTACACGTTTAGTAAATGTAAATTGCAAAAGTCTTGTAACTTTAAGATATATTTCAAAGTTTATTATTAGATGTAACTTTATAACAAAATTGGTATTTAAAATAAATGATTTAAGAACAAAGAGTATACCAATGATTGGCTTTACTTTAAGAGTAGTAATTCTATAGTGCGCGGCGCGGCTTGCTGCGCGGGATTTATAGTTTAAAATTTAATCTCGTACCCAAACGCATTTCGTTTTGTAATCTCGTACCCAAACGCAGTTAGCTTTGTAATCTCGTACACAGGTGCTTTAACATATTTTAAATTAGTAATACTGATATTACACAATATGATGTAATTTGTAAATGCACTATTAAAGTTTGCAACACTTGAAACAATTTTAGGTGCTTGTTTGTATGCTTTTCCACTGTGTTATTGGCCTAAAAAAATTCCTTTGGTAGTAGTGCTAAAAATTTGTTTTGTCTACATTGCTACAAATGTTTAAACTGGTTTAAACCGGTTTAAACTAGTTTATTGTTTTTGTTATACAATTATTCAGTTCTGCATGAACTTCGTTGTTAAATTTGATTGTGAAAATATAAAAAAATCCTGTGCAATCTCCTTATTTATTTAACCTTTCATAATAAATTAACCGAACACTACGTGTCAGCATATGAAAGATAATTTGAAAATATTAAAAAATGAAGTAAACTTAGAATTAATTCCAATAGAAACACAAAGTAACATAGTTACAAATATTTTATTCGTTCGCTTCATTAGCAGCTCAGAGGAATTACATTCCGAAAATATTAAAATTAACAAAACATAAATATAAGAAAGTTATTTTAGCATGACACAAGATGATTAAACTTAAAATTTATTACATGAAGCTCTTTGATTGTTAAATGGAGAAGTAAAATTTAAGTCAGTGTTGCAATTGAATACAGAAACTATCAGTAAAAGTACAAGTTTTCAAAGTAAAGTGTAGAAACAAAACTTAAAACACAATGTTGCAATCTAAATTGCAAAAGAAAATTAAAAATACAACTTACAAACAAAATGTACAAACCGAAAATAAAAAGTGCAGAAACAAAATTTAAAAAAAACAATGTTGCAATCTAACATACAAAACGGAAAATAAAAATATAAAAGCAAAACTTAAAACACAATGTTGCAATTAAAAATGCAAAGCTAAAAAATACAGAACCAAAACTTAAAACAGTGTTGCAATCAAAAATACAAGAGCAAAAGTTTAAAATACAATGTTGCAATCCAAATTGCAAAAGAAAAAATTAAAAGTACAAGTTTAAAAATTGAAACATTCAAAACTAAAAATACAAAATCAAAACACAATGTTGCAATCCAAATTGCAAAAGAAAATTAAAAGTACAACTTTAAAACACAATGTTACATTACAAATTCCAAAACAAAATAAAAATTACAAGTGAAGAATTAAAAAATGCAGGAATAAAAAATTTTAAAGTACACAATGTTGCAATCGAAAATACAGAAAGAAAATAAAAATACAAACATAAAACATATACGAAACATTATGTAGTAGTATAGCACGTAGATCTCACCAACTTTGTCCGCAAATCTCACCAAAGCTGGTGCAAACTCATGTTATTAAAATAATGACGTGCTAAACGATTGATGAACGATTGATTCTGAACGATTGATGAAACAAGCAAAGGATTTGTGTGTCAGTGCTAAAGTTGACATTGAAATCCATGATGGATGTACTATTGATGATGTAAAAAAGTTTCAAAATAAGTTAGCACCTCATTATCAAATTGTTGTTTACGAAAAAAATCGTTTAACTCGAAACTACAATGTAATTTATCCTGGAATATATGCATCAAAGAAAATTTTAATTTTGTATACGGAGGGACACTATGAATTAATTACTAGTATTACAACACTATTAAACAAGAAAAATTATTGTCAGTATTGTTTGGAAGGTTATCATCGTACAGAAAATCATAAGTGTAACTTCAAATGCCCAATGTGTGAAAAGTATCACAATGTTTGTAATAATGATAATATTAAACGCGAATGCATTAATTGTCATAGACTGTTTTCTTCAGAAGAATGTTTTGCTAATCATAAAACAATAAATGTTTCCGGAAAGAGTTTATGCGAAACAAAGAAAATTTGTGTCCATTGTGGTACTATGATTGACATGCGTTCACGCAAGTCTGAACATGAATGTGGTGAACGTTATTGTAAAACATGTTACTCATATGTAAGCGATGATCATATTTGTTTTGTTCAAACGGCTATGATGCAACATATAGATACCTTTTTGTACATTATATTTGATGTAGAAACAATGTTGCTTCCTAAAAATGAACAAGGAGAACAAGAACATCATGTAAATTTTGTAAATTGTATTCATGCTTGTTACAAGTGTAAGGACATGAAGCTTGATGATACATGCTTTGTATGCGGCGATAAAAATGGATTCCGTTCGTTTGATTTTCACAACATTGAAGAATTTGTTAATCATGTATTAATAACTCGACCAATGTTTAAAAAAATCATTGTGCTTTCCCATAATGGCAGTAATTATGATATGCAATTCTGTGCTAAAACTTTGATCATAAACCATCATTTTACACCTGAAGTAATAATGTCAGGGCAAAAAATTATTGAAATGCGTTTAGGACAAAAGATTTACTTTCGTGACACATATTTGTATATGGGAGTTAAATTTGTATATGGGAGCACTGAAGATCGAGAGCAACTTATCATATGGCACAAAGAACGTGTTGCAAGTAATGAGGAGTATAATCTCCAAAAGGAAATGATTGAATATTGTCGGAATGATGTTAAAATTTTAGCAGAGGCTGTCATTAAATTTTCAAACTTAATTGAAAACAAAACAAATGGTATCCAATGTTTTATCGCTGCACCAACTATTGCTAGTTTGGCAATACTAACATATCGTACCTTATATTTACCCAAAGAAATTATTCCAATTATTCCACCTTATGGGTTTGACCATCGTGATCGTCAAAGTCTGAAGGCAATGTACTGGCTGCGATACTTAGAACGTACTACTGGTAATAAAATTCTTCATTCTGGAAATGGTTTGGAAAAACGATTTGGAAGGTATAAGGTTGATGGATTTGAAACTAAAACAAATACAGTTTACGAATTTCATGGATGTTACTATCACGGATGTTTAAACTGTTATCCTACACTACGACACGTGTCCCTAGATTCATCCTCTAAGCAAGGTACATCAGTACAAGATCGGTATGAAAACACCGTCACAAAAATAGCATTTCTTAAAAAATTAAATCTTAATGTCATTGAAATGTGGGAATGTGAATGGGACCTCATGGTAAAAAATGATAAAAAATTACAACAGTTTATTCAAACACAGTGTCATGATCTAGTTGATCATCTGATACCTAAAGATAGTTTTCATGGTGGGCGTACAGAATGTTTTAATGCCTTGTACGAATGTACCAGCGAAGAGTTTGTGGCATATTATGATATTACCAGTCTTTACCCCTGGGTGATGGCACGTAAGCCATTGCCTATAGGAAAACCTATAATATACAAGGGGCCTGACTTTCCACAAGTGCAAAGTATTCATGGATTAGTGAAATGTAGTATCTTACCTCCCAAAGACTTATATTTTCCAATTTTACCATATACATGTAATGATCGCCTTTTGTTTGGGTTATGCCGTACGTGCATGGAACAAAGTGACAACAACTGTATGCATAATGATGCCGAGCGTGTCCTTACTGGTACATATTGTACTCCTGAACTTCATGTAGCTTTAGATCTCGGATACAAAATTCTACAAATTATCGAAATTTGGGAATTCAAATTATCTGGATCAGAAAATAATTTGTTTAAAAATTATGTCAATTCCTTCTTAAAAATGAAACAGGAGTCTTCAGGGTTTCCTAGCTGGTGCAAAACTAAACAAGATCAAGAAAAATATATTGCAGACTATTATGAATATGAATGCATTCAGTTAACGGAAAATAACATTCAATCAAATCCTGGTCTAAGATATATTTCCAAAATATTTCTCAATTCCTTGTATGGGAAATGGGGACAAAGAACAGATTTATCTCAATCTGTAATTGTAGATACTCCAGAAAAATTTTTAAGTTATCTATGGGCACCCCAATATGAGGTACAAACTGTATTGCCTATTGGAGAGCGGCATCTCATTGTATCATATAAGAACATTGAAAACAAAAACAAGCCATGGAAATTTTCCAATGTTGTCCTTGCAGCCTTCATCACCTCTTGGGCACGTTTAAAACTTTACGAATTACTAACAGCTATAGATCCTGATCGTGTATTGTACTGCGACACTGATAGTATTATGTTTGTGCAGCAACGTAATGAAAAGCCTCCACTTTCTTTGGGTTCCTATTTAGGTGAGTTAACTAATGAAGTTCCTGATGGGTGGGAAATTGATGCATTTATAGGCTTAGGGCCAAAAAATTATGCCTATAGAATGAAAGAAGTTCAAACAGGGAAATTAGATTATGTATTTAAAATTAGAGGAATAACTTTAAATCATCGTACACGACAAGAAATTAACTTTGATCATTTTTATCAACTAGTTCGGGATAAAGCTGACAAGAAACAGTTACACAATCCAGGAAGAATTGTTCGTAAGCCTGGGTTTGTCATCGTATCCAAGTCTGAAACTAAAACACATCAAAAAGTTCAAAATAAAAGACGACGATTAAATCATAACAGTATTACTGACTATAGAACATTGCCATATGGTTATCAAAGTATTAAGTGTGTTAAATGATTGGTATTCTGTGTATATGTAAATAGTAAACTGTCTAAAGGTAGCATGATGTTATAATATCATCAAGTATGTCCATAAGTTTTCCTATCAATTGGTACTTGTACGTATATATAATGTAAATATCTTATTTAAATATATCTTATTTAAATATATCTATATATGTATATCAATATGCCAATATTGGAAAATAAAATATTGTAGAGTATATAAATACAATAAAGCGTTACAATTTATAATAATATGTTTTATTTCTCCAAACAAATATTCATATAATACAAAGTATCTGTATTCTATATAAGATAAAGGAAGAATACCTATGCTTCATATAAGATTATTTATCATATTTTATGCTCCTACAATAAATGACTCTAAGTTAAAAACCATATTGTTGTCATAATGTCTTCTATAAGGTGAACAAGCATCTTAGAAGTAAGTAAAGGTATCAATATAAGACATTAGAATACTATACTGAAAAGATATCTATATGTAAATGGGTTATAACATAGTGATATCCTTTGTGCTTCAAATATCCGTACAACATCTGTGGTATGCTCACATTTTGAGGTAACATGATGTGTTCAGCCTCACAGTTTGAGTAACAAACAATCCAATGAATATTACGAGAGGTTAAATACGTAAAATCACAATATATACATTCTAACATGGTATTCAAGGTAATCTATATACATAAGGAATCAATTCATGTGTTTGCATTCACATAGCGTATCACCACAACAACATATACAACTCTACAATACAATAAAATAAGGCTACAATCCAATATTAATACAATAGAAACACTTCAGGTGTTTGCATCCCCCATAGTATAGCCCCTAAAGCTACGCAACCAACAACACATGCTTAAAACACTTACATGCAAACGAAAGATAATATGTCTACAATATGATACATATATTCCTGTCCCGATATCAAAAACCAATATACATACATACATACATAAACCCACTTACAAACTAATCATATATTCATGCAATTTCTTATTCGTCTAAGCTTCGTACAACATTAGACCCATACAGTATCCAAAAACACAATATTCTATGCTAAAATCCCCTATCAGCTACACATACATGTAGCCCCTTACAAACTAATCACATATACATGCAATTTGTCATTCGTCTAAACTTCGTACACCCTTAGACCCATATAGTATCCAAAAGATGATATTCTATGTTAAAATCACATATCAACTACACATACATGTACCCCGCTTACAAACTAATCATATACACATGCAATTTGTCATTCGTCTAAGCTTCGTACACCCTTAGACCCATACAATATCCAAAAGATGATATTCTATGTTAAAATCACATATCAGCTACACATAGATGTACCCACTTACAAAGTAATCATATATACATGCAATTTGTCATTCGTCTAAGCTTCGTACACCCTTAGACCCATATAGTATCCAAAAGATGATATTCTATGTTAAAATCACATATCAACTACTGAAAATACAATATCATTACATAAAATATGTTTCTTAGAGTTGCGCGCATTTCCTTCCACATTATCTCATACATTTACGTACAATACGCAGTGCCGTATATTACATATATCCGCAAAATGCCTCTAAATATACGAAAAACAGTAAAATCCATTCTTTGTAATCCTTTTCTTTAGCATCTCATTAATATTCATTATCATCTCATTAATATTCATAAATAATTAATTCATTACTCTAGTTTTTTAAAAGGATAAAATCATTTATGCAAAAATACCTACAGAAATCTTCCTTCAAAACTTCTTCCAAAAGCACAAAAGGGAAAGTTGTCTTGCGTACACATTCATTCACTCTTTTTTTCCTCTTTGAAACTCAGGTAGGAACGCTCACTCTTTTTTTCCCCCCCTACGTATGTGGCAAGGTCTTAACAAAATGCGTAAGAAGTCAAACGCCGGTTTAAAGTGATCCTTTGCTCACAAAACAAAAACACACTTCACCCCTCCATCTTATATGCGGTTTCCTCAATATGGGGCAATACATTAACTTTTAAAAAATGACACGTACCTATCTCATTCTTAAATTTTCTGTCGTTAGAATAATGATTCTTATTTCTTTCTTTTTTCACATATTTTTCAGTTTCCATGCAGTAGAAGTCACAGTCCCCCATTAAGCAATGTCCAGAGAAAAGTACAGTTCGCCCTCCACCTCCAAAAACCCTGGAACACACACATACAAGCAGGTGTCTATGTTACGTTCAGTACTCCGTCAAAGGGCTCCCTCCCTCCTACGCCTTACATCTTAGACAGTCAATATATTTTAACATTTGTTCTTTATCCAGAGTTTCCCATGTTTCTAAATACATGAAACTAATTTGACATGTCTTTCTCACCTCCTACGGTTCAAGTATTGTGCAACATCCATATGTCACAATAAATTGACAATTTTCTTACTTCCTTAATTGACACAATGATGAAATTACGAGACAGCTTCAAAAGAAGCATCTGCTACGCTTACAAAAGCTAATTGTCGGCTATTTATTGAAGAAAGACCTCACACGAAGGTTACATTTAGCAATACGACTACTGCCTCCCCCGTCTTCCTGTGCTCTTCCCCCACTGGTTACCTCATTGTATGACATCCCATTCTTTCATTATAGGTGCGTTCTTTGTTTAAAATTAGTTTCTTGAATACCAAGACCAACTGAGTTCAAGATTAACGAAAAAGACTTGTGTGGACATGCTCTGAAGTTCCTTTAGGTATTTTGAGCATTTGAAGGAGGAATAACCAAGGAAGAAACAAGTTTCTTAAAGGCTTGGGGAAAAACGGTAAGTAATCAACATAAATTGTATAAATTAATATAATATTGTATTAAAATATATGATAAAACATTCAAGAGGAAATTTACATCCATTTTCGTGAGATTTTGGGAACATGGGTAAATTTTTTTGGTACAAAATGGCGGATTTTACCCTCATTTTCGTGAGATTTTGGGAACATGGATAAATTTTGGTAGAAAATGGCGGATTTTAGGGCGTTTTTCGTGAGATTTTGGGAACATGGGTAAATTTTGGTACAAAATGGCGGATTTTAGGGCGTTTTTCGTGAGATTTTCGGAACAAGTTCGTGAGAAGTACGTGCTATACTACTTCTGCCTACCCCTAAAAGTAAGGGTAGTTTATTTACGAATAAAAATTAAAAAAAGGCTTTTTTTCGTTAAAAATTGCACTAACAATTGTTTAAGTTTCACATATCAATTAAAAAACTCCATCATTGGTATAAGTCTCGTCTCTGGGAATCATCGAGAAGGGGTAGTTTGTTCTCAGGAATGATTTTTTGGACGATTTTCTTAATACAACTCAGGCGATTTTGTTTATATTAGGGATGGCCAATTCCGGAACTTTTACTTTTCGGAATCCGGAAAGTAAAATCGGAAAAATTCTGAATTTTTTCGAATTCCAGAAATTTCTAAATTACGGAATTTTTTCGAAATCCGTATTTTTTGCGAATTCCGGAATTGTTCCGAAATTCGGAAAAGTGAAATTTCTGATTCCAGAAAATAAATTTTCCGTAATCCGGAAAATTTTGGCCATCCCCAGTTTATATTTCAAAAATAAATATATTAATAATTATCGGACAATTTGGTACAACTCATTTGTCCTGGAAACATTTACGAGGAGTAATTTATTCTTTATGATGTTTTTTTCTTTTCGGACTATTTTCTCAAAAAACATCTCTGAAGATTTTGTTCATATTTCATTAATAACATGGCAGTATTGCATAACTTATTTATGCTTTAAAAATCTACGATAGGTAGCTCATTATTCTTTGGGGTGAATTTTCCGGACTATTTTTTCAAAATAATTAAGGGGATTTTGATCAAGCTTTATCAATCAATAAACCCTAAAATATAAGATGACTAGGACTGTGGGGGCAGGGGGCAACTGCCTCCCCAAGGAAGTCCCCCGCCGTTTGAGGGGAACTCACTTTAAGACAGAAGTTTTTCTTGCTCCCTACAATACGAACATGAAATTATAAATCAAGCCAGGGCTGGATTAAACCATCTGGAGGTCCGGGGCTAGAAAAAATATGTAGGGGGCCTAGTCCCTGCTGACTTCACCTAATACATTTCTGTGAAAGTACAGTAGGAAAGTTAAGGGAGTATGTTTCATATTTTTGTCACATTTTATTTTATGACGATTGTATCTTCATGATTCTTTTTAGATAGCCAGTTGAGATTTTGAATCTGGTGGAGGCTCCTGTCCATCTGCAGGCCGGGGCTATAGCTCCCCTAAGCCCATCCCTTAACCCGGCCCTAATGAAGCAGCAAAAGGTTCACTACAACATTACATAAAACAAAACATCACACAAAAGGTAAATAAAAGAAAAATGAATCGTGGGCTCATACTATTAGGGGCCCTAGAAATAATATTTATTAGTATGAGATTTGTCAATAGTTCCCTTAATTAATTTCTAGCGTATGGAACTGGACCAGGGCCGTGCGTGAGGGCCCACAGGCTTTGAGGGCCTACAAAGAGTAAGAGAAGGGGATTATTTTCTAATTTTACGGGAGGTCCTAAGACAACTTTTTCTATGGAAGCCCAAATATTAATGCCCCCCCCCCCCCCCCGAAAAAATTAAGTTACGGCGCTGCATATGACATGTAATTTCTTATTTTAAAAACCTTCAAGTAGTAGTTTACTTTTGGGGATGAGTTTTCTTTGGGTGAAGTTTTCCGAAAACACCTTATCATTTTGTTTGTATTTCACAAGAAAATGTTTCATTAATAGCTAACTGCTATTCAACTTGATTTAGTCAAGTTTAGTACAGTGGCCCGTACCTTTTATCACAGAGGAAATTTGCCAGGTTCCTTCTCTCGATCTTTCTGTAAGCTTTTGCAGCCATGTACTTGATTTGTCAATTTACAAAACCATGTTTCTATTGGTTCGCTGTTTAACCACTAAACACTTGCCAAGACGTGACGATGTAAACTGACAGTAGACGATCGGGAATTGACACGCATTCGATAAACACGGAGCTGTACTTGTGGTGTGCCTGATACTGATGGGGAGGTAGATAAGAAAAGCATGGAGTTCTTTTACCGGTTACCTTTTTATGTGTTAGAAGTTCCAAATTTAAAAATCAAGAGACCGTCATGGTTCCATCAACCTTCAGCGATGGTGATGTTCTCTTTAGTTTTAGTCTCGTACTTTCTGGTTACCGGAGGTGAGTGTTATATTTAATAAGTCATACAGTTTCATACTTAAGCATTTTCTCTTGCTTCCTTGTGCCTTGATAGTATGATGATAAACATTAATAATTACGCGATAAGAAGTATGAAAACTTTGACAAGTGTCGAAATGAATACAACCTAACAATTAATTCGCTAGTCGGTATCTAACCCTACTCTTTCCTCTCCTATTGCCGCGTCTATTTCAAGTAGTAAAAGGTTGTCGGGATTAAAATTCTGCTGCTGATTACAAAACAAGTTGAATCTAAGAGAGACATTCAAAATTTGGGTGAAATTCCGAATAAAGTAGGCCTGGAACTTTATAGTGTGCAAGTAGTTTCTGAAACCATACATAGATTAATAATATTTTTTTTTCTTTATTGAGGAATGGTACTTTTATTACTTTTAAAAGCATAAATCCTAGGGGGTAGCGACATTTGTCGCTGCAGTTTCATTTGAGGACGGCTTTTATGTATACCGCAGAAACGACAGTGCAAAAAACATGAACCAACCTGCGTTAGGTGGTGGCAAGAAGCGAGAATTTATATCTAACCTGGGTAGGGGCAGGACGAAGCTGGTGGGCCCGGGCGATAAGGAAAGATGCCCGTAAGAAGTGGTGGATGTACACAGAAACAAAGGTAGTGCAAAAAATATAATGTGGTTAAGTTTTGTATTGCCGGACCAATTTTAGAAAATTAATTGGTCAATTGGAGAATTTATTTTAGTTTGTGAGGTGGAGTGAGTGAAAGTAAGGTGAGGGAAATGATTGTTAGGAAAGTGATTGTTCATGTTTGTTATTTTTGATGTTGTAAGCGGCATTGTTTGTAGAGGCGAAAGGGACTATTTGGCCGAGTGATACACTTATGATTTAGTCGCGGGAAAGGTATTTTGGAAGTGGCGCGTATATTTCTGCACGAATTTGTGCTCGAATTGGATTAAGTTTACACGCCTCTCTGTTGAAGGCTAAACTTACCTAGCCTAATTTAGTACATATTGATAGGTTTATTTTAGGAGTGAACTTGGAGCAGAACAAGTGATTTTGAGTATCTTTTAAGTTTCTTCCCCAATCTTACAAATTTAAGATCTCCGGTATTATTTTTCTAAACACACTGAGTGAGCGACAGCGAGCGAAGGGGATTAGGAACCCGCAGGGATCGTTTTAGTATTGGTTCATGTGAATGTTCTGCTCAAAGTGAACTTCTTCATTTTTATGAATGACATGTCATATTTCGCTCAAGTCGACACACAGGGAGTCTATCGGTCACGAAAGTCACGAAATCAGAAAATGGTCACGAAATTTAGCTTTTGAGTCACGATTTTTTTAATTGTACAAATGTAAGTACAGATTGGAAAATTTTGTTCTGTGAAACGTCAAAATTCACCACCAAAAATGTCTATGGCCAGCTTCAGACGCTACCAAATCGCAAGCAAAGTACGTTTCTATCGCATGGATGAAAATTCGGCCTAATTCACACGCAGATTCGTTCTTGAAAATGTTAGGAAATTTTATGACTTGGTAGAGAGAATGTCACGAAAGTCTCGAAATTTCATTTTGGAATTTTAGTAGACACCCTGACACATAATGTAACTGTTTTATGCCGTATACTAAGTTCTGTGGTATCCTTGTTTATGTGTAAACCCACCGTCGCTGACGCGTCTACTGCTATGGACGTACTCTTCGCTGCCGCGTGCACTCCTAACCTACTGCGCTGCTCTCCTAACTCGGTTAGGTAGCATTCGTGTTTTTTAGTGGCCACGTAACATAAATTAACTTGTCTTTTGAACGATTCCATTTTAAATCGCCCAGGCAAAGTAAAATTGGTCCCGATCATAGTCTCAGATTTCATTTATTTTTTAACTATGGGATCTACATGCAATATTATTAGATCCGTATTTTTTTCTTGCTAAAAGAAAATTCTCCGATATACAGGCTTCCATAATGGCTGTCCTCCTCAGATTGGTCGAAAAACTGAAAAACATGTCAAATTAAAAGTTTTATTGTAGAGAAACGAGTGTACTTAGTAACATTAAAGCAATAGTAGGAAGAATATAAAATACTAGTGTGTTTTGGTGGAAGGGAAAAATCGTCATTTGGTCTAACAGGAATTGCGCAATTCACTCGCAATGTTGTCAACTTTGGTGAAAATTTTGATAACTTCAAACATTTTTATCCCGGTCCTCACAAGCCATATGAACCATCTGATTCTAGCATCGAAATCTACTCGATAAGGTCTCTTGAAAATGTAAAGGACGTATGTTTCTGATTATTATATCCTACGTTATACTATGATGAAATGCTGAAAATTTCATTACGAGGCCATGTTTGGTCGCAGTTTTCTCAAAAACTCCACCTTTTAAAAATTGAATTTGGAGAATTACAACTATTGGAGAAGTACCTGACGATTTAATATCCGTTAACCGTTCATGTGACTGCAGTCTCTAATGTTTGCAATTAATTTCTGAAATTTCGATTTTTGTACTTGTGATGTAAATATTTCCTATGGGCATTTAGGTCCTATACACAAGGCAATATGAAGAGCAGTATGAAAATTTTGAGAGATAAATCCCGACATCAAATCAAGTAGAAACGTTCCTATAAACATGATTTGAATTCCGCTTCGTTTTCGAGTTACAGGGTTTCCACCTTTGAACCCAAAGTCGGCTCGCGACAATGGAAAATAAAATGTATATTTCGCGTTAAATCAGAAACTATACGCTAAATTTACAATGAAATTCAGACGGTTGATTTGTATCAGTACGATGATTACGTGCGTTGCTTTTGGTTGGCAGGGTTGCCAATTTGATAGAACTTTGTTTCCAAATGACACTACGTGATTTATATTTGATATTCGAGAGATTCCATTTCAAATCGTCCAGGGTGGTCCACGCGACTACTGCAGATTTAGCTTATTTTTTTAAAATAAGAAACTGCATACAAAATTATTAGACTCATATTTTTTTCTTTTTGCTGAAAAAAATCTTCCAAAATGGCTACCCTCCTCGGATTTCTCAAAAAACTGAAAAACATGTCAAATTGAAAGTTTTGTTGTAGAGAAACGAGTGTACTTAGTAACATAATCGCAATAGCAGAAAGGGTATAAAGTTGTATGTTTCGGTGGAGGGCCAAAATTCGTCTATTGGTACAATAGGAATCGCGCAATGTTGCCAACCTTAGTAAAATTTTAGCTAACTTCAAACATTTTTTTTTCCGTCCTCACGAGCAATATCAACCATCTGCTTCTAGCATCGAAATCGAATCCATAAGATCTCTTGAAAATGTAAAGGACTTACGTTTCTGATTATTACATCCCACGTTATAGTATTGTGAAAAGCTGAAAATTTCATTAAGACGCCATTTTTGGATGCCATTTTCTCTAAAACCCCACCTTTTAAAAATCTGATTTTTTAAATTTTTTTTTATATGAATTGAGGAAGTACCTAGTATTTAATATCCGTTAACCGTTCATGCGGTTGCAGCCCCTAACATTCGCAATTAATTATTGAAATTTCGATTTTTGTACTTGAAATGTAAATATTTCCTATGGGCATTTAGCTCCTATACACAAAGCGAATTGAAAGGGAGTATGAAAATTTTGAGAGATGAATCCTGACATCAAATCCAGTAGGAAAGTTGCTATAAACATGAGTCGAATTCCGCTTCGTTTTCGAGTTACAGGTTTTCCAACTCGGGACCCAAAATCGGCTCGGGACAATGGAAAATAAAATATATATTTCGCAGTAAATCAGAAACTATATGTTGAAGCTTTAATAAAGTTCAGAAAGTTGATTTGTATCAGTATGATAATTTTTACGTGCGTTGCAATCCGGTTGGCAATGTTGCCAACTTGGTAGAACTTTTATTTGTTTCCAAATGACACTACGTGGATTTTATTTGATATTTGGTATTCATTAATGATTGTAAACATCACATGAAGCACAATTTTCCCTACATCACCTTCGCGCCAACTGAACTTTGTGGTGGACAAGCGCCGTGTGCGTGGGTTTTCTCGGGGTTCTCCCGTTTCCTTCTACTTTTTTCTTTTCATTTCCTTCATTTCTCATCCCCTCTCCTTTAGCCTAGCCGGCATAACTATTTGAAGTAAGAGTTGAAGATTTCATTTCATTTCGCTATAAAATTGGCTGTCCACGCCGATAATGTTGACTAACGAGCTTCATTCTATTCCTAATATGGGAAAGTCCTTATCAAATGATCCAGGAAAGGAAGAAATTGTATACAAATTCTGAACGCAAACAGAAAGAGAATTCATTTTTATTTTTTTAAGTCTTTACACAAGACAAGATCTACTATTAATATAGGCTTCAAACCACGGAAGGAGCTTGAATTCAGTATAGTTGGCGTGCACAGAGACTATCATGTATGATTAACCATTAGAGTATATTATTCCCCACCACATTATTTCGCTGTTAAGAGAGTTGAATTACGGGACCATAGCACCGCCTGTATTTTGATTAAGGAATTCAGGGTAGGGAACCTCAAAAAGTGTGACATAATGTAAAATTTACTAAAACCGCCAAACTACATAAAAATATTGTTAGTAGCATAGTTAGTTTTCACAGCAAAAACTTTGATGTGATTTTTGACCTGACAATATCTTTCTTAGTACTTTAAATGGATTGTACACAGTCAGTGACAAGTCTCTTTATTTGCTATTGAACTTCAACTTAATATATTGGACATTGTTTATTTTTTAATGTTAACTATTCTCCTCTCTACTTTCCCGCATAAGACTCAATAGAATGTTTTAACAGAGAGTCGAAGATTGATTACTTAAAATTCTGGTGTAGGATCTTGTATTTTTTTTTAACGATGTTAATATTTTTCTTTAATTTCTTTATTAGGTATTATATATGATGTCATTGTTGAGCCTCCTAGTGTTGGTTCCACAACTGATGAGCACGGTCATTCTAGACCAGTAAGTTATTCTTCGTAGTTTTGTAAGTGTTGGCTAATATGTAAGAAAGAAATATAAGTGGAAGAGGATTTGATCTATGGATGAATATGGAAATCTCATTAGTATGTAGTGTGTATAAATTATGTATTAGTGTAGAAGTGGATAAGTGATTTTGTAAGTCTAAATATAAAACTCTGTTAATACTAATTAGATAGAGATCGAGCGTGTGGTAGATGTTACATTTCGTTCAAGATTCCTTGTAGTGATCTATTTATTTGATCATTTCTCTATAATGAGCTCCGTCTTTATCAGGGTGGATTGATTTAAATCAGTCTGATTTAAATCACGATTTTAATCAAGATTTAAATCACTTGATTTTTTAAATAAAAATCGTTGATTTAAATCAAATTCCGAAATGAATTAATTTAAAGTGAAAATAAGTAAAATCCGTTTCTCTTCTGTTATTTCAATTATAGAAGATAATAATCATAATACAATGAGACTCAAATGTATGTAAGCACAGTATGAAAACGAGTATCATGTAGAGAACGATCAGGGAAAATCCCGTTTGAACGGGTAACGAGTGAACCCTGCCTTCTTCTCTTTGTAACACAGGGTTTTAAAATTTCTATTCCAACGGGGAAATCACCATGGACATTTAAGATGAAAACTCTTTTGTGTCCACGTCTATTTGTTTGTTTCCAGATAATAGGGGCGTATTTAGAGGGGTCCGATTCCCTCTCCGAAAAAAAAAATTAGATTTTAAAATTTTGGGCGAAATTTATGTACTAAACACATAGAAGTTCCTCGGGATTGTAATACGACAAATTTTGGATGCGTTAAAATATCGAATAATACTTTTGATAAAGTGGATACTTGACCCCATTGCAGAACGTCAAGATCTGCGATGTGATCGCAGAAAATTTGCCGCGCCTGTGCAGGAAAAATTGTCAGAGGAAATAAAATAGCCAAAAGAAAAGTATAAAAACGTGCCTGCTATGTATAGATGTCTTAAATGCACGGACAACTCGCATTTGAACTGTTTTTCACGTCACATAAAGCATATTTTCAACAATCACAAGTGTGTTTTCTGCTGGAACTGATCATCTTGATTTTCTTTTTTATTTTGGAATTCCTGCAGAAAATTTTTGACTTACAAAAGCTCATCGCATAAAGACAAAGGAAGTTCTGCCAACGTCTACTATATAAGATCAGAAAGCGATATTCACGAAGAAATTAAATATCGACTAAAAGCAGGGAATTCGTGTTATTATTCAGTTCAAAATGTCTTATCGTCGCGAATTGTGTCGAGGAATTTGAAGCTTTAAAATATATAAAACGATAATTATGCCTGTTGTGCTGTATGGTTGTGAAACATGGTCGCTTACGCTGAGGGAAGAACGCAGACTGAAAGTATTTGAGAATAAAATCCTGAAACGAATATTCGGAACCAAAAGAAACGGAAATGAGGAATGGCGAAAACTTCATGATGAGGAACTGCATAATTTATACCGTTCACCAAACATTGTTAGGGTCATCAAATCTTGGAAGCTCAGGTGGACAGGACATGTAGCGAGAATGGAAGAAAGTAGGAACGCTTTCAAAGTTTTAACTGGAAGTCCAATCGGAAAACGACCATTAGGAAGACCTAGGTGCAGATGGGAGGACAATATTAAGATGGATCTCGCAGAAATAAGAATACAAAATAAAAACTGGATTCTGTTGACTAAGGATAGAAGTCAGGAGAGCTTTTGTGAACATGGCATTGAACCTCCGGGTTCCATAGGTCATAGAGTGAGTTAGTTAATTTTAGGCGAAATTTATGTACTTTATATGTATTTCGTGCCGCTAGCTAGTTCTAATTGTTTAAAAATATGCCCTGCCAAATATCAGTAACTTTCATGAAAAGAAAAGTGTCATGTTGACATACATTGCTGTACTTTTTCCTTAATGCTTAAGAAACATTGTTTGGGATTGAAATAGGTTAACGATTGGGAATTAATTCGAAATTAAAACCCAATACTTTCACTTAAATGGCATAATTAACATTTAATACTAATTCCTAATGTTTTTTCTTCAATTCGCGACTTGTATTATACAAAGAAAAAGATTTGATTTAAATCAAAAAAATCGATTTAAATCAAAAAAAATCAACAAAAATGATTTTTTTGAAAAAAATCATGATTTTTTTCCACCCTGGTCTTTATTCTTAGGAATGTAGTTCAGGTTCAGCATTCGTGTTTGTGGAGCTTTTACTACTAAAAAGAAAATAGCATATCTAAGTACCGTTATTTCCTTCTGTTTATGTTCTAAGATTCGTAGACTGAAATGATTTAGAAGAAAACATTGGTACTAAAATAAACTGTTTTCTCATTATATATGTACCCTATATTGTCAATCAGTAATGAAAATGCTGACAAGTTTCACGCGTATCTTACTATAATTTATTCCAAATAAGCAGATAGGAATCAAGACAAACTCACCTTTTACCAACTTGTTTGCCATTGTAGAAAAAGAAAACAAGTCGTTATTCTTGGGAGGTAGAGAACTTTTTAAACAGTGTCGTGTAAAATCTAAATCTCTACCCTAAATATCTTGTACCTGATGTTGGGAAAACATTCCTTTCCATTTTAGTCACTATCTAACCCTGCTACCAATAATTACCATTTTTAATTTTTGCCTTTAAAGAAGTATTGAACGTGCTAAAGGTTTGACTTTAGTCGTAGTTTTTTAAATTGAGTTTTTGGAATTAAGAACTCATTCGTTATAATGTCCATGATCCTTTCATTTAAGACTTGGGTGATGTTTTAAGTCGAACCAAATTCTGTTGCAATTCTACCTTTCTCTCTTTTCTTTTTAGTATAAGAACATCTGTTGATAAGAGACCCGGACGAAACATCTGTTGCTTTTCTTATCATTTCAAGTTTCGCCGTTTGCTCTGATGCCTTTCTCACACGGGTTGCATTTCTTTTATATTGCACGTGCGTAAGCCTGATGGGAAGGAAACTTATTTTGATCTCCTATCAGCTTACCTGGAGTGGACCATAGTTTCATATGTTTGATGTTTGAAATTGAACACAAGGAACATATTTTGTATTTTATAACACAAGACTCACCAAATTGGCTTTTCTTTCCTTCGTTAATTTCAATATTTGCTTTGTGAGCTCCCCCAACTGAGATGTTCAGATGGAAAATGTTTTCCTTTATCTGATTTAAGGTTAAGGGTTCTTTCTCAATAATCGCAAGTTGTCAAAATTAGGACGCACCAAACAGCACTTGTAATAATAATAATAATAATAATAATAATAATAATAATAATAATAATAATAATAATTATTATTATTATTATTATTATTATTATTATTATTATTATTATTAGTAGTAGTAGTAGTAGTAGTAGTAGTAGTAGTAGTAGTACAAAGGTCACAGTGCAATGATTAAAATTATTGGAGAAAGCTTTGAGTTTTACGTCCCACGGTTATGCCGGTTAGGATAAAGGAGACTGATGATGAATAATGAATGAAATGGTGGAATGAAGAAAGTGGGAGGAAACGGGAGAACCCCGAGAAAACCCACGCACACGGTGTTTGTCCACCACAAAGTTCACTTAGCGGGGGCAGGGATCGAACCCGGGACCCCAACCACCAGAGGTGAACGCTCTACCACTGAGCCACCGCGGCCCCCTTTGGAGAATACAAGAATCTAAGTTCCATTATAGGAGCAGCTAATTGTGTAAGTGCTTGTATAACTATAAATGTTGAAACAAAATTAAGGTTTATTTAAAAATAAAAACGATTTAAAAGATCCATATTATTTTCCTTTATATATGTAATTCTGAAGATAATCATTAATTACTAGAAGCTTGTAAATTGTGATTCTGTTGTACTGATAACCACTCTTTTTCTGTAAACTATGATAAGAAAGTGTTGTACAGATTCTTATGCCTAATCATTTATTCAAGTGCTTTTATAAATAATACTAATAAAAAATAACGATAAGAACACGCATGATGAAGGTAGATCAAGGAACAAACGAAAATGTTCTTTCGTTTATCTGAAAATATTTGCTCTAAAATTCAAGATACGCTTTTAATGACGTTTGAATTTCCTGATTTTTATCTGTTTGTAATCTGTTAGATAAATTCAGCATATCCAGTTTTTATAAACCATTTTGGATTGCATGTCAGTGTAAATTATTGACTTATAAAAAAGCAGAATTTCAGGGTTACATTAATTGGGTAAATGGCATTACCGTTTCCTGTTCTCAGAGAATTTGAAACTTGATTCGTACATATACCAACGCCCTAGCCGGACTGAAATACCTCTTGTAAGATCAGAGGAGTCAAGCAGTGCCGGATCTGGTCAGAACAAAACTGGATGACCTTTGGTACTCACCAGATGGTGTTGGTATTGTGGTGTCCACCAAGCGTTGTGATAACAATTAGGTACTACTTGGGAGAAAGAAATATGATACTCCAGTCAGAAAGCCAGCATTTGCGATGAGGGGAGTTGGTGTTGACCACGTATTACCCTAAAGGCATGAATGCTACAAGCCGATTTGTTGACCCTGGCCTCCCAAGGGCTGTTATGCCAGGCGTAAAGTTCATACATATACTGTCTTCTTAGTGGCATAACCTTTATCTCGCTTTGTCATCGAAATTAAATTATGTTCAAGTAGCCTGGGATGCACCTCACAATAAAACAGTATCCAGTATCGTGAGGTAGTTGAACTGCTTGAATGAGGTATTGAACTCCAGTTTAAAAAGCCAAAATAATAGGCTATAGGGTCTGATGTAAACTGTCCAACTAAAAAGTGTGAGGCTAAACAATTTTTCATAGGCTTTATGTAACAAATGAAATCTTTCAGTTTTACATTCCACGTTTATGCATTGTAGGCTAAAGCAGACGGTTGATGATGATAATGTATGAAGAAAGTGGGAGATGACCAGAAAACCCACTCGGCGCGAGCTGAGATCCAACCAGGGACTCTACTCACCAGAGGTGAACGCTCGACCACTGAGTTATCGTGGTCCTGCTTTGATATAACAGAAACAACATACAATCACCCCATTGATTCAGCACTCGGAATTCAACCTTAGAATGTTCTCCCATGTAATTCTTGTAGTACAGTGTAAGAAAGAAAAGAAAAATAGCAAAGCAGTGACAATTACAAGGGATTACAAATCTATTCGTACATGAGTGTCTAGAGAAGTGAAGTTGCATTAACATATTAAAATTATTGGAAGCTAGTTAAGAAAAGTAAATACAAACAAATGTAGACTAAAGTAATAAAGTAACGAAAGACAAGCTAACCTAATTGCATATATATTACCTTGTAAGTTATAAAGGGGCAAAGAAAATTGAATTAAAATAAAAGCCAACGTGGGTGTGTCCCACGTGTAGATACTTTCAAAAAGGCCAGCTCACACCTAGACCTAGTCTGTTTGGTTCTCCTATCATGTTGATGTGTGGCTATTTTGCTTAGTTTGGGTTGCCAGATGCAGATTCCTACTATCGGAAAGTTAATTCGATATTTTGAAATGTAATTCCAGTAATTTGTTGCAAGCTTGAACTGCAGAATAAATAATAAATAAATAAAAAAGTGGTTTTGAACTTGTGTCCGAGGCTTGTACTTTATTACGTTTCTCGTATAGATATACCAGTCAATTGCCATTGAATAATTAAAACAGCAAATAGTGTCTGAGAATTAGCTCATAAACTTTCATCTAAAAGACTTTATACTGCGGTTATTAATTTAAGAATGTTGAAAAAAAAAAAAGAGCTTGGTGATGGTTGCTAAATTAAGTCTTGCTTCAATGATAATTATGTAAGAATGCTCTTGGTTAAGAGAATTGCTTAGTGTGTCGTGTTCCAATGATATTTGCATACCGTTATGTTTTAACCAAGTTTCGCACAACGCTAGTCACCTCTTTACTTATGTAAACTACTCTTACACGGGCGTACTTAAAAACATGAAACCCTTAACTAGACACGCAAACTCACATTAAAGCGAATACTCACAAAGCAACTTCGTTATTAACTAAGAATGAGGACGCTATTGCCTATTACTTCCTAAACTCTAAACCCTGCATAGCATTGAAGGGATATAATGTCAGTTCCAAACTTCAAAGTATGGTCAGTCTTCCTTAAACATTTTTCACTCACAAAATATATATCATTATTGTTATATGCTTATTTATTTAATTTATTTATTTATTTATTTTGTAAAATTATTTCAGGTAGCGTTTTTGCCATACCGAGTAAATGGACAATATATAATGGAAGGATTGGCTTCCAGTTTCTTATTCACACTGGGAGGACTGGGCTTTGTTGTTCTGGATCATACTCATAGTCCGTCAACACCGAAGTTGAATCGGTTGCTGCTGATTTTCATGGGATTTGTATGCATACTTATATCCTTTTTCACATGCTGGATATTCATGAGAATGAAGTTGCCGTAAGTATGAATCCTGCATGCCTACCTTGTAATTTATTGAATTTTAATTAATATTTGAAATTTTAAGTTTATATCTAATAGAAATGACGTATAGCAAATTTCGAACATGAATTTCTTCTTAACTTCTTGTATAATTTTAATCCGAGCTATATGTCAGCATCTAATATACAAAATAATTAAAATATAACTTTGATTTCTATTTAAGTAATTCTGTTCATACAGAATCTTTATTTGCTCTTTTTATATCAGCCAATAGTACAGTATCACGTGTTAGTGATAGAATAGTGTCTCTCAAAAGCAGTAATCACCTTGGCAGGAAATGTTTATCAGTTGTGTTCAGATTGATTGTCATTGTGGACTGCAATGCATGCTTGCAGTTGTTGTGGGACAGTTATTACGGCGACATTAGCAAAACAAAATTATCTTTCACTTCACGAAGATGGTGAAACTTCCGGTATCACTTGTGCTCTGAGTAAAGGTAGAAGTCTAGGAATACAAGGTTCGAGGACGGGGAGACTATTCAATGGTTCACAACGACCGGGTAATGTCATTGAGTCACTAATATATCCTTAATATCTATAATGGAATAGGGCATAGTCTGGTTGAAAGAGGAAAACCGTTTTCTTGTTCCACCCAAGGATAAAAATATCCCAGCATTGGTTCGCATTTGCAGTACTTAGTTGTTATGCCGTGACTATCCATATACTCGCTTCTGCCAATTTGTATCATATTTAAGAATGACATGAGAATTCTCTTTGACCCAATAAACATAGGCAATTGTGTCGATTGATATTTTCTTAAGAGAAATTACTATATTAAATTACAATCATTCATATTTCCACACAGAAATGACTGTAAGATTCTTAATATCACTTTAGCTTTTTCAAAATGTGTAAACAGAAACATGTTAGTAGATGTTCTTAAGAAGTCGCTTGACTGTTACATGAAAGTGAATGAGTTGCGATTAGGAACAGAGTAACACTACTTTAGTGGTTGAAAAGTAAAGTCTTTTTTATATTAACTTTTACATTCATTGAAATTGTGATCCTTTATTCAAATATTTCTATATGAATTATAATAATTTGCCAGAGAAGTTTTTTTTCTTTTGCTTAGTAATGTTGCTGTGTGTTTCGTATTATAAAAGTATTGGCATTATGTGAAGAATACGTGGTGTGATTGGAAACTTTTAAGACTGGGCTTGTAATCTAAAAATGGCAATACCTACAGGCTCTCCTTCAAAGTAGTCCCCTGCTGCCTGAATACACCGATTACAGCGATGTTTCCATTCGTGAAAATTATCTTTCATAAGGGTGTGAAGAACTCCCTCCATATTTGCCCGAATGTCTTCAATTGAGTCAAATCTCTTCCCTTTCAGCGACAATTTCAATTTAGGAAACCGGTAGAAGTCTGCAGGGGCCAAATCAAAGGAATAGGGAGGTTGCGGGAGCGCAGGAATGTTGGATTTGGCCACAAATTCCTGGATTGATAACGCACAATTTGTCGATGCGTTAATTCTTGTCTTTCCAAAAGGCAGGCCTTTTTCTCCGCAAATTTTCGCGCAGACGCTGAAGGACTTTTTTGTGGTATTCATGGTTGATTGTCTGTCCCCTAGAGGCAAATTCATGATGCACGATATCCGTAGAATAATAAATAAATAATAAAAAAAACATCAACATTATCTTCACATTCGACCGACTTGATTGCGCTTACTTCGGTTGTGGTGACCATAGGCTCTTCCACTGAGAAAATTGGGCCTTTGTTTCTGGGTCGTACCCATAAACCCATGTTTGATCACCTGTTATTACCCTATTTAACAATTCTGGGTCCGTTTCGACCCGATTAAGCAGGTCTTGGGACACTTCAAGTCGGTGTTGTTTCTGCTTGTCGGACAACTTCGGGATGAATTTCGCGGACTCGATGCATGTTCAAATCGTCAGTTAAGAACCGCTGGAAGTGGAAGACAAGGCGGTCCGGGGGTCATCTTAGACTCAGTCGCGGCAATCTTTGAATCCGTTAAACCAGATAAATACGTTTGACCGGCTCGGACATTTATCTTTAAAAACTGTTTTTAAGAGTTCGTAAGTCTCCGAAATAGGTTTCCCGGTTTTGAAACAAAAGTTGACGCAAACAGTTGTTCCAGTTTTTCATCCATTTTGCGCAATTAATAATCTGCTGCGGCGCGCGTACACACGCGTGGGCCCGCATTCAACAGTTTGCTGAACAGAGATACCGCCGTGATTCTTGCAGCACGTATCACGGTTATACCAAGCCACCGCTTCCATGCTAACGGGCAATTATATCTTCTAGTCTTGACCAGTGGCGCCACCTGTCAGAAAACTTTCCAATCACACTACTATACATAATTATAAAAATGAATCTTTAAGCCCTTTCGCTTAATGCTTCGTCAGATAAGGAGAGGAACAAGTAGATAGAATGGAAAGAATAATAGAAGAATAAAATATAGCTGTGAAGTGTCTCTGTGGGCATTCTATTCTGGCGTCCACGTGCAAACTTCTACAACTAATTTTTGTTCTTTAATTTTCTACCTCATACTTCTTTCTCTCCCTATCTGATATATATTGAAAGATAGTTGCTGTATATTTATTGAGTTTGATCTTTCCAGAGGCTACCTACAATCATAAAGGCAGAGTGATCGAAAGAGCACCGGTTCAACACCTCAACAATGACTGACTTCGAGAAAAAGACTTGCCTGTGTTATTCATAACATTCATGGTTTTACATGTGTGATTTTTTCATTATGAAAAATAAATCTTTTTTGTAATATGTGTTGTGTGTTTCTTTTTTTTTTTTTTTTTTTTTTTTTTTTTTTTTTTTTTTTTTTTTTTTTTTACGGATTTGTACTCAAGTTACAAATTTTATCTTAAGTTTAAAAATTATCGATTTTTTTCCAAAGTTATTAGGAAGTAATTTCTTTCGGTTAATCTCTTGATAATATATCTTAATTGTACTTTTAATATTCTAGTGATTTGCTCTTCAGAATGGCACATTTCAATGTGATTATTGGAGTAGGATTCAAAAATGTTAGTATATATTACTTGATGCTAGTAATCACAAGTGATAATCATCATAGGTATTCTGTCGTTATTGTTCTTTCTTGATCCAGCTAATTGTCTCTATTCTTCTCCACACTCACATTTCGAAAGCTTCCAGTCTTTTTTCATTGCTTTTGCGCAATGTTCATGTTCCATACGGTACAATGCTCCACACAAGCATTTTATGACAATTGATAACATGGGACCAAATTAAAGATTACTGATTATTGCTAATGTGTAAAACTAAAGCTTGAAACAACTTTTTGTGTTTACACAAAGTGGTGAAAACGATAGGATGTGTGGGGGATGAAGGTTGAAACTATTATTTCAACATTCAATATAACGTTTAAAAATAGGTATATAGGGAGTTTACAGTGTGTTGTCATACTTCGAACTGTTATATCTCGGGAATGAGACATCAGATGAATACAAGCTGTACACATAAAAAAAGCGTAGTTCTTTGACATATTTTTCTGAAAAGAGAAATACACCAGACACATGCACTGTAAGATGGAAGAAAATGACGTTGTTTGCATGGAGATTTTTGTGGCCGAAAGCAGTTCCAATATCCTATGCCATCTGAACACTTCAGTTTTTAGATGTGGCACGTGCCAAAATGCAGAAGCAAGTTGATGTGTTGAGTTTACAATGTATGGGTTGACAGTTAAACGACATTTTATGACAACATGGAAATCTAGTTTTCCGAAAATGTCTTGTTTGTAGAAGAATATCTGCACACTATCAGGTAAAAAGATAAAAACTAATACAAATCTTGAACATCTAAAGAAAGTATAGTTCATATGATTACTTGTATTGTGTGTTAGTTAACAACACTGTCTCCATCGATTCAAGACAATACAAATCTGTAATGGAGTGAGATATTACACGCACTGTTTTTGCTATTTTCCCTGTATTAGTGATTTACACTCAGGTTGCTATTTATTTATTGTTATTGAAATGTATTACACATTGCAAGAACGTTTATCATCAGTGCTTTTTTGAGAACGAATAGTTTTGAACTGGTGCGGGACCAGTTTGTACTAAGATTTTCGGACAGGCCTTTATGCCCCACAGAAAATAATATTGGAACCTAATAAAAAAAATCAGTAGTTTGAGGCGTGTTTTTCTTGCACGCATCCTTACGGTGATGAGGCCTTCCTCCCGTATTGGAGTAATCGCGCCCTTCCGGAACATGTCATTCTTCTCAGAGTACGTCCTTCAGCAAATGGAAGCTCTGCAAAACAGTTATGTACGCTCACCTTGGGAAATTGGTCAGTCATTTATTGAACATAAACCAAAATCTTCATTGGTCAGTCGTCTATATCATAGGGACAAATGGTCCTTCTGCCGATGTCCTCAATCCATCTACATTATATTAAATATTTCGGATACTTCGGAAGAGTTTATTGCCCCTCATCCCTTTGTTCTCTCTGTACTCGGTTACTTCTTGTGTGACTATTCAAAAGATGTATACGATAACAATCCACAAACATTAGCAGTGCGGATTTCAATTTCCTTTGAGGAACGAGAGGATCAATAAACGGAGAGTGAAAGTAGTGCTACAGAAATAATGGTAACTCACGTTAAGTACGATCGGCGATCTGCCACGGGGAGAAATTTCCTCTGTAATTATAACTGATTAGAATTCTCTAGGCAGGCTCTAGACACACCATTATCATTATAGATAATGAACTTGGTAGTTTCGAGGAAGCTGTTTCGTACGGCGTCGTATGACATGCTACAAGGTGGGCGGAAAATGTCAGTCATGCAGGTGTGTAACTAGGTTCTGCTAATTTTCCGAAAGAAAAAAAAAATGAATTTTACGTTTTTGATTATGTATTTATTGTTTTGCTATAATCTCCACCGCGCATCATCTAGTGAAACCCATTGCGTCTGTTCCGAGATCTCCGGCAGCTGAATTGTTTACCATGACGATGCATCGAGCTACACCGTGTTGACAACGAGTGAGTTTCTGGCCAACACTGTTAGAGCCTCAACCTGATAAGAGACCTGAAAGGACACATATTCACGACCATTGAAGCTGTTGATGAGGCCATAATAAGTTGTTTGCCAGTATCTATCCCGATTACTGTCAGGACAAACCCTGTATTCTAGTTAATTCTACACTTCCAAGATACGACGGACAAAATTGCTAAAATATTCTCGAAAAAAAACACAAGAGTAGGAAAGAGTTTCGCACGTAATTCATGTAGATTGAAAATATGATTATCATATACTAGTAATTATAAATTATCTTAATTGTAAAACGTTCGTCTTTAAATTTGAGTAGCATATGTAAAATATGGTTATTTTAAGATCTTGATAATCGGAAGGGAACACACACACACACCCACTTCTTCCAGAAAACTTTCAAGTGAAGCCTTGAAACAGTTTGTTATAATTTAAGGATTTAAGTTACATCATTTTTAAGTATGCATCTGTAGCATCCATAGGTAAATATTCGTGGAGAATGGGATCATCTTGGTTGAAAAAGTGTGATGAAAACTCATTGTTTTAACAGCAGGAAAACAAATAGTGACTCTATGTAGTACTGAGCTTTGTCACCGCCGTTGGAAGCGTTAACTAGTACAGTGTCTCAAAATTGATTCTAACTAACTGGATCATTAAATTCTAAAATTTTGCAACATACTATGGAACTGCACGATGCAACAGTTGGGAACCAGTGTGTTAACCGAATCCATATCGAGAGAAATATTACATTATAATACCATCATCTCCATGCTTCAGATGCCAACATGATATCTATTTCGTTCAATAAGTGTTCTGTAAATACGAGCCCGCCCACCAAACTTACCAAGGGCTTAGCATAGTTAATATTCATGTAAAAATAGAAGTCATCCTGAAAATTTTGAAGTAGTCAAAATTCAGGAATTTTTCATTTCATTTATATTAGAGTGCTTTCAAAAGAAAGGGATAAATGTTGTTTCATCATCTTCATCAGTTATCATCATAGGTATTTTGTCATCATTAGCAGGTCACTTGCCGCAACTGAGAAGCCTCCATGCTCTACGGTCTTCCACTCACCTCTTTGTCTTCACGTACGTTTTTTCTGTTTTGATATCGTCCATTAATTGCAGTCTCCTCGCCCCCTCTCTCTACCTTTCTATCACATCTTTCATGGTACAGTTCCTTCTTAGCCAATGTCCAAACTAGTTTCTCTTCCTCTTTCATCTAAATAAAGTTGTTCTTTTCTTCCCCACCATTTCTAACACCTCATTCGTTTTCCGCTTGCAGGGCTCATAGTGGTATGGTCTCTTGTAAATAATTGAAAAGTGACCAAAAGCACGCAAAAAAGTGACTAGAATCTCATCATACCCCTTCTTTCTTTTGTCAATTTCTCCATCACCTCTCTCTTTGTTTCTTGTTTTGTTTCATCTTTCCTTTACTTCTTTTTCAGCTTCCTCCTTTCTTATGTTTTCTAGTTAGAAGTAGTATGGTGTGGTTAGAAGCAGACAGCAGATGTATGAAGCTTCTGAGGAAGTGGAACCAGTTCAGGTCTATTTCCGAATTTCTTGATCTCAGACATTATATTTAACAGCATTGCGAGTTCTCAAAGCTATGAAATATTCAAATTCTTTACCTACTCTTAAGAACACACAAGAAGCATAACACAAGACGAACATGATGAACCACACACACACGCAACGTTTAGCGGAGCGTTAACTATTACGAGAGAAAACTAAAAGACTATTGTGATAGAAGAAAGAATAGACACAGAAGGGTTCTCAACCCCACCTTGAGAGCTTAAACATCCACCAATCATCCACTGTGCTTTAAAAAGAATAAAAGTTGAAGTGAGAATAAAACTGACTGTTTCATATGTGGCAGCAAGTACTAAAGCTTTCAGAAGAGTAATGAGTAACAAGTTTCTGCCTTTTTCCATTTATTTTTATAATATTTTTTTTAGAAAACTGCCAATGCAAAACGTAAATCACACGAAAGAGTCACTTTACCTCCAAAAAAAAAAAGTAACTTTTAGTTTAAAAAATGACTCGCTATGAGCCCTGCGCTTGACCCAGCTAATTCTCCATTATTCTTCTCACCCACATTTCGAAAACTTCCAGTTGTGTTTCTACATTTTTACCTAATTTCCAGGTCTCTGCCTCATACAGTACAAGACTCCACACGAAGCATTTTCTCAACTCTTTATTTAGGGTCTTACAAAATACTTTTATTCCTTCTACAGGCTTCTTTCGCCATTCCTGTTCTTCCTTTTATTTCACGTTCGCACTTCATATCACCACTAATAATACTACCCAGGTATCGAACAGTAGTCATCCTTTTTCTATATTTGATACCGACCACCTCGTTTCAATCAACATGGTTTTTTCTCTTTCCAATGTTTTTATCTCATATTCTTTACAACCCTTCCTTAAGTTTTCTAACATCTTACTGATTTTCTTTTCAGATTCCGCAACAAGGATTGTATAATCTGCAAAGCGATTACACCTAATTATTCTACCTCCTACCGAAATGCGCCTTCATTATGTAGTCTCTCTTCCACTCTCTCTCTTCTAGATAGATATTAAATAATGTAGGCGAGAGTCAGTATCCCTGTTGAACTCCCCTTCCAATTACACTCTCTTGTGTCATTTCTTACCTTGTTCTAACATTTACTTGTTGGTTCAGTCTTCGATCTTTCCATTCTAATAACAATTCCCAATTTACAAGGCCAGAAGCCTTTTCTAGATCAATAAATACGACATACATCTCTTTTCCTTTTCAACAAACCTTTCACTTACTGCCCTTAATAATCCAATTGCATCTCTTGTGCTATTACCTATCGTGAACCCGAACTGTTCGTCCTCAACCTTCTGTTCAGTATTCGAAGCACAACTTTTGCTGCATCCGATATGAGACTAATAGTTCTATACTCCACATCTTCCTGGATTCGATTTCATAGCCATCAGTACGATCATTTGCAGGAAATCTTCTGGCCACTTTCCTGTATCATATATTTCATTGTAGTCCGAACAATTCTTTCTTGCCTTTATCTCCCATATTCTTAGTGACTTCGATTGGAATATTATCTATCCCGTTTGTCTTTCCATTCCTAATCTTGGATATAGCTTTTTCAACCTAACCGAAGAATACTAAACCCTTTATCATCCTTGCGTCCTACTTTTTCTGTTTCAGTATCTAGGTTACACGGTCTATCCCTATTCTCATACAAGTTCTCAAATGTTATTTCCATCTTCCTAGGATTTCAGTTCTCTCGCTGACTACCTTCCCATTTTTATTTCTTACTGCCTTCGTAATTCCCCGCTTGTTTTCTCCGGAGTTCCATGAATTTCACCTCCTCCTCGTATATTTCCTCACACTTTCCAGCTCTTTCTAATTCTTCCATATCATCGCATTTTCTTTTGTAAAACTTGCTCTTCTGTTTCACTTTGTAAGTCTCTATTTAACTTCCTGTACATCTTTCTGTCCTCTTCTGTATCAACTGTCTCCACGCCCTCCTTTCCCTCATTTTCTGCACCATCTATTCTGTAACCCATGGTTTCTTAGCCTTTTTGTGTTCGCGGTAACCTACTACGTCTTTTGTGGCCTGCTGTATGCAGTTTAATATGTATGCATCTGTCCTTTCCTCGTTTGAGTATTTTCCTTCTAATTTTTCAGCGAAAAGATTTCTTACTTCCTCGTTTCTCAACTGTTCAGTATTCAACATTTTGTTGCCTACTTTTCTCCTGCGTACATTTTTCAGTTGAATATCCACTTCGGCCAGCATAAGATTATGAAAAGTATATGTCGGTCCCGGAAAGTCTTCGCGTTCTTCAAGTTATTCTCCTAAATCAAAACATAATCTATTGAAGATTTCCATGTATATCTTTTTCACTTGAGCTGATTGAACCGAATGTTCTCAATTACTAGTGAATTCTGTCTACAGAAATTGACCAATCCCTCTTCCTTTTCATTTTTTTTCGCCGAAACTATATTTGCCTACGACTACCTTCCTGCTTTTCTCCCACAACTGCATTGAAATGTCCCATTACAATTACACATGCACTCCCTCTTCTCCGTCTATAATTGCTTCTTTTTCTCGTAACTTTCCTCTGCTGCTTCAGTTATGTGCGAAGTCGTTGGTGGGTACTTCTGTACCATTACTAGATCCTTCTTTTTTGCTTTAACTCTTAACATAAATTTGTCATCAACAAATTCTGCTTTCACTACTGTCTCTTTTAAGAGCTTACCAAGAATTCTTCCCTCACCATTATAACCACCCTTGTCATTACCGGAGCAAAGACTTCTGCACGTTGTTCAACTCCCTATTACCTTTCCATCTAACTGCACGAACTCGTTTTATTTCTTTTTTAAGGTTTTGTGACTTCCCTTCCTGTAACATGAAATATGTTCCACGTCTCTATCCTAAACCTTTTGCTCTTACTTGGCTTCCTTTCTCTATCTTTCTTACATTGTTACTCTCTTGTCCAATACTCCTTCCCAAGACATTCCTTCCTGGAGATCCGAATGGGGGGATATTTTAACCTGGGAAAGACCATTGTACATATATTCTCTTTCTGCTGTCAGCGAACTAGGGAAAACTTTCCATGCTGCAGTACCTCAGCCGTTAAAGTCACTCTGACCACGTCTATGATTAATGTCCCAAGTTGTCATACTAATCACTACGGTTTCCGCTAACTTGACTACTGGAGAATTGCTACCTCCTAGAACGCTCTTCGTCTGGTTACTCCATTTAGTCCAATTTGGTAGGGGTGACCCTTCTGGTAGTAAACTACCGCCGACATAGCTCTAAATTTCACTGTCCTCCCCACCCGACATGTATGTGTGTAAGGGTCTTTATCAGGGAGGTTTATCAAAGTGTAGAATTAAAAATAAATATTTGATACATGTATTCAGAAACAATCATTATTATTGCTTCTGCAAGTTGTTCTATGAGTTGTTATATATTAAACCCATTGTGCAAGAAAGGTTTATGGACATGACTTCTACTCTGTTGGCACAGATATTTTACTGTTAACACTAATTGTTGGATAAGTAATGCTTCCCCACCCCCAAAATAATAATAGTAGTAGAAATCTATCGAAAATCCATTTCTGATAAATATATTACGTATTTCACTCTATAAAGTTGTCAGCACATAAATGAAAGCCGTATACGAAACACTTGTAATACTTGCATATAGTTTACGACGGCGCAAAAATTTCCGGTTGCCATTGGCGACTAGAAATTTACAGCTGGCGACCAGTGTTCAGTAGGAATGGTTTCTGCATAAACTCATAGGAATGCACAGTTTCTGTTTCGGACGAAAATAATTGTCACTGAGTGAGAGAAAATGTGAAATCTTCACAACGTTGTAATTCGCCCCTCCTTTCCCACCTTCCAATCGAAATTGTTTGCCTCCTGGATTCCTGCCGTACAAGAATTCCAAATTTGCTTCCAATTGTCACATTTTGTGCAGTTTTACCTGTAAGTACTCCTTCATATGAAAGAAGCTTCAGAAGTATCAATAGAGTTAAGAGTGCCTACAGAAATTCCCTGAAGACTGACACTCTGGATGATTTGCTGACAATTTCATCAATGGTCCTTCCTTAAGGACTTGATCCAAAAAATCCAATCGACAACTGATACTTCAGTGCAAAGAGAGTGTTACACAAACATGAAATCTTAAAGTAAGATATTTTTACATGAATATGAATTGTCCAATTCCAAATTGATTATCCTGAAGCTTATTATCTGGTTTTGAAATTTTATCACCTAGTATAATCTTTCTCTTTGTCAAACCAAAGGGCGTGAAGGGGGGGGGGGGTTATCTTTTGTACTTGCGATATACTGGCGACCATCATTTTTGGATTGGCGAGTGCATCTGAGTTAGAAATTTTTCGCCCTGGTTTAGGGATTGTATACTTTTGGGAGTAGATAAAACGAATGATACAATATACATAAATAAAATCTCCCATGTCTATGGAAACTGTCTTTTCTTCAGTTTACCCTATTTAGTAAGCTCTTGAGAATTCCAGTCAATGTTCTTTCTCGTCCACAAATTAGCAGCCGGCCTTAAATACAATTTTAACACTTCTTTTTTTTTTCTATTCTGGGCAACAGATGGAAGGTTGCAACGTTTTACTTTTATTGTGCCACGACTCGTGTTGTGATGGCCATAGGCCTTATTCCTATTTCTTTATAGAACTACTAGTGAAGCTTGCCAGTTGTTTTGAACAAAGCTGCTTTAAAATTGTATATTTATGTGTCGAATATAAGATTCTCAAAGGTTAAATGAGAACTGCAAATGATCGTAGAAGATTAATCTTATAATTGGGGTCAGAAATAATACACCAATGTGTCAAAAGTCTGAACCATGTTTGAAATGAATCCCATTATTGACAACACAAGATCTAGTCGACATTGCCATTCTATTATTATCCATTTGGCTTAACCTGTTACAGCTGCCACACACGGATGAACTAAACCCGGAATTAATGGCAAAATGCCAGATATTGCAATTTACATACTTTCAGGAAGAGAGCAATTTCACAATTTAGAAGCAATTTGTTGCCATTTTTATTCCACTGCTCTTATCCACTTATGACTGACAGCATACCAAAAAGATTTGGCTCGCTATTATCTGGCTAAGCGATCGCAGCTGATAATAACTACAGTCTATATAGCCTTTGGAATGTGGGAAATGGAAGGGGGATGCTAATGTGTCTTCAGTTCTTGTAATTTTAAATGCTAAGAATAAGTGAAAAAATAAAAAAGAAATAACCTCCTATGGGCAGTTATTGTGAATCGCTGACGTGTGTGATACACAGCTGCTGTTGCCATGCATTTCAGTATTTCAAGATGCCGCAAGTAGACCTTTCTAGGAAAGAAGATGGAAACAAATGTGAGTTTAAGTGTAGTGTTTGGAGCATTCACGAATCCTGTTTCGCGTACTAACAGTTTTGCGAATGATCTGTGTGAAACTAATTAATGTGGCTATTCCTTTATAAAAGTTGGAAAATGTATCCTTTGAAAACTTTCTCGAGAAATACACAAAACAAGAAGTTCCAAGTGAATCATCTTTGAGAAAATTTACGTTGATACCACGTACATTCATGTCCAAAATTATTGTCGCATGTCTATAAATATGCTGTTGTAGAAATATAATTTTATACCGAATTCGCTAGGTATTTATTAAATGTTAGTATGTGTATAATCGGCAAAGATATGTATGTGGAAAATTTCGTGTCAAAAGAGCAGTAAATAAGAACAAAAAATAAAACTTTCTTGTCCATTTAGCAACATTTTGTTTTACTCATTCTAATTTTCGTATTTATAATTCTTTTCCTATGAAATTTACCACAAATATACATTTTTCGATTATATACACAGTATCAGTATTAAAAGAATCCTGCAACATTATCAAATTATATTAATACAGACAGTTATAGATATGTGACAATCATTTTGGACATGAATGTACAACAGAACTATTGACGGTATCCGTAAAAGTGTTCGTAACAAAAACACATGAATTTCAATTGATAGAGCATGCGATATTCTAGGCCGTACCATTGCTAATGTTGTAATTGGAACTTTGGAAAGGGAAGAAAGCACACAAATGTAGTTAACTGCATCAGATGTTCTGGTTAAAGTAAATGGTACGGCAATTAAACAATTTCTGCAAAATCGCTGACTATTCTGTGGTCACCGCGTAAAGACGATAGGACGATAGTTTTTTTTTTTTTTCTTTTTGTCAGAAACGGAGCTGCATACATGAAAAGCGCAGAAAAGGACCTTAAGATTCTATTCCCGAGTGTTGTATGTCACCTGTCTGGCATACACACTACACAGAATTGCAGAGGAAGTACGTTCTTATTTTTCCAATGTCGATCTTCTCGTGTCAAATGTGAAAAAGATATCTTTGAACGCTTTCTTGCAAACCAGTGCCTTTCTTGAATTAGTTTCTGAACTTCCGCTCCCACCACAACCGGTCTTAACGAGATAAGTAAATGTATTACAGCTGTTCTTCGAATTATCAAAACTCTGATACTTTTGATAAGGATCATGCGTCTTCAGTTAAGATTGTTGAACGTTTGCTTAAAGAGAATTTCTTGAAAAAGGATTTAGCTTTCATTGCAACACATTTTATAAAGTTCCCACGCGCTATGTTGATCTACTAGTGTTGTATCTGGTGACATAGGTGTGCACATTCGGCGAAAGTGTGATCGTGTTATAAGTATTAATCCAGATTTGGAGAAACTGAAGAACATTGTTAGTGTTGTGGAAGGTGGTGCTGCTGTAATTGTTTACAATGACATGAATCCTTCCCAAATTACTTGCTTCGAGTGATATCTACAGATGTGGAAAGTTTTTAAACATTTTGATGCCTTCCTTTTTAAAAGCCTTTGCTTGTTTGTTTTATTTTGTCATTTTTAGGGTTATTTCGCAATTTTACCAACCATTTTGGGCTTTTTATTTTGTCATTAATTTCGGGCTCTAGTTCTAACATATGACAGTGGGTTGCATTACTTCCACTAGTACTGCTCGTCACATTTGACCTGGAAAGAAAGAGTCTTGCTTTCAAAGACATTGAAGCACTACAAAAGAGAGAACTGAACATATTTCAATCGCGCACAGGAAAACAGGTATGAACAGCAATTTTCCACCACGCCTGTTTTGCCGAAACAAAGTAGGATACACGAATCCTTTGGTCAGGGATTCGCTAAATAATCCACATGTTAAAAAGACATTGCACGGCAACTTTTCAGATGTTAAATCAAATGTTGTAACTGGGTTGATAAAGAGCAAGATTAATCTGTTGTTTGATATTCCGGATTTTGGATGAAGTAGGTGCTACACCATTTTCAAAATAACACTTACATCCGGAACTAGATATACTGGTCACGAAAAAGTAGTTGCTGCTAATATGGTTTCCGTGTTGTGTCATAGAAATAGTACCTTTTTTTTTTTTTATTTAAATTTCAGTTCACTTTTATGTTATCACCTAACTTTTCGTTTAAATATTTAATATTACACAAAATTTATAACTACACACTAGTATTTTGAGAAGACAAGCTTCACATTCATATATACGTTTATTTCTCCCATCATTTAACAGCATACTTTCAACACACACATATACATATACATACTTGTAAGCTTACATTAACAGAATTGCGTCAGTGTTTTCATTTCTGCACAAAAAAAGTAACAATAAACAACTTTTGTCCATTTCTTAGAAATAACACGGATATCATAATAATGAGTCTGTTATGAAAATTATGCTTATTTCCGTTGCACTACCGTTTACGGAACATCTTGCACTTAATGATGGCAACATTGACAGTTCAAGCATGCAATATTTGTAGTAACTTTCTTTCTTTACATGTAAAGTTTTCTTATCACAAAATTCACATAAAGTCATCTGAATCACTTCCACCATCTTGATTGGATGTCATATTTTCCGCCTTCATCAATGTGCTGTAGCTCCTGTAATGTGAAAATGAAGACATTAATGCTGCAGGGGTATTACACACTTAATTACAATGTGATACAGTACAGTGTAAATTAACAATTAGAAACAATACATACAATACACTGTTAATTAAGTAATTAATCAAAACAATGGAGCGCATATTAACTATTAGAAGAATAATCCCAGCTGATGATAAAGTGAGTAATATTCCAAAACAGATTGTATAAAGCTTGTTGCTGCAGCATGCTTAAAATTAGGAGTATTGTTCTTTATAAATTGCTAACCAAGTATTTTGAGGCAAAGTTTTACTAAATGTATTCTTTAATACAATGCAGCCCACTTATAACGAATTCCAAGGGACTAATACAATGAATTCTTTATATCCGAACTTCGTTATAAACAAACTCATGTATTTTTCCGAATTATGGAAAAAACAAAGGATTAAATAACAAGCAGATACGTTTAAAAAAGAATACACACCAGTATAGCATTACATCTCAAAGATAATTTTGTTAATTGGGTTGTTATCTAGCCTATCGTACATGTTGCAGTTCTTTTTGCCAGTTCAAGCACGCTTGAAGAGTATTTTCTTCTGAACCGTGTCTGCTGCCGCTGTTCGTAGCACCACAGTTTCCACTTCCTCAAATGCCCGAAATGCATTGTCCTGCATCGTGTTGCTGTGTTTGAAAAGATAGCGCTGCAAGTTTTCCAAACTTTGAATTACTTCTTTGCAACTCACGGGTTGGTTCCCATTTTCCACTTCTCCATCGTCATTGAAATCTGTTTCATTTCCTTCGTAACCTCCCTCACGCTTTCCACAATTAAATTATCGACATCGGGATCTTCAGTTACAAGCGCATAATCTGCAGTGACGTACTCAACAAACGTAATTCCCTGCGTCGCTGCTTCTTGAAATTCACTCCAGGATCAACAGCCTCTTCTCGCGCATTTGTAGCAATGACATCAGATTTATCACGAAGAAGATTTGTGTTTTTCCTTTTGTTTGTCATCTTTCAATCTAGCGATACACAAACACGAGTTTAAACAATCAACTTGCGGCGTGTTCCTACCTTACAGTTACCGAAAAACGCATCTTACTTTCTCTTTAACCTCGAACCTGAACTCTGCTAGACGCGCGTTGCCAGAAATATCTGCACTCGGGGCGATTTCTACTATCACCCGAGGGAGAGGAGTGAGTCATGCCTGGCTTACACAGCGACAACAGCTATGAAAACCAGTTCTGCGGTACCTGACTTATTCACGAGCAGAAGAAAAGAAAACATAATTCCGTTCTGAAAACTTCGCTAAAAGCGGCCTTTACGGAAAATATTGTTCGTAATATACGATCATTTCTTCCATGTTTTAAATAGGTCCTCTGACGGGGATTTCATTTATGTTCGTAATATTCAATAGTTCGTTATAAGTGGGCTGCACTGTAAAACTATTTTCGCAATTGATTTTTTAATTAACGCTCCTTTTCAACACCGAGGCTATACATGAAACGAGACATAATGTTCAAAATAGTGTTCCAGGCTATTCGGACTTTTCAGCGATGATGTAACTAATATTCAAGTATATCGAATATTATTGATAAAAATACATATCATGACGACCGTACTGTCAAAATTGATCATAAAATATGACAAAAACAGTTCTTAAGGAGGCTGTGAAACGAATAAAATTAGTACAGATTAGTTTTTCGAAAAGTTTCTATACTCAAGTACTAATCATAACGAAGAAAACAACCACATCCCAATTTTGGCTTTCTAGTACAAAGTACATAGAAGAGATGAAACATGCAAGATATGAATATCTACTATCACTTTTGGTGAGTTCTTTTCATGTGTTTATCATTTTATCCTCTAGGTTACAATTAGAGTACACTTATTTCAAACTTATTAAAAAGCTATTATTTTATATACTGTTCATAATAGGATTCCAATAGGCTTCAATTTAATTATGATGCATTTTCTAAAATGACTAACAATTAGCCATGGAGACAGACATAACACAAATGTGAACTGATTACTTGCCTTAATTCTGCCTCCTCTTTCTTTTTTCTCTCCTCTTCCTTTTCCTTCTCCTTCTGTTCCCTCAAAAGCCTTTTCTTATCCTCTCTCTCTTTTCGGTCTCTTTCTTCTCTCTCCTGTCTTAGATCTGGGTTCTTCTCCACTTTTGTCTTATTCAAGCGATTTACTATATCGTTGCACCTTTTCGCTACTTTTATCTTTCTTACCTACAAAAACAAGGAAGTATTGATGGCTCAAGACAATCTATATAAAGATCTTAAGTAACAAATATTCTCGGACAGGGTTTCCATAAATTTCTTTGAACTGTTCTGCCAGATTTTCTCTGAGTTTTTGATAGAGAAAAAGGCCTCAATGCAGCCTCCACCATCCCTATTTAGCCATCCAACACCCACCTTTTAGTCTAACAATTGTAAGTTCGAGAAATTAAATTCTGCGTCCAACTTTCAGTTAAAAATGGCAGGTTATCCTTAAAAAAAGTAAAATACTACTTGTAATGATGGTGGTGATAAATGCATGAAACCAAATCGTACATTAAATGGGAATAAACTTTTAACACACAACGCAATCCATATTTACAAACTAAACCAAATTTTAGCAGTAAAAGCTAGCATTACCGGTAGCAAAACTGCGTTACTTAGAAAATCTGAACGACATAACTACACAAAATTTCGTTGACATCAGATGGGAAATTTCCATAAATAATAACAGATCAAAACAACATCCACGAAGAAATTAAATGTCGTCTGAAAGCAGAGAATTCGTGTTATTGTTCAGTTCAAAATCTTCTGTTGAGGAATCTGAAATTTAAAATATAACGCTCTACCACTGAGCCACCGCGGCCCCTTCGCTTACTCTGTGGGAAGAACGCAGACAAAGTGTTTGAGAATAAAATCCTAAGGCGAATATTTGGAGCCAACAGAGACAATACTGGGGAACGGTGGAAACTTCATAATGGGGAACTACATAATTTATACCGTTTACCAAACATTGTTAGCGTCATTAAGTCAAGTGGGCAGGTCAGGAAGCCAGAATGAAAGAAAGGAACGCTTTCAAAATTGTAACTGGAAATCCAATATCAAAACAACCATTAGGGAGATCCAGGCGCAGATGGAAGGACAATATTAGGATCGATCTCGCAGAAATAGGAATAAAATAAAAACTGAGTTGAGTTGATTTTAGTTTAGCGTCCCTTTCAGCAGCGAGGCTATATGAGACATGGACCTACTGATTAACGTGGAATCCGAACCACACGAAAAGTAAAAACTGGATCCAGCTTGCTAAGGATGGAAATCAATAGACAGCTCTTGTGAACTCGGCATTGAATTTCCGGTTCCATAGGCCACAAAGAGTTATTTGGTTCCATTTATCACCAAGAGGCACAAGAAACTAACCTATTGTCTCCTTGAATAATTGTTTAGTATTGCACACCCATGGATGAACCAAATAATTTCGTCATTTCCGCTGTCAACATAAGTGTAAGATTCCGAAAGTCCCATTTTCGGTTCTAAATCATATGTTTAAGTACAGGCCATGGTATGTTTCATTTTACTTTCATGTTGATGTTTCCTTATCTTTGATCTATTTATTCTTTCAAGATTCTTCCGTAGGAAATTTTGATTAAACAAAATTCGCAATTCTCTCTTACATTGTAATGTTTATAGGACACACAAAACATAACAATTGTTAAGTTCCACATGTAGCATATTTCATTACAATCCACAGGAAACAAATGGTGGCGGAAATATTGGCAGAAGTATACCATGTTTAACTCATACATTTCTAAAATAATAATAATAACCCGAATTCGACTGCCGTCTGCTCAATTAGTTATATAATTAATTCCAAGTTTGCTACACTGGTTAATGTTAGTGCAGCTCAAAAAGTTATAGAAGATTAACGATAAAACTCTAATATATATATAAAAATCTCAAGTGAACAGTAAGTTCAAAAAGCATATTTTCTAATTTCCAGTCTTAATAGTAACTTCACGAGTGTTTTTCAATATTCATCAGTTGTACATTACACATGTAGTACAAAAGAAGTTATAGCGCAAAGTACTTCCAGTAGTAGTTCGTTCAAAAGAACAATGGAGTACAAAGGGTTTACATTAACAAGAGCAAAAAGAGTCACTCATTGCTCCAATTCACAAGTAAGGCAACAAAACTGATTGTAATAATTATCTAGGCATCTCTCTTCTGTCAACATCCTATAAAATCCTCTCATATATTGTTAGAAAGATTGACTCTATACGCAGATGAAATTATTGGAGATTATTAGTGCAAATTTAGGCGAAATCGATCAACTCTCAATCAGATATTTACCATTTGCCGAATATTCGAAAAGAAATAGGAATACAACACGCCAACACTTAAATTATTTACTGATTTCAGAAAGGTCTACGAATCGGTTAGGAGGAAAATATTGTTAGAAGCTACTTAGATTGATTAACATGTATTTAAATGAAATCCAAAGTAAAGTCCGAGCAGAGAAATGCTTATCCACGAGCTTTCACGTCAAGAATGGCCTGAAACAAGGAAATGCGCTGTCTTCAATACTTTTCAATTAAAGATAACTACGGCATAGAACTGAATGGCATTCATCAGATTATGGCTTATGCTGATTATGTTAATATGACAGGACATGATGTAAGGACAATAAAGAAATGCAGAGGTTTTATTAAACGCCTACAAAAATAAGGATTTAGAAGTAAATGCTCACTTCAAGTGTACAACCCTTACTGAAAGTATTTAAAGTAAAATTCTGATGCGAGTATTCGGACCCAAAAGGAACGGAAATAGCAGAAACTTAGTAACGAGAAACTGCATAATTTATACCGTTTACTAGCATTGTTAAGGTCATTAAGTTTAGAAGTCTCAAATGGGCAGGTCATGTAGACAGAATGGAAGAAAGTAGGAACACTTCCAAAATTTTAGCTGGAAACCCAATCAAAATAAAGACCACTAACAGACGTGACAACAATATTAAGGTGGATCTCGCAAAAATAGGGAGTACAAAGCAGAAACTGGATGCAAATGGCTAAGGCAGAAGTTGAGTAGAAGTGAGTGGAGAGCTTTTGTGAATGCAGACTTGAACCTTCGGGTTCTATGGGCCATAGAGTTAAGAGCTTTAACCTCATTATTTTTCAAGTGGGCACACGAAAAAGGTATAAAATGGAATTCTGTGAAGTGAAAAACTTTCTTATGAGTTTCTCAGAGCCACTAATGACGGCAACAGAAATCACTGAAACAGTTTAGTGTAATTAAAGTGCACTTGGACGCAATACGTCGTTATACGTTTTACAAATTATATAATCATACGTCAAATTAAACACTCACCCTCATAACCAGGGTTGGCAAAAACCATGGTTTTTATTGAAAAAAAAAAAAGTTTTTTTGTTGTTGTTTAAACCAGCTTTTTATGGTTTAAATAATTTGCTCTATATATTTATATTACACATGGCCAGAAATAAGTTTGTTTTGCCTTGGTCTTATTATGCAACAATCGGGTTCTGCTGGAAGGGTCACATAAGCTTAAAGCGGAATCCAAACCGCTTCTCGGGTTACATCCAAGAGAAAATGTCCTCCATTTGAACTCGAAACCGGGACTAAGTGGCCACAAAAGCGATACGTCTGCCGACTCACTCACGAAGGACTCCTGATAAAAAATACGTTATACTGATCTTTACGTACTTGTTAATATAATTGTCAAGAGTCATTTCAGAAGGATAAAAAGGTAAACAGTTGCACAATTGAAGCCATTGTAAGAATTACATATGGACAATTTCAAAATACTGCAGATTACAGAAGAACTAATTTAGTCCAAGTTAGTTCACTAAGATTTTTTATTAGTCTAAGTTAAAGAAATACAACGACTTAATTTGCATATCAGTAAGAAAAACGAATAAAAATACGAGTTATTTGAGTCCACTTTGGCTCTGACCCATTTATATATAAATAGATACCAAAGATACTTCTGATTTCAATAAATGCCTCTCGTGGAGTTTGTACGACCCCCCCCCCAAAAAAAAAAAAAAAATACGGCATTTCGGTGTATTTTATCAATAGTAAACATTATTAAAACGAAACAATATTTAGAATTAGGTCTCAATATAATACGAATACTACACGGGAGTGAAACGTGATAACCCACAAATGTGTGTTCAAGATTTTAAGAACACACACTTTTACGAACATTTTTCTTTTTTTGGTTTAAACCAACCAACCCTGCTCATAACCAATGCAAATATTTGAAAGTAATCATACATAAAAACCTAGTGATTCCGACATACCTTTCTAGCACTAATAATTTTCACAGTATGGAAATTAGAATGTCTATGCTTCCAGAAAACTGAAATATACATTACCCTGCTTTTGAAATATATATATATATATATATATATATATATATATATATTTAAATTTTGCTCTACGCCCTTACGGATGTTCCAAAGGACAGGACCTAGTATTAACAAATTTATATTAATCCTTATTCGGGTTGTTGTGATACCACTAGGGTCAAAATGTTTTCGGGCAAAGCTACACTAAGATAAAAATTTTATACTCACCTCTCTATCTTTATGAAAGCCCACTTGACCAACATCCATACTGTCTGTCTTTTTTAAGTTGGACCACATAGTATAAACAACATCAATGTCATTCATTTTGTTCCCAGTTATACTATTGGCTTTCACTAGTTGAGCAGCATCTTCCAAAACCACTGTAGGAATATCATCTATTGTTTGTCCCTATGAATATGAAACGGAAGTTCATGAACATGTACAGTCTTGTTTTTAAAAAATAAAAAAAAAACACCTTAGTTACCCACTTTCCTTTAAAAAACCGCATTCCGGCAACCGTAGATCAGAAATTCTAATGCTTTTGCTGTAATTAAAGATTTCAATTGGCTAAAGATAATCACATTTGTTTTAATTTCAAACTATAGGTACAGGGCTTTTTAAAGAGAAGTGGGGTTTTTAAAACAAGAATGTACATACATAAAGGACATTTTATAGTGCATCCTAAAGGCTGATCTGAAACAGTATTCACCTAAAGAAATAACATGACACCATGTATATAGTCACCAGCATAGTTGACAATTGCTCCACAATACAACTTTCATTAAGAGACTATGCTGGAGATAATGCATCAGTATTCTCTTCTACTACTTCTGCAAGTTTCCAGAGACTGTTTTACAGTTCGTACACGATGATGTTTCAGGAATCCAAAAAAAGAAAATAATAATAATAATAATAATAATAATAATAAATTAAGGGATTCGTACCAGGGCTCTTCACTGGTTTGTCTGTACAATGTATAACATGAATTTCTGTTTCCTAATCATTTTGGTGATAGACTGAGACTGAAGGTCATATTCATGTAAATGTAAACCAAGAAGTGTCCTATTTGTACAAATGTACTATACTTTCTTGGAAAATGTGTTTCATAATGTATGTTTGAAAGTCATAATGTCGCCCACTCGGAATCTGTAACGATTCTGCGAATTACCAACCGAAGCCAGCAACAATTATGAATCTTTCCTGAAAACTTTCTCTGCGGTGGAAGACAAAATCGTCATGTCCCTTGCATCGATATTGCGGCAAACTAACATAAATTTTGTCAGTTTCAGGTGAATATGTATTGCATCCAATGTTACGATACTTTCATCTGTTATCAAGAAATTATAACCCATACAGTGTCTCACAAAGGAGTTTAAACTGTTTGAATGTTAGTAACACAGAAGATATTAAAAATAACCTGATCACATTATTATTTGGCACTCTCATAACTAGTGTGTGTGTAGCCATTTATTTTCTTTTGCTTTCTTTTTCATTCATTTGTTTTGTTTTACTTTTATTTTCAGTTTAGTTGCCAGTAGCAACAAGTAATTGACAAGGTGGCTGGGAACCTTTCCTATGAACAACGAAACTGGATTTTAAAGTGTTTCTGGAAAAATATAAGAACATGAAAAAAGTGTAGAGACGATGGCGAGCACAATTTAATACTGCACCACTATCACTCTATCAAATGTAATAATTACGAAACTATGCGACCAAATTGAGAGGGAAGAAACTGTGTATGATCAGAAGAGACGGCGTGACAGGAAATCAGTACGGACGAAACAGGAGTGTCTATCTTATCATCAAACGGACGCCGTCTAAATCCTTGAACCATTAATAGTTTGAAATGAATTTTGAACATAGTTAACACTTAGATCGAACCAATTTTTAACATGTCACATTAATTAAAATGCATATCCTAAAGCGGGTGGAAGAGAGCGTTTAAAACGTATTCCAAAACTAGCGTTACACAAAACACCACTTCTAAGGGGGAGGCAATTTCTGTTACTCTCAATATATAAAAATAATATCGACGTTAGTTTCATCATCATAGGAAAATGAGTAAACCGTTTATAATGAAGTTTTGAGTACAGATAGCACTTGACCCGAACCAGATTTTCTATCTTGATATTTTCACCGAAATGCATATCCTAAGGGGGAGGAGTTCAAAAGTTATGACACAAATATGTATGTCACGAGCCCATCAAGTTAAGCACATGATTTTTTTTTTTTTTAATTTTATTTATTTATTTTTTTGAAAGTAAGATATCTCAGGATTTTCGAAACTTCTACCTCTACAGGATGAATATTTCCATAATATTTTAATTTCCTACTTTGTATTCACACACTGGAAAAAGTGAGGCCACAGCTGAACCGTTTAAAATGATTTTTTAAACATAACTTGGGTTGACCTTGGTATTTATCATTAGCTCTACACTAGGATTGAAATGCGCATTCTTGGGGGAACGGGAGATAGTTTTTCGCAAACAATAACGGCAGCACCGTTTGAACAGATTTATTGAGGGCAGTCAGCATTTGGGTCAAGTTGGGTTTCTATCTTTCCATTTCGATTCAAATACGCATCGTAAAGAGTGGAAAAGAGGGTTGAAATATTCTTTTCACATTTTTGTCATAAACCTATTCTCGTACTAACAAGGGAAGGTCCCATAAGTTGTCGCTCAAATCTGATTGCCACATAGCACAATTGATAGAGCATCATGAGAAATTAAAATGAGCAAAATTTAAGGTACTATGGACCAGAGGCTTCAACATTTGAAAAAAAAAAAAAAAATCGTGGAAATATATACGTTTTAAATAAATATCTTGAAAACCGTTAAAGCAATCAAAACAAAAAGTGCAGAATATAATGAAAACAAATTGCTGTATCAAAAACCATAGACAATGTTGCGAATTCAGCATAAAAGTATTTTGTTTGAAACAGCACCATATATAAATGTGAACAGATTGAAAATGTATTATTATTACTACACGTAACAGTGAAGTGTAGTGGTACAGTGTTGCACACTGTTGGAGCTACGTGTGCTGAAAATGTATAATGGAGAAGTCTAGGGTCTCATATTATGAGTTTAATTCAAATGCAGAATAACACCGATAGTATAACAGTAAAATCTCAGCAGTGTCACAAAAGATTGATGCATTTGAAAAATAAATTGAGTGATTCCATTTTTACGCCCTGTGACAGCACGAGACTTACAGCGTAAAGTGAGATCTGAACTACTATGAAAGAAAAAAGACAATGAAATGCAAAGTGAAAAGCACAACAAAAACTTCCATGTCCGAGGCGGGATTGGAATCCGCGATCCCTAATAAGTCGGTGGCCTAGCCTTCTAGACTACACGGCTATCCGGGCTGATTGAAAACGAGTTGAGTTGAGTTGATTTTGAGTTTAACGTCCCGTTCAGCAGCGAGGCTATATGAGACGTGGACCTACTGATTAACATGGAATCCGAATCACATGAGCTCCCGCCGGGAATCGAACCCGGGTCACCCGCGCCAAAGGCGCGTACGCTAACCGCTTAGCCACGGAGGAGCTCTGATTGAAAACGAAATGAGGTAGTAATAAAATAATTATATTTCCAATGTGAATATGGTAATATTACAGTGTACAGTAACATAATCATATGATGTGTAGGAGAGGGAGTAAAGGAATGTCAACACGAAAGACATAAATCAAGAAAGTACTCTACCAAATCTAGATAAGATAATCTGGAAAAGCAGTTTACAGAATTAGAAAACACAGGTTTCTTTCCTCGCGTGTAAAGTTTTGTTTTCGCGAGTTGTCTGCTTATTCACCGTAGCTATGGAAGTGTAATGCATTCCTTTATTACGCTCTGTTGCCATGTATCAGACTTCTCCATTGTACATTTTCAGGACACGTAGCTTCAATAGTGTACAACACTGTACCACTACACTTCACTGTTATGTTTAGTGATAATAGTGCATTTTAAATCTCTGCACATTTATATATGATGCCATTTCAAACAAAATACTTGTTGAGTTGTCAACAGTGCTTCATCTATGGCAACACTGTCTGTGGTTTTCGATACGGCATTTTGTCCTCATTACATTGTGCGCCTTTCGGTTTGATTGCTTTAACGGTTTTCAAGATATTGCTTTAAACGTACATAATTCCATTGTTTTATATATATATATATATATATATATATATATATATATATATATAGATGTTGAAGCCCCGTAGGTCCTACCCCTCTAGTCCATTGCACCTTAAATTTTGCTCATTTTCATTTCTCATGATGCTCATTTAGATGTGCTATGTGACAATCAGATTTAAGCGACAATTTGTAGGACCTTCCCTTGCAAGAACGGGCATTTTTGTTAGTTATTAATTCTGTAAATAGGAATATATATATAAAGCTACTCTTGATTAGAGACATCTTACAAACTAGAGGATTTTACATATTACAGTATTATTTCAGTCATACTGAATGCGGGTAACTTGAAATCACATATTTATATTCATACACAATTCACGCTGATATGTAAGTTTTACCTTGAATAATTTTACAATTTTAAAGCACACGATACTAATATTCACTATGGGAAAGTAAGAGTACAAAAAATTGTATTCAATATATATATAACTTTTGAGAAAGATATATATGTGCTGTGTAACACTATGCGACATGGTAGCACATTTTAATTCTTCGCGCGGTGTACTTTGGTTCTTTAGTGATTAGGATGCTTAACAACAAATACGTACTAAGATTATCTTTCTTTCGTCCAATTATTGTGATGTGGGTTCTGAGGATCATTGTGTTGGAAGAATAACGTACTGCTGCTGAGTAACTGTCATGTGCGAGAAAGACCTTGGAGATAACATAAATATCAGGACATCCCCGATTTAATTTTCATTCTAACATCACACAATCAAGGAAATCTGACCTCTCTCCCCTAGTTTACTAGTTAAACAAGAATATTAGGAATGATTAAAAAAAAAAAATCAAAATATTGCGACATTGGCCAACAACAGTTTTTGGATCAGGGACCGCAAAATTTTTGAACGGCCCCTAAATCTTGTTTTTGTATTTTTACGGAATAAGCACATCATGCTGAGTTAAGTGATAATTTGGGTTTAGTTACACTATATGTATTCTCCACATATAAGGCCTACAAGAAAATTTTTGACTGAAATATATTGAAGCTTTTGATCCAAAAAGGATATTATTTAAATTGGGTCTCGTTTTTCTTTTTCTTTCTTTTTTTTTAAAAAAAGGTACAAGTGACTTAAATAAAAGATTGATTTAAATTAACAAAATCAACATTAAAAAAATATGATCTCTTCACCCCTCCTCGATCACCAATACAATCCATACTCAGACCTTAAAAGAGGAACTACGAAAACTAAGAAGAAAGAAGTGACAGGACAAGCTTGCATGAGAAATTGAAAGGCACTAAAGAAGATATAACCTCATCGAGAGTTTTAGTACTTGTATGCATATGCTCCTCAAGATAACCAACTATAAATAAATATTTTAATCATTAGATTTGGTCTTAAGAACATGAGGTATAGAACAACGTTGGAATAACACATCAGTCGGATCACTGCAGTGGTACGGACTCGAACTCGATCTCTCAGCTATTCCGCCGATCTCGTGGCTAGAGCACGTCTTTAGTGTACGAGGTCCCGGGTTCGATTTCCGATAGAATAACCTTGAAATCTGAAAACATGGGTGATCAGATCGACTCTTTCCCTGATGTGATCTTCAACCTTGCACATTCCAACAATTCTTCCGTCATTCATTTTCATTCACTTACTACTTGTTTCTTTCGCGTACAGGTTATAACATAGGGACATTACGCTAAATATCTCATTTCACTTTAATGCTACTTCTAATGATCTATTCAGTACTTTAGTACGCTGTTTCCTTCATATATCTAGAGAGAAGTGGAGCTAATTCACGAAAATAAATAAAATATATTAATGCAAGTACGTAAAACGGAAATTGCTTACAGGATGCAGCCTTAAATACACGTGCGCTGATGACACTTTGTCTACATGGAACCATACATCCTCTGGCCAACCCCATTTTATAAGATCTTCATCTGAAAATAAATAAATTAATAAACTATATCTTACAGAAATAAACATTCACATGTAACAAACAAACACACAGTTATGCTGTTATTTACGTGAAAAAAGCTGTTACAAATTTCCAGATTGAAAAGAGCATTAGCATGGATTTTTGAGACGTATTCCACATAAGGTTATCACCTGTATCGAATTAGACAAAACTTCTCAAATTTTAAAAAAAATTTCGCCATTTGGAATTGAGTCTAAGAGGGACGCATTATGTAGCGGGACGCCAAATTATCCAAAACATGTAAGAAATTTTTAAGTGTAAATTTCGATCCACGATATGTACCTACGACTATTCAGATGTCGATGTAGTTCTATCATTAAATTGTTTTGTGTTGGCAGCAGTGAAATCACCACCAATGATGTTACTCTTAGTTTAATGTTTCATAACTTTTTTTTTTTTTTAATGTATTTTCATTCTGTTACTCTTAATAATTTGTACCAAGAAACAGGCGCCCTGCACGTGTTCGCTAGGTATGTCCTGTCTTAGGCTTATGAAAAGCTGACAACCCCCATTCAACAAAGTATAAGCAATCAGCCAATCTTGTTGAGCTAGGAAATCTCTCTGCAAGGCGAGTTGTGACGTGGAATCCGACCCCCATGTACCTCACCTGGAAATGAATTCGGGTTTCTCATACTGTACTTTAGATTAGATAAGGCTGTTTGGTGACATCAATTCTTTAGTACCTCTGATTTTCTATTTTTTAGCCATTATACTCTAACCTACGCCTCTAATGTCATTATCATCTGTGCATTTTGGGTAATGTCTGATCTTGCTAGGGAATAGCGACAGCATTGCATTGATCGGTTTTCGTCAGCTTTTATCATATTCTAATTTATATCATACAACACAAATTTCATCTACTTTACCACTGGGTTTGAAAAAACACGTTTATTAAAAAAAAACACCTGGATCCATATGGGTTTTTTCGAAATATTTCATTCTCTACGGTAAAAGTGTGATTTGTATTTCAAAATTATCACTGTCACAACCTGAAGCAATTTTCTATACACTGATGTTTTGAAAAAATTGCCACCATTTTGAATTTTTACATTGGATCGCCGCCAAAATATACATGGCTAATTTAGAGTGTCTCGTGCTTCTACCCTGAAAATTCAAACTTAAAAGACCGAAAGTTGTACCCTGTAGTATGTGTGTGTGGTACAGATAAGACAAACGAACAAATGTAAATAGAATCTTCCCAGGATCCTCAGTGACGTTCACCAAATATGAATACCAAATATATTAACTTAAAACAAAGACATAATTCATGTTTTATAAAATACATGGTTTTATTGTTGAAGTTCACTTCTGATACTTTGTGCGTTCAATTGTGAGAATTTCCCGAGCACTTCTTTCACGATGGATTTTCCCCGAAAATGCTGCTTCCTTGACTATACATCGAAACTCCCACTAGTACGGAAGTTTGAATTCAGCCCTAGAAATATTAAGTGTTACGTAGTCTTCGGAGCTTGGAGCATTAAGCTTCTTAAATTTGGCAAGAATTTTTACGCTATTGCTGGTGTTGATTCTGCAGAATGCTTATTTGAAGAGTAGCAACAAATGACTGAACTGAACTGTTATTGTTGGAAAACCAAATTTTACTGAAGAATAATAATTACAATTACTTGTATTACCATCAAAAGTAAGAAATAATACTAATAGTTTTAGTAATGTATTTACATATTTACTGGTAGTATCTATGGCCTTAAACCCGTCAAACGTATGACGGATAACGTATAAGGGCTCTGCGTTGCTGTCGGCGAGCACACTATTCACGGAAAGTATTTTCTAAAATATAATAAAATTGCATATTTTACTTCAAATAGGCTATAAGCATAATCCATACAATAATTTGTTCTATAATTACCACAAGCTACGTGATTTTAATAAATATTCATTCAGTACATTCAGAATTTTATAAAGGTCTTAATGTTGAATATTAAATGTTGTATACCTTAACGTGAAAGTATCTAATTCGTCCAAAATCTGATAAAACTCAATTTCAATGTGATCACCTTAGTTGTGCCAATAATATATTAACAAAAACCTCAAAAACAAAGGTGGGTCCTACCCGAGAAAACCCGCTTTTTTTTTGGGGGGGGGGAGAAGGCTGGACCCACTTGGGCAAACCCCGCTACCATCATACAACAACAATTTATCGCATCCTTTTCTAATTCAGTACTTATCTACTGGTTTATTATTTAAACTAATGATTTATGAAAAGGAACTTTTATATAATTCCTTTCACTCCATAATTGTAAAACGACTGAAAAATTATTTGAATTGATTATTACTAGTACAAGATTTAATATACAGCCCAAAATAATGTAATTTACACGTAGCCCAGGAAATCAATAGATCGATTTTTTTTTAAAAAAAATAAAAACCATTTGATTAATGAGCACTGTGACTGTGACCGTCAGCCCAGCCACAAAACTACGTTTTTGAACGAACAGTGTATTCTTTCTTTAATTTTTATTCATGCAACGTAATTATTATTTTACTCATAGAAAAGAACAGCTATTTTTCTTTTGGTGAGAACTTCAATTCTTTCTTCGTCTGCAGGTGTTCTTCAGTCGTTCTTATCGTTTCTTACGATGGAACAAAGAACTCGTTGTTTTTCAATACAACGCTTATCGTCTGGACAAAGTGCTTCGTAGCAGCCAACTCGTTTTTTTCTTTCCCTAAAAATAGTTACCAACTTATAGTTTTCATTACCACTGAACTGTTTTACGTATAATAGTAGTGTATAAAAATCTAATAGTCATGGAAAGAATCTACTAGTTCAGACTGCAACACTTTTTTTAACTATTACTTCTAAATTTTGTTCCCACGGGACCGAAAGAAATGTTGCCAGTGTTCTCCATTATAACGTCGTCATATTGGTATTGTGTATGAATGCAGAAAACTTTAACATTTCTTTATTTTTTTGTATAATGCATTACCAACCCTGAGTATAGTGAACGGGTTGTTCCCAAGCTTGAGTAGAAGCGAGGAGTTCGCCGAAGTCGTCGTAGAAAGCATGAACAAATAATCAGGAAGAACGTTGTATCAGTATATTAATATAAACGAGTGCAACAAAAACTTATATATGTAAGAGGAGTATTTTTTGTGCAAAGTTAAAAAGTAACCGAATATCTTCTGGACATGTAGCATTTCTTGGGAGTCAAGAAACTTCATCAGTGCTTCTCGTATCTCCCCATTCCCCTTGTCATAATTACGCAGTGAAAGTCTCATCTCAGTGCGAATAGTAAATTTATAGTGCAAGTGATATCAATACAAGGGCTATGTTTCTAGTGTTCTTATATAGTGTGCGCATATGTATCATGCAGTAGTAAGTGTTTTTATTTTCATTATTTCGTTTATTTGATTCCATCAGTGCTACTCCTTCTGTTCGAGCATTTAGCTCTGTAAAGTGAAAATTTTGTGTGTTGTTAATATATATTTCTTATTCCATTCCGTACACACATATATTCATATTTAATAAATAAGAATTTACCTAAGGAAATATTATCATCTTCATTCATGTGTGTATGAATCCCTGCGAGCAGTCGGCTTGCCACTTACGTATATGTATACGTATGCATACGTAAAAGTAAGTATAATACAACCTGAGTCTCAAAAGCACCAACGTTGCTCATGCCAAATCACTTGTTATATTTCAACATTGTCAATCTGCACCTGAACAAGGTATGAGCCTGGACCAGAATTGTTATCAGCTGTTTTCTTAGGGAGGTCTTCGGAAGCCCAAGGGAAACGGTAGGTAGCAAAACTTTACACGACGATAACACACATTTTTTTTTGGAAGGAGGGGGGATTCAGGTGAGACTTCGTACTTTTCTAAAATTAATATTTTCTAAATTCCAGATATAACCTAAACCTATCTAAAAGAACCTTCTCCACTTCCAGATAGTAGTCATGAACACAGAAAATCACGCAGGATTAGTAAACCGCAACTTGAAATAACAGTAGTACGTACGTAGTTTTTACTACATATCTTTTGTGAAAGGATTCAAAATATTTTACGCATAATTTGATATAAGTTTTGAAACAATTCTGTCAAGTTATTGGTAAATATGATATGTAATACTTGAAATTCAACGTTTACCGACTCTGTAATAGATGAGTGCAACTTTTGAATTCATTATACTTACTCTCATACTTGTCTGCTCCCATAAATAGCGTTACCGGCGGTGAAACAACTGGAACAGTGCAAAAGTAAAAAAAATTAAAATACGTAATATTTATAAAGAATTATAAACGTAGAAACAAGCATATAACATTAAAGATATTTTTTGTATTTACAATTTATGTATCAAAAATATTTTAACATCTAAGGAAGCATTCTACATGGCAGTATTTTTTCAAACTAATATATACAGTAGCTGAAATTTTCAATTAGAAAGCAAAATACTGATGATAATAAGAAATGCATAGTTGTTAACACTACTCCTAACTTTATATGTTATTCATCGATATTTCGCACACCAAGGTATCCGAAATATCAGTGAATTAACGTATTACGTTAGGGTTCTTGTTGGTAAGTACGTATGTATTCCATATAATGTATTCTCTGTGCATTATACTTAATAATATTAGTTATGACATGACTGTCGCTTCATAGGCAAGAGTCTAATGCGCGTGGTTCCAGGTTCGATCTCCCAGGGAATACTGACTTCGGATATCAAATCCAAACATGCGCGCCGACTACGTGGGTGCTCCGGCACCCACACAAATAATCTTGTGGGTGTGGCGCACCCACAAAATTTTTTGTTTGGTCTCGGGTTTGAACCCGTTTCTCTTTCGTTTAAATCAACTGTGTTAACGACTGAGCTAGGGCAGCATAAATTTTGGAAAGTCGGCGCCGTTGAATCCAAATAGTGATTCGGATTCCACCCTAAAGAGTGGGTCGAATTTCATGTAGTATGGGTGTCGGAAAATACTTATATACCAATACAAGTTATAAAGATGATAATACAACCAATACAACTATGCTTCCTTATGGCTGAATGGTTTGCGAGCGTAGCCCAAGTTCCAACCTTCGGTATTGATCCAGCATCGTCTGGCTATAGGGTAAACTGCTTTAAATAAGAGGTACTGCTGCCGTCTACCTCAGTGTTCCCAACTCACTAAAACATTTTGTCTCTGCTGTGAACACTTTAGCCATATAAGACTATGTTAAGAAATTTCAGTTTTGTTGATTAATTTATCGTACAGATAAATCTAAAAGTAATCTGGAAGTTTTTGTTTCTATTCACCCCCATGTTTCTATTCACCCCATTTGACGGTATCTCGTTCCACAGCTAAATTTAATTGAAAAGGAATGTCGTCTACATCCGAAGAATTATATTTCTTCAAAGCAATTTCTACAATTTTTTTTTAAAGCCATAATTTAAAATTGTTAAGAAACATTGTTTGGGATTGATATAAGTTAACGATTGGGGATTAATTCAAAATTCAACCCCAATACTTTCACTTAAATTGCATAATTGACATTTAATACTAATTCGTAATGCTTTTGCTTCAGTTCGCGACTTGTATTATGCGAGGAGAAAGATTTGATTTAAATAAATAAATAAATAAAACGATTTAAATAAAAAATCAATTTTTTTTAAATCATGATTTTTTTTCCACCCTTATGGTAAAACAATTACAAACCTGAAGTCGTTAAGAGTGTGATTATTCCTAAAGATCTTTTAAAAAAATCATTGTATTAGGTACTGGAATTTTGGTGATAGTTATACTTAACATACTGGAATTTTGAAAATGAAACTCAGTAGACACCCTGTATGTACATACTACGTATCTACCCTAGTTCCTTTGCTCTCCTCTTTTATCCCTCCAGCTATCTTTCCCACACGGTTAATAATTTTTCCTACGATTTTTCGTAGGTGTTGACAAACTCACTGAAGAAAATATCTATCTATCCCACGGAAAAAGCTAATTATGAAAGTAATATGTTACACTTGAACTACTAAACAAAAGGATTATATACTGATTCGGATATAAATACATAATTTTATCCATTTTTTAACATTTAATAGTACTGCTATTCTAATGCACAAATATACAGAAACTAGTACCATTTTCGCTAACGTGCCTGCTTCCTACGGAGGCCCATTCCAGGGCTCCCTTGCCCTGACTCGGTTAGATATTATTCGTGATTTATAGTGATCACCTGGCAAAGTTGGTTTGTGTTTTTAAGTTTGTACGTATTTTATACTCAGCCCTCCTAAAGCGAATCTGCACGCATTAATGCAATTTCTCCCGTAAAATAAACATTAAGGCAGTAAGAATGTATTTCCTACGAAAAGAAGTTCACATCTCACGAATACCAGTATGCCCCCTTAAAATAGGATAGAACACGGAGTTCTTTTATCTCCTTTTATTTATTTATTGAAACAGAACACAACAGGTATTATACCCAATTACAGTGTTCATCTTTTATGAAATAATATATTTACAATTTCCCTTTTAAACCTTGAGGTAATCAGCATAAATATCTATATCTAAATTTGAAATCATAAGTCATGTCTTTTACGTAAATTTTACTAAACCCTACCCCATAAACTGGGATGGCAAGGTTCTAGAACACAGGTTCCCCTTCCCGTTTAGTTGTAATAATGGCAGAAAACAACGTGCCCTGCAGGGCTCTAACCCGCCTTCACTCGCTAACGCTCGCACAGCAATACTATGTTAATTAAATATTACTTTGCTACAGAAAGGAATCAACCTATATAGGGGGACATGTGTTCTATAACCTCAACTGGGATAACACCCAACACTTAATATATACAAAGACAACACATCTTGAGGAATCAATGTTACTTACCAGTGCTCTGAAAATAGAACACCATTCTTGTAGCGTGTTAAAAAATCGGTTTTCTACAGACGCTGATGTTTTCACTTGATTTGGTACTTCAAAACTTTTGCCTCTAAAATAGCTGCAAAATACATCAACTACCAACCATATTTTGCATTATTTTTCTCAATTTTTAATTTGTTTACAAAAAGAATGTTACATTATATTATCGAAAGGACATGTGTAATGTTCCGCGTTGAGCATTCGTCAACCTTTACTTTTAACGGTGAAGGTGGTGATGATGAGTACACTGTGTCTCTTCCCTTTCGTTTTGTTGTTCCGTCGGTTTCCATTGAGTAGACCAAACTTTTGGGCCCCTCGCCGCTAGCAGCGTGGGACAAAGGGAGTTATACCTAAAATACACTGCCGGAAAATAAAATTGCAGCACCACGAAATTGTTTTCCAATCTGACCACATTTATTCCATATACTGTATACGTGGTACGAATATGAGATGATTACAATATTAGCTCCTTCAGTACATTGTTTTGTGAACGGCAGGTCCATCATCACACTACCACCACCACTTTAGTGCCGTGTATACCCTCCACGTACTGCAATACAGGCACGGATTCTTGCATGAATTCGATCACAGAGATGACGGATACGGTCTTGCGGTACATTCTGCCATGCCTGCTAGATCTGGTCGCGCAAATTAGCAACAGTTGTAGGTGGACGTGGAGCAGTTGTCAGTTGTCGATCCATAATGTCCCATACACAGTGGTCGAAGTGAGACGGTATGGGGTGGTATGCCATACCGCCTCTGGTTTCTCAGTCATGAAGACATACCGCCTCTGGTGTTTCAGTGATCAACATATACCGTCACTGGAAAGTGGATGTTAATATACCTTTAGTAAATCCATTTTTGTACGCAGTAATTGGCGAATAGCTTTGAGCGTCAGAGTTTTTATTTCCTATGTAGAGATAATTTCTAAGTTTGCCATATTTTTGTTATATATTTTCCTACTTTTTGTTTTTAAGAAAAGGATCACAAAGAAGTTCATCCCTTGCTCCTACACAAGAACTCTTTTTGGTTGTGTTGATTGCAAATAATGGTCACCGTCACATGAAATCATCATGGGCCCAATTCAAACAAATGTAGTGTATTAAGACGACTCGTTTAAACTGAAACCAGAAGTATTGTTATGAGTTCGCTGGGACTTCTGTTGTATCTGAGTCCGGTATTTACGAGAAAAAATATAGTTTATGCCAGTGGCGGCTGGTACTATATGTTGCATGGTTGTGCAACTGGATATTTTTTTAATACTAAAACTATTTTTAAGTATTAAAGTAGTGTATCAGTAAAAAATAAACCTCTGCTCTTGAGCGCGAAACAGTATTGATGCGAACGTTGCCACTGGAAGCAGTAACATTGAGCATATGGCAGCGAGCTCCTATCTCTTAACATGGGGAAGTGGATTTATTCTTGCGTCGCTCCTATCTTCCCGTATTGGTCTCATGCGGTTGCCTTTCCTCCGCAACTGGTCAGCTTCTGTAATAGTTACGAATTCCTCCGCTTAGCAGCGCTAGCAGGGTGAGCGAGATATAGACGCTTGGAAGAAAGAAGTTATTCACAAAACATAAACTCGCAAAGAACAAATATAAGTCTGGTGGTAGCAGGGACGGATCCAGGCTGAAAGTTTGGGGGGCGGTCGTTCGAAGTCAATAGATTTTATTTAACATTTATAATACAAAGGTGAAAATTCTTGGGATAAGATTTGTTTTTTAAAAAATCCTATTCTGGGGGGATCGATCGAGTCTCGAAGAAGAAAATGTCTTACTACTGGTCTAATTCCTAGCTCTGTGTCTTTCGTGCACATGATTCTGTGTTCGATTTCCGGCAGAGAGCATAAATTAATATCAAATCATTCACTTCCAATACTCATCTGTCTTCTTTAGCCTAATTTGCTGGAATGTTAAACTACTTTTTTTTTTCCATTTTCGAAGGAAAACATCTTAGATTTCATGCTTCTTTACAGACAAAAATACGTGGTTTCTGAAAATGGACTTTTTGTACCGTATATTTATACAAAGAAATGCTAACAAAATGCATATTGTCGGAGGAGAGAGGTGTTTCTGGACATTAAAGAAAATAAAGCGGAACATATTTGCGGTAGCGATGCTTTCTATTCAGAGAAACTTGGCGAGCAGCATTTCAGATTTCAATAAAGTCATAGAAAAATTTGAAGCCCAAAAGATGGAAGAAAGCATAGTTTATATAATAAACATAGTCTAAAATAATGCATAGTTTATATAATTAAATAATTTTGTTTAACTGCGTGCATGCAATTTTCTTGCTTTTTTTCTTCTTTTCGGATTAACGCCATCATTCATGGCTTACAGCACATACTATATACGGTATTCGATTTATCTCGTGTTCAATAACATGAGTGTAGAGGTTTTGTATATAAATAGTATATAAACGTACATTGATAGTGGTTGTTTGAAAAAAAGGAAATAGCTTATATATAAAATCAATATTAGAGAAATGATTTAATCAATAACATACAAATAGAGCTTAAAAGACTTTCCTCTTCATATTTCCTGAATATTTTTTGGATAAGACTCAAGAATGCTGGGGGGGGGGGACACTTGCACGTACCTACATACCTTTGATATTGCAGCATTGCAACCGGTGCTTGTACAAACTACGAGCCGCTACTGGTTTATGCAATCAAAAAATCTGTTATTTTGCTTAAGTGTTCGGTTATTGTGTGGTGAGTCAAGAATATTAATTTAATGGAGATTATGTACTTTCATTGAAACGTATTTTTGCGTATTTCTAATAATTGGATAACCTTCCGGGAGTCTGGAATACCGCAGTCGAGGAAGGAGTACGGGGATAGATTGTTTTAAAATTGTTAATATAAAAATGGTTTTAGAGCATTTTCGTGTATGATTCTCTATAATACAACATAACGTTATATATATATATATATATATATATATATATATATAATTCGTAGAGAGTTGGGGACGGGGGCAAATCCTCTCAATGCCCCATCCGTAACTACGAATAGTTCTCCTATGGTTTTTAGTCATTATGTAAATAGAAATGCAATATTTTAGACAACATACCATCATTGTATTTCATCATTTAGACAGCCGGTATGTCGAGTCAAAATCGTAATAAAACATACCGCCTCTGTTTTTTCCCACTTCGAACACTGCCCATACATGTTCGATAGGAGACAAATCTGGGAGCGTGCTCGCCAGGGAAGTCGGGACACACCTTGCAGAGCACGTTCTGTTGCACGGGCAGTATGTGGCCGGGCATTGTCTTCCTCAAAGGGTACAGAACTCTCCTGTCTCAAGAAAGGCTGTAAAACCGGTTCTCCCACCTGTTGCACGTAAGAGGTACTTGTCAATGTCCCATTCACAAACACTAAAGGTGAACGGGAGTTGTAGCTGATAGCACCCCACACCATAACACCTGAGGTGGAACTACTGTGTGTTGCACACACGCACTGTGGGAGCAGACGCTCTCCAGGTCGACGTCGCGCTCACAGTCTACCATCACTTGCATAGAGAGAGAATCGGCTTTCATCACTGAACACAACGGAACGCCATTCCCTCCTCCAGGTGCTCCTTTGCTGACCCCAGGCCAACCGTGTACGACGATGATGTGGCATCAGTGGCAGATGGGCAATTGGTGTGTATGTCCGAAGTTCTGCCGCTAGTAATCTGTTCCCAATAGTGCATGTGGAGACTTCAGGGACCACAATTGCTCGAATGTTGGACGTGGTAGCTGTGCGGTCTACCAATGCCGCCCTCACAATTTTTTTTTTTTTTTTTTGGCTCAGGCCCGTCTTTCAGATCCGGTATCTGAAAAATTAAACCGGAACAGGTTATCATCATTGCCATTTTTTCTTTATTCATTATCCATTATATTTCAGGAAAAGGGAAAAAGGAAAACAACCACAGCACACAACACACACACACACACACACACACACACACAAAAAGAAAACAAACAAAAAAAAACATAATTTCCCTAAGTGCTATATTCATTTGCATGTCTCTTAACTGCCTACCTTAGTTCCTAATTGTTTCCTATTCCTATCTTAATAGTTTATCAAAATTTATTAATGTTTATTATTTACTAAATTATCTTACCTAATTAAGCCTGGCCTAACATGATTGTTATTTTTGCTAGTGTTTAAATATTCTATGGTTTTATTTATTAATATTTTTCTTTTTTTAAAAAAAAATTAGATTGTTTATGCATATTTAGTTTTTTCTTTATTTATTTGTTGTTTAAGCATTTATTTATTTATTTATTTACAATATCAGTTATTTTTATTTAGTTTCCATTTCATTCCCTTCTTTTGTGTATTAGTTCTCCATATTTATACTTCTTCCATTAATAATGTTATTATATATTATTTATTCATTTTGTTATTTATTTATTTTGGTCTCCTCTTCTTTCTTCGGTTTCTCCCTGTATGATTTTTGGTTAATCCCTGTATGGTTTTGGGCTTCTCTCCTGTGTTTCACTAGAAAATGCACTAATTTACTAATCGATTTTCACTTGGTTTTTCCCTGTGTGTCTTTTCTAATTTCACCGTAAACACTGATTAACACTAGAATAACAACACTAAGCACTACCACTGGCTACAATCACATACATTTTTGCACATATTCACTCTTCTCACTATTTCAACACATTCCAATATAGTTATAATAATAGACGATTTCCCTATGGCTACATTAGTTTTAGCTGATCCTAGTGGTTTATGCTTGTCCAATGGGGGAGTATTCTCAGTTGAGTATCCTTGTCGAGTAATCTCAGTGATACAGGTTTGAGGTCCAGGGCCCACTCACAGCACTTAGTGCAGGCCCTGGTTCGTTGTGTCCTACCACCTATATCCAAACTGAGATCCGCACACCGGCTGACCTTATTCCAGTCTGAGATACTCCTGCCATCCAGTCCCTAGCGGGGTAACAGTTCCTGTAGCACACACGCGCGCACACGAGAAACACCTAGTATGAACACAAACACTCACACACACGCATCCAGCGCATTCGGCGTTCCGATCCAGGTTTAGCCCGGGAATGCACTGGCTTATCCACTCTTCCCCGGGGAGCACGGAATTCCGGTGCCTTCCAGAAGGTGCCTTCGGTCCTGGGGAGGGGTCCACTTTCTCCAATACGCATCCATCTCACTTTATTCATATTTGATTCCTACTTGTTTCCATTGTAATAATTTTTTCTCCTCATTTCTGAGTATGCTTGTGTGATTTTGCTTAATATTTTGCAATCCCTTTCGCTGCTGATTATCTGTTCCAGCGTTTTTGTTCTTATGCTATCTCTTTCTGGTAACTCATCTTCCAACACTGGGCACCAAAGAACATGATGTTCAGGTGATCCTAGTTCTCCGCATTCACAGAACGGGTTGTCTTTTACTTTGATCTTATGTAGGTAAGTTTCGTAGGGTCCGTGTCCACTGAGGAAGTGTATCAATCCTGATGCTGGGTCAAGGTATTTTAATTCTCTTCTCGTCTCCACTGTTGATATTATATTGAATAACCTCCTAGATTTAGTCGAGGTCCTCCAATCTTGATCCCATATGTTTTCAATGGCTACTTCGATGTCATTCTTGGTTGTGGCCTCCTTGCCAGTTAACTCTTTTATTTTTTCTTGATTATTTTGCTTTAGCCAATAATTGCAGGCTCTTTGTACGACTATGAGAGTCAAAGGTTTAACGTTTAGCAGTATACATAAAGCGTTGTTTGGTGTAGTGTTGAAAGCTCTGCATAACCTTATAAGTAAGTTTCTCTGAGGTCTGTTTATACTTTCTTTTATCCTTTTATTGTTAATAATTCTATGTGCCCATACACTTGCTGCATAAGTCATCGTCGCACAGAGTAAAGTTTCATGATATAATTTGAGTGTTTGGATGGGTAATTTATAAGTATTCATGCCAATTGTGAGTAATTTATTTGTCACTCTATTTCCACGTTCAATAATATATTCGATATGCTTTCCAAAGTTTAGTCTGTCATCAATATTGACCCCCAAATACTTAAACTCTGTTACTCTTTCTATTTTCTGATCTTTGATCTTAATTAGTGAATCTCTCTGCAGTTTTTTTTTCGAATAACATGTATTTAGTTTTTTTTGATAATTTTAGTTTGCAGCCAGTACACCAATTTTGTAATTCGTTTAGTGTTTGATTTGTCTACACCTCTAATTCTCTTCTAGAATTTGTTGATGCTATTATGGCGATATCATCGGCGAAAGCTATTATTTTGTCTGTTTGTTCGCTATTATTCATTTTATGAAGGTATGGTTGCAACTGTATGTCCCACATGAGTGATCCCAAAATTGAGCCTTGTGGACATCCTTTTTCGTTATTCACAGTTATATCCCCTTGTTCTAGTTGTATTAATATTCGTCTATTACAGAAGTAGCTTTTGATTATATTTATTAGGTATTGTGGAAGCTCTGTACTTTTTAAATTATCTATTAGCGATGGTATCCAAAGATTATCAAAAGCACCCTCTATGTCTACAAATAGCGCTAGAGCATATTCTTCTGGAAGCTACTTGTCTGCAATTGTTCTTTAAAAGCATTTAGCGCGTCCTCTGTTGACTTGTCTGCCCTAAATCCAAACTGTAGTTCGTCGTCTTTTACGTTCCTATATTTGTTTATTCTGTTGGCTATTATTTTTTCAAACATTTTACTAATGTTTTTTAGCAAGCAGATTGGTCTGTATGCTCCTATATGCACTGGGTCCTTGTCTGTACTTTTTAACAGTATAATCAACTTAGAAATTTTCCAGCTATCAGGGAATTCTTGTCTTTTCAGCAGCATATTAAAGAGTCTTGACAGATATGGAGTCCAAACATCTTTATTTCGTTTATAAATGTCGTTAGTTATACCATCTAATCCCGGCGATTTTCCAGACTTTAATTTCATGATAATCATTCCTATTTCTTCGTTAGTGACCAGGTCTGTCTCCGGAATTTCCTCTGCTAATTCTGTTTCTTCATATTTCCTTCGTAGTTGTTGTTGTTCCTCAGTTTCGTTTTCTTTTAAATCTTTAGGAAAAAACTTTTGTGTTAGTTTGTCCAGTGTTTCTTTCCTTGTGTTAGTGAATCCATCCGCATTTCTAACAGTGCATAATATCACCGAGTTTATTTTTTGCATAATTAGTTTGTATGGCAAGCCCCATGGATCAAATTGTATGTTTCTAGCTAGGAAAAGATCCCAGCTATCTTTCTTTGCTTCCAAAATCTCTGCTTGATATTCTTCTTTAGCTCTTCTGTACTCCTGGAGTCTCACCTGTGTTAGCTGTGGTACCCACGTCGCTTGGTAACTTTTCCTCTTTGCTCTTACTATTCTTCTCATTCTTTCCAGTTTGGGATTCCAGAAGTCCCCGTAACCTAGTCTCTGTATCTGTTTGGGAGCTGATGCTCTTATTGCTAACACTGTTGCTTCTTCAATTCTTGTCACCATCGTGTCGGTTTCTTCCGTTATTTCTAATTGCGGGAGTATCAATTTTTCTTTTAAAATTTTCCAATTAATCTTCTTTGTATTCAGTTTTTCGCTAGTTGTTCTTTGTTTCTCCATAATTAAGTTGAAGGATAAAACTTCATGGTCGCTATTCGTTAGTTTATCATGCACTACCCAGTTTTTGATCCCTCCCATTAAATTTGGCGTACATACTGTTAAGTCGATATACGATTACCCATGGGCCCCACAAATGTTGGTTTGTTTCCTGAGTTTATAATTAGGAGTCCATTTTGCGCGATAAAATCTCCTATCTCTTCTCTCCTTGTATCTGTATATGGAGACCCCCGAAGCTACGTTTTTTGCATTGGCATCCATGACCTTTATTATCTTCTTATCGGGGTTTTGCCAAATTATCTGTTGCGATTTTGTAATAAACTGGTTTATCTCTTTACTATATTGAAAATATGAGTTTACTAGCCAAATCTTTTCTGATCCCAGTGTGATCTCTGTGCAGACCGTCCATTTATCGCAGTATTACGACAATTTTAGAACTTCCAAATTCCTGTTCATAATTACTGTTATTGCTAAAGGTTCCTGACCTCCATATATTATTTTCGCCGTTGCAGGGAAAGTGGTTAATTTGTTTCTATAGGTATAGGGTTCTTGAATTGCAACTATATCTATATCGTTAGTTTCCGCGTATCTTCGTAGTTCCATTGTACCTAGCTTCGATCGTTGCGAATTGTTCTGTGCAATTTTTATTGTTGTTAGTATACTATGCATGTTTTGTGTAAACGTAAGCATCCATACCCGATCTGCTATAGTCTAAACATATTCTTCCGTGCGCATTTACCATTTGTTTGTAGACATTTTCAAGTTCCCAATGGATACCCCTTCTTTCATATATTTCATTAATCAAATCAATCAGTTCCCACCCATTTGCTGGTAGATCATAAGTTCTAAGTTCAATTCTATCTACTTCTTCCAGAACTGGATATGTGATTGTTCTTCCCTTATCATGTAGATCTCTGATTACTTTGACGGAATGCTACACTTAGTATATTTTTATCCTCCAGTTTTGCCAATCTGTATAGGTGGTTCATGTTTTCATATAGTTGTTTTGGCTCCCTAAAAATTGTGCCTAGCTCTTCTTTGCTGTCCGCGAGTGTAGTTGGCGTTATTTTGTTATCCTGGATAGGTTCTTCCGTAACCGGAAATAGATATTTATCTTCCCCGTGCACAAAGTGAATCTTAACATCTTTTTTATCATTTTTTTTCGATTCACGTTCCCTTTGTCTAAGATTGTTCATCTTCTTCGGTGTTACTTTCTTCTTCCTTCCTTACTTCCCTGTGTTACTTTCTTCTTCCTCCTGCAGTCCTTACTTCGGCGGCCCTCACAATACGCCAATCTTGGCGCACGTCCGTGCTACGAGGACGTCCAGAACCTTCCCTGCGTGTGTGGGAATGGGTTGCTATCCATCGCTGCCAACACCGCTGCACCACAGATACATCACGGCCAACGTGGTTGTTGATTCGACGAAAGGACCAACCAGCCTCTCTAAAGCCCACAATACGATCCCGTTCGCTCATTTGACAGTATGGAGCACGATTGCGTCGTCGTGGCATGTTGTCTTGGTTGTGTTTACTGTGTGAGTCACTTTCATGCACCTGCTAATCTTCGGCCTCTGCTAATTCACAACACAGACTCGGCACAGGTGGCGCAAACGTCCCTCTATGGCGCTGCCATCTGTTGGCCGAAACTGTTACACAGTTAATCATATAATTCACTATCACCAAAGAACCCAATACTGGAAGCACATCAATCTCCCTCATGCTTTTCAGGGTGTTGCAATTTTATTTTCCAGCAGTGTATTTTCGAAAGGTTCAGTTCTTGAAAGTACATGTCAGGACCTACTAATTTACGTACTCACAAACTATAGTATTAAATATATTTATATAAATATTATAGTACCGGTACTATAGTTCATTTACTGTAGTTAATAAAGATATATGAGTAAATAACTGTTTTATATAATATATTACGCGCGCATGTGCATCAAAGTATGTGTGTGTATTCGGGACTGCGCTTGTGTGTCTGTCTTATTCCCGCTCCCGCTGGAAAAATCCTGCGAACATTCCTACTTGATGTTATTCCGTACGAAGCACGGGTGTCTCTGGCGGGAAGAGGGTCAAGGGGGACGTGTTCCCTTAATATTTTGAAGTAAAAGATATTCAATATCTTAAGTAGATGTCCCGGCGTTCATCCCCGTGGGAAAATTTTGGCCCTAAAACCGTTATTAGAGGGTCTAACCCTACCTAAGCCAGTATGTTGCTATGCTAGAATAAGGAAGTATACTCTTGGACGCCTTCCAGATGTAGAAACAAGATGAAACATGACTTTTTTCGTCTCCTTATCTTATATTGTTTAGTTATTTGAACCCCCGCCACCCCCTACTCCTCCTGGAAAGCCAAAGAGCATAAGCGATTTAGCCCCTTGTGTAGAAGGCCGCTGTCCTTCTCCATCATCTGCATATCGAAATGCAGATGAGGGGCACATTAGCATATTGATATGTATATATGATAATTTTGTGGTTTACTTATTTGCTTAACATTAGCATATGCAGTGCATATTTATTTGATATTATTAGTAATGAAGTGTGAAACACCTAGCATAGTACGTAAATATTAATACAATATTGTATTATATTGTATTTATTTCATTGTGTTTATTCCATTTATAGGCCTTATAGCACGTATGATTGGGTTGCATATAATTACTTCATTGTTGCATAATGCATAACTAACAGGGGATGATGGAAGATAATGAATATAAAGCAGAGATGAAAGATTAATTAAAAAGGAAATGAGCAGATTCTATAAGAATCATACTTGATTTTTCTGGACGCTTGGAAGAGAGCTAGAGCTGAGAAAGTTTTTTTTTTCTTTCCCGACTTACTGTCGCCGATACTACAGGATGGGAGGTCTCTCTCAACTCACCACGGAAAGAAATACCCAGAATAGAAACTAAATAAGTATCGTATACCCAGGAAGTAGCCTATAGACTTCTTTTGGTGAATTTACACTGGGTTTGATACAGTGTGTTGAAACACGGAGTTCGTATTGTTTAAAATGCCATAAAGTTTTTCGCTTCTACATGCGAAAATTTTGGTTTCTAAAGGTGTGATTTCCAATGCACCTAGCGTCAGCGTCTCTTCCTCCCCCCCTGTTCACCAAAAACCAGTAACCTGGCTAGCGAGCCTTTTGCTTGGTTCCCAACATGCAACACCAATTTGAAAATGTGTACTCTAATTTGACTTATTTTCTGTGTTTAATATTAATATTTACGTACTAAGCTATACTCGTTCTTGGAAAGACCGCATAAAATTCTGTTTATTTTTAACAACGTGTTTCCCTTATCGAACAAGACACTTAGATCTTGTATTTGTGAAAAATAAATAATTAACAAATATGTTTCCTTCAATCTCTCTCCAAGCAAGCATGGCTACATTGGAAGCAGACACTTTGAACGACAGCCACAGAAATTGGGTGTACCGCTGCTTCTGAGAGAGATGACAGTTAATGAAATGTATAAATATGTATTCTTTGTAGGTTTAACTTTATTTTAATGTATAATATCATATGTTTCTATGTTTTATTTGTATGTGACAAGTGAAGAAAACAAAAGTAGGCGGAAATCTTTCATAGTTTCTGCTGTAAGCAAAAACTTCCGGTGCTGGCCACTACCTGGAGGAGGGGCAGCACGTATCAGCCAAGAAAGGTGAAGTTGGCTACGAATGGTGGCTGAAGAAGGGCATTGACACAGGAGACCACCCGCAATATTCGCCTCAAGGCAAAAACCTTTGTCAAAGGGTGCTGGGAGAAGCGAGTTTCTTCGTTTCCTGTGTTTTGCCAGAAACATATACTCGTTTTCCTTGGAGAACGGGGTAGTTGAAGCTAGACTCGTGAAGTAACAGGAGATAGTTTTGCGGTGTAATAGGAAGTCACCTGACTTCCCATACAGAGTTCGATACCCAGGACACGGTGAGAACAATTGTTTCGGTTCCCCGGGATTTGTCCTGTGAACAACTGTATCGCGAGTGTGTTAATCTAAATTTCTTCAAGAGCATGAGATAGTACAGTGACAAACAGTGTATGACTTACACATATTTGTAGTTATACGTCAGTGGTACTCATTCTATTCAGTGACAATGGAAGTTTAAATTTTGAAATCATTTTTTTTTTTTATATTCATCCATTCTCTGAGTGGTTAGAGCACTCAGTAGAGATCAGCTAATTTTTGAAGCTTATTCATAACTCCCAGTGTTAATATGGGACACTCGCATTTTGTCAACTATGGGAGAAATATATATATCCTAACATATCTCAAATAGAGATATAACTCCGAGGCCAGTAACGCTATTAAACTGTGCCTGTCCTTGGACATTTTTAGCACAAGGCTGCAAGTAATTAATTTGCTTGCTTTTTAAATTAGAGCTACTAAACATTCTTTCATAGAATGCTTGAAATTCAGCGTACCATATCTTCTACCAGAACATTTTCGTGTAGTGGAATGAGCATCTAGGAGGACACTGTGTTAAATCAATTTCAGAACTTGTGTACGTCAAGTGAAGTTTGAACAGTGCATCACCATATAAAAATCTTGTTTATGTTTATCTTCTATCTGTGTTGTTAGCCCACAATATAGTGAAATATGTTTCTTCGACAGTGAAATACATCTCTCCTCTAAACTGTTAGAGACGAGAAACTAAAAATTATGAGGAGATAAATAATTCTGTAAATATTTCTATAAAAGTTTTTTTTTATTATTTTAAAGGTCAGACAGACCTTTTCTATTTTTCAGTTTATTCTAAATTATTTCTCATTTCATTTTATTTTTTTTTAGTGTGATACTATAACAAATACAAATCTATAAGTAACGTGTTTATGTGATAGTGCACTACAAAGGTGATAAGTATTTAGTGTATAAAGTGTGATATCATCTCATCTATCATGTGTGAGATTCCTGTTTCCTATGTGGGAAATAAATCTGTCAGCTCATACCAGAACATCTGTTTATTCAATTGCTGTAGGGTGAGTACCTGCACTAATGAGATCTTTGTTTCAGGAGTGTGATTCAAGGAGACATTTTCCCCTTGATTGTGTATGTTGACCATCTCTCTGTATGGGGCTCAGAGAGAATTCCGCCCAAAAGAACATAATAACAGCCATGAAATAGTGAGATCAAATACAGGCTGCTACCTGTAAAAATTTAAAGTATAGATTTTTTTTTTAACCTAATTGGAACTTATAAATGACTCACTATTATAGCATCCTTGAGCATGGTTGTTATGCAGATGGCCCTGAGATCTGCTGTTCTACAGAAATACATAATTTTGCTCTACCGACTTCATAAGAGAGTGGCGGCCCTTACAGGAGAGAACCTGATCTCCAAGAGGGAATAAATAACTCCTTATATTCTTTTGATATTTGCATTTTATGTAAATACTTCAGTTAATTAAATATTCCCAGCCACTCTCCTTCAACATTTTTTTTTATATATTGTGTTGGTGTCGTTAGGTAAACAGTAGCTTCGGCTCTGGCCACCTAGCACCTCACAATAATAAGTGGCTACCCAGCTGCAGGGCACGATACTTCACGCTTTTGCATGAGAGTATAAGTTTCTATATGCTCAATGGTCAACATACAGTTGGTTTAAATTTCGGTATATGTTTTGTTTTCTCTTCCCGAAAATTTCCAAGAACGTAGGTGTCTTGTGTTTGGAATTTATTTGTGATTTTGATTTTTGTTTTAACATTGCTGTGAATTAGAGAATTCAGTTTTTGTTTAGAACTTTGGGGGGAAGAAATCTTGTAAGCCCGTTTGTTGTTTTTTTTAATGGTTGTAACGCGAGCTCAGGCTCGAAGAGAAAGAAATATGGATAACGAGTTCGTATTTGAAGAGTTCGCTCAGAGAGCTGGCGAGCTCTCTGAAGAGAATAGTCTTGATGACGCTCAGAGCGCTAACGAGCGTCCGGTCAGCGTTGTGGGAGACGCTGACGCGGTAGAAACGGTTCCGCCAGTTCCAAGTAGGGAGCCGGAAGTACCATTAAGGGAGGAAAGGGAAGAAACCATCAGAAATCAAAATGAGGTTAGCACAGCCAGTAATATGAGTAGCACCTTAGATAATATGACTAATTTAACTATTGCAGCTATGTTCAGGGAGATTTTGTTAAAACAGGAAGAGCATGTAAGGAAACTAAAGGAGGAATTAAAAGAAGATAATAGAAGTCTAAGGGAAGATCTAGAAGTTAGGTTTAAGGAAAATGCATCCCAATTAGAAAGCAAGATAGAAGAAAGCGCACAAAGTTTAGAAAGAAAGTTAGAAAAGAAATTAGAGGAGAACTCACAGGGAGTAGAAAAGGCTATAGAGTCTGTCAATGCTCGTCTTGAAATGCGGTTAGATACCATGACGTCGAGACTCGAGCAGAGTGAGCGGGAATTAACCGAGCGACTTGAAATCACTACTGTAGAGCTGAGGGGGGGAGATAGAAGGCGCTCGGGAAGATCTCAATTCTCGTGTCACAGAAACCACTCGAAGATTAGAAGAGAATTACTCAGAGCTTTCTGAGAGTGTTAGACAGGTCTCGTCTCGCGTCGAACAGACCACTCTTACTCTGAATAACCAGGTCAGGCGAGTGGAAGTGAATTTCGCTTCCCAACTAGCAAGGATCCGGGGGGAACTAGAGCAGGAAACGCCACTCGATGAGATCAGGTCAGAATGTAACGGCAGCATCCAACAGATGCAAGAGACCGTTCAGGACGTGTGTGCACAGCTCGAGAAGAAAATGGAGGAGTGGAAGAGCTCCATTCAGAAGGAGACCAGTGAGGTGATAGAAGGGAGACTCGCTAACATCTCTGTCTCCAGCACACAAGAAAGACCACCATCTCCGAACAATGTCTCGAGTCGCGATCTACCTGGTTCTCAACCTGGGAACCTCGCTACTTCCCGCGAGACAGAACCTGTCCCGTCGACATCTCGCTCATGCAATCATGAGACGAGACAACATCTCGCAACAGCTTTTGGTCTAATACACAGGGATGTTACCTTACCTGTGTATGCTGGGAATGAATCTGAGACCGAAACATATAACTTTCTCCAAGATCTCGACCGGTACTTTGAGGTCACTGGAGTACCAGACGAGATGAGGCTCAGCTTCATACCGCGAGCGATTCGGAATACTTGCTACCAATGGTTTCAAGTTAACCGGAACAAGATCCACACATACGAAGATTTTGTGCATAACTTTAAACAGTGCTATCTTAGTGAAGAGCGGCTGGCGAACCTAAGGGCAACGATTCTCACCTCCCACTTCGACAACCGTATACACAAATCCCCCGCAGAATATCTGCTGGATTTGTTACATAAAAACAGTATACTAGAGCCAAGAATGTCTGACGCTACATTATTGAAGGTACTTCCGCGTCATTTCCCGAACTGGCTGTTTAGGGCGATAGTCTCTTCTCGCCCGAAAACAATAGCAGAGCTTTTAAATCTTGTTCAGGAACTGCAGTCGTCGATGACGAATCGCGACCAGTTCTTCCAGGGAAACCAGAGGAAAGGGGTCAACATGCTCCAAGTGAGCGTGGAAAACGAGGACAATAACCCCTCTGGCCACAGTGGGAAGCACGCTGCTCGTAAGAAAAATAGAACGAGAGAAAATCAGCGTCCTTACCAGAGACAGAGACATCAAAACACGAATAATAACAACCACCAGCGATCCCCGCCTCGCCATCCGAGCAGCGGAAGTGGGTCGTCTGGCTGGTCACGTGGGGGGAACTCCCACTCCTCTCACAACAACAACAACATTCGTGGAGCCCGTGGTAGGAGGGGAGGAACGCGCCAAACGGAAAGACCACAGGGAAATTCCTTCCGTCATGCGGACGAGGAAATCCAACTGCTGGAACACTATGACCGGGCGCCTCCTCCTACCAGCCAGAACCAAAACATGACCAGGAGTAATCAATCCTCTTCTTCTGCTCCCAGAGAATGAGGATTGTCCGCATGTGCTTGGGACAACGTTAGGATGGCTATGGAGAACACGAGTACATCTGAGTTGACAAATGAACATTCCAAGTATGTGCGTAATTTAGAAGAAAAAGTAGAAAATATTCATTTACATGAAAATACGTGTGAAACCGCAGTTAAAGAAATTTTTGAAAATATAGTAGAAAAAGAAGAAGAAAACTGTAATATTTGTTCAGAAATAATAGCAAAGAAGCATTTCAGTGAAGGCATGTTCAAAAATAAGTTAACCTTGTTAAGTAGGACAGGAGAACACATCGATTTAGATAGGGCTGTATATGAAGAGGCCAATGGCATTTTTAGGAATTTATTTGATTCAAGTAATGAAGAACTACCCAGTAATAACGTCATCTCACTACCAGAGATTAATGTACTTTTATTTGGAAAGGAAGTTAATTCTTTATTAGATACAGGAGCGACTTGCTCAGCTATTTCTAAAGAAATTTGGGACTCCGTCTCAAATAGCCACCCCACACCCGCATTTTTGAGTGCTAAGAATATACGGGTTACGTCTGCTTTCGGAAGTAAATCAGCGACAATCATAGGCCAGACGCTGTTAGTCATTCAGATACATGGGAAGGAATTTCATACATTAGGCATCATTATTTCAGGTCTTAACAGATCTTTGATTTTAGGTTCCAACTTCTTTACAGAATCTCGTGCCGTGTTAGATTATGATACTGGCCTTCTACATCTCAAACATCCTCATGATGTAGAAGTCAAATTTAGATCTGTAGATTGCGAGACTGAGGATCTAGTAGTTCGATGTTTAGAATTGAATGGTGAGTGCGAGAAACCATATAGTTTCATTGAGGAGTTAGATAATTTTGAGTGTAATTTTTCCCCGTCAGATGAAGGACGGAAGGCCATACGGGTTAGTGCACAGAATGAGCATAAGACCTGCAGAGAAAAGGCTGCTCGTGCCCCGAACTTGGATGATGGTAGATTCCCAAGTGCCCAAGAAATGGCAGTTCATGTATTCCCACCAGAAGAGTGGCTTAAAGTGAACACACGTGCCTCCCATTCAGATATAGAAGATTTTGTCGCGAACTACTCAGATCTCTCAGCCTCACAAAGAGAGAGTTTGAAAGCTGTTCTTTTAAAGCACCAGGCGCTTTTTGATATCAAGCCAGGTTGCATAACTAACTACGAGCACGAGGTTGGAGTAACGGACGAACGTCCTATAAAAACTAAATTGTATCCTTACCCAAAGAAATTCAGGAATTTGGTATCGAATGAAATTTCGCGTTGGGAGGCCTGGGGTGTGATCAAGAAGATGCCTACCGCTTTTATAAACCCTCTGGTAGTGACGCCGAAGAGCGACGGACGTATTCGAGTTTGTATAGATGGAAGAGCTCTGGCCAAAATTTCAGGGGATCTCTCCGACAGACCTATGCCACCCCTATCTGTTCTCCAAGATATTTGCGACAACTCTTGGTTTAGTTGCGTAGATGCAACCGAGATGTTTTTACAAATTAAGGTGAAAGAAAGTGACCAGAAGTATCTTGGGTTCCTACATGAAGGCATTTCATATGTTTTTCAAAAACTTCCGTTTGGGACAAAACAGAGCCTTGCTTCTTGCGTAAGAGCATTAGATATGCTAATTGGATCAGAGGCTAGAGAGTACTGCGGCGCTTATGTTGGTGATTTAATTCTAGCCGACAGGAGCTTCGAAGATCATTTGGTACACCTCGACAGAGTGTTGGGTTTACTCACTGCGGGCGGCCTAACTCTCAGGCTGAAAAAGTGCAATTTTGCGAGAAAATCACTGAACATACTTGGTTTCCATCTTTCGCAATCCGGTATCGGCAAAGATCCGGCGAAAGTGAAGGCGGTGTTAGATTTTAGGACACCACGGAACGTCAAGGAACTGCGTTCCTTCATTGGCTACTGCCAGTACTATCGTTGCTTTAGTAGGAAGTACTCGGAAGTTCTCCATCCGTTGTTCCAACTGCTAAAGAAGAATGTTAGATTCAAATGGGAACCAGTACACCAGGCAGCGATGGACAGGATTAAGCAGATCTTCCAGGAGGAAGTAGTTCTGAAAACCGTCCTGCCTGACAAGCAACTGATTCTCGAATGTGATGCGTGTGATATTGCGTGTTCTTCTCTATTGTACCAGCGTGATGACAATGATGACATCCGTGTCATTGCTTTTACATCACGTGTGTTCAATGCCGCACAACGCAACTATTCAATAACAGAGAAGGAATTTTATGGACTCATAGATGGCGTTGTTAAGTTTAAACAGTACTTAGTCGGTACTAAATTCATAGTACGCAGCGACCACCTTGCTCTTAAATTTATTCTCTATTGTAGACTGACAAACCAGCGTATCACCCGGTGGGCGATGTTACTCTCAAATTTCAATTTCGAATTCCAGTTTGTCAAGTCCAATGAGAATCTGAGTGATTATCACTCTAGGTACCCTCCTCACACAGAAGAAGACCTCAGTGTTGCACGGAAGCCTATCCTCCAGGAGTCGCTGATGTCCATCCTGACGGAAATCCCATGTGAGTTGAGGAAGATGATAGCCATACTACCGGAGATGCAGTCTTCAGATCCTGTCTACGGCAAGATCAAGAAAGATGTCGAAGAGAAGACGGACTCACCGAAGGTGAATGGTGCTTGTCACCGTTTTGAAGTTTTGAACGGGCGCTTATGCAAGCGTGACCGGGAAGGAGTCCGGATTTGCATCCCAGAAGTGTTAGTAGTTCCACTGCTCGATTATTACCATACAGATCGAGGGCACATGTCGGCCAGTAAACTACTTCCACTTCTATCAGAGTTTTTCGTATGGCCAAAAATGAGGGCAAGTGTGAGGCGTTTTTGTGCTTCCTGCGAACTATGCCAGAAGAGCAACCCCCCCCAATGTTATCGTCCGGGACCACTGAATCCCGTCGTAGTGGAGAAGCCAGGCTATTTGGTCTGTGCTGACTGGTTAGGGCCTCTAACCAAGGGAATTGGGGGAGTCCATTACGTATTAGTATTTTATGATGCTTTCTCCAAACTAATAGGCTTGTACGCATGCAGAAAGGCAAACACTACCACTGCCATAAGGAAACTTAAGGAGTATCTGAAAGTTAACCCTAGTGTGGAACTAGTCTTAACAGACAGAGGGTCACCGTTCCAGTCTAACCGCTGGAAAACAGAATTAGCAGATCTTGGTATCAGGCACATCACTTCGACGCCATATTATCCGCAAGGTGAAATGGCAGAAGTAGCTGTCAAGGCTACAGTACGTTTGCTACGTAAATTGTGCCATGATAACCAAAGATTGTGGCCCAAATACTTGGAAAAGATAGAGAAGTGCTTAAACTCAGCCAAACACCTGACCACTGGCGTGTCAGCCTTTGAGTGTCACTTTGGGCAGTCTATGTCAAGAGACATAGCCAGGCTGTTTGAAATCCCAGAAGTGAATCAGCGCCATGACGTGCAGTACTATGTAGAAATTGCTAGAAAGAACCATAAAAGGAATGCTGCTGCACGGAAACGCAACTTCGACAAGTCACACCGTACTGTAGAGTACAAAGTGGGTGATCTTGTACTAACTAGAGTTTTCCCCAAGTCGGATGCTCTAGCAGGTGTGTCGAAGAAGCTCTTGCTCTTGTACTCGGGACCATGGCAGATTGTCGCCGCCACTGGTCGAAACATGTACACACTAGGGGATCCAGCGACTAAAGAAGTAAAAATGACAAGGAATGCGTTTCTATTGAAACCATACATTTCCAGAGAAGAGAAGGATCAAAGTGGTACTGGTCAATAGAGAAGACACAGATCACACATATAAGCATCAAATACCAGAAGTGACAACTAGTGTATATAGTGTTAGTGTTGTGTATATTTCAGTGTATTAGTGTAAGTGTATGTATTGGGAACTTATGTCTTTTATGTTCATGTAACTCAGGGAACACTGAATTCTCTTATTTAGCTTTTGATTATTGATTTGCATTTATTATATTTATTGTGTGTTTAACATTGATTTTTTTTTAACCTTGGGTGTATTGTGTAACTCTAATATTTCAGGAATGAAAATGTGCCCTCCGTATGATCTACGCCCTGTACTAGAAAGTACAGCACCTAGAATCATAGGGGGGAAATTTATGTAGAAGGCCGCTGTCCTTCTCCATCATCTGCATATCGAAATGCAGATGAGGGGCACATTAGCATATTGATATGTATATATGATAATTTTGTGGTTTACTTATTTGCTTAACATTAGCATATGCAGTGCATATTTATTTGATATTATTAGTAATGAAGTGTGAAACACCTAGCATAGTACGTAAATATTAATACAATATTGTATTATATTGTATTTATTTCATTGTGTTTATTCCATTTATAGGCCTTATAGCACGTATGATTGGGTTGCATATAATTACTTCATTGTTGCATAATGCATAACTAACAGGGGATGATGGAAGATAATGAATATAAAGCAGAGATGAAAGATTAATTAAAAAGGAAATGAGCAGATTCTATAAGAATCATACTTGATTTTTCTGGACGCTTGGAAGAGAGCTAGAGCTGAGAAAGTTTTTTTTTCTTTCCCGACTTACTGTCGCCGATACTACAGGATGGGAGGTCTCTCTCAACTCACCACGGAAAGAAATACCCAGAATAGAAACTAAATAAGTATCGTATACCCAGGAAGTAGCCTATAGACTTCTTTTGGTGAATTTACACTGGGTTTGATACAGTGTGTTGAAACACGGAGTTCGTATTGTTTAAAATGCCATAAAGTTTTTCGCTTCTACATGCGAAAATTTTGGTTTCTAAAGGTGTGATTTCCAATGCACCTAGCGTCAGCGTCTCTTCCTCCCCCCCTGTTCACCAAAAACCAGTAACCTGGCTAGCGAGCCTTTTGCTTGGTTCCCAACATGCAACACCAATTTGAAAATGTGTACTCTAATTTGACTTATTTTCTGTGTTTAATATTAATATTTACGTACTAAGCTATACTCGTTCTTGGAAAGACCGCATAAAATTCTGTTTATTTTTAACAACGTGTTTCCCTTATCGAACAAGACACTTAGATCTTGTATTTGTGAAAAATAAATAATTAACAAATATGTTTCCTTCAATCTCTCTCCAAGCAAGCATGGCTACATTGGAAGCAGACACTTTGAACGACAGCCACAGAAATTGGGTGTACCGCTGCTTCTGAGAGAGATGACAGTTAATGAAATGTATAAATATGTATTCTTTGTAGGTTTAACTTTATTTTAATGTATAATATCATATGTTTCTATGTTTTATTTGTATGTGACAAGTGAAGAAAACAAAAGTAGGCGGAAATCTTTCATAGTTTCTGCTGTAAGCAAAAACTTCCGGTGCTGGCCACTACCTGGAGGAGGGGCAGCACGTATCAGCCAAGAAAGGTGAAGTTGGCTACGAATGGTGGCTGAAGAAGAACATTGACACAGGAGACCACCCGCAATATTCGCCTCAAGGCAAAAACCTTTGTCAAAGGGTGCTGGGAGAAGCGAGTTTCTTCGTTTCCTGTGTTTTGCCAGAAACATATACTCGTTTTCCTTGGAGAACGGGGTAGTTGAAGCTAGACTCGTGAAGTAACAGGAGATAGTTTTGCGGTGTAATAGGAAGTCACCTGACTTCCCATACAGAGTTCGATACCCAGGACACGGTGAGAACAATTGTTTCGGTTCCCCGGGATTTGTCCTGTGAACAACTGTATCGCGAGTGTGTTAATCTAAATTTCTTCAAGAGCATGAGATAGTACAGTGACAAACAGTGTATGACTTACACATATTTGTAGTTATACGTCAGTGGTACTCATTCTATTCAGTGACAATGGAAGTTTAAATTTTGAAATCATTTTTTTTATATTCATCCATTCTCTGAGTGGTTAGAGCACTCAGTAGAGATCAGCTAATTTTTGAAGCTTATTCATAACTCCCAGTGTTAATATGGGACACTCGCATTTTGTCAACTATGGGAGAAATATATATATCCTAACATATCTCAAATAGAGATATAACTCCGAGGCCAGTAACGCTATTAAACTGTGCCTGTCCTTGGACATTTTTAGCACAAGGCTGCAAGTAATTAATTTGCTTGCTTTTTAAATTAGAGCTACTAAACATTCTTTCATAGAATGCTTGAAATTCAGCGTACCATATCTTCTACCAGAACATTTTCGTGTAGTGGAATGAGCATCTAGGAGGACACTGTGTTAAATCAATTTCAGAACTTGTGTACGTCAAGTGAAGTTTAACAGTGCATCACCATATAAAAATCTTGTTTATGTTTATCTTCTATCTGTGTTGTTAGCCCACAATATAGTGAAATATGTTTCTTCGACAGTGAAATACATCTCTCCTCTAAACTGTTAGAGACGAGAAACTAAAAATTATGAGGAGATAAATAATTCTGTAAATATTTCTATAAAAGTTTTTTTTTATTATTTTAAAGGTCAGACAGACCTTTTCTATTTTTCAGTTTATTCTAAATTATTTCTCATTTCATTTTATTTTTTTTTTAGTGTGATACTATAACAAATACAAATCTATAAGTAACGTGTTTATGTGATAGTGCACTACAAAGGTGATAAGTATTTAGTGTATAAAGTGTGATATCATCTCATCTATCATGTGTGAGATTCCTGTTTCCTATGTGGGAAATAAATCTGTCAGCTCATACCAGAACAACTGTTTATTCAATTGCTGTAGGGTGAGTACCTGCACTAATGAGATCTTTGTTTCAGGAGTGTGATTCAAGGAGACATTTTCCCCTTGATTGTGTATGTTGACCATCTCTCTGTATGGGGCTCAGAGAGAATTCCGCCCAAAAGAACATAATAACAGCCATGAAATAGTGAGATCAAATACAGGCTACTACCTGTAAAAATTTAAAGTATAGATTTTTTTTTTAACCTAATTGGAACTTATAAATGACTCACTATTATAGCATCCTTGAGCATGGTTGTTATGCAGATGGCCCTGAGATCTGCTGTTCTACAGAAATACATAATTTTGCTCTACCGACTTCATAAGAGAGTGGCGGCCCTTACAGGAGAGAACCTGATCTCCAAGAGGGAATAAATAACTCCTTATACTCTTTTGATATTTGCATTTTATGTAAATACTTCAGTTAATTAAATATTCCCAGCCACTCTCCTTCAACATTTTTTTTTATATATTGTGTTGGTGTCGTTAGGTAAACAGTAGCTTCGGCTCTGGCCACCTAGCACCTCACACTTGGTCCTATTCCCACGAAATGCCTGTAGGTTATGAACTGAAGGCATGATATTCAAATGATCGAAGCTTCTCAGCAGATTGTATGAAATTGACCTTAGTTGCTAAGGTAAATATTATATTTCATGATTTTTTTTAAAAACGTGGGATTAGAAACAATATATGAGTCTCATAACGAAACACATACCCTTACAAAATCGTGTCGCTTAGCCCCCTTGGTCCTATTCTCACGAAGTGCCTGTAGGTTATGAACTGAAGACGTGATATTCAAATGATCAAAGCTTCTCAGCAGATTGTACGAAATTGGTCTTAGTTGCTAAGGTAAATATTGTATTTCACGATTTTTTTTAAAACGTGGGATAAGAAACAATATATGAGTCTCATAACGAAACACATACCCATACACTCCTCCCCCAGACCTCCTGCGAATGGATTCCATTGATTGAGCATATTTTAATCGCGGAAGCTTCTCATAGCATATCATATTGTTTTAAAAACAACGTAGGATGTGAAATGTGTTATATGGATATTCACATGATGATGTCTGTTATGACAAGTAATTAAAATCACTTATGTAGAGAAATTAAAGATCAGATTATGCCAAATGAATTTGCTGCTTAAAAGCCGTGATGAGATATTGCAATATAACATATTCCCATAGCACAAAGAACTACGTCATCGAAATTTAGAATTGAAATACAGTACCATAGAGATACCTGTATAAACAAAATGAAACATGACTTTCCCAAGTCTTGATGTGAAAGATATTATCTTATGTATTGAAATCGTAACGAGATATGTTTTCGATTATGGTAGGCATGATCGAACTTGTTATGACATGTTTCACTAAGGCAAACACGTATGTGTGTGTGTGTTTGTGTTCGTGTGTGTGTGTGTGTGTGTGTGTGTGTGTGTGTGTGTGTGTGTGTGTGTGTGTGTGTGTGTGTGTGTATGTATGTGTGCATGTGCCAGCATAGGTTTCGAGCAATTCCAATCAACTTGGTACAAATGTCCCTTATACCCTAGAGAGAAATGATACTGTCGATTCCAGTTTTTTTGGAGTCCCTGAGATGAATAGTGATACCTGCGTTTCCATTTAAGTAACGCCCACTGGGGTTTCGCTCGAGACGAGACGAGACAGAATTTTTGACAAAAAATTCGAGTCGAGACAGAGTGCTTCCAATAGAAACATATTTATTTTTTGAGACGAGACATCACTTTCACGACATATTTTCGAGTCGAGACAGTCTCAAATCCTGTCTTGTGCGTATCCCTAACGTCCACCTTCATGTTTTACCAAGGATTATCGTTGCAACTCAAGTATAACAAGTATAACAAAAATTAGATACAAAACGAAATGAATAGGGTATTTACCCTTTACTGTGATAACGGCTGTGCCAATTCGTCACTGTCAACATCTGTTTCATCCTCGAATGCACCATCCGAATCATCTGACGGCTCACTGTCGCTATCTTCTGTTCCTCCAAACGAAATCAAAATTTTTTCTACCTCATTTTCTATCAAGCCGTCCCGCTCCCAATACTGTTTTTCTATTTTTTCGACATGCTGACAGAAACCCTTCCAATCTTCTGAAGCGCATGATGATATTGCAATTGAGGTAAGTTCCTGGAGTGCTGTGAATGAAAGTGACCCTGTCGTGTTATGGTCAGGTATATATTTGTTCACCTTGGCCCACGAAAGTTCTATCGGGTTCAAATCACACGAGTACGGGGGAAGACGAAGCACTGTATGGCCATGTTCTTCAAGTAATTTGTCCACACGATACGTTTTCTCACGAGGTTTGTAGGCTTGAATTATAACGTTTAATTCCGCCTTCCTCATGGTTTCATCACAGCTAATTTGTCGAGATTTTAGCCAGGAGAGCATATCGGTTTTCAAGCTATAGCCCGAAGGAACTTTTTCTGCTTGTACTGAATGGTAAGGAGCGTTATCCATTACTATGACAGACTGAGGAGAAATATTTGGGATAAGTTTTTCTCTTACCCACTTCTGGAAATTCTTACCATTCATTTGACCGTGATAATCACCTGCACTACTACCTGCCTTATATATAAGACACGCGTTCGGCACAAATCCATTAATGCTTCCTGCATGCACAACTATGAGTCGATATGCAGAACTAGCATTCGCATGGATCCGTACATCGTCTGACTGCCAACTCTTCTTTGTTGTAATGTTGCTGTCGACTCCAGTTTCATCAAGATATATCAGAGCGCGATTTTCTCCCCGATATCTCTTGACAGCTCTTAAATATTTACTCCTCCACGTTACAATATCTGGTCTTTCAATCAACACCTTTCTCCTATTGTTACATCTCTTCCAAATGAAACCACACTGTCTCAATACCTTGCGCAGTGAGTCTATTTTCCAAGGAAAATGAATTTTTTTGCCGCACTACAGTTAAAATCTTAGCACACGTTGGTACAATGTGATCTGACACGTACATTTCAATCACAGCATTTCTTATAACACACAAATCAAAATCGTCTACAATGACATTTCTGTGATCGGGTCTTTTCCTGTGTTTACCGGGAGAAATCAATTTTCGTGTCGGAGAATGCATTTTCCGTGTATGAGACTCCTTGCGAATTCTTTTTATAGTTGATTCAGACAAACCTGTAGCTCTAGAAGCACGTTTTGTGGCTTGACCAAGAGGTACTAAACACTGTTTCTCTCTTGATTCGCGGTCACAGAATTCAACAATGTTGCTTATTATTTCTCGACAATCACTATGAATAGTCGTGCCTTTCTTCCTAGAGCTCGCCATTACACTAAAACACAGCATATTATAATATTAAAAACACACTAATTCGAAAAACACAACGAAACTAAGCACGAAACACAAAGCACAACGCGCGTTTCAAATGACACCACGGAATAGCACACTGATAACTTTACCCGGAATAGCAGACGACATCTAAGTATAGACCACACCTTAAAAACCGAAAATGGACTTGACCGTGTCGTTGACCTTTACCCGCCAACCCCTGTTTTAGGGTTCTTCTCATCATCTGTTGGCAATAAGTTCTATTAAGTCTGCTTGTACTTATTGAATATTATGAATATTTTGCAAACTTGCAAACTAAAATGAAATGCAACAAAAATTAAAACAAGATTATAATCGATACAAATGTACGGGATGAATATAACACGTCCGATCTTCGCAAAGTATGGTGGAAAAAGCTATTTGTTTAGTTCTTCTTGGCCAACCACTAAGAGCATTTATAATCCATATGTGATTTTATTATGCTCAATTAGTACATTCAGATTCACGAACAACGACGAACTGAACGATACGATAATACAGTTGCAAGTATTAACTGTAGTCATCAGTGGCGTATTTACGATCTTGTTTCGGGGAGGGCTTTGCTAACTTTCGGGGGGAAGGGGGCTTTGCCTGAAAATGTGAAAATTCTGCAAGATATTCGATATACTTCACTATAGTAAGTAAGATTTCGGGGAGGGCTTAAGCCCGGAAGCCCCCCTAAATACGCCAGTGGTAGTCATAATAAAATAATTCAACTAAGCAAGGACGCAAATGATGGGGGAATTAGAAATGACCAAAACTGAATGGTTTACATCGCTCATTTCGAAATACGCCTAGCAGATTAAACTTGTAAGAAATGATAAAAATCAGTGCAATTTGGCATTGCACTAAGCATGGTTTGGGGGGCGGGAAAGCGAGCATCGCCGGTAGGGATACTTCAGTTGATTACTTAGGGGGGGAAACAAAATGTGATTGAGGGGGAAATTTTCCCTCATCCCCCCGGTAATTCGCACCCTGAATGAGTGGATGTAAATGTTGACGTCATAACCACAAATCACGTGACAAAGATGGCGTCTACTCAAGAGAAAGCGCAGTGTGTGGCGTGGTTTTGTGAGTTAAAATCTAGTGTTTTGGTGAGAAGAAAATTCCGACAAAGATATCAGAAACAACCACTTGCAGGTTCAAGTATCAATAAACACAGCACTTGACTACTTTGGCCTTATACATATAGTTGTTTATAATCTAATATTACAAGAGATGGTAATTTTTGTTGCGAGCAGCAGGCCTTGCCTTGTCGTGGAGGACCAGCACACACTCCTCTGCGATTAATTAACGCTGGCTTCTTCTGCTACAATGCATGTTGCACCCAAGGATGTTATAAAATAGAGGATTTGCCCATATAACAAAATCGTGAAGGCATACGTCACAGTTTCGCCACACCACTCTCCCTACTCCGCGCACTAAGATCGCAATGTTTCGAGCCAACAATCATGGAGGAAACGAGAACATCCAATCAGACGTGTCAACTCATTCGATGCTCGGTTGTTTTTTTGGCTTCATTGAGTTCATAGGATGAAGGTACGTATGGGCAGATCCTCTATTTTATAACATCCTTGGTTGCACCCCTTGCTATTGCTGCAAGTGCAGGTTCGCGTTGATGGTGAGACCTCGTGGTAGGAACTCTTAATCCTCGCTTGGCGACTAGTCCACCAGATACAGAGATAATTTTGTGTAGATACAGAGAGGGTCTTGAGATATTAGGCAAAATGTCACATGGGGACAACTAATATTTGGTATGCTTGGAATTGTCATATAGGACCCATTTTGGTCGCTCGTGAGCACACTTGACAAAGTGTTGATGTGTTGCGGTGCCGAGACAGCAACGACAAACAGGCTATCATTCGTTGCTTCTTGTTGGATGCAGACAATGCGTGGAATGGCCACTTCTAAATTTGTACATCTTCCCTATGCGATGCAGGTAAATTTTTATTGTTTCCTCAGAAACCTGGAATCATTCGATAAGTTCACCACACGTTTGACTGCTATCGTCTTCTATGGCTGCCTTCGAAGCCTCGATATCCAATCACTGCGGGATTCATCACAAAAGGTTAAATCACACGACCTTGAACTAAAGGCCTATTTCTCGAAGTGTTGTGATATGTTTTTTACAAGTCGCAAAATACCATTACGTAGAAATTCTACAGTTATAGTAAAAGTAATTTTCTAAATGATAATACCTTTGTCATGATTTCATGGTGTATATTCAATTGTAAAATATTAGATTTTGAAAAAAATTTACTCTAGTATTACAAGACTAGTAGTTCTGAGTAATAGGTTCCTGGCGCTGCTGTCGTTCACGGCATCCTTCCCAAATGTCTGACATATTCAACAACTTGATACAGCTGGTGACAGGCCCACCTTAAAAGATATACCACAAATAACTGCGAACGAGCTGCTTTGATATCTCCATTTCTCCTAGACACTGGACGAGCTGTGATTGCTGTGTGTGTGCAACATTCTATATCGGCACAGTTTAATAGTCACACTAATCCTCCACCGCTTTTCTGCCCAGTGTGATCACCGCTAGTACTTTCGTACTAGATTTAGTATCTTTCATAATATTTTAGTGTTCTAGTACGTTCACCCACAAATCTAGTACTTTTCTTCTTCTCTTCTTTTCTCATAAATACATTTGGGTGAGAAAAAGAAATCTCATGAAAATTTGGCAGCGTACGTAAATTACACTGTTAATGGTGTCGGGAGGAAACAGATCCATTTACCTCGATTTTGAGCTGTAACTTATAGTTCATTCTATTTGGAAAAATAGGAAGTACAAAAGTATCAAAGAATAAAGTATTAAAGCTAATAAATGACCATAGTAAACAATATTACATATTTGATGATCCGTTTAAACAGTAGACTACTAAAACTCGATTTTCTCAATAACCCCACTTTATGATATTTCTTGTTTTCGCCCGACATTCTCTATATTTGTAATGCTTATATTACTTTAGTGGTTTTTACAGTGAATTCACTACGATACAATGATACGTACAGTGAATACGATAATTAAGCAGGGATTCCACCAGGATTTTTAGTTTGGGGGTGTAAAGTCAAAATTGGGAAGGTGTAAGTGGTTTGTTTGCACGGTTTGTATATAATTTTGACTGTAAAAAATTTAAAGTTGGGGATTCTTTCAAGAATGTGGAGGTCACTCCCCCATCCACAGGGTAGTGGGAGCTGCATGAAACCTTCTAATAATTAGATATTAATATCGTAAAATATAAATAGGGTGACACGAGAGCAGCTAAAATTTTAGTACTTTTTCCCAGGCATTGGTTAGTACGAAAAATTTTTGCTGGGTGGTCACACTGTTTCTGCCGTGACATTTCGTTTTTTCTCTCCAGTGGTGTTATTCAACGGTTCGCGAACCGGTTGTTAAAATATTTCCAGTTCGCAGAATCGTTTGTTATATCCAGACATAACAGTAAATTTTACCCAGTTATATACAGGAACTGTACATTTTAGTTTAACTATCTTTGTTTTTAGAAATTCTTACAGCTATAGGGTTAAACATACGGGGCCTTATGCAGAGTCGTTCTGATGCGTTATTAGTGCCATACTAAAGAGTTCGACTAGCATATGTTTCCTGCAGTAGTCAGGCTTTTAGTATGATGCTAATCATACGTCAAAACGACTCTGCATAAGCCACATGATCTCTCAGAACAAGGTAGACCCTTTCCGCCTTATACAGAGTCGTTTTGACGTATGATTAGCATCACGCTAAAAGCCTGACTACCTGTAGGAAACATATGTTAGTCGAACTCTTTAGTATGGCACTAATCACGCGTCATTACGACTCTGCATAAGGCCCTTTATTTCTTAATCTGATATGCTCAGATATCAAGAATGTGCACTGGGATCACATGAGTGTAGTGGTGAATGTTATTTATATTTGAAACGCATATATATCATTATCAAAAATTGTCGACCAATTGCTGGATTCAGGTCTTTCCAATATTTTTTGACAATCATCTATCGTGGATATTTCGTTTCCAATCGCTACCTAATTTCGTCACACCATTTTGTATGGGGATGCTATTTAGGTCTCTAGGCTACTTGTCACTTGTAGTATCCAGTAAAAAATTTGCTTTTGCCTACCTTGTATGGTTTGTTTCCTAAGAGAGTTAGATCTATCCATCTACTCTCTCTCTCTCTCTCACTCACTCACTCACTCACTCACTCTATCTATCTATCTATCTATCTATCTATCTATCTATCTATCTATCTATCTATCTATATATATATATATATATATATATATATATATATATATATATATATATATATATATATATATATAATCGGTTCTTGAAAAATTAGAATATCATCACTGCTTCTCTCTGAGTGCTTCAGTGCTTCGTGTAATGCGACGGCAAGAACTGGTGCCTTGTAGAATTGAGTATTCATTTTTAACCATTTTTTTAGAAGTCATTAAAATCGCACTACGGTATCCAATTTGTTCAACTCATTTCAAATACTGTTGTTTTTACGTCAAACATTAAAGAAAATCGTACTTCATAGTACTTCATGTACGCCTACCAAGAAGCTATATGAATATTAGGTAAAGCTAAGTTATTCACCTAAAATAAAATATTAAAAAAATCAAATAATATAAAAGATAATATATTTATATGCAAATTAAGAAAATGACATGCTCTAAAGAATAAACTGGTGAAAATTATGTATAGCAACGTGAATTCGCAGACGTATTGGGTTCCATAATTTCTTCAGATTCATCAAATGGACGTTTCCGCCTATTTCTATTTTTCCTTGGTCTCTCTTTGCATGGCCGTCTTCTCCCTGTTACAGAAAAATGAGATCAAATTTTGATAGTGCATAAACAAAGTTAAGTTTTAATTAATTTTTTTCAGTAGCCTGAGGGTGGAACATAGAAAATATTAATAATGGAACTATCGAGTATAAACCTGACAATGATCTTAATGAAAAATGAAATCTTTAAGTTTTACGTCCCACATTTATGCCGGCTAGGCTAAAGGAGACGGTGACAATTAGAAATTAATGAAAAAGCGGAATGAAAAAAGTGGGAGGAAACCCACGTTGTTTGTCCACCACAAAGTTCACTTGTCACGAGATGTGATCGAACCAGGAACCCCAAGCACCAGAGGTGAACGCTTTACCTGATCATGTTTGTTTGTTCTAGTACCCCTTCGTTCCGAACCAGTAACGTGTTTTCTTTCTTTGTGTGTGGTCCTGTATTTGATATCCAGTAATGACACTCGCCTCGGATACAAACTGAAGTTATGATTGGAATTTAACTTTGAACATTAATTTCTGTCCAATATATTCTCAATGCTGAAATTGCCAAATCAAAAAATTTCGTATGGTAGCTTAGGACCATGGTATGTATCACAATTAGTATTGGGGTCTATCTCGTTCTCTTTCATGGGTAAAAAATTGCCAAAAAGTTAAATTTCGTTTTTTTTTACCTAATTTATCCCCTTTAATGAGTTTTAATTACCTTATATAGTTATATGGGTGAATACAGGGGTCCATTCCCTTTCATAAGACATGGGTATATTGATGCACCCCTTTAAATTTTTGGGAGGGGTACATTGACCCACCCCTTCAATTTTGGAAATTCTCTAATTTAAGCATTCGGTATCATAGTACAGGACCTCAATATGTATCATGATAAATTTGGATGGTCCCTCTCATTTCCTTTAGGGGTACAAAATTGCCAAAATGTAAACATAAGCGATACGTTGTACCACGTGTTTCGTTTTGCCCCAATTGATTCCCTTTGATGAGCTTCTTTTACCTTATATGGTTATATGGCCATGTATAGGGGTCCATTCCCTATCATAAGACATAGGTACATTGATGCACCCCTTTAAAAATTTGAGAGGAGTACCTTGGCTCACCTCATCAATTTTAGAAATTGTCCAATAGGTCAATTTGGTATCATAGTACAGGACCTTAATATGTATCATGATAAATTTGGATGGTCCACCTCGTTCCCTTTCATGGATAAAAAATTACCAATAAATCAAATTTCGGAGGTTATTGACCCATTTTATTCCTTTTGGATGAGGTCTTATTACCTTATTTGATTATGTGGGCATGTACAGGGGTCTATTCTATTTCTTAAGATATAGGTACATCGATGCTTCCATTTTAAAATTTTGGTACAGGTAAATTGGCCACCCATAAATTTTGGAAAATGTCCAATTTAAAACTTTGATATAATATAGGACTCTAATATGTATCGCTAGTTATAAACTTCTATGATCCATCTCGTTCCCTTTACGGTAAAAAAAATTGATAAAAATTAGTACTACCATTTGTTCGGTTATTGACCCAATTTATTCAATTTGATAAAGTCTTATTGCCTTATATGATTATATGGACGTGTACAGAGGTCTATTTTCTTTCTTAAGATATAGGTACATTGAAACTTTAGGAGGGGTACATTGACCCACCCCTTAAAATTTGGAAATTGTCCGATTTGGTATACTAGTTTAGGGCCATAATAAATACCATTATAAATCTCGTTCCCTTTCATGGGTAAAAAATTGTAAAAAAATGTAAATGAACCCTTTGATAAGGATGAATGTGTACAGGGGTCACATTTCTTTATACTTTGATATTTACTTTTTAAATTTTGTTCTGGTACATAGGACCATTTCTCTAATTTGAAAATTACCAAATAAAATTCAGTAAACGTTTTCTAGGACCCATTGTAAATGTTGGTGTCTCTCTTGTGGCCAAATATTCAAATTTTAAAGGTTATTGACCTATTTTATCTTTTTTGATACTGCTTTAGTATAGAAAGAATACAGGATTTATTACTTTTTCATAAGACACAGGTGTATTTGTGTACCAATCTTAAATTTTGGGAGGGATATATCTCTTATTGCCAAATCAATAATTGGTAAATGTTCTTAGAATTGGGTGATCCAGTTTAAATCATTGTCAAATATTAGTATGGTCACGTGGTCAGCTATTGACCTATGATGTGATTATTTAAGTCCATGATATTGGTACATTGATACGTTCCTCTTAAACTTGGGAGGATAATTTGAGAATTGTCAAAATTACGTCATTGGTCTTGATTATTCACGAAATATAAACGTAAGCAATACGTTGTACCACGTGATTGACCTTGATGAGGTGGTGTAAAGGGATTCATTTCCGTTTCAAAAATCGTGGGAGTTATCAAATAACACACTTCTAGACAACAGTTGGTTCTGCTTATTTCTTTCTATGACAAACAATTGACAGATGTTATTGACCTCATTAAGAGGTAAATACAGCAAATAATGATATGGTTAATTCTAAGACTTAGGTATATCGAGAGAGGTAGTAGGACCATTCTCTTAAATTTGGGAGTTGTGATAAACAGAATTTTAGTATGAGACTCGAAGTTTGAACGTTTAATAATCGATCGAACAATACTTTGAACATTAGTCACAACTCACAGTCTAAGATTATTGATGATGGTTAATTTTTACCTTGAGCTTTCAGAAATCTGATAGGTAACCTTATTGAACCTTATGACTCATAGACGAAAGGCAATACATGCTACAACACTGAAATTTAATCACAACTCACTGTCTAAGGTGACGTAATTTGATTGGTTAATCACTAGCAAAGTTATTGTTGATGCAATCTGATTGGCTGATCACTATCTTTCATGCAATCTGATTCGTTGATCGCTATCTTTCGTGCAATCTGATTGGCTGACGATTTTCAAATCTTTGCTGCATTCAGTTTTAAGTTTTGTTTAACATTTATTGATTGCTGTTTAAAAATCTTGGTTTGAAAACTTTCGTTCAACATTTTACACTCACTGATAAATATGATCAAAACAGTTTATTTGTTAATCGAATAGTGAAACATGAAATTATTTTAGTTAAAATTTTTGGTTTGAATATTTTGTTTTTAAAATTTCTGTTTACAAAGTTTGTTTGAAAATTATTTATTTGAAAATTTTTGGCTGAAATTTTTGTTAGAAAAATTTTTTTCGATTCAAAACTTTTTGTAAAATTTTTGAAATTTTTTTCAAAATTTTTGTTTGAATTTTTTGTTTAAAATTTTTAGTTTAAAAATTTTTCGTTTCAAAATTTTGTTTGTAATTTTTTTGTCTGAAATTTTGTTTGAAAAATGTTTGAAATTTTTTCGTTTCAAAATTGTTTCAAAATTTTTGTTTGAAAATTTTTGTCAAAAATTTTTAGTAAAAATTTTTTGTTTGAAATTTTAGTTTGAAAAATTTTGTTGTGAAATTTGTTTAAGTTTGTGCACTAATTGGTAAAGATCCGGAACTGTTTAGAACAAAAACATCTGGCAACACTGTTTATCATGATGCAATAGTACACGTCAGAACATGGTAATGCAACGTCATCAGTTTTGCATCATCGTTCGAAATAATATTCATGATAACGTCATCATGACTACTTGTCTGCAGTTTCTAAACTCACTTTATGTGATGAAATCATTTACCAAAAAATACTGATTTACAACAGAATATACCTTATAGAATCTTAGCTAGCCGAATGATCAATACAAAGTTTGGATTACGAATCGTAGTGAAGTTTGAAAATGATAAGAATATTATTTTACCAGCAAGATATTTATCCATGGAAGAGTCAAAACAAGAAGAACTATTACGTTCCTTAACACTGGATCTGTATCTTTATGCTACAAAGGATTCTTAACTCGAATTTACAAATTTGAATTCAGTACACAGCCGGGTCTGTGAATTTGCTTTTGTCAGCATGACGTAAGCAATTGTGATGAAATCATGAATTCAAACGTCAGCAAATCCCATGTTAGTCTGTAAGGTATAACCCCTGAAATCATTCGAGCAAGTGCGTTTCAGCAGGAAAGATGTGTACTTCTAATGATAAAGAAGTCCTCTTCGCAAGCCATTATCCGATAAATATATTTAAGACAAAACATGTCACGGTTGGTATCTGTGCAACAACGTTTGAACCTGTGATTCGATTGGGCAAAGCAGAACAATTTGGTGTATAACTGAACTTTGATGAATGGCAGATATTATGTACACGAATCCACCAAATGAATGATTATTTTCATGATGAGCTAAATGTCACCATAGTCAAATCGTTAGGCTCAAATCAATAAGTTGTGCTGCGTACAGTCCTCGAGAAGACGGTGCTGTTACGTAAAAAGAGTACATTGCATGAAGCCCGCAACATGGTGTATCTAACGCAATCGGAATGGACCAAATTCATCAATGTATTCCAGTGTGTAAAACATTCAGCGGAAGTGTGCAACAAAACAAGTATATTCCTGATAAAGTACTATTTTGAAAAATGTGTCATGCATATTGTACAACATATGTATAAATGGTGTGATGATAGTCAACACCGTTCGTGGATGCATACCTGTATTGATAAACAGTTTATTTGTGATCATATTGACATTGAGTTTCCACAATTGATATTGCAATAGACCTTAAAAGACTTCAGTTGGAATTAAAAGTATACGCTAAAGACAAAATAGTGCAAGAAGTACAAAATACATTGTATCGACAATATGCAGATCCTTTATCTGGCATGGATATATGTGATTAACCAGTGCAATGTAATAAAATGATCCATTGCAATGATTTGTGTTTTTCATTTCAAGTACAACCCCATGTTCTGACGTATACTATTGCATCACGATAAACATTGTTGCTAGATGTTTTGTTCTATACAGTTACGAAACGGTTCTTTACCAATAAGTACACAAACTAAAAAGAATGTCAAACCAAAATTTTGAACTAAAAATTTCAAACAAAATTTTGAAACAAAAAGTTTTTCAAACAAAATTTTCGACACAAAATTATTTCAAAAAATCAAACGAGAAAATTTCAAACCAAATTTTCAAACAAAAATTTCGAAAAAATTTCAAACGAAAAAAATTCAAAAAAAATTTGAAACAAAATTGTCAAAAAATTTTACAAACAAAAATTTCAAACGAAAAATTTTCAAAACATTTGAAACGAAAAAGTTTTCAAACGTTTTCAAACAAAATTTTCAAACGAAAAATTTAAAGAAATTGAAACAAACATTTCAAGCAAAAAATTTTAAACTTTGCGGTTAACCGTCAAATTATCCGGTTTTTAACTATTCGATTAACAAATAAACTGTTTGGATCATATTTATCAGTGAGGGCAAAATGTTGAACGAAAATGCTCAAACCAAGATTTTTAAAGAGTAATCGGTAAATCAAAACTTAAAACTGAATGCAGCAAAGATTTGAAAATCAACCAATCAGATTGCACGATAGTGATCAACCAATCAGATTTCATGAAAGATAGTGATCAGCCAATCAAATTGCATCAACAATAACTTTGCCAGTGTCAGATTACATTACCTTGTGACTAAATTTCAGTGTTGTAGCATGTATTGCCTTTAGACTATGAGTCATAAAATTCAATAAGGTTACCTATCAGATTTCTGAAAACTCAAGGTAAAATCAACCACCACCAATGATCTTAGACTATGAGCTATGACTAAAGTCCAAAGTATTGTTTCAAATTTCGCGCCTCATACTAAAATTTTGTTTATCACAATTGCCAAATTTAAAGAATGGTCCTACATACCTCTCTCGATATACCTAAGTGTTAGAATTAATCATATAATTACATGTAGTTAGGTCTCAATAAGTTCATTTGTTTACCTTAGCAGAACCAACTGAATCACTGATTGGAAAAAGGGAATAATTGCATCAGACCTAAGTTTTCAAAAACGCTAAAAAACCTTCCCGAGGCGTTGTTTGTACTTGTTGCAAAAAGTGTATAATTGATTACTTGTAGCAAAAGAACTAAGAAACACTAAGACAAGAAGGAGAATCTTGTATTGTAGCACTGCAATTGGTTAAATAAGCTTAAAAATAAAAAAAATATTCCCTTTTTCCAATCAATTAGAGTTGGACGCAATTGTAATTGTGTGTAGGGCATGTAATGTGCAGTTTATGATAGAAAGCTATGGAAATATACATGCTGAATACAATGTTGTATGTTAATCTTGATATATGTATCCGAACTATCACGTATATTAGGCTTCTAACACTGTTATTGTCACCGTTCGTTTTTTTTCTTTCTTTCTTTCTTTCTTTCTTTTTTCTTTTTTTTTGGTAAAGCACATGTTATTCGTACAGCAAGAAAAGTAATACAATAGACCGCTGGAAAAATACGTAGCAAAATACGTTGTCAAAATAGAATGACTTTACATAGGGTCCTATCCGTCTGCATCTTCGTCTTCTGCAGTTTCTTGGTCAGTGGTTTTCCATGAACAAATCATCCTATAAAACTTTTTGTATTGGTCAGGTATGCATTTGATGATTTGTGAAGAATCGTTTATCTTTTTCTGATTGATCGGGACTTGCCAATCGTATGCCTTTGACGTTGGCAGTGGAACGTTTGTGACATTACTTTTGAGTAATCGAAAAATATCAGTTCTTAGTTCATTGATAAACTTATGAGCTTGCACATAACCTAGAGATTCTGCTTTATAAACAGTGTCTCTATTTACTTACTTGGAATTTCACTGTTTTGTCCACAATGCTACCTGAAGATTTCTTGTAAAACGGTTACCACCAATGTTTAAAATCTAAGATTTCTTCATTGACAACTTCGTAAACCTGAAATGGAGTATCAGTGTTTCTTGCACTCGTAATCATGTGGTTATACTGTGCTGGTAATTAAATGCGATTGTGTCGTTTGAGTTCTCGTTTGATTATAACAAAATTTCGGTCACATGGTAAAAACTGTGACCTCTGACTGACAAATATTGCTGTACAGTGGTAAAGCGTTATGACACGATCCGACTGAAAAGCATTAATGTCATTGTATGATTCCAGTTTTGGTATTGTATGATCACCACTTGTATTACTGAAAACACGTAAATCTGTAACTGATTGGGCCAAATATTTCTCTATAGATTGTGCAATGCGAAGACAATGCGAAGTATCGTAACATCAGCAGAGGGCTCTAATAGTTGTCTACATACACACAGTCTCACAGTTGTGGTGGTATCCTATAGTGATTGGAAGAATGAAATAAGAAACGTAGTTATTCCCTTTTTCTAATCAGCGAGATATTTTGTCTTCTACATTGGTCATATAGAGTTGCCTAAACATTCCTATTTTCTACTCAACGATGTAACTATCTCAAAGGAACACATCTGCTATCTCAGGTTAAAATCGCAAAAAATTGTACTTATTCCCTTTTTCCAATCAGTGGTTCAACTGTTGTCTAGAAACGTGTTATTTGATAACTTCCACGACGTTTATATTTGGTTCATAGGTGGGAATAATCAAAACCAATGACGTAATTTCATTTTGACAATTTTCAAATTACCCTACAAAGTTTAAGAGGAACGTATTAATGTACCAATATCATGGACTCCTAATCCCATCATAGGTCAACAACTGATCACGTGACCATGATAATATTTGACAATGATTTACCCAAAGAATGAGATACCAACCAATTCTAAAATCAATTACCAATTATTGATTTAACAATAAGAAATGTACCCCTCCCAAAATTTAAGTTTGGTACACAAATACATTTGTGTCTTATGAAAAAGTAGTAAATCCTGTACTCATTCAATAATAAAGCCGTATCAAAAAAGATAAAATAGGTCAATAACCTTTAAAATTTGAATATTTGGCCACAAGAGGGGCACTAACATTTACAATGGGTCCTAGAAAACGTTTACCAAATTTTGTTATTTGATAATTCCCAAATTTAAGGAATGGTTCTATGTACCCCAACAAAATTTAAAAGGGAACATAAAAATATAAAGGTAATAAACCTCTGTACATACCCATATAACGTGCTAAATCCTTATCAAAGGAATAAATTGAGTCAATAATCGAACACGTGGTCATACTAATTTCTGATAATTTTTACTCATGAAAGGGAACGATATTTATAATGGTATATATTAAGAACCTATATTATTATACCAAATTGGGCAATTTCTTAACTTTAAGGGTGAGCCAGTGTACCTCTACCAAATTTTAAGATGAAAACATCGATGTACTCATGTCTTATAAAAGAAAATAAACCCCTGGACACATTCATATATTCATATAAGGTAATAAAACTGCATCAAAGGGAATAAAATGGGTCAATAACCTCCGAAATTTGAATTTTTAAGAATTTTTTATCCATAAAATGGAACAAAATGGACCACCCAAATTTATGCTAAGACGTATTAGGCTCCTACAGTACTATATTAAATGTTTAAATTTGGCAATTTCCAAAATTTAAGGTGAGGGCAAATGTACTACTTCAAATTTTTCAACGGATGCACCAATATGTCTATATCTTAAGAAAGAAATAGAATAGATCCCTATACATGCCGATATAATCATATAAGGTAATATGACCTCATCAAATGAAATAAAATGGGTCAATAATCTCCGAAATTTGATTTTTTAGCATTTTTTTACCCATGACAGGGGACGTGATGGACCATCCAAATTTATAGTAATACATATTGGGGTCCTATACTATGATATCGAATTTTTAAATTAAACAAATTCCAAAATGTAAGGGGTTGGCTAAGGTACCTCTCCCAAATTTTAGGAAGGGTGCACTAATATACCTATGTCTTATGTAAGATAATTGATCCATATACATACCCATATAATCATATAAGGCAATAGGACCACATAAAGGGGATAACTTAGGGCAAAACCAAACACGTGGTACAACGTATTGCTTACGTTTATATTTTGGCATTTTTTTACCCATGAAAGGGAACAAGGTGGACCACCTAAATTAACAGTGATACATATTAGGGTCCAGTACTATTATACCAAATGCTTAAATTGAAGAATTTCCAAAATGTAAGAGGTGGGCCAAGGTACCCCTCCCAAAATTTTAAAGGGTGCATCAATATACCCATGTTTTATGAAAGGGAATGGGACCCTGTATACGCCCATATAACCATATAGGGTAATAAGACCTCATCAAAGGGGATAAATTAGGTGAAAAAACCCCGAAATTTGACTTTTTGGCAATTATTTATTCATGAAAGAGAATGATGTGGGCCCCCAATACTGATAGAGGTACGTACTCTGGTCCTAGGCTACCACACCAAATTTTTAGATTTGGTAATTTCCAAAATTTAAGAGGATGGTGGTCCTAGATACCCCTGTGAAAATTTAGGGGGTGGGCCAAGGTAACCCTTGCCAAAATCAAGAGGGGGTGGTCCTAGGTACCCCTAGGTCATTGACCCCGGGCCAAGGTCATTGACCTTTGACCTATGATGTCACAAAAATTTTTGCTGACTCGGCGAGCCATAACGGGGCCACTACTACTTAGTATTACTATCCATTTCCAATAATTCTTCCTTGAATGTTACTACTATTTCAAATGCATGCATATTTCTGAAATCACATCCGAATTGTTGAAGCCATAATCATCTATGCTAATGCAAATGAAAATTTCTAAAGGATAATGAATGCCAGTAATGCAACGGGTCACAAATTCGTGTTCCGTGACTTGTAGCCATTACCTACCAAACTCGGCGACACGAACAGTTCCGGTATGGTCCGAAGCGATGAAACATCATCATTCACAAGGAGATTATGAACGAGAGGTACTAATATAATTATAAATATACAAGTCTCTCTTTTGTCTGTCTTCTCATTAAATCTATACTTTTTCTCCCTTGTTGTGTGCGTCTTCAAGGCATTGCACTGAAGGATAACTATACCTATAAAGTTCTACCAGAGTATAAGCAGGTGCAAATAGCAGAAAAGGATGAAACTAGGGTGTTCATATATTTCTAATGAAGGAAAGTTAAAGTTTCATTGAATGAACCTGCGAAGCTTGTGTAGACTATAAGAAATGCCATGATTCCAAATAGTAATTTTGTTAAAGTCTTGTGTAGTCTGTGTTTAAAACCACAGTATTATTTTTTTCAATATGGGAAAAAGAACAGTTATGGAATTATGTTCGAAATATTCAAGGTATCGTGTCTTGATTAAGAAGTGTCACACTGGAAATCAAACAAATATATATCCGAGCTCGATTGCTGGGTATCATAGTATAAAATTCTGCAGTAATGCTGTAGAACTGATTGGAGTGCCCATGTCTGTCCGGAATACCTGGTCTCTCCCGTTCAGACTGGCTCTGTTAGATGGTCAGCCAAGGAATTCGAACGCGGAAGCTTGAAATTGTCAACTATGAGTGTGGTAGTTAGCGCTACCTATTTCCATACTTTTGCTCCTCCTAATTAAGACAGCAGTTCCTTCCAGTCCTCATTTTCGGAAATCTTCAATTTAGGAAATTCTTTGCCTGTTATTAGGGTTATTGTAGCGAAGCTCCTCTTTACTCGACTTCGTACCCTGGACTAAAAGGACATATAATCACAAATGAGATAACTTAGTTTCGGGGCGGGGAGGGGCGATTGGCCAATGCCGGATAGGAAACAATGATAGCACGGGTCACCGTGTCACTTGGACCATGAGTTTTGTACGAGTCATCGGGTCTGACCCTGCTTCTGACCTGGTTTGAAGGACCGCGGTGCCTCAGTGGAAAGCGTTCACCTCTGTGCAAGGGGTCCTTGGTTTGATCACCAAGTGAGCTTTGTGATGGACAAACACCGTGTTTGTGGGTTTCCTCGGGGTTCTCCCATTTCCACCAACTTTCTTCATTCCAACATTTCCTTCATTTCCAACATTTCCGTCCGTATTACTGAGTCTGGTGGGTAATGAGTCTGACCATTTCCAGATCGCTGGTGGGAAAACCCCTAAATTTTGCCTGCAAGAAACATTATTCACATCTTTCCAAAGCTTCTTGTCGTTTCAATCTTACGACCACTTTCTTTGAAATAAATTACAAGGGGCTTTCAATAAGTTTTGCACAGATTTTTAAAATATTGTTGCAATATGATGATGAAATTTTAGGTGAACATACATTGATCCTTTGGTACAAGACCATGTCACTCAATGTAGCCTTCATCTGCTGTGACGCATTTCGTTCGATGTTCTTTCCATGCCTTGAATGCACTTTGGCAAAATTCAGGAGGCTGACTTCTGCACCGTTGTTTCACACAAGAAATGTCGAATGTCACTGTCGAATGTTTTTCCTCATAGATGAGTCTTCAGAGGACCAAACAGGAAGAAATCAAAAGGAACCAAGTTCGGACTACAGGAAGGCTGAGGGACGACTTTCCATCCCATTTTCATGTTTTTCTGCTGTGTCATCATGGCTATATGAGGCTTGTAATTGTCATGATCGAATGTTATGACCTTACCTTGCAGCTTCGGTCTCTTGGTCTGCAGAGCACGTCGTACCTTATCTAGTGACAAACAATAACGCTTCTTGTTAATTGTGAAGCCATGTTCCAAGAAGTCTATAAAAATGACACCACACTGATCCCAGAAAAAGGATGCCATAATTTTATGACCTGGAAAGTCTAGGTTTGGTAAACCGTTGCAATCAACGTTGGGTCCTGGCGCGCATAGGCGCCGACTTTGGGGGGGCAGGACACTTTTGGCCCCCCAATATTTAGAGGTGGGATCCTCGCCCCTCCAATATAATCCGGCCGAGGAAGAATTAATAAAGAGGAGCAAGAATTTCTGTTGTAAACTTCGTCATTCCTTTAATTCAATGTTAGGAATAGCTTCTAGGAATGGGTACGAGTCGAGCTAAAACTCGACTCAACTCTAATTCGAATCGAGTTCCGAGTCGAGTCAAAAGTAATTTTCTCGAGTCGAGTTCCGAACCTAGTCACTGTTTTTTAGGTAAAGTTTTAAGTTGAGTCGAGTTTGATAAATGGCTCGCTCGTTCAGCTCGTTATAACTCATTTTAAAATCATGGCATGATTAGACTGGAAAGCGAAAGCCATGAGAAATGCAAGCGATAAAGTGGAGTACTTTTAGTATTGTTCACGAGAGGGGACACTGCTTGTATATCGTTTCGTCTCGATAACGAGAAGACAAAGGATTTTATAACGAGGCCTCAAATGTCGTTAGCACAAATTTAAGTATATACTTTAGTTCTTACCATCAAGGCTGAGCCTGCACGGTCGAATTTTTGAGCCCAAACAGAAGCTCAACCCGGGTAGTGATGTAAACTTGCTCGGCTCAGTTCAACGGAGCGAGATGCTCGAGCCGGCATCGTTGGGATGTGCCATCGATTCGCCCCAATTGAGCTATCAGCTCTGTTCGTCTCGGTTTGGGTCAGCCATCGACTTAGATCGGCTCATCCAGGCAGACAACCCTAAGCCCGAGCCGAGCAATTTTGAACATCTTTGGCCAGCGCCCTATAACTTTTAACAATATTTGGCCTTAGCCAAATCCTTGCTTCTCCGGAACTCAAATCCAGAATCTCGTGAACGGTGGCTTCTCGACTAGCGAGGTCGGCAGTCAATTAGTTTTTAGTATTCAGATAGAAACCACCTATCTTTCATGTTTATACACGGTGTTGTTATAATAATAATAATAATAATAATAATAATAATAATAATAATAATAATAATAATAATAATAATAATAATAATAATAATAATAATAATAATAATAATAATAATAAGTTGTAGTAACAGTAGTATCATTGATAATAATAATTACACTGTCTATGTAGGATAGTTGAAGAGATTACTTGAAACTACATAAAATTTAGCTCTATTTGGCTCGACTCGACTCGAAACTCGACCTGAACTCGAGTCGAGTTGGAGGAAATTTTTCGAGCCGAGTTCTCAAGTCGAGCTTAAATATGTCTGTTTCGAGTCGAGTCGAGTTTCAGAGAAAACTCGCTCGAAGTCGCTCGTGGCCATTCCTACAGCCTTCCTATTCGATAGACAGGGCGGTTTTTAGACTGGTGTTGAATAGAGCACTGAAGCTTCAACCAACACTCTGGCAACACTGACCTGACAAGTGATGATCAATGTAGTGTGAATTTTGCAGCGAAGTAGCGGATCGAGATTTGGCGGGGGGAGGGGGCCTTCATCAAGCAGTTAATTGAAAACGGTTGAATACGATGATGATATATTTATTCATTGCTTGGACCCCCCAATATTTTCTTCAAGTCGGCGCCTGTGGCGCGGTCTATTGTGTGGTCCTCCTAAAGCGAAAGCAACTTCCTATGAATTGATGGGGCTGATATGTATCACCGGTATTGAACAGGAATTCCACTTCCGACCATTGTCGGGTCCTGATATCAACTTCACTGTCCATTGTGGTTTACCTGTGAACAATAGGACACAATAACACTAGCCTGCGAATTTTAACTTTTGGATCATTGCATGAAGTATAGTATGCTACCTTCCATATTTCGGGTGTACCGAATTCAGAACAAAAATCGGTTGTCATTGCACATCAGGTTTTCTTGCAAATTGCATATTAATATTGCCAATATCAATGTATCTAATGGTTTATTGCTATGCATAACACTGCTACGAATACTGGTACACTTACTAATATAAACAATATTAATATCTTATATTTGTAAAGCATTTACTATAAGACAGTAAGACTCTTAAAGCAAGCAAACATAAACTCCATAGTGTTTTAGAATTTGTGCTGTCATCTGCGCCATTTTAAAGGAGGAAATAACGCACATATAGTGTGACATGCCGCACTAGTAGTGGGTTTTACGTCTCTTCCATGAGAAACTGCGTCTTGTCGCGGCACGCTCATGACTAATGGCAGAATCGTCTCTGCAACAACCAGCACTTTCCTTGATAACGACGTTCGAGTTCCTTTTGTTCCTCACTCACGACTCCAAGATTGTCTGGAAAATAGTCGAATCGACATTGTTGACACGAGGAGATTCGGAAGAGACTTCGTTTAATTTGTCTGGTAGCTGTGGGACATGGGGCACTGGTAAACTGACGGATGGAATTGTAGTTGGGTAAGCAATTTTAGCCCTGTTCCTACAGTTGAAACCTTTCACATTCACAAAACAGTCGCAATTGGTGCTGTGGTCAGTAGGCTCACGCCACACAGTGGGGATTCCAAATGGCAATGCTCGTGTTTCACCTTTCATCCATTGCCGAAGTTGTTCGATGCATGTTCGACAAAACTTAGGTGGTGCCCACGACTTGTTCTGATCTCCCAATGCTATACCAAAATACGCAAGATAAGCCTTTCGCACAAAGGAAGTTATATTGCGCCGTTGTTTCATTGGCACAAATGTCCCACATATATAACAGAATATATCTGGATTATTCTTACAACCTCGCCGCTGCATTCCGAAAAGTCTGCGAACAAGCACTTCACTTTCGTCACTAAATACTAAACACAAACAACGATATTAGGGACTTCAAAGCACTGAGCACAATTAGGTAGTTTACAAGAAAACTGCATGAATCATTCGCAGGAAAAGTAATATACTAAACAAAACAATGCCGCTAGGCGTTACTACCGTACCGGACCGCTAGGCGGACACGATAAGCTGTTGTTTAGCTACTGCTACAACATTTCACGCCATGAGAGTAATAGCATTTCAGCCAATCAGGATGTTTAGTCCTCCTGGCTTGAGACGCATATGAATGAATAGGTAACATGATTATCTCGATTTTGTCACAAAATGTGATGTGATGAAACAAAACTAACCTCACTTTTAGGCTTAGGTGGCAATCACCACATCACAGAAATATATTGCACTTATGCAATAAAATAATCACAGGCTAGTGTAATTATTACAATTTTGAAGCCAAAGGATGGAAGTAAGTTAATCATATCGCAACTAATAAAAATATTATAGCTACCTATCTGAGCAAAACTTATTGAACAACCTCTGTAATAATAATAAGAAAATATCCTGCACGAATAACCTGCAAACCGATAATTCGTGCACGAATAAGCAAGAGTTTTCTCGAGAGGCTCCTGGTTCGATCCCAGTTCGTACTGGACAACATCTTGTCTGTACGTTTTCTCGAGATTATCCCGTTTCCTCCCACATTTTCGCTGTACCAATTCTTTCACAATCATTCACTGTCATTAGTCGTCCGTCTCCTTTAGCCTACAGGGACGTAAAACTGAAAATTTCATTTCATTTTATTTCAAGAATTTACTGTAAGTGAATTCGAATTATTAACTTAAAACCCTCTGTGGTCACTCTGGGATCTGACAGACCCGAGAGAAGTTACATTTAGTTCTGATTTTTTTTCCTTTTTTTTTTTTTTTTTGAAACCTTTCTCATCCATGTAAATTCAATTGGCAAAACTGCCTGTTGTTATGGCTGGTGCGTTGTGTCTATCTCAGAATAGTAAAGACAAAAAAAAAAAAAAAAAAAAAAAAAAAAAAAAAAAACATTAAATAAAAAAGTCTCTGGAGTCAATTGGACCCCAGTGTGACTTCTGTGTCACAAAAAATAAGTGTGACCATGGCGATTTTTAAGAAATGCTAACTTATGCGTTTTCATTGAAGTACAGTAGCAGTATTCAATATTACATATTAAAAATAAAATGAACTACTCACGTGAAGAATATTTGGAAGTGCAGTATGGAAGAGTTTCAGTTGTAGTAGTTGGTAAAGATAATGGCATGGGACCAGCAGGAAATAATTCACAAATGTAGGGCAATTTCTGTTTGCAATTAGAAACTCTCCACATGCTGCTGTCGTCCAGAGCTACACAGTCATCGTCACTATGGCGAGATCTTGGTTGTCCAGGAGCCCAAGCTATGAAATCGTAACACGATAGAGGGCGGCCTGAAATTACCATAGACATAAAGATGAAAGATGTAATCTGCAGAGAATAAAGATTTGTCTGTTTTGCGAAAAATATAATTTTATTTTGCACTGTACTAAAAATACCAAATTATTTTATTCTTAATGGTTTTATGAAGTAACATTTTCTTTCAGATTTTTGCTTTCAATCATAATACAATGAAGTATCTTCTTTCGCGTAATTATAATTTGCCTTGCATTTTGATTTCCAAAAATTATCAATAAGCAGCGTTGATGAATGTAAAGAAAGATCATTTTCGGAGTCGAAAATAGAGAACCTCGGAAAGGATATGATGATATTCAGTTCGGTCCTGATTATTATATTCATACTTTGTAACAATACTGATATCCATACTCACTCGCCCTTTACTTCTTCTTAGTACATATGTTTCATTTAATAAATGAAATAATTATTTGAATTATAGCATTTTGGAGCCAACAATGTTCCAAGTGATCTGGCCCATATAATGGAAACATTTTTATTTAAAAAAAATATTAGCATGCTTCTATCTGTATGAAACCTAGCAACTATCACATTTGTTGTGGCATTGATTTGATGTGGAAAATATTACGTACCTTGAATATTTGTGAAAAATTCTCTTCTAATTTGTTGTTTGAGTTTTTTTTATCTAATTACAATAATAGTAGGAAGAAAAAGGAATATATAACGGCTTCCATTGTGAGTCAGCAGTACATTAAGGACTATCTAGGTGATTAAGCTATTCGCCAATAGATATAACTAATAATAAAAAGTAATGCACCTCCACGACCACAAGTTTAAACCTATTTGAATCAACTTTCAATTAAAATTTCAAGTTGCTTTAAGTTTATTTCGTTATGTGAAAGACTGAAAATGAATTACTGAACTCAAGATTGAAATTTGAGTCTCCTTTAGCGCTAAGCTTTTCCTGCTTTATTCCATCGTTGCTCTATTTTGACTGATACTTATGAAAATATGTGTATAAATCAGGGCCCCAAGATTCTTGGAGCTTCTTTGGTTGGTTGTTAAAGTTTAGTATCCGTTTTAAGCACCGAAGCTCTTTGAAATGTGCAGCTAACGTTTAAGGTGAAATCTGAACCATCGCAAGGTGAAATCTGAACCATCGGTTTCTTATGTTGGACAGTGTGAACGGTTCTCATTTCTCAGGTAATTTTGCAGTTAACGCGAAATATGGCAAATGTAAAACAGTATTGAAAAATGGCATGAAGTGTGAAAGATGCATGGAATACTTCCATTTTGACAAGTGCAATACAGTTAACAAATATTCCAATATTTTAAACTGGTCTTGCACGTTGTGCAGTAGCTGTGAAAAAAAAAATAAAAACAACAAATGACAATCAACTTAGTGGGCTATCAATTTCAGCTGACATTATTTCAAAAATTTCATGAAGAACTACATTTACTACTTAAAGTTGTCGAACTTTTAGGGTAAGATATTCAACAACTACAACGCCAAGATCATATTGTAATATCCCATGTGGTATTGTGTACAAACAACAATTTACGCTTGTTTATAAACACCACCACATGATTTTACAAGATACTACGCATCACGTGGATCCACTACAACCAGCAGACGACGGACTTCAGGCTCCTCCCACGAAGCAGACAACGACATCGGAGCAGCAGTGCCACCGCCGTCTGAGGATCTATAAATTCGACAGCCGACAGCGGATCAGCACCAGTTCACTGGTGTCCCTTCTACTGTTTTCTTCGGAACATTAGGAGTAGCCTAACCCCAAGCCTCTAGTCTGCTTCGGGACTCTTGGCTTTTCCTTTCACCTGGCTTAGCCTGCTTCGGGGCTCTGTCGGGAATCCTACACCCAATTGCTTAGCCTACTTCGGGGCTCTCTAACCACTAACCTCCTCACTGCTTGCCACGGAGCTTTGGGGAAACCTTCGCCACTCTGCCTAGCATGCTACGGAGCTTTGTGGAGATCCTGTCTGTGACCACTCGGTCAAAGACTACATGTTTCTAACCTCACAAGTATAGAGAAAATATCTTTATAGTATTTCTGTAAAATACTGCTTTAGTGAATTTTATAATAAAAATCCGGTAGTGGGAGTCGATTTAATCGAAAAACGCCAACCACGACTTTTAAATAGGATTGTCCAATTACAATAGGAGATATCAATATAAGAGAGAATAAGACTCCTTTAATTTGCTGTTTCCTAAAGTGTTCGGACAATCCTGAGAAAAAGTCGAGTTAACTTCATTTACGTGTTAACAATACGAAGGTTAGCATCAATCGCTAGTAAAGTTATTAATACAATGTTAAACACTATTCTGCATAAGGCCCAATGTGTTTCGTTATATTGACTGTTTTCCTATTTCTGTCGTCATGTGGGCGCTTATTGCACTGTTTGTCAAAGACCTACAAAAAAGTGTTAAGACACTCTTAGTGTTGTAGCTTACCAACAATAGTTACGAATTTTCCCTCTTCATCAAGATCATCCATTCCAACGTAGGCCTGCTTTACGCCAATGGTTGCCATGAGCTTCGAAAGGCCATTGGTTCGTTCTTCGGTGAGGATATGAGCAAGATTGCTGCCTGCGGTACGACACGATGATAAGGCATCCGAGAAGTTCATTCTCTGTCGATGGAGTCGAAACATGCCCACAGAAGGCAGGCATGTGGCATTGATATTTGCTAAAATATTAAAAAAAGAAGAATGTCGGAGCATTCAAATAATCTTCTGCAGTAGAGGTATTACTATTTCTAAGCTAGAGTAGTTGAAATCAAAGGCAATTAGGAACAAGATTTAAAAATATCTCACAAATAAATATAAAGTTTATTTGATATACGAGATATATTTATAAATTTACTTAGAATGTGCCTTAGTTAGTGGTAAAACACACACTTCTTGTGCGAAGGGCGTCTGGCTGTATTCCATTCCATATGAGTTTGTGGTGAACAACATTGTGTCGGTTAGTTTTTTCCTTTCTCGGTATCCTACCTTGCCTTTTTATCTTTTTTTAAGGAAAGGAGAAAAGAAAATTGAGTTATTATACAAATAATGTGTTTCTGGAAAATTATATACTTCTCCAGCCTCTCAGAGGGTTACGCCCTTTCTTTGGCAAGTAATTTTCTATACAAAAATATAATTTTGAAAAGAATGGGATGGTCTAAAGGAAATTTGGTTATTATTAGCGATATTTGTGCATCAGTTTTGGAAGGGAGCTATATCATCATTTTATTTATTTCATTAGTCATATCTTTATTATAAAATACATAAAAAGAAGGTGCCAAATGTGAAAATATATAACAAAGTATATATAAAGGTTATCATGTGAATAGCGGAATATAAAGAGAAGAATAAATAGGTGCAAATGTGCAAGAATATCAAAAAATGTATATATAATGAGATAGAGAGTTTAAAGTGAGTGAAAATGTAAGATAATGTAGATGAAAGATGAGATGAAATCACATCACAAACAGATAGAAATTAATCAGACAGATGCAGGTTAAATCTTCTGTCCCGGGGCGACTCGGGACTAATGATCACAGGGCCAAACCCTTGTTAGTTGTGAAGATCTCTGTGCTAAGATGGAAAAACATGAGGAATATTATCATGAATGATATAAATGGCATAGATGTCGTTTTTACCTTTTTTTTTTTAAAAAAATCTATTTTCCAGAATCTCTTGTATCCTCAGTTACTGACTCTTATAATGATTTACTCATAACCTACAAGGAAGAAGTGTGGGATGGGCCTAATAAAGATTACAGTTTCTTGTTACTTAAGGATAATGGGATTTGTTTGTGTTTTCCTATGCTGTTTATTACCAACTATTTGTTCCCCCTAAGCCTTCGGCCCGTGTGCAAATTAACTGCACATTTGCGACATCTCTTGGCGAAAGCTAGGAAGCACCACAACTAGCAACAACTAGCCTATTAGCTTGACTTTGAACTTAGGAGCGTGAAGCGTAATGCTTTTATATTAAGTATTTCATACTGGTATTCTATTAGCCCGATTTTGAACTATAAAGGTAACCAAGAAAGTTTCGTCGTTTTTTTTCTGCGGGTCTGTGTTCAATTGGCCCTCACACCGTGAGTTGAATGCAAATGGAGATAAGGCGAAGGTCAGTTGTTGGTATGGGCATACCCAATATACTGCATGGTTGTGGCAGTTCAGTTACACCGTGAACTTGTGTAAGTACAGAGTGAACATGTGACCTCCACAGGGTGTCAAAAGGGCGTGTATGCTGTACGAGTTCAAACTGGGGTCAAACACCGTTGCAGCCGGGCAAAAGATATGCCAGGCCTTTGGTGAGGGGGTCGTGACTACACAGACAGTGTAGCGGTGGTTTAACAAGTTTAAGGATGGTGACGAAACATTCGAAGAAGTACCACGTGCCGGAAGACCAACAGGGTCCAACACATGTGCAAAATGAAGATCTTCAGGCAGCAATTGAGTCGGGTAGTCTCCAAACATGTGAGGAACTGGGACTACAATGCAGTGTGAGTGGAGAAACCATTCGGCAGCACCTCCATTAAGTTGGGAAGCACTACAAGTTGGGTCGATGGGCCCCACATGATTTGACTCCGGGCCAGAAAGCAACGCGAGCAGACACCTGTGTTTATTTGCTGTCTCGTATGAGGAAGGAGCCATTTCTGGACAGGGTGTTATGTGATGAGAAGTGGGTCCTGTACCAAGCTCCACGGCACCATCATCATTGGTTAACTTCCAATAAAACGGTTGCAAAACAGCCGAAACCAGCACTGTGCCAGAAGGCCTTCTGTGTTTGGTGGACTACTCGCGGCATCGTGTATCGAAAACTGCTACCAGTTGTTTAGTGTATCAAATGCAACTGTGTACTGTCAGAAGTTATGCCATGTTCAAGAAAAACTTAAAACTTTCTAGCCAGCACTTCTGAATCACAAAGGGGTCCTCCTGTTACAGAATAACTCTAAGCCCCACGTGACTAGGATGACCCGGGACACCATTCTACGCCTTGGATGGAAAACACTATTGCATCCGCCATACTCCCCGGATATTGCACTGCCCGATTATCACCTGTTCCACTCCTTATATTATCACCTTAGAGGACGCCAGTTCAAATCCCTAGTAGAGGGAAACAATTCACTTGATACCTTCTTCTCATTATGGCCCACCAAGTTCTACCAGGCCTTCCAGAACGTTAGCAGAAGTTCGTCGATGCTGATGAGGGCTATGTTTGATCTTCCAGGTACGCCTTAGGTGACATATCTATGTTCGAAAGTGGTGGGGGGGGGAAGGAACAGAACTTCCTTGGATAACTTCATATTAGGAGCGTGAGGCGTAGGCCAATACTTTTATATTAAGAATTTCGTATTCTATTAGCCTGATTTTGAATTATTAAGGATTCCATATTCTATATATTATTAGGGTTGCCAGATGTCTGTACTTTGTGCGGACAGTTTATATTTAAGACAATCGGTGTCCATATCATACTCTTAAAAAGATGACAAAAATATCAATATTTTTGTTTTGAACTCGAATAATAAATTATGAGAATTGGTTAGTCTTATTATTTTGTTACCACTGCACCGATTATATGGCGAATGGCGAGTGTTTTGATTCATTCATTTTAAAGAAACACGAAACAGACCGTTAGTTGTATCAAAATCGCTGCAGCCTATGAAGTTAATTTACGTACTTGTAGAGAGTTGTGAGCGAGGAGGACAAGTCCCTTAGTGAAACTGGAAAAACTTTTTTTAATCCCCTGGCACAAAGCGTCAACTTGAAAAGCCAGTCACAGGTGTAGGTTCCTGCGAAGAATGTTTTAACACATTTGATATATATATAAGAAAAAAGAAAAGAAAGAAAAAGCATTTTAGTATTATGTATGCTTAAATAACATAAACAGATTAGTCTGGCTGTTATAAGCTTCTAGCATACGTTAACTCTAAAAAGGTCCTATGCTTATGCTCCCAGGTTAAAGGAGACATACGAGTAAAGAAAGTGAATGACTGTGGAACATTTGGTGAAATGAGAAAGCGGGAGAAAAAGGGACAACTCCGAGAAAATCCATTGACAAGATATTGTCCACCATTAAACTCATTTGGCATGGGACCGAACCTGGGACTTCCAGTACGAGAGGTGGGCATTCTACCGCTTAGTTCCTTTGCCCTGTAAGTTTCAGTCCAAACTCCAAATTAAAGCCTGCTGCATACTGATCAGAGAAAGACTAGCTAAGCCGAGACAGAGGAGGGCAAGAGAGGATGTGAAGAAAGAGACTTGAGTGCAATAGTGCATTGACTATGTTTCAATCACAACGTTGAAGAGGTCTTGTACGTGTTCAAGTGAATATGCAACAAGGATTTTGTTCCATTGCTTATGGTACTGTATCTCGACTCGGCTGTCTTTTTCTATGCTAAATATACGACGGGCCTAACACTAGTGATGTATTACCCTGCTTGAGAATCAGTGTATGCAGTAAAATTTTGTATATGACACATACCTATGCTTATATCTTTATTTGATGCCTTTCCTATATTGTGAGTGATATTAAATAGTTATTGATAAAAAATGACAAAATTCAGTTCATATCTCATTTCCGCAACAAGTATTAAACGTCCCAAGTCCCTCATATTCTTCGAACATATACATTGTATATTGTATTGTGTGTTTACTTACGCAAGGGATCTGCATAGAGGCTATAATAATCAAAATCTGGATCCTCTTTGAGTGATGATAGTAATTCAAACTCCGGACAATCGTGAACTATGCAGCGATGCCTTCCATCTCTTCCAGCAACTGTTTCAAAACTGAAAGCCAATCCTCTTCTTTCATGCGCTAAACTTCTGCAGCGATCCAAAGACGAGATGCTTACGTTGTAAATATCCTTCATTTCTGATCTTCTACAGGTCTTAATTAAATGGTATTCAGGTTGCTCAGTTCTCGCATTGCACGTTGAACACTGCAAGTTCTGCACACACAATGACCAGAATGTAAGCATCAACAGGTTTTGGTATAGCGAATATTTAACCAGGCGGCGTCTATGAAAATCTGCCCAGTAACTAGGAAGAAAATGTGTGTTGACAATTAATATTCTAATCCGAATACTAGGTTAACTAAACTAGAAATGTTCATTTCGTTTATTATGAGTATATATGGACACATGTACAAATTACACACGGTTGTTTGCTAACCATATAGCCATGAGGCAATTATACGTACGTCGATATCGAGTGTAAATTATATATGCTAATCAATACACCAAGTGTGCTGATTGAGTAGTGCAAGAGCTGTCGACACTTATTTGCGATATTATAATAAGCGTTGTCTTATCAAATTTGTATACAACAACCTGACACCAACTTTCAAGCCTAGGTGCGTATCAACTCCGTCCGTCCCCATTTTTTCTTTTTTTTTTTCAAAATACAACGTAACCAAAAAAGTTCTTGCCTTTCTACAGCAGTGATAGGCAAAGAGCAATACAGTGGACGGTGCCTACCTTTAAGTTTCAAAGTAATCTTCATCAGCATCTAACACCCTCTGCCAACGTTTCTACAGTTGCACAATATCCTGCTGATAATACGGCGGTCGTGGATGCGAAGAAGTCCGTGAGTATGTTCTGTAGGTCTTCCTCATTTGCGAAGAATACCCAAGGAATTGGTTGTCGAAGGAATGAAACAGGTGGTAATTTACTGGCGCAAGGTCCGGTGAATATGGTGCATGACACAGTGTCTTCCAGCCAAATTGCTGAAGAGTCTCCCGGGTCCTCTTTGCCATATGTGGCTTGGCATTGAAGTGCAGGGCCAGCTTTGGCGAGCACACCTTTGCAATTCACTAATCCCGCCTCCTTCTGCCGCAACGCACGTGCACCTTTTGCAACTGCTGAGAGTAGAGATCAGCAGGATAATCTGACCAGCTGGAAGGAACTCATAATGCACCACTTACCGACTAGGTGTGAGGAACAGGGCCAAGTACGACAACTAATGTCTGGTACGTTTGGAAGGGTCATAAGAAGATCCACTTTTCGTCACCAATGAGCAAGAGATCAAAGAAGGGTGCGTTTAGGTGTCGAGTGAGCAAGGACAAACAAACTGTCACTTGTTGTTTCTTGTTGGCTGCCGATAATGTGTGGAGTACCTACTTGCTTAAGTTGTATGACTTCCCTATCTCACGTAGGTGCAGTTTGAATGTTTCAGCAAAAACATAGAACCTTTACGCAAGTTCATTATACATTAGACCGCTGTTTTCCTCGATGACTGATTTCAGGGCCTCGTTATCCAACACATATTGTAGTCCACTACGAGGTTCATCCGAAAGCTTACATCTTCCAAACAGAATTTCTGGAACTAGTGCCTAGCGGTGCGTTCGTTCACTGCGTTCTCCCCACATGCCTGGCATATACAGCGACTTGATGCGGCAGCTGACAGGCCCACTTTAAAATCATAAAACAAACACATGCGAACAAGCTGTTTCGATACCTCCATTTTTTCGACACTGGAGGAGCTATGACTTGTGTATGTGCGCAACGTGCCTGTATTACTAGATCTATGATCAGACCAGAGATGGAGTGGGTCAAGTGGGTCAAGTTTTCTGAGTGGGTCGTGGGTCAACAGCATATGACCCACTGCCACCCACCACCCACTGTGACCCACTGCGATCCACCACCCACCATGACCCACTGCGATCCACCGACTCAGTATGATCTACCGACCCTCTCTGCTCACTGCATTGTAGATAGTATCTTCTAAAGACTGCTAAATTTGTCTCCGTTTTACTTTCAAGACCTTCATTTCCCTTCCTTTTCCATTTGTTTCTGTCTACTTACCTGAGATGAGTATAACCAAGTGAAAAAAGAACTTCAGGCACTTTTGGTTATTGATATTTTTAATAGTAATAATAGCAATAGGACTTACACTACAACTTGGCTTTCGAGACCTGTGAGTTTTTAGAGCTAACTACTGGAAAAAAATACATTTTTGAATCACTGTAATATATATATTATTATATAAAAAATTGAATGCAACTATGTGTGCCTGATCATCACGGTCAAATTGCAAAGTCAAATGAAATTACTTTTGGTATATACTTAGGCATTAATCCAAATTGGGATGTTATATTGCTTTCATTATAATGCATAATATCCTAAGGAGGTAGTGAGTATCCGAATTTTTGCGAAAAAAAAAATGAGTATCTCGCAAGCCGTTAAACTTACGGAGCTGAAATTCAGTGTATTAACTCTTTATTGAAAATAAACAGAATGTGTCCTAGCATTTTTTAAAATTCTCCTTTATGTGTGTGTGTGTGTGGGGGGGGGGGAGAGGGCATTTTCTATATATGGAAAATTGGTAGTGAGTTGGTTTGTAAAAATGACCGAAAACGATCGATGTTATTTAAGAAAAAAAATCAGAAACAAAAAATGCAGTGCTTGGCTTCATATATCCATTGCTTTCTGCCGCGGCATGCCATAATAATTGCTGAAACTTACGTTTATTATATGGAGCACTTACACTACAGGGCAATCAACCTATAAAGTTGTTAGAAAAATAGGCATAAAAGTTGTACTGTAAGCTTAATTACACACAAATTTGAAGTTTGGATTGTACGCATAATTGTATGGAAAATTTTATACTTTTTTCCCTTTACGTTGGTCTACTTACTTTCATTTGGAACTTTGAAATTTCATCCTTTTTTCCACTGAAAAGTATTGATAATTCAACAAGGGAATAATTATACTATGATAATTTAATTGAAATTCATCGTAATTTGGCACATGGCAAACAACAGTGTGGTAATTGAAGTTGAAGAAGGAGGGAAATTCCCATTCACCTCTGAACACTTTCCAGAAACTTCATTTCCTTTCGCTTTGTAGGGGGGGGGGAGGGAACTTGGTAATGGCATCAAACCTTCATGTGTAATTACAAAAATTAAATTTATAAACAAATAAGAAATAATCAGTTTATCAGGATTTAACTGATAATTTATTCACAAGATTCCCTATCAAATTCGTGGTAAATGAAGTTTCTGTTCTACATGGGTCGACATTGCCAACTGACATGGTCGATATGGAAAAGATGTTGTATGGTGATAGAGAGATGATACTTCGTGCTGAGTATTTTAAACCTGACCAAGAAAAATCGTTATCAGACTTAAGTCTAACAAGTAGATTGTCGATGAGAAGTTGCAGAAATCGGGTAGAAGTATTATCAATTTCCACGACAGAGTGGGAATGGGGATTTTCCCTTATGAATTTACAGATGACTGATATTAGAAATAGACTAAGTGCTCAAACACTGTCTAACTTGTTGCTCATCAATGTTAATGGCCCACCGCTAGACATGTTCAAAGTAGACGAGCTAGTTATTTCTTGGCTGAAGGATGGACATCATTCCACTGCGGATGATTTACCGCCAAAAAGTTGCCAATAGGAAATAAATCCGATTTCAGATTTGTTTTAAGGGGAAAATTACGAGTTACGAAAAATGTATACTTGTATTACTAATGGCTTATTTGTGTTATTCAACTTTGTACCTAATTTTTAGTAAGTCTCTTCTTTGCTTTAGGTAAACTACTTTGAATAAATATTCATAATAATTGCAATTATGCATATTTGTAACTTAAATTTAACGTGGTGTTTTAGTGATTACACAAATTACAATTATGAGCATACTTTATGGAAATACTCTCACATAGGGTACCCGAGCACCTTTATACCCTATGAACAACTGATTTTTCAAGTCTTTGTGAGAAAAATACTGTGAACTGAGAAACCATAACCTTTTCCATATTGTACAGGGGTATTTTCCTGCGAATATAAGTTTCTTGCGGAATGCGTTCAGAAATTAACACTTGCAAGAATACTCTCTTAGTACAAGTATATTTCAGGCACACACTAATTTCCCCCCACCTCGAACTGTTTCAATTTCCTCACTGACAAACACTTTACCATTTTATATCGTAAAGGTCAGATCCACCGTTATTGTAACAGAGTGGTGCTTGAGCGATTGACTAGAAATTCAAACTCAGATTAGTGACAATTTTACAGTCTTGTTTTATTACAATACAGAAGAGGCCGTGGATCGTGTTCAGAGTTGATGACGATGGATTTTGGTGAGTCATAGTAGGTCAAAGTGGATGAGAGTGGTTCATGGTGGGTGGTGGATCACGGTGGGTCAGAGTGGGTCATGGTGGGTGGTGGGTCGTGGGTCAAATTTTCATTGACCCACGCCAACTCTGGATCAGACTAACGTTCAATCGCCAGGCAGGCACTGCGATTTTGTTTCCTCTCTGTGAGCGCATGATTAATGGGGCGTCAAAAACGGCAAGAACTATTTTGGTTACATTGTAGTTCAGAAATGAATGAATAATAATATAATTTCTTTGTGTAATTTTCTAGAAAACAAACAATACTGCTTAGTAAGCTAACTAATGATTTTGAGATTATCTTCACCTTGCTAAGTTCGCCATCTGATTCAATGAAATCATAACGGAATTGAAGAGTTATCCTATCGGAATGAGGAACTTATCGATAACACAAATTATTCCACCCAATCGTATTTTCTAAGTTCTAAATAATTAGGCAAAAAAAATATGGTATTATGTTTTCCACTTTCACAATATTCTGGGAAATGTGGAAAAGTGCGAACACGACTGATGAACACTCAAACATGAAAATTTCATTGGCATCAAAAAATTGTTGACCTCAAAGTTGGACAGCCTAAAAAGACAGCAAATATTACCTCGTTGACTGTCCGTTCATCATTTGGTTTTGTCTGAATGTCACTTGCTGCTGTTCTTACTTATCTGCATGTCGATCAGAACACTCATTTGTTTTACTATTTTTTCTAAATTATATATTTTACCTCGTATTATTAATGTCTCGTCTTGAATAGGAGACTAAGCAGAACTCCTCGAGACTAGGCACAAGCAAGTTTTCTTTAAGAAAATATTGTCTCGTGGGCGGAGGACAGCAAAATCACAAGTAGGGGTTGGACTGAGATATTTTTGCTCAAGAAAGTGCCACACAGAAGAATTAACATATAATTGCAACTTAATTTATTTTAGCCTCGAAGACAGGGGAGGGACGGAAGTATACTTGAAAGAAACTCGTGGAAGTATAGCTGAGAGAAACACTGGATTCGAGTTAGACATATATTTTCTTGTCTCGTGCATATCATTAAAGTCTCGTCTCATTCGTATTCATAGAACTATGTTGCGAATTGTGGGTTATTTGCTTCAAAATTTATGAAGATCTCTTTGGCTAATATGTCCCTTCTCTTTTAAAGGTAGGAAATATACCCAAAGTCAGTATCTTCACTAAAAGAATATAATGGGTTATATAGGTACTCATTCAGAAGGAAAAAATATAAATCAAGAATTTTGGAAAATAAAATCTTAAAATTTCAACCTATATTCAGAATCAGATTAGCAAATCTTGTTGCTGAGAAAAATAATTGTCTCGTGCAACTACTAATCTTTATGGCTCAGTTTTGAATAGATATAGAGGGTGTTTCAAAACAACACCGACAACGCTTGCGAGGTGATTTCTGACACCAAGATAAGACAAAAATTATAGACCAACCTGGGTGCACAGATGCTTTCTTTCGGAGTTAAAACCTGCCGAAAACATGAAAAAATGAACTTTAAAGGTCTATAGCTCCAAAACTATGGAACCTACAGTAGTCGGGCCAAGATTTCACTTAGGAACTAGTATGTACCCTATCCAAGTTTCAGAATCCTGCTATACTTCCGCAATAATTTTTACAGAGGTAGTTGGAGAGTACTTCAAATTATATGATCATAGCCGAACTCCCTGTATACAAATTGCTTCGTGAGTATCTTATTATTCTGAAACATGTATTTTTGGATAGCGCACATGCTAGTTCCTAAATGAAGTCTTGACCCGACTACCATTGGTCCTATAGTTTTAGAGCTATGGACCTTTAAAGTTAATTTTTTTGTGTTTTTGGAAGCCTATAATTCTGAAAGGAAGCATTTGTGCACCCAGGTTGGTGTATAATTTTTGTCTTATCTTGGTGTCGGGAATTACCTCTCAAACGTTGTCGGTGTTGTTTCGAAACACCCTGTATGTAATCCTAACTTTCAAGGCTTCCGTTCACTATTTAGCTTTCTAATTTTCAGTTTCCCATAGAAGGTACTCTTAAACAACAAATGAATTGACTACTCTTGCTCTGCTCTACTGATACAGAGATCGCAAGATAAGTTGATATCTGACTTCTGCTGAGTATAAAATATGTGAATAGAGAGCCTAACACTAGGCAATATTCCAATCTTTACTTAATTCGAAAGTCAGTTGCATCAGATTTTTCCTCTTTGTAACAGGGTGTGATGTTTTTGTCTGTCCCTTTGTAAAAACGAAGAGAAAATAAATACTTCGTTGGAGTCTCAGGAAATCGTGCGATGTCTGTAGTTATTCCACTGAGCTTTGCTAGGTAACTGAATTATGAACCTCTCTATGGCAATTTCCGTATACTACTTTCTCAGCAAAACATTGAGCTATTGAATCGTTTAACCAATACGAACAGATAAATTATCATTTATTAAGTTGTACAATATACTCGTCAGAATACATTAATATAATTTTTATATGTATAAAATAACTTAATCTAGTATCTAACAGTACACTAGTAATGTTTAAGGTTGAAAACAAAACATACATTCAACTGTAATCTTGTATTTTAATATACGAAACTCATCAAACAATGTGAGACCTGTGCGTAAAGCTTAATAACGGAATCGAAACTACACATAATCGAAGTGAGAATCGATCGTGAGCCTTTCATACCAAAAACAAAAACGCTACCCATCTGCTCGTAACCACAACGAATAATAAGAGAAAAATGGTACTTTGAGTGTACTGTGTCCGTTTCCAAAACTAAAGAAATCAAATTCTAAGTACTGTATACACATTATTGAATACGGTACTTAAAAGACATATACATAACTGAAGTTACATGTCCAAAACGAGTATTTGAACCGCTTACTGCAGAAAGCAAACATGTCTAACATTTATACATTTCCTTTTCTGTGACGATAATGTTTTGTAATAGGTCAATGGATCGTTTAGCACCAAAATGACACATGTCCGCTCAATAACAATGGACATCGCGACACCTTGAATTTTCATGTTATAGTGGAAACATCATTAAGATAGTTTTTCTTTCCTGTAGACATTACGAAATGTGGACATGTTTGCTTTCTGCAGTTAGCGGTTCATATATCAAATTTCTATTAATATTTCACGACGAAATCATTAGGTATATTTACGCAATAATAACACTTCAACATATTATGCTTACCTCATTTTTGTGATGCAAAATTTACAGAACGAAACTGTGGACAAACAGAAATTTTGCACTTACATTGAAGGTACATTACTTCCTCTTTTGAAAATGCAAACAAAACTAGCTTCTGTAAACTTAATAACATAACATTAACGAATGACGTCAAATAACTGCAGTGAAAATAATATTGAAAAGGAAATTTTAGTCATGCCTTACGAACATGATTATACATTTTGGGGAGTCTCCTCCACACCCAATATCATACTCGTAAGTGATTGACACATTTGAACTGACATCTGAACATGATGTATACAAACATACAGGAAGAGAGCTTTTTGCATTATTTTCAAAGGATTTGTTAAGTCTTATTGATGAGGTCGATGGAACTATTGAATACAATGATCGCAGTTCCCATATTCGTGAAGGACAAAAGATTTCGTTATCGTATTGTCCAGTACAGTTATCTTCTTTTACGTTCTCATCAAAATCATATTTTATGATCTATAAAGTGGTAGTGTATAGCTTGCTTGTTAGAAATAGAAAATGTGTCTAAGCGTTGTCATATTTGATTTCTACTGGGAGTGCATATGACTCGGATGACTGAATCCTTCATCAAGCTGAGGTTCACACAAGTACTCCTAAAATTACTAGAATATTCGTTATTCGAATGATTATTATAATGGTTATTCCATCAATCATTATTCGTATAACAAATCTTATCCGAATATTGGAAGGATCCGTTACTCGAATTTTAACACCACATCATAGGTGTCTCCTATAACCAAGGTGACCAGAACTTTTACTTTCAAAAACGGGACGCATACGAATCGGCGGCGGGGGGGTGGAGGAGGGGGAATTCCACATTGTATTTTAGGACTTAGCAGTGTTTTCAGTTTACAAAATACACAAGTAAGAATGATAGCACAGCGCTTCCAACTTAAGTACAACCCAACAATACTTTTAACTACTTGAACACTCAGAATTCCCACTCAATTTCCACTTGAACCACAGAATACTCAATTCTCATTTGAACATTCAAAAGTTCTAGGCACGGCTGAACTTTCCCAATGAGTGTTGGTACGGAAAAGCGTAGAATTTGCATTGAACATTTACATTTTGAATAATAATTACGGGACACCTCGGTCATTTTTGCTTAAAAACGGGACATTTAGGCGTCCCGTTTGAGAATCAGAAAAAACGGGACAACGGTTGAAAATAAGGGACTGTCCCGGCTAAAACGGGACGTCTGGTCACCTTGCCTATAACGTCTTTTTAGGACAGGACAATTACAGAGATGGTTTGGGTCAATGAAAACTTGACCTATGAGTCACTGACTCATCACCCCCTCGAGATTCACTCTAACCCACGACCCACTATGACTCACCATCTACTATGACCCACTTTAATCCATCATGATCAATTTTCACCCATTTTGTTAGGTTGTTTGTTGAAGTTTAGCGTATCTTTTCGGTACCGAGATTATACGAGACGTGAACCTACAATTAAAGTGGAACCCAAATCACCGTAATATGTTCAATGCTTTCAAACCGAGAATCGAACCCAGTACCACATGAACCAAATGAACATGCGCTAGCCAACAAAACAGGGACGAGGAGGATTTGATATATTTTCTTGTAATTATGAATTTATATATTTTTTAAAAAAAATACACTATTAAGTACTAGAATGTATTCATCATTATTATTATTGTTATTTGCTTGTTTTCAATGGTAAGTCACACAATAATACCAGTGACATACATACTACTTTTATAGAATTCACGGAAGGGGCACAACAACGGAAGGAGCTACCGGGTCGAAACCCGTTTGAAAAGCTTCTTAACCCTATAATACCCAGAGTGTGATATCATAGAGGCAAAAAAATATGTTTTCAAGTACTTGTGGGAGGACCAAATGACAAAAAGTTCAGCAATAATCCACTAAGTGGTGTTGAGCGTACTGTTACAGATGTGTCACAGTGGGTATTAGCAGCAAAACACCATTGTATCAATATAAAGAAGTAAAATCCCAATGCTACATATATGTAACGCGGGGTATTATAGGGTTAACATACGTTTGTACACTTTGTCAATAAAACTATACTTACTTAATAGTAAAATGATTGATATAGCATGAACATTTGATCTTACACTTCGTCTGTACTCTTTTTCTTATGAAAGCAATCTAATTCTATAATTTTTCTTGAAATATAGATGGAAGTAATTTAGAATTACTTACGGTGCTTTCGGGTGCAGAATAATATCTGTTCAATACTACATAGATGTAGTGGGTTATAGAATTGCTGCCCCCCTCAAAACTCGGACCCCTCCCAACAAAAATATCGACTGACTTACGGTGTAATGCGGGACAAGAATAAACGGCCAAAATAGTCGTCATTAGTTTATATTTTAGATCTGATATTTAATTGCAATGCAGAAATAAGCGAGTCACCTGCAAAGTTAAGAAGAAAACCTGTAATTTAGTTGAAAATGCAGCGATTCTGAGACAACTGTACGAACACAAGGAAAAGAAAGAAGGAAACCTTAAATATTGTAAGCAGGGGCGGAACCAGGGGGGTGATCGGGGCGATCGCCCCCCCCCCCAGAAGAGGAAACTTTTTAATTTTATATATAAATAAAATCCACCCCCGAGTTTGACGCTCTTAAAAGTAGCTCTAAGTACCAGTATTACAACCCCCCCAGAAGTATGTCCTGGATCCGCCCCTGATTGTAAGATAAAACACAATTTAAAAGCATATTAACAAAACTTCTTTATTGTAACATTCTGTACATAAAATCGAACGCAAAATTATATACAATGAATGTTGTAATATTGTACACTTTCTTTCTTTCTTGACACTTTTTTTTTTCTGTGAGCAAAGAAAGGTAAATGGAACAGAAGAAGAGAAAGAGAATTAGTGTGTATGTGTTAAAAGAAAGAGAATGAAGAAAAATAAATAACAAGAACAAGGACTTTATATTTCTTCTGAATGGCAGTGGAACATGTGTATTAGTTATTATACTACAGGGAACTACGTGTTTCTAAACAATTCAGTTCTAACTTATACCCTGTTCATTAAAATCCTAACTCGGCTAAATGTCCTTGAACAGATTTGAATATATCGTCAACGCTGGCTTCCGCTGGTATCTGCAAAGACAAAGAATGGAATGGATTAGAAACACAATGAAGTTCTTGAATATCATTAGTATTCAATGAAAAAAAAATAAATGTCTAAAATGAGACACACATCAATTAACAGATCTCATTCAACTGAACATAATGATATGGATAAGTGTAAATTCTCATGCTTAGTTTTCGAGAAAATCAACAGAAACTACTTTTTTAAATGTAAAACTCGATGCTTAAAGTAGGGGCTGCGGTGGCTCAGTAGTAGAGCGTTCACCTCTGGTCCTTGGGGTCCCGGGTTCAAACCCTGCTCCCGCCAAGGGAACTTTGTGGTGGACAAACATCATGTTCGTGGGTTTTCTCGGGGTTCTCCCGATTCCTCTCACTTACTTCATTCCACCATTTCATTCATCTCTCATCATCACCGTCTCCTTTAGCTAACCGGAATAACCGTGGGACTTAAGACTCAAAAATTTCATTTCATTTTTTTTTATGCTTAAAGTAACCACACCACTTATTAGGATGAAACTGATACTGAAGTCCCAATACCAGTAATCAAACTTTTCATTACAACACACTAGCAAGACGACATAAGTTAACACTTAAAGTTTAATTTTTGGTTTAACTACAATATTATCCAATGGTAAGAGATATATCAATCGATCGATCACATCAAGTTGAACAAAATGGCGGTTAAAAGGGAGTTATCGTGGAACCGTATTTTTCAACTTTTTCGAGTTTAAAATGTAGATTTCGATAAGCTGTGTCCAATGGCACAACTTTGGAAGGAACGAGGAAGGCAAATGAGCAATAGACTTTGCGACGGCATTCGATTTGGCGATTTGCAATACATTTTTCAGAAGGAAGGAAGGAAGGAAGGAGTACTTTCTGACTTAAAAGAGTAGTGGAAAAGAAAGGCAAATCGATTACATTTGGTGCCGAAGACAATATCTTAAGAAAATTAAAAACTGCAACTTAATAATTGGTGAAAGCGCGTCCCCACAGCATAGAATGACGAGAGTAGACTGTAAGTTCGATAGAAGATACAATATTAGGCCACGAAAATGAGATGCAAAAATTAGAATGGTGGAGGATGAAAGAGGAAAAATTAAGGAGATCATTCGAAGAAAGTTATGGAAAGACTAAACCTACATGAAGAGAATATGCAAAAATAATGGAGCGTAAACAATAGGATTGTATCGATGGCTGCAGAGAAGACTTTGGGTAGAACTTCAGGAAAGAGTCAGCCTGCAAGAAATGAGACGTGGTGGTGGAACAAGGAAGTGCGTGAAGCTATTAATGGGAAGAAAGAAGGAAAGAAAAAGTGAGATGCTTCTGTGGCAGAAGAGGACAAGTATAGCTTCAAGGCGGTTAATAAGACTATTGACAAAATGTATAAAATGTATGACAAACTTGAAACACAAGGTGGAGTGAAGCAGCTATACAGGTTAGCAATCAAATGAAAGATAACTAAAGATTGGTGCTTAACAATGAAGACAGGATCAAACAGAGAAGGATCAGTTTATTAAAAAGCTTTTAAATGAAGAAAAACCGAGGAAAGAGCGATGAGACTCCAAATCTTAGAGCAACACCAAGGATAAGCCGGAAAGAAGCAGATAAAGCGTTAAAGAAAATGAAGACAGGAAAAGTAAAAGGTCCTGATGGAATACTACTAGAAGCATGGAGGAGTTTGGAGCCAGAATGTATATCTATTTCGTATAGGATCTGATGCAGAATATTTATGAATAGGAAAAATGCCAATTCAGGGGAGGGGTACTGTTGTTATATCTATTTTTTAAGAAGAAGGGAGATGTATAGAACTGTGGAAACTACAGAGGAACCAAACTAATGTCACATACAATGAAGATTTAGAAGAAAATTGTAGAAGGTCGATTACGGGAGGAAACATGAATAGGAGAAAAACAATTTGCATTTATGCAAGGAAAGAGTACAACAGACGCAAGAAATCTTTAATAGTTTAAATGTTGTTTAATATGTTATGCTGCAATTGACACTAAGTATGAATATAAAAATATAACTATCAAAATACGAAATTCAAAATAACTTTTAAAAATATATTGGCCGCCACTAGATCCTAATTTCACGTATCTTTTTCACCTCCGCTAGTTACTGCCATGAATTTCTCTCGTGGCTCCTGTAAGGATCGCAACTGTTAGGTTCAGAAATCATACCTTAGATTCATGGCCTTTACGCCATTGTCTTTACAATCAGGGGTAAAAGTGGATCTGAAAAGGTAAGGGGATGCATGACGTCACACCGTTCCCCGTGGCTATCTTTGCCTATTGTAATTTTTTAGGAAGTGGGGGGTGCCATAGATATATTTTGGAAGTGGGATAACGGCGTTCCCCTCACTTTTACCCCTGTGTAAAAGCTTCTGAGTGACATTATACTCATGTATCATAGTTTTGATCTCGGGAGAAATTCAGAAAGATTTCCTCATTTTTTAAAAAATTGGGTATCTCTATTTGGTCACAGGCTCAGGCTGCTACACGAAAGGTAATCTCGAAAGATACAACATATCCGAAACTATATATTTGTCATGATTCATTCAATCCAAATGTCACACGCTATTCAATTATTGTCTTACATTCAATTCAAATAGAATCAATAGTCTTAAAGACAATAGTAGAGCGTTAATATGATTAATAATGAAACTTTAAATTGTTTAAAAAGAAACAGTACCTGTTTCGCCTGACACTTCAATATTGTAATGTCCCACGTGTTATTGTGTACCAGCAACTCTTCATGCCTATGTTTATAAACATCACCACATGGTTTTACGAGAGGATAATACACACCACGTGGATCCACTACGACCTGCAGACGACGGACTTCTGGCTCCTCCCACGAAGCAGACAACTACAACGGAGCCGCAGCGACACCGCCGTCTGGGGACCCTATAAATTTGATGGCCGACAGCGGACCTGTACCAGTTCTCTGGTGTGCCTCCTACTGTTAGTAACCTAACCCCAAGCCTCTAGTCTGCTACGGGACTTTTGGCTTTTCTTTTCTCCTGGCTTAGCCTAGTACGGGGATCTGTCGGGAATCCTAACCTCAGCCGCTTAGCCTGCTACGGGGCTCTGTGGTCACCTAACCAACCCACTGCTTGCCACGGAGCAATGGGAACCCTAACGCCACTCTGCCTAGCATGCTACGGGGTTTTGTGGAGATCCTGTCTGCGACCTCGAGGTCAAAGACTACCTATATCTAACCTTACAAACTTAGAGAAATCATCTTTGTAGTATTTTGTAAAATACTGTTTATAGTTGAATTTTATAATAAAAGCCGGTAGTGGGAGTCGATTTCGGACGCTCTTTTTATTAACGCTCTACCTACAACCTATATGGGACAAAGTTTTTACATGGTCGAGGTTTTGACCGGTTCAGTTTTGATCTGAGTACTCCCCTACCGGACAGTATTTTTATTAACTGGAAATGAACTTTTTTTCATAGATATGTGGTTTTCTTATCTGTGAAATTAGTAACTCGGACTTGACTATATTTTAGTGTATGCCTCATACCAGATCAGGGAAAAATACTTTTCCGGAGGATAGTGCAACATGGAACTGAATTCACGCCCTTCTTTTAATATACCTCACCTTACTAAAAACTCTGGACATGTTACTGAAGACCCTGATAGGTTTTTTATGCTATTTGGCCACCTTGCGTTATTGCATTCTTGGAATGCAGAGAAAAAAAAGAACTGTTACCTATGTATCTTCAGAACGTGGCTCTTGATTTAGTGTTGAAGTTAAAAGCACAAAATCAATTGGACACACTCAATTATGAACAAATAAAAACTAAACTAATCGACTTAAGTAGGCCAAAATTACCTGCCTATAGGGCTAAATTTGAATTTTTTCAGATTCAACAGGGCGAAAACAAATCAATTGATGCATATTTTTTAAAAAAGAAAATTAAGAGTTATCCGTCAAGTTATGCCTCAGGCCACCGAGGAACAGAAAATAAATTATTTATCTTTAGATTTAAAGAATTTTTTAAAACAAAAAATCGCATTAGAAACTTTTACAACAGTTCAAGCTTTGCAGTCACACTTACATAATTTGGAAAAGGCACATGATCTCATGAAAAAGCGTGAATTATGTAGAATTACAGCAAACAATCTATTCACTTTGTGACCAAAATCCGCCAGTCAGCAGTTGCTAGCGCTTCCTTTCCCACATATCATCAACAACCAACTTATCCCTTATATAATCAGACACCCAATTTTCATCGCTACCAACAATCTGCTCCAGTATTTCTCGTACCTTCAGCACTACAACTACAGGGTGCCTCAAAAACTCAATTACCTTCAAATTTCCCCCCAAGTTAGTAATATGCAACCCCCACCCGACCGCCCTGCGCCTAGCACATCTAATACAACGAACACCAATAGTTCATTAGAATTTAGTAAACTTGATAATCAAATGGCTGAATTATCTCTTTTAGTAGCCCAAAATGCTATGAGAAATTCTCAATTTAGACGGGGCGGCCATAATAATTACAAGTCAAGAACACAAAAACGTGTAAAGTGAATTGATTTTAATACAGTATACACTGTTTGTTCCCCCAAGGCTTCGGCCTGTTTGTAAATTGCCTGCACACTAGAGACATCTCTTGACGTTACGAAGAAAGCAATGTAGCAAGCAACAACTAATAGCCTGATTTTGAACTATTAGAATGAGCGAGACTGACAGATCCATGCACCTTGCTTTCATAATAAGGATAACGTAAGGATAGGTGTAGTTTGAAAGGAAGAAAAGAACTAAAATTTCAAACTTTTCATTGAAATAATTTAATGATGCAGGAACAGATCCCAGTGATTCAAGATAACTTTCTTGCTGTTTTGAAGACCTTGCAAAGGGTGGTTGAAATTTTTTAGATATTTTTTAATGATCTAGATTTATCTGACGAGGAACATTTGTCTTCAGCTGTTGGGTTCTTCATAACAGTCAAAAGAAATCTGAATCCCTTGAGAAACTCTGGTAGTTTCGGTGTTTGTATCATTTGATGGCAGGGGTGGATTGGAAATCTTTGCCTTATCCGGCTTAGCCACATTTGGCCCATCATCAAAATGTTGGGCCGTGACTCTGGCATCATGGTCCGTAATATCGATGCTCTACTGTTATACTCGGGGACAAAATTATATCTAATCCCAAAAAGTAATAAATAAATAAAATATATATATATATTTTTAAAAATCTTCGGGCACAAATATGTAAGTCCTCGTTGCGCGTAAGGGTCAATTGCGGTTTTCTCAGTTTTTCTCCTCTTTTTCTAATATTTTTGCTTCACTCAGACGTTATACCCCTGGAAACATCCCAAATGTTGGTCGTAGAAGTAAGCATGCGCACACGAGCATTCCCCGTTCCCCATACCAGACTAAACCAGTAACGACGCCATTCCTTGGGGAGCAATGGGTCAGAGAAATTAAAGGGGAGCAGGTACTTTTTGTATAGGGTGGCCCAAAAGTAGGTATACGCCCCTGCATTGATCAAGTATAACATTCTAGTTATGGGTTTATTTGCTTCGGCTCTTCCGAGCTTAAAAATACATTAAGAACAAATAATAAAGAAACTGAGTCTACCTGATAGATAACAATAAGAAATGATATAAAATGCAGTACAGTACTTTATACCTACTTTTGAGCCACCCTATCGAAAAAGCTATCTTTATATTGTCTGACTTTACTTATAATGCATTTCTGAAGGGGCAATTGGGTGGGTGTTTGTCCCCTTGACATACCTCTGGCGTCGTTACTAAACTAAACACTTCATTCTCAACTGTTTCCTTACCGTTTTGCATTTAGTAGCGTAGTGTTCTATTACAGGTCGACTGTGTTTGTGAAAAGTGTCTAGCCGCTTCTTGATTGTTTCTTCGTTGTCGTCAACACGGCCGGATGACTTGCCTCTTTCCAGCAGTCGCTGTGTCATTGTAGCGTCACTCACCTCGAAGTATAGAATGATTGAACAATCAGCAATCTGAAGAAGAAGAAGAAGAAGAAGAAAGAAAACTAAATTCACTGTTTTCCTTGAAAATTAGTAAGACTTTTGATAATATTAATTTTTCACTGCACACTTAAGTAAAAAATATTCACTACAATAACCAATAACTTTATTGTTAATTTAGTTTTGAATTAAAAAAGTTTGATTGAAACAAATTCTATACTTAAATGTCAATAGTCAAAGTGTGATAGAAGCAGTCAAAGATTGAATTGGTAAGCCTTTATATGACTATTAACTATTCATTGTTCAGAGCAGGCCCGTAGCCAGCCCAAAAACTGAGGGGGGGGGGGCGATCCAACCATATGGTAGTTCATCACCATATTATAGTACTTTTGCAAGCCTACTGTAAATCTTTTACGGGGCCAGCAAAAATTTAGGAGGGGCCCGGCCCCCCTAGACCCCCCGTGGATACGGGCCTGGTTCAGAGCTTATATGCATTTCTTATTTCTTTTTAAAACTATTACATTTTGTCTAAAACTTATTTAATGTTCTTAATGCAATTTACAGATGATTGTTTCTTTTGAGAAAAAGACTTTTGAATTAACACACAAATAAGGAAGAAGAATATAAATATGATATTCTCGTAATAGTAGAGAATAAAAATTATATTGTCTGATAATAGATAGATACAGAGTGGATCATATCTTGATATGCCTTTTAACTTAAACTGAAAGATTTAAAAAAAATCAAGTTTCTAATCTAAACAATTTGGCCCAGGCGTTGATCAGTCTTTCAAAATTTATTCTTATGTAGAAACATATTAATATGAACTCGTGTATGCATGGTTATTTTCAACTCGAGATTTCATTGCATCGAAATATTGAAATTCTTTCTTTACATGTGCTGGGTGTATTTGAAAACAAGAGAAAAAAGTAGTAAAATATATTACGTACTTCGCGTGTTGGTGCTATAAATTCTTGTCGGTAAAGACTTTATTATAGTAATATAAGTTACAGATTTCATTTGCAATTGTGTATACCTCCTGTCGGAAAAGACTTAATTATAGTAATATAAGTTACAGGTTTCATTTGCGATTGTTTATACCTCCTAGAATTATGTAACAGCTCTGTCTTTTTCGTTGCCGGACCTGTGTTTACGTGGAAATGTCTATTTCTACATTAGTATTTCATTTTTTTAAAAGTGAAAAGTGAGCGTATAGATCGGACACGTAGACAAGGAGGGGGGTGAAGAGGGTAGTACATGATATCTCTTCCTTTTTTTTTTTTTTTGGTGAGGGATAAAAGTGGAAAGAAATTAAAAGAAAAAGTTTAAGTTAGTGATAAGAAGAGAAATAGAATACAAAATAATAATTCTAATAAAATCTACTCTCAGATTTAGTATTACAATAGTAGAGTGAAATTTAATATCTACAAGACGAGTTTCTCTGATTAAGATGTTAAAGTGTTACTCTGGAGTAAATATGTACTTAATCAGGAGGGTTATGTTTCTTAGCGTGATTACCTAGTAAATCGACTGCTCTAGGGATAACATTTACTCCACCAAATTTGGGTGAGTAAATTCAAAATCCACGAATAAAGTGTGAATTCCTGCAAGACAGGCCAATAGTGGGGAGGTTTAGGAAGTTAATGTTATCTAACAATTCAAGGGAAGATGATGTTTATGATAGAATCCGACGAGCAATATAAATCAGAGAAGGAGCAAATTTGTTTGAGGACTACATTATGCTAAATGTGTAACATTTTCGATTGAATAAAGATAGTAACTTGTACCTACTCAGCATCACTGAGCATAAGTTAGGATTTTCCTCTGACATGTAATTGCTTTCTTTAGTATTATTTTGATGTAATAATAGGAAATCTATAGTTGGACAATTTTCATCAGGGCTATAGGCCATTATTAAGTTTGAATCTTGAATCTCAAATATGAGTGCGTGATCTCTGGTTTTTATTATTTACTGAGTTATTCACGTCCAAATATTTATTATGATAGTACTTAAGAACTATTTAGTAAAGCATCTTACATTAACAATACACTTGTACTCAATTTTTAAAAGATTTATCAGGGAAAGTGCCTTTAATGTTGAATGCATTGAACAGTAAGTGCATGTGTGCATATTTGAGTTTTAAACACCGAATACAATAGCGATTTCAGTGTGAGGTGCTTTGCTAAGCAGTTCTTTTTCTTAGGTATTACCAAATCTAATGTTTGGAAGCAAATAACCCAGTGTAAAAAATAAAACACCATTTAAACACTTTTAGTACAGATATTGAGGGAAAAATTGATGAAATAGTGTTTATAAAGTGTGCTTTGCGTCTCCAAAAGCATTAATTCTCTAAAAACAGTAACTAGTACGACATATTTAAAACACTTCTCAGCAAACAGTTCGAAAACAAAGTGACGACATAATTTTGCACATTTTATACATACATGTGGAACGTACTTGGACAACACAGTATCTAATAGGGATGAATATGTGTAGTCTGGAGGTATTCAAAAAGTGTCTGTAACGTGCAAAGTGTCCTACCGTGTCCGGTGAAAAATCCAAGATCACAAGCTTACACTCAAGAGTGAAGCTTCAAACATAAGTACACATACACAGACACACACACACACACGCTTACACACACACATACACACACACACACACACACACACACACACACACACACACACACACACACACACACACACACACACACACACACAAATGGTATTCAGAAACGTGTTTCGGGTGACAATCGGCACTCTGTACTAAAAGTGTGACAAACACATTATTTACATTTGTATTCAGAAATGAATTTCGTGCGCTAGTAGCGTCCATGATTTAAACAAGAGGATGACCTAGTTTTCAAGTGGTACGAGGTTTCCTTTATCTGAAAAGCTTTCCGTGATATTTTCAAAATTTGTTCTAATCTAGCAAAACAAGTCCTTGAGAGCGAAATTCATCGTCCTCAAGTGAGGATAAACAAATGTAAAGATCAAGTTCAGCAAGCAATTCCCCGGATGAGTATTTCAGAGGAGCAGTCTTTGTACTGTGCTTAGATGATTTAATTTAGGTCTTAATACAAGGTTTTGTGACAAGGGAGTGTTATGTTTTCTAGAAATACTTTTACCAGAACATACTGAGGAAGGAAAACTAAAAGGTCTCGCAAAAATCCAGAATTATTGGACTGATTTCCTTCAGAATCCGTCCTCAAAGCTGAATATGGTATGTGGTGTGAAAAATGGCATCACAGACCAAATAAACCCGTCGAAATTATGTATGTGTTCGATGCCTGTAACCCATCCTTCTTTCTAATAATCAGCAAGCTACTCAATATCTTAGCTTGCTTGTTTATTACAACCGCGTCAATGGAGAGATCATTGTCTTCATCTCATAAGCTGTCTAACTTTATAATTTTGTCGACCGTTGTTAAGGTACGCAAGGGGGGATTGCGCAGTTTAAAATATACAACTTCCACAATATTTTACCAAAATCCAATGATCCTTCCCACCTCCCTATGGGATTAATGACAACAAACTACATACCAGGTGTGAGCTTTATTTTTCTACAGCTTGATCCGGAAGTGGGCGTACACCTAATTGGTGTTTTCTGACGGTTTTAAGTTTTACCCACATTTGTTTGGTAACATTGCTTGGCATTGTCTAGTAACATTGCTTGACATTGTCTGGCAACATTGCTATCCATGTTCATTTGTTTTTCTGCTCGGTAACACTTATTTGCAGTGAAGTTGGAGTAATCAACAATGTGTGATCAAAGTCCATAGAATTGAACACAGATTAATTGTTGCGGTTTGGCTTCTTAAACGGCGTTACACAAATGACACCATGGAAAGTGTTAAAGCGAAATTTACAGACCGCTTAGGTATTAATGCACAAAAAGCAATAATTTTGGGGTGGGTAAAACATCTTCACCCTTGTGACTCCGGAGTATCTCCGCAAAACATCTGCGAGAACTTGGCGCGGAATTCAGCTGTGTTACGACATGGATTGTGATCATATTGATTTTTATGACTCTTAAGACTTCAAGGTAACTGTGCACAGATCTAACTAACACTATACTGTTGAAACTAAAGGGGGGTACGCCCATTTCTGGACCACCCTGTACAATAAACTGACACCTAAGTCATCCTTCTACGATAATAACCAATTGAGCTATGTCGTTCCGAACACATGCATGTTTCAAGAAAATATGATCCACTTTGAGTATAAGGCGATCCCAGCCCCCGCCAAGTGAACTTTGTGGTGGACAAACACCGTGTACGTGGGTTTTCTCGGGGTTCTCCCGTTTTCTCCCACTTACTTCATTCCACCATTTTATTCGTTACTCATCATCACCGTCTCCTTTAGACTAACCGGCATAACCGCGAGACGTAACACTCAAAGATTTCATTTCATTTTCGAGAATAGGGTGGAAAAAAAAATGACAAAACACCACGACAAAAGTTTGCTTGCTGGAAAAATTCTAATTACCTTTTTGGATTCAGAATGAAAAAGATGAAGATTTAGTAACTTTGGTTCTTGTGGAGGAACACATTTGACCATGCTATTAATGCAGATGGATAATGAAATAATTGATGACATGGCAAAATGGTAAGAAATACGAATACTTTCAAGAAAAACAGAAAAATAAACACACTGCTGAACAAGACTGCACTTATTTAATAAAAACACATTTACACGTGAGCAGTCTTGTTCAGCAGTGTGTTTATTTTTCTGATTTTATTTGCAAGACGTATGACTATGATTGTGTGTCAGTTCAAGAAAAAGAAAAAAGAAAAAAATATGAAAAGGATTTTATTGAACATGGAACATAATACCAGATATATTACTTTTAAAAGTATTGCTCCCGTTTTAGTTATTTAAAACTTGTACAATGAAACTTGCATAATGCTCTTAAACTTTCTCAAAGAATTGAACTTAAATAAAGCAGAATGTCTTCCTAAAATTTTGCATAAACATATCAGTGGCTAACATCAGTAAAAAATCAGACACGCTATGATTTCAATAACTTTACACTTGCTCATGCATACTGGCATAATCCAATGCGTGCTGTATGGCCAAAAATTAGACGGTATGCGTATAACATCTTACCTGCATCAGTAATTTTAAGTTGAACATTGTATATAATATTTGAAAACTTATTTTTCTTAAATTTTATTTAAAGAAACAACAAGTGAAATTTAGTTTTTTTTTTTCGTTCTTTAGTAAACATTAAGGTCCTTACCTCTTCCTCGAACTGTACACCCTGTTGTACTTCTCTTGGATAGCCATCGATGAGGAATCCTTTGGAGGTAGACAACCTACTTAACATTGCTTCTTTAAGCAAGTCTAATACTACTACCTAAAAGGGAAAAACAGAAAAGATTGAATGTTTTTTTTTTTTTTTTTTAGTTTTCTGTGAAGAAAAAATAAATAAATTTTCAACATAGGTTCAAGCAGGTTTTATCACAACAAAGCTTTTTCAACCGATTTCATATCGCGACGCCCCTTTTATTCCATCATCTCGCCAGCGACCGCTATAAGTAATTCTGGTTTGAAATAAGGTTTTTGTTATTGCTTATAGTTGTATATCTGTATAAGCCTTGCACACATATACACAGGGCAAATCAAAATGATGGACCCGATTTCAGAAATTTTATTATATGAAATCTAATAAACAATGTTACTGTGTGACATGTGCTAACAAAGGTAAACTGTCAAAGTTTTCTTCAAACATATCACAAGTGTTCTATATGAGCACCTTGCGTAGCATGGCACACATCAAGCCTATAGTCTATCTTCTGCCAAACCTTTTGTAGAATATTGTGGTGCTGTGATGTGGGCACGCAAGTCATCCAATGTCTTTGGAAGTTATAGTACGAATGGCGTTCACTGTAGCAACATCTCTCCGATATTTGGTGCGAAAATGCCGTTTACACTAATTACAGATTTGTTTACATTATAATAAAGCACGCAGAAAGAGTCAATGCCATTTTCCTTAACTGCTCGTTGCTGTCTCTTAGCGGTACAAGGTGGAAACTTAACAGTTTTGCTTCTGGGTTTATATAATAAATTACGGTTTCCTGTTAGTTTAGTGCATGTTAAAGGTATGAACCAGGTAGTAGAAAAAGAAAGGCATATGAAATACATGACAAAAAGTCTATTCTATTCTGTTTTAAGATGAATGTAACATTTATTGTTATTGTTGGGTGGAATTGCCACAATGTTACGGAGCTCTTCTCGGGCTTCGTTAGTTTGCATTAATAAGTTATGCCGAGTCTATTTCTTGCTTAAGATTGAAAGTGTTAACCTTTCAAAGCACATGTTTCACAATAATATACATTTAGTAGTTTCAGAGTATACATTTCTGAAATCACGTTTATTATTTTGACGTGCTCTGTACAACTTTACAAACAATAACAAAGAATCCCAAACGAACCGGACATTACTGAACTAGTGCAATCACACAAGACGCTGAATCATCTGAAATCTAGACTTCATTTTGATTTGTATTTCAATATGCAGTGTTTGTTGTATTTGTATTTTTCTTGCATTTCGAATGATGCAGTTTTTAAATAATTTTATTCTTATTATATTTGAATTATTTTTAAAACAATTTTGTTTAATATTCTTTGGTGTATTTGATAATAAGAATGGACATAAAAATTTGCCCATCAAAATAAGAAATTCAAAATACGTTCTTTTTAAAAAATATTTTCCTTATTAAATTCTAACTACATTTATCTTTTACACCACCCTTCGCGATCTCCTTATATTCCTCTTGCAAACTCCATATTGAGATACGTGGATCTAGTGACACATATTTCTTCCAGTTTTGGAAAATACACCATTTAATTCTTGTAAGGATTTACCCAGAAAATTCCCCAAATTTGGAGATTAAGTTATCATCTGCTAGACATTCTTATATTTGTATTTAGGTGTGAAACAAGGATGCTATCCTGTGGCCAACACACTTGTTAATCATATAATGGATTGGAATATAAGAAATATAACTAATAATATAGAAATAGGAATACAGTGGACATTATTTATACAATTAGAAGATCTAGGTTTAGGTTCTTACAAATAACTCTCGTTGATTAGTTGATTTAAAGTGTAGCATCCTTTCAGGCACCGAGGCTATAGGAGACTTGGACATACAGCTTAACCTGGTATCCGAACCACGCGAGTTCTCACCAGGAATCGAACCTAGGTTTCCCGCACGGAGGGCGCGTACGCTAATCATAGTCACGTGAGAGTTTTGCAAAATAACTGGCTACCAAGAATTAATAAATCTAGTTATTTAAGTATTAAGAAAATCTTAAGATTGACAGATAGAAATCAAATCGTTTGTTTTTAATGCTTTTATTTTCAGCATTTTCCCTTACATTTCTGGAAAAATCTCTTATATCGTAGATTAGCACTTTATATACCTTTACAGCTGAGGTACCTGCAAGTTTCATAAAATATATTGAATGACATATAAATACAGTTTTAAAAATAGGAAAACGCACAATTAATACTTACTAGAGGAACCAGCTCTCCCTTTTCCATTATAGCATTCAATTGTTTCCCTCGTTCGGATCCAGACGCCACTTCATCTCGCAGGAGATCACCGCTGGATAAATGCGTAAATCCATATCTTTCTACCATCTTTTGACACTGGGTGCCCTTTCCAGAACCAGGGCCACCTAAAATATGTGCAAGCAATCTTAAAAGTAGTCAAACCAAGAAACAAGTGAGATATTCACCAGGTTAGAATAAGTTCACAACCAGAACACCTATAAATTATTCTATTATTTCTTTTCGTTCAGTAAATGAATTAACCTTCACAAAGCACAATTGACTGCAACTGGTCGTCGAAGGTGGGGAAATGTAGAGCTGCCTAGTTTAAACTCATTTACTTAGTTCCTACTGATTCACGTAGTTTCTCTATTGTATAGTCCTTGCTAAAATACATAAATTCTAATACAATAACCTTCTGACTACTGTTGTTATATGGGTGAAACCAACTGATAGTCAGCTAATCAAATTAGAGTAATTTTACTTGATTAGAAAGTTCCAATGCTTAGTTGCCATCAGTGGCGTATTTACGATTTTGTTTTGGGAGGGGCTTTGCTAACTTTCGGGGGGGGCTTTGCCTGGAAATGTGAAAATTCTGCAAGATATTTCATTTACTTTACTATACTAAGTAAGATTTTTGGAAGGGGGGCTTAAGCCCGGAAGCCACGCCCCTAAATACGCCACTGGTTGCCATACATATTTGTAAATTAACGGAGTGACATTTCTTATATTGAAATTAACTTTTCTGTTGATAAGAGCATTTAATTCCTGGTTTCGCAGCTCTTCTTCTACTGAGAAGATATCAAACATTAAGATGCATAAAAATTAGAAAAATGAAATATTGGCCAAAGCTGTAGACGACAGTAAAAGTATAGAGCGACATATTTTTGACTCATCAAGTAAAATCAAAGAGAATATTGGATAAAGAGAATCCTTTAATTCCTACAAAAAGTAGGGAAAGAAGTGTTGATGGTAGTATACAACATGCAAGTAAAAAGATCTAAGAGATTCAATACTAAATAATGTTCCTGATTTGCAGCGGCGTAGCGTAAGGGAACGCCGGTATGCCCGGCATCCCCTGTTAATAAGAAAAAGTACGTATTTCATTTTATATAAATTGTTTGCTTGTAATTATCACAATTATTTCCACTGCAATCTTCTGGCGCGCTCTTTCGACTTACTTTGACAAGAGGAACCTACGCATGCGCGTCGCTCAGATGCACATTTTCTGTCTTTCCTTCTGTCGTATGCTATTTTCCTCGGGCTTCCAGGCCTACTGAAAGCATCGGGGTTTTCGTCTGCTTTCTGTTGAATGCGCATGCGCAATACTTCCCTTCTCACTCCTCCTCATCCCTTGCAACCCTACATTTGCTTTAGATATACGCTGGCATATTCAAGTATTTCCAACTGTATATATTTTGAACTAAGCTATAGTTTCTGAAAAGAACGTACGAGCCCTAATATAAAGGATATACAACAAAACGGAAATGGTTAGTTCAACGCATTTTTGAAGCATGCCGGTTATGTAAATAATAGTATTAAAATAGTTATGCCTTAATCGTAACTAAATGCATCGTAATTGTAATCTTCATCGTAAAGGAGCTCACAGACACAGGCATAAATTTAAAGCATTCTGTAGAATTACGATCACCGATCTGGTAGGACAAGAAAGCCACCACTCCCCGTCACTCGCAAAGATTGTGCAAGGGCCCTTCAGTCACTGGCACAAATCTCGGGGACATAAGGGGAACATGTTCCCTACAATCTTGTCCAGCCCCCCTCCCAATAATCCGATTTGAGATTGTGATGATGATGATTTCTATCCGACTGCCACAAAGGAAACTGATGTCCTTTGACTTGTTTCATTTTTAAAAAAGAATCATATTCTTTAATATTTCATTGTCATTAATTATTAGTAGCCTATTTTCAACTATTTGTTTAATTCCTGTAACAATTCCTATAATGTTATTATGGTAATCATAATTTTGCTCAGATAAGAGTATTGTTGCGCCAAATATAGGCCTGATTGATTTTCTTTCATAGTTTTGGGGAAGTCATTATTTGTATTGTTATAAAACAAATGTCCTAAAATTTTAATGTGGATCATTGTGGATGCGTAAGTAGAAACATGACAATTATTATTATGCATATATTCAAATTTCAGAATGTGCTCACGGCACTGAGTTGTAATAATGATATGTACAACTATTTCATCTACATCATTTGGTATATAATATACGAACATATATTGTTCGAACATACGAACATAATACTTTGAACATCGTTAAAAAAAGGAAAGGATTATGGGAACAGTCTTACCCATCCCACGAACGTTGAAGACAGATTTGCGCTCTTGACTTCAGTATCTGGATACAGAAACAGGCCCCCAGAGTTGGTTTAAGTGCTTTGTATTTACCTCTTCAAATGATATATACACTCAGGCCCATATTCACGAACGGGTGTCTGAGTTCCGGACCCAAGATGACAAATTTCTAGGGGCGAATTTTTTTTTTTTTGGAAAGAACGAGATTGACGTGTGGTATGTGGAGAAAAAAGCCGCCAACGAGAAAGAAATGAAGGGAACGATACTGGAAACAATGTTCATACAAAAGTGGAGCCTAGTTTTCTCGTCACAACGGTAGTGGCAAGAAGGAGCTGAGACAATTGGTTATTAAATTCTAACGTAATCCACGCATTCGCTTCTCTATGCCCCACTAGACCTTCAAGTAGGGGGCTTCCTCCTAAATTTTGTATAACCCTATATTTCCATTCGGAATAGCTATGTATTGCTGCTTGCAGTAGTACTATATTGCAGAAATGACTAGCTTTGGCATCCCCCTTTCGGAATATCACGCTACGCTACTGCTGATTTGCATATCTATGTGAAAGAATATATTTAATTGTTTTCATTAGTGTTTGATAGGGTAGAAAGTAAAATATAAAATGGTAATGTAGGAGAGGAATACAACACAAGATTCACTTTCCATCCAAAACGCGTTGTAGAAGTTCTTGTTTAGGAAAATTGTCACTTTAACACAAGGTCATATCCAAAAGGGTTATTAAAGGAAGAACCCTCTCTTCCCTAAATTCTAAAGTTTACACGGGAGGAAATAGCACTTTTAGTCAATTTGAAGTCACTCTTAATAATACCCACGAGACGAGACAAAACGATAAATAAGGTTCTCTTATCTCGTCTCGTAAGATTTGTAGAAGTCTCGCCTCTTTTTGATTTTTTATCCCCTCGTTTTGTAAATTTCTCTACAAAATTTATGTTCTATTTTTTTCTTAATTTGATCTAGAAGTTATCATAATCCTTCCGCGTCATGAGTGGTCTGCGAAGGAAGGGATATGGCATTTAAACCAAATTTATTATTGGAGTATATTGTGCAATGATTTGCATATCTTAAATTGTCGATAAATACTCTCCAATATGTTCGTACAATTACTTTATTAATTTGTAGTTTTCATACTATGAATCACGTAATTCCAAAATAATATTTGCGATCCGAGATTTGGGCAGCTAGTGTTGTTCAGGAGATTCGAGAATTTTTTCGCTTCGAGAAGGAGATGAAAATTTTATTTCTAGTTTTGTCTTGTCTCGAATTTGAAAATACTTATTGCCTGGGCTCTCGTTTTGTTCCAGAACTACAGGCTTTTTTCCGCTGAAATGTTACATCATGCCGCTCTAGAATCTCTGACATCTAACAGTCTTCCGTATACTACATATGTATATGTATGTTACTTACGTCATCTATATGTTATATGCGTCCATCTGTATGTGAGATCCTGACTGTATTTCTTTGTTTCATACGGAAAGTACGTATAAATGGAACAATTATACGTATATCTATATATATAAAAGAGAACGTACAAATCCTTTGTTAGCTCATCACGCTAATACGGCTGAACCAATTTCTTTCATTTTTGGGGGGTTATTAAGATTTGGACCCTAGATGGTTTTTATCATATCACTTTAATTTTCAATTACCAGTGTCTTGAGATAATTGACCATTCAAGTGTCCATAACGTAGAAATCGTTTGTTAGCTCATCATAGCTAAATCTAACCGTATTTATATGCAACCCACATGACCGTGTCACTCGGCGGGTTAACATAAATGACAGGCGATATAATGTTAACATTTACTGCAATCTTCTATGGTTTTTATCATATCACTTGAAAGCGAAAAAGCAAAAATTATCTAAGTAACAAAGTTTATTGCGTTCCGGGGTGACCCCAGCGAAGCGGGGTGAACGCTGCTAGTATTTTATAATACATATGTTTTCAGTTATACGTTTGCTGCAGGATTTACCTATAGTCGTACGTTAAGTCCAAAAACTACAGGATTTACTCATGTAACCTACGTTTTTACGTACGACACATACGTTTTTATCTCTGTGCGATCAAACCGAGAAAAACAAATTTTTATGGCTTTCAAAAAGCATGTTCGTGGATTGCCAATGTGATGGAATTATTTTGGTACAATAGATTATTTATATATACTTATACCAAAAATTCACTCTGTTGTACGAGTATCTATTGTTGTTTGATTTCTTCTAATAGTTACAGACGTACCCCTAATAGTGGCAATGGTACGCCTAATAGTGAAACACGCAATTCTAACAGTAACGTACATAACGATAACGATAACGTATATAGTACAAGTATATTTGCAAATAAAATCTAACACCCAACCTCATTACCTTTATTAGTTAAAAAAAACTAACATAATTTTTTATATGTTTTACTGGTTAGTATTTCGTGTCAAATACATGTAAAGAATACAATACTTGAGAAAAGCAATAATTTATCATTTTTTAAAACTCACCTAGAACCCATATTATAGGTAGCTTAGCTTCCCTCAAAGGTGTGAGATCATATTCCTTGCGAGTTATGCCACCTGCCTGTAAGGATAAAGATTACATTTAGGTATTATTGAAAAACATGAGCTTAAATGAATACTTTATGCCTAAGTATGATTCCTTCCTATTCTGCCTAATGATCCTCCAGTACTTAGTAATACTTTTTCGATTTAAACTTATCTTTAGGTAGAACGGAAATTCCCATTTTGCCTAATCTTTCCGGTAAAACATACTGCATACTTAGATTTGAGGGAATTTTATTAGTAATTCTTTTCCCGACACTTTAAAAGTTGCTTTCAAGTTCCTTGATTTTTGTGGATCACTTCAGCATCCCTGAAATTAAATAACCAATCATGAACTACCATTATTTTACTATGAGTATATCTACATGATATCAACTAGCTATCTTCGATCTCACCGATGTATATTCGCCATATACAAATCTTTAGTGATTGTGCTTAATTGTGCTAAAAATATGATTAAATAAGCTTCAGTGATAATTATGAAAATAGTGAGTTAGTTATAATATTGCAATTTATTTATTTAATTGAGCTTTCCTGTAATATTCCCTCATCGAGAATAATTTTAAATGTACACTCATGTCCAAAATTATTGTCGCATGTCTATAAGTATGTTGTTCTAGGAATATAATTTGATAACGAATTCGCCCGGTATTTCTTATAATGTTAGTATGTGCATAATCGGCAAAGACATATATGTGAAAATGTCATGTGAAAAGAGCAGTAAATAAGGACAATAAAACGGAAATAAAACTTTCTTGTCCATTTAGCAAAACGAAAAGTTGCGTAGTTATGGATTTTTATACGATATATATATATCTATGTTTAAATATTTGGGGCAAGAACGTATATTTTATCTTTTAATTTAGTGTCTAAATAGGTAACACCGTTCAATATTTCTTTTCTTTTTTAAACATAAACACAATTATATCATTGCCACGGACGTGATAATTGCAAAAGCCGGATAATCGTTCTTTTCAATTTCAAGCTCTTTATTTTACTACGGCGGGAACACAATACGAAGAAACAGGAATTGTCCTTTCACGAGTGACAGGTAGAAAGGCGCGCGCACACACACACACCTCAACCAAACATCGTGGCCCTGTTTTTTTCTGAAATAGTTCGCATAACCTCCGAAAGATGTCAGAATCTATTGACCTCTGCGAGAGATATCTCCGAGCGATATCGCCGTGTGTAAATAGAAAATATACCTCTTGCATATGATAAAAAAAAATCTCTACCCCTGATGATTTATCATCAAATCTAAATGCCGCCTAATATCAGCCCTGAGTTGTGTGAGGGAAAATGGTTAGTGGTTGGGGTAAGAGATCCCTAAGTTTGTCCTGTCAGCAAATTAGAGAAAAATAGAGCGGTATTTCCCATTGTCTTCCAGTCCACAACATCGCAGCCGTTTAGTCACTCTGAATACGATTGGATTTGAATGTCAATGTCGTCGTACCAGTCACTGTGATTTCCACCAATTTGTTTATTGAAAGAATTGCTATCTTCTTAAAAGACATTCTTTGTCAAGCTCACTCCATTTAGACCAATTCGGTAAGTGTGGCTTTCTGATAGTGAACTATCACCAATATAGCTCTGGAGCACGGAATTATCCCCACCCGGCACATAAGTGTCTTCGTAAAGGAGATGTTTATCGGGGAAGAAAGTCGAAAAGGAAGACCAAATAGAAAATGGATAGACTGTGTGACTAGAGACTTAAAACAAAAGTGGTTAATCGTAGATGATGTTTATAACCAAGCAAAATGGAAACATATCGTCACAAATCTGATCCCGTGTAATCGAGAAAAGAAAGAGTACAAAGTGAAAAATAAAGTTCATTTTTTTATATGGTTGTTCGAGGTAATATGCGAAACTACTCAACCAACTTTGAGAATTCCTTTACCAGATGATTTTTTTTTTATGATAAAATACTACGTATTGTAATGTGTGGGTTGTCACCATGGCATGTCCTTAGGTGGCAGATTGAGGAGAAGGCCTCTAGATATGGAGGTTAACTGCAAATATATGGAATAAGAAGTGTGAGCAAAGGACAAGGGGTAGGCCTCCAGCTTGGAGGTTTGACGTGATAAAACTTCAAACCTCAGATCAGGACTTCCCATGACCTTGGTAAATTATAAGGGACATGAAGTTTGGAACATGAAATTTAAACTAAACACAACACATTGAACAAGGCTATGTAATAAAATACAGTAGGACGTCGATAATCCGAACGTTAAAAATCCGAACGCGGTCCCTAGAAGATTTTTTTTTTTAATATTTTGTCTTAGCGCTAGCGATAAACAAACAATAGGGTTCTCCGTCGGTGTTGTGTGAAGTCAGTGTTTTTACAAAAGCTCATCCATATGTAATTGTTTGTCATATATATTTGGTCTAGGAATTAATTCGTGCGGGTGGACAAGAGATGGCGCAACGAACGGAGCGTCCCACAGTTCCGTGTATCCACACATGTGTTGCAAACCCCTGTCATCGCGTATCGTTCGTAGTATAGGGCAGTGGATTAAAGCGTCAACAACACCAGTTTGTAGTTAAGTGAACATGGCGCAATTTGTGCCTGATAAAGTGTTTTTGCGGGGTGTCCTGCTGCATTACTTTAACATGCAGAAAAGTGCGACTGAAAGTCATCGTATTTTGGTGGAAGTGTATGGTGACCATGCTCTAGCTGAGCGAACGTGTCAGAAGTGGTTTGCACGGTTTAGAAGTGGTGATTTCGGCTTGGCAGACCAAGAGCGAGCTGGACAGCCAAAAAAATTTCAAGACGACGAATTGACAGCATTGCTCGAGCAGGATTCGTGTCAAACGCAGGAACAACTTGCAGCAGCATTAGGCGTTGATCAAACAACAGTCTCCAAACGCTTGAAAGCCATGGGAATGATTCAAAAGATGTCACATTGGGTTCCACATGAATTGAAAGACAGAGACGTTGAAAGACGAAAAACCATTTGCGAATTGCTGCTTCAACGACAGAGCAGAAACGGGTTTCTGCATCGAATTATTACGGGTGATGAGAAGTGGATCCATTACGAGAACCCTAAACGAAAAAAGGCCTGGGTGAAACCAGGTGAACCAGGTCCATCACAACCAAAACGAGATATTCACTGTGCAAAGGTTATGCTGTGCATATGGTGGGATATGAAAGGTGTGGTGTACTATGAGCTGCTGCAACCGGGTGAAACTATGAATGGAGAACGTTATCGACGACAATTAATGCGTTTGAAGCAAGCTCTGGCCAGAACACGACCAGAATGGGAGAACAGACATGATAAACTTATTGTTCAACATGATAACGCTGGCCCACATGTCGCAAAACCGGTCAAAACCTATTTAGAAAATGTCGGATGGGAAGTTTTACCCCACCCGCCGTATTCACCAGACGTTGCTCCTTCGGACTACTACTTGTTCGATTGCATGAACAACGATTTGATTGGACAGCGGTTTACTTCTTCAGAAGATAACGAAACATGGGTCTCTGACTGGATCGCTTCCAAGGATGAAGACTTCTTTCGCCACGGAATCCGTACATTGCCTGACAGATGGGCGAAAGTGGTGGCTGGCGATGGACAATATTTTTCTTAAGGTATTTATGTATTTTGTGTTTGTACTACAGCTTCAATGTGTGCGTACCAACCGCACGAATTAATTCCTAGACCATATATATATATATATATATATATATATATTATTTTTCCTTTAGGCCTATACAAGTTAAGTTTTAAGTGTGTGTTACAAGAACAGTATAATTTAGTGTACGAGCAGGTTCTTCAGAAACATTAAATGTAAGTAGCCTTATGTACGGTATTGTAATTACTGTATGTACTGTATAACCACTGTATCGATAAAAGAGCATACCGTACAGTATATTTAAGCCTAAATGGCATTTCCTTGGTCATTTTCGAAAATCCCAACAATTTGAAAATCCGAACTACTTGTGGTCCCAACTAGTTCGGATTTTCGACTTCCTACTGTATATAAAGCACAAATACGTAATAGTTTCAACACACTAACTGCGTCTTCATCAGACTTAGGAAGTCTCACATGTCTGGATAATATAAGTAAAATAAAATAATGTTGATACGTAATAGTATTTCCGATGAAGAAACGCTAAAGGTAACATGAAGTGCTTTAAAATAATAAAACTGCAATATTATAATTAACGTACTGTTTTTGTATACACCACCTTACTTATATTCATACTTTCTTTTCGGAGATCCATTGAACTTATTCAAATTTTAGCACTACTGATTTTTTAACAATTACAAAAAATAATATACATGACGAACATACATAAGTGAGATTGTAGATCGACAGCATGCATCCTGTAGATATGGTCGTAGTAAAATAATGACGGTTCATGATTCGTCATTTAATTTCAGGGACGCTGAAATGATATATGAAAATCATGGGCTTCTAAAAGCAACTTCAAGTGTCAGGAAAAGAATTACTAATAAAATATCCTCAAATCTAAATATCCCTTTCTGCGAAGAGTAGGTAGAATGGGAATTAAGCAGGACAGGAATTCCCGTTCTATCTAATGATAAGATTAGATCAGAAATGTGTTACAAAGTGCTGGATAGTCGTTAGGCGGAGGAAAGATACGCTAAAGATAGATAATAAAAAGGATGAAGAGTGTGAGAGATATTCATTTTGTCAGGACTAAAGGTAACTTCCTATGAAGATTAAGGACTTTAAGGCCAATTTGAAGTCTAAGCTCGCGAGTTCCAGGACTCAATCGGCCTCGAGCTCAATAATGAAGCGCGAGTACGCATGAGCACGAGCACGAATCTCAATGAGGTTATAGAGCATAAGAAAAGCGAGTGCGAGCCTCATTAAACAAAGTGAGCCCGAGCCCAGTGAGGCAAGTGGGCGTGAAATCGGGTTAGCTTGATCTAATTTTTTGAAGATAGAAGTGCGAACTCGAACCAGAGCAAGTTTCGGCTTGAGTGGGTCTTATTGACCCTAGTGAGCAGGAGCCCCTTTCAGGATAGTGAACCTGAGCAAAAGTGAACCCCAACTACAAAATCATCATCTCTAATGTGGACCTGTACACTATCTACACCCACCCCCGAAATTAAGATAATGCTGTTGGTTACTTGTGTTCTGATACATATAAGTAAAAAAAGGAAGAAACTCATTTGTCTTAAAAAAATATTTTCTGTCGATATGTACTATTTTAGAGGAATCACTAAAAGGGAATAGTGATCAGGGTCAATTAAGGTACTAGAGAGGGAGTAAGATTCACCGTATTTAAAGAATGTACGCGGAAAATGGAAATTATAAGATTGTAGTGACGGTATAAATTAAAAATTAGATTAAGGATTCAGGTACGCAAAAACTGAGTTATAATGGTTAAATTACAAAGTTATTTTCTTGTAGACTATTTGTCAATTGAAGCCTTTAGCAAACACTAAGAACTTTGTAATTGAAATATTAAGACTTTATATCTTCCTATAGCAAATTTTCAGGAGCCAAATTTCTTTATTCCGTCCTTACTTTGACCATGATTATTCGAATGTTCGAGATGACTACAATTGATCCAATTTTAGTTCTAATTTATTATCTGCATTTTTCATTTTTTTTTTGTTGTTGTTGTAATTCATCTATGTTTATGTGTATTCACTTTGCGCATTTTCCCATCAAAAACTGTGTTCATATCTAATCGGCATTTCTATTATGTGCAATTTTCCATTTTCAGTGTGTGTTACATATTATATTTTTTCTGAATATGTAAATATTTACCTGTTTCTCCGATTTATTAGTGTCTGTTCCTGATTTTTTTCTTTTTGTGAACATAATTGCTATAGGTGTTCCATCCTCTTCGATCTATGGCACGTTTATTCAAAAACTCTAGAAAGAATTCTTTCTACAACTTTAATATGCCATATGAAGTTATATTAGCATATTTGTTGTTTACACTGAAATATTGTGAGTTTTGCTCTCTCAGAAAACTTAATAAATTATATAATGTAAAGTCCATGCTTCATCCAAACTCTTACTCGATACTAGCTTTGTTTGTTCCTTCCTCATGACGTATATCTTTCTTAAAACACTGTCAGTTGTTGTAATAACACTTACACCAATTACTCTCCAGATGTGTTGTTAACATGCGCATTTTCCCATCAAAAACTGTGTTCATATCTAATCGGCATTTCTATTATGTGCAATTTTCCATTTTCAGTGTGTGTTACATATATTTTTCTGAATATGTAAATATTTACCTATTTCTCCGATTTATTAGTGTCTGTTCCTGATTTTTCTTTTTTGTGAACATAATTGCTATAGGTGCTTCATCCTCTTCGATCTATGGCACGTTTATTCAAAAACTCTAGAAAGAATTCTTTCTACAACTTTAATATGCCATATGAAGTTGTATTAGCATATTTGTTGTTTACACTGAAATATTGTGAGTTTTGCCCTCTCAGAAAACTTCATAAATTATATAATGTAAAGTCCATGCTTCATCCAAACTCTTACTCGATACTAGCTTTGTTTGTTCCTTCCTCATGACGTACATCTTTCTTAAAACACTGTCAGTTGTTGTAATAACCCTTACACCAATTACTCTCCAGATGTGTTGTTAACATGCAGATGCTTTGCAGTTGAGTTTAAATATGCTTTTAACAAATTGAGCATTTTTTCCCTTTCCACTATGCGTGTCAAAAAAGAAGAAAAAAAAGAAACTAACTCATAGTCTCATTGTAAAAGACTAGTTACGATTAAGCGAGGAATACTTGCCAAGTCTTAAAAAGCTGAATTGGTTTGCAGCCAAGTTGAAAATTCAGGCAAAGTTAAAGGTGTAACAATCGCCAGCACATCCAACGGGAAGCGATACACATCGTCGCTAGTCCACTTCCTCTTGGATCAATTACAGTAACAGGTACAACAATGAATGCAAAGCACACAATCAATTCATTGAGATCTTGCGGCTGAGAGACGTAAATGTGTGTGACATATACACCATACGCTGTTACGATATCAGTATCTTTATTAATTGTAAGCTTATTATAGACGAACTCATGTGAAGGATTCAGCTTTTAGCATAATTTAACTTGTAAAGTAGTACTTCAGTGGATCCTTTTCTTTCGTAATATCCTGCAAGTTAATGGATGAATAATTGTGAGTCAAAAGGGTTAATTCTTCTCTTTTAATAATCCAATGCAGGGATGAACTTGGCAAACGTCTACGTGAACTGTAATATCCAAGTGTATATCGACACAAAAATGTACCTTCATAGAATACTTTTTCTTGTCGACTCTCGTTTTTTTTTTTTTTTTTTCATGAATTGTAAGCTAATTGTATCTGGGAAAAGTATCTGTTCTAGCTTCTGTCATACAATATGAGACATTTTATTCCAAAAGTTTTTGTTACAAATTTTTAAATATAACTACAACAAATGTATTAATTACAGACGAAATATAAAGAAATCATAGTTATCGTATTTTGCTTTCCTAATTTACATACATATCAAACGCCATCAAAACTTTAAAATGCATTTTCTCATCATGTATTTTTGTTTGCTCTGTAATCTTTAATTAATCATAGTTTATAGCGTATGTGTAAAGTCATTAGAAGTTAACATTATTAGAAATGAAGTAACGATATGCTTGAACATTCCTATGTTCACAATCGCGTTATGTGAAACGTGCTGGATATAAAATTGTAACATATCTTTCTTTCTTCCTTCATTTACTAAATCGATTTTAAAAGTCACAAGAAAGAAAGGATATTTTTCTAGTAAGATGGTGAAATCGGTCCCTGATCCAAATTGAGTCGTTATTGACCTAAATTGTTAGTTTTGATCTAAAACCATTGCCCCCAAAAGTTTCAACATCTACCTGCATCTGTTACCGAATCATCGTATCATACATGCTCAAAATTTAATATATATTTTTTAATTCTGGTGGAGGTAGTCCAAATAATTTGAAAGTTTCACAGGTTGTAGACACTATGTAGGTGAAATGTGAACATTTTATCAAAAAATCAATATGTATTTTATTACTTTTTGTGCGTGTTGAAAATTTCAAAATCGTAAAAAAAAAATTTGAGGGGGACAGGTCGCTGATTTTTTTGTTCAAAATGTTGTAATACACTAAGATACAACATATATTTTTTCAGGGTCTGAAAGTGATGGCAACATTGTCAAAAAATAAAACTGAAAAAAAACGTGTTTTTTCACAGAATTTTGATCATTTTAGGACCCTCAAGGTTAAAACTTCGAACATTTCTTTACCAGAGTTGATGATTCTCTTTCGTCATTAATGTATTTAAAATAGGCTCTAAAGTTTAAAATATTTCAATCAACGAAGACAGCGACGAAGATTGAATAAAGTATCGCAAATTATATGATGTTTGGTTTTTGATTTGTTCTCATTATCAAAGAATATTTATGTGTACCTTATTGCTTTGTATGTTAAAATAAATGAATATGTATAGTAAATAAATTTACTCAAACATATATATGTAAAATGAAAACACATTGATATAGCTATAATCCAAATATCGTTTTCTCGTGTTTTTCTCTTAAATTAAATGTGTTTCTGTTTTTCAACTTTTCAATTTTATTTTTGTAAATTAAAGCTTTAATTTCGTGATTCTTGAAGTTATAAGATTCAATTGGATCCAAAATTGTGAATTGGAAAAACACAACTACAATTGTGTATAAAATAGATTTCAAATTGATCTTTCGTGAAAGTATGATGATAATAAATAGCAGGCAAATTTGGGGAAAACATTGCAAACCAATGTTTAGTGTCCAAAAATATGATACACGGATCGTTTCAAAGTACTCTTCTTCAATATTAAGTTGTATTGAAAGTTTTGACATTGAGGGTCCTAAAATGATAAAAAGACTGTGAAAAAACAAGTTTTTTTCAGTTTTATTTTTTGACAATGTTGCCATCACTTTCAAACTCTGAAAAAATATATGTTGCAGCTAAGGGCATTATATCATTTTGAACAAATAAGCGACATCCCTCACTCATATTATTTTACGATTTTTTTGAGGGGGAATGTTGCTGTTTTTTGTTCAAATATATCCTGATACAAATATATCAAAATAAAATAATAGAAAGTAAAAGGAAGAGATAGTAGTCTTATGTGAAAGAAAAATTAAACATTGACTCACGTTGAAAGCCATAAAACAAAAACTCCTACCACTCTTTCGACTTTCAAGAAATCAAACGGAACACACACTAAAAATTGGGAAGAAACGGCGAAATATTATTTAATAAAAGATCTAATACTTCAAAACATTCCCCAAGAAGATAATGAACATCATGGAAGACTACGACAAACGATGAAGGTGACTCCTATGGAAGATGAAGAAATAGAAATAAAAATTAAAAAAAAATAAAAAAAAGGCATTCAGTCAGGACCGTATAAAACCAGAAATCTATTTCAAACATCTGACAATGGGTCCCATATTTGTAAAACTAATTAGTTTCTAAGAAATGACTGAAAAATGGAATGAATCAAGTTTATTTTTTTTTAAAAAAATCAGGGGATAAAAAGTATAATGACCAAATTCTTTAGGCTGATATGTCTTTTAAATACAATATGCAAATTATTTGAAAAATAATATAAATATAGGATATATCGGAGAAGATTTTTAAAATGTGATAAGTTACAATTTGGTTTCAAAAACAGAAAAATATAGGAATACTAATAGACTAATACATTCGGATTAAAAGACATAGATTTAATAGAAGGAAAAATTAGAAGACTCCAAATCGCAATATATCCAGACGTTAGTGGGACATTTGATAATTTATTGTGGCCCCTTTACTTTGAAGAACTAAAACAGCTAAAAAGAAGCGAAACCCGTACAGAAGAATGCTACATTACTACTACAATAAAAAGTAACCTTGTAAGCTGCGGGTAAAATCACTACAACTATAAGTACAAAAGAATGCCCAGAAGGTTCTATTGTGGATCTACAATGTGGGATCTAGCGATACAACCTTACCTAAATTACTTGAATAACATGGAAGAGACCATTGAAGTAGTAGAACAAGTGGATGAACTGGTCATTATACTATCAGAAACATCAAGGAATGAAATTGAAAGAAAACAAAGGCTGTATTAACGAAACCTGAAAATTGGTGTGAAATCAATAAATTATCTGATAATAACAACTAAGATCACAATCTTCGGTCAAGCTCCGAAAAAGAATTCAATTATAAAAATTGGAAATAGGGAAATTGAAATAGTAGATGAATTTCAATATTTTGGAGTGTAGATACATAAAACTTTCACAAACATATAATAGAAATTACAGAAAAGCTAAAAAGAGTTACAAATAAGCTATCAACAATTGCTGCTACATATTTTAGATTATATTAAAAATGCTGGTCTTTATAACAATATTACTATCCTGTAATTTTGTGCTGGGATATGGGGCCACCGAATTTTTATGAACATAAAACTAAATAATAATAATAATAATAATAATAATAATAATAATAATAATAATAATAATAATAATAATAATAATAATAATAATAATAATAATAATAGTAATAATCGTCATCAGAGCGCAAAGGCTAAACCTATATAAGACACATCATATTATTGAAACTATACCCGCAGAATCTACCGAAATCTTATCACAAGAAGAATTTTATTCATTTCTAATTACTGAGAAAATGTATAAAAACATGGATAAAGAACAACTAAAGTCAAAAAATATTAGAAACAAAAGGTGAAATTCCACAAACGACGATGATATTGACAAAATAACGAAACTAAAATGGAGAATTGAATGGACAACAACAAAGAAAGGCCTGAGAATAAGAAATATTATTCTAAGTATAAAGATAAAAGAACAAATAGTAGATTTTAATGAAAACAATGGAATATATTCATGGACACATTTAAAAGGGCTAAACACAATAATCGACAATAAATGTTGCTATGGAAAAACATAGATTCAAAATCATACTTTCTTGAACTATGGTTTACATCAAACAAACAATAAAATAAAAGAGATTCGAAAGGAAGTGAAAAATGACATGAAGTAATAACAAAAGAATTAATTAAAAATTTCAAAACAACGTAATTCCAAGGTACATACTGAGAAACCTATGGGATGAACGTAGAGAAGAAAGAAGGAACAGTCGAAACTAATTTTTGGAACAACATAATAACAAACATAATCCAGTAAAGAGAATAGGAAAATGAGTTCTGATGAATATGAAGAGCTCTAAGTTCTTCATGTTTTTTTTTTTTTTTTTTTTTTTTTTAAATTTATTGTATAGTGTTTTGTGTACAAAATAGTGTACTGTAGCTTTTGTGTTTAGTGTTGTGTGTCTTGATGAGAGGAAAGCAAAAGCAAAATTATAACAAATAACAAACGAACTAACAAGAATAAGTTATGATGCTCAATTCGAGAACTAAGGAAGTTGTAAATGAGAGAGACCCACTTTCAATTACAAGAAAGGAATAAACTTTGATATCTTCAGATTGGTGGTGGTGTAAACAAAGATTAAAAATAATACAACTCCCAGAGGAGATGAAACCAACAATTAACCGAAAGGTGAGGAGAAACCAACACAAACATGCTTCTATTAGTTACTCATTATTTCATATTTTTAATCTTTTTTCCTGTCTCTTTCAGGTCTCGTATTTTGTGTTTTGTGTTGCCGCTTTCTCTTTCATAAAAAAAGAAGTATATGTATGTAACAACGACAGGGTAATAGGAAGAGGTAAAGAGGAAGAGGCAAGTTGCGTCTACCCTAAATAAGACAGGAAGAAATGGGCCAAGGCAGGACGAAGTGAAGACTTACTGAAATCCTATAGGGGAAATGAACATATTTTATACGAAAAGTTTATTATCTCAAGTTAGGAAGATGAAACTCGAATATGTGAACTTGTCATTTAAAATAATCGAACACGTGACTCAGCGCTTTTGAAAATTCTCGTTTTAAGGGTTCACTTTCTAGTGTAAGGACTATATTTTTCTATCACATTGAAAGCAACGTTCTCTGTTGTTTGTGACCGCTACATGCGAAAACAGCTGAACAAATTCAAGCAAATTTTGGAAGATAGTTATTACCTACAGTGAGTTAGGTTTTACGAGGGCGTATTTCTAAGAGGGTATGAGGGGAGTAAAATTTATATTGAGTCCCTGAAGCTCGAAGCGGAACATGAAACTCGATTCATAAACTTGTTATTAAAAATAAGCGGACTCTTGTCCCGCACGTTTTCGAATTCGCATTCTATATATTTTGCAACATTGAAAACAATGTTGCTTACTGTTTGTCATCGCACCGAGGAGAAATGGCCCACACGTTTAAAATGAATTTTTAAACGTAGTTAGTACCTTCTTCAAGCTGGGTTTTTCTCATGTCACTTTGATTAAAGAGTGTATCCTAAGGAGGACAGAGGAGTTCAAAATTTATTGCAAAAATATAATATCTTAGGGGATTTTTATCATAATACTGTCATTGAAATGCGTATCCTAAGGAGGAAAAGAGAATTCAAATATTTCCTACAAATATATTCTTTCTATGCTAAGAATAGACATTTCAGCTAGTATATTTATAAAAATTTACAAAGTGCTAGCCTTGCAGGCCCATAGCCAGAGAGGGGCTATTGCTGGCAGTGACCACCCTAATTTTTTGTTCCCCCTTAAAAGAACGTTGTAGAGGATTATTAAATTGAAGTAAAACTAAATATGAAATTCTTGCAACTATATTCTCGAATTAAATTAAATTCAGCTAACTTTACTCCATCTTTTGTGCATAAAATGATATGTTCCTTATTGGATGCACTAAACATGTTCCATTGAACTTTTCTCATTAAAGTTCTCAAATTTACATATGTATTTTATTATTTCCCCATGACAAGCATCAAAGGTGTGGGACCTGATGCGCTTCCAAAGAGTAGTTATATCGAAGTAATATACAACGTTAACTGTAAATATTAATAAACCGTAGCTAACGAGTGGCCAGGTGCCTTAGACCACACAGCAACCACCTTAAGAATGTAAGCTGAAAAGAGGCTACCGTTGTGTGGCTTTTGCTCTTCGTGGAGTTTTCCGTCATGGATTTCGCCCTTAAGGATTTTCTACTTATGGTTATACCCATAATGGATGAGTCCGAGTTTAAAGGTGATATAAATTAGCAGATCTTGACTCGATCTGAAACGAGATCGGAAACAACAAATCCAAACAAGAAGAAAGAGCTAAATTATTTTAAAATCACTTTCTCTTAAGTGACTATCCTTAATCGAAAAGAAAAGTATAGACTCCTGATATTATATTAAGTAAAGGACTTCATGTTTTAGACATATATTTGAATTAACACGAATTTTAGGAATACTAAAAAAAATGGATCAAAAATTGCGATCTTGGTCAAGAATTTTAGGAATAATCTAAAAAAAAATACATCAAAAGATTACAATTTTGGCCAATAATTAGTTTTTGGATCAGGAGTTTGAAAATTTTTGAACGGTCCGTAAATCGAGTTTTCGTATTTTCTACGAAATAAGCACATCATACTGAGTTAAGTGATAGTTTGGGTTTGTCTACACTGTATGTAGTTCCCCAGATATAAGCCCCACAAGAAAAGTTTTGATTGAAATATATTGGATTTTTTAAAATCCAAAAATAACAATTGCTGCTATTGGCTGTCCTACTGTAGTTTGTTCCGTATTGCTTGTATGTCACCTTTGCCTGCTTTGTTCATTTTAAAGATGAGCATAATTTACGATTTGTTTCCAAATATATGAATATTATCATATGATACTGCTGATTGTTATGTTAAAGAAAATATATTCATAATTTGTATCGAGTATGAGTATTATTCGAAGATATAATTTGATTTTTAACCTTTCTGATCATGCTTCCTTTTTCCATGAGTGTGGTTGTTTTATCATTATTTGTGCCAATTTTTGAAAGGGATTGATTTCAGTTTCTAGTATTGTTTTCTACGGTTTATGCAGAAGAAATGCTCCCATTGGTGTTTTATTTATATATATTCTTAATTCATGTTAAATTTGTTCACATTCTAAGCCACATGTGGCACAAACATTCCCGAAATTTGTTCATATTCATGCACAACTGTGACCGAAATCAATAGTTTGGTGATTTTGTATCAAATTGTTCATACTACTAACTTGCTGCAGTACTTTCAATTTCAAATCATAACTCTGGCTCTCTGTTAATAGGACAATGCAGTAACGATTCATATTTTATTACATAGTTTACATATTTCACTCACGCGTGGTTGACTTCGTGCCTTTAAGCAAAATCATTTTTTTTTCGGGGAGCCACCAGGACGATAATCTTCGTTCGGGGAGAAGACACAAAATTCACGAACAGGGACTCGCCATGTCAGGAAATAAACACGGAGGAGAATTATCACAGATTCTATAATAAATAAAAATAAATTAGCAGTTTTTTGGCGTTCCTTTATGTTTGTTTTGCCCCTTTAGTATTAGTTTCTGTTCCCTCTAACAAACCGAGCTAACTGTGGGCTTGTAGCCTTGCTATAATCATTGCTAAAATACAATACTCGTTGCGAATCTAGTGATTACAATAGTGATAGCAATATAAGCAGTGTGTTGCAACAGCTTTGCATCGTCCAGATCTGTTAAGAATTGATGTAGGAGAAAGGATCTAGCAATCACAATACTACTTAATGTAATAGCTCTTATTCTTACAAGGGGACTGCAACCACCAGAGAAATCACTTTTTCTGTGAAAGATTTCTTTGTTCGTTTTAAACAGATTAATGGAGTAATCGAACAGAGAAATGTGACAATTTACTACTTAAAGAATACACAAATTAATGAAAGGTGCAAGTTCTTTACTGTTTGCTAAGAAAAACTGAAACGAAAATGCTTGTTATGCAGTAGTGTAAAGTAGTCAATGGCTACCACTGATTATAATAGTAACTGCAGGATAATGTTGGGAATATTTCTTGCATTCGGGAAGTTTCCGAATCTTTGGAATATAATTATTATCATTATTAGAATTGAATAATACTGCTATATTGGTAATGTTATTCACTATTAAGCTACAAAATATTCTTTAGATGAAAAAAAAATAGATTTTTTTGTAGATTGAGATTGAGAGAATTGCACTGGGAATATATCTGCTAAAGGACGTGTCCCACACAAGAGACATGCAATCACAATTTAATTTATTTTAGCTGCGGCGGGATGACCGGTCATTTCCGGAGAACCAAAGTCCTCTCGAAGGGTACAAGGAACAAACTCTGCTTGTACTCAGGGATGTAGCTACAAGGGGGAAAATGGAGCTTCGGCCCACCAAATAATTTATTAAAATTGTTCTATAGAGTAAGTTCAAAATTTTATAACAGAATATGGAAGAAAAATATTTAAGGTAAATTTAAATCCCGTCAAGTCGGAAAATAATTAAAACAACTTAAATGAATCACCTATTTTATATTCTCATTTCCTAACTGGATAAATGTAGTTGCGATAACAGTGTATGACTTCAATCTTATTTTCTCTTCAAGATTTTTTTTTTAAACCATTCACACTCAAAGCAGTCAAACTAATTTAGTTCCATAAACGGATTTTGTTTCTTTGTTAATAACTTATTCGGACATTTCCTACAACCTCTGATTCAACCCTGTTAAGACATGTTTCGAAGAAGTAACTTCAGTAAATAATAACAATAAGTGCGTAAGGATGCGTATAATATGTATACAGTACATGTATACAGTATAATATGTGTAATATGTATACAGTATACGTATGTATGCTGAGTTAATGATACTTTCATATTTTATATATTAAAAGCCCGCCTCCCCTAGAAAAGTCATGTCACCCCTAGAACAACTTGCTGGCTACACCACTGTGTCCAACTTGTTTCAGTACTTGAATAGTATATTTTAAGAAAATGAAAACGGCGCGAAAATTAACACAATTTCTAACATATTACCAAAGACAATTAGTTAACTTATGAGGTCACGTTTATAAATATACATACACACACAAACATGCGAAATACCATCTCTTTTATGTCTGTTTATCTTTATTATGCTGTAGGAAAATGTAAAATGTGAAAGGAGTACCATATATATTTTTATTTTAAAAAGAATGTTACTATTAAGTGCATGTTTTCCATTGTATCAGATAATTTTAGTTCTACAATAAGTATAAAGGAAAGTGGAAAGAAAAATGTTGCATAACTCGCTTTTGTCTTTGGACAATTATTTACGCTCATTTCAGCAGTGCAAATAGAAAAGCAAGCAAACGCTGTATTTGTGCCACTTACCATGGCTGGTTACTCCCGGCTCCTAGCTTCTATTCGTGTCCGCTGAGTCTTGCACTTAACGAATCGCCGACTTGCCTACTCTGCCGAAGTTAAGCCTTCGTAAAGACTCGCTTTGTAGCAGCCTATTTCCTTGCAACGTAACAGTTGTGGAAAAAAAAAAAATGCTAGATGCTCTGTTGGCTATATTTACTCCATCGTGTCTTTTCAGATCGCTTCAAGTTTCTCAAGGCCTAGGTCATCTGTGCTTAGCAGCATTTCAACATTCCCTTTCTTTCCTAAATGCTAGTAGTGAATAGAATAAGAGATCAAAGGCAGCGGACACGAAATAAAATAATTTTAAAAATGCTTTCTTTAAAAATATACAAAATAAAACAGATCGTAGAACTAAAAAATAGAAGTAATTTTATTTTCAAGAAAATTACATTTAAAAACATTTTCGATTTATGCATGACTAAAAGGGAAAGTTTTGTTTCTTGATTTGGAGTCTAGGGTCCCTTTCAGCAGTGAGGCTATGTGAGACATGGATCTACAACTTAACGTAAGGTACGAACCACATAAGCTCTCTCTGGAAATCGAAACTGGAACTCCGGTACCAAAGACGCGTGTATAGAAAGGAAAGCATGTGGAGCAATCTATATACTGTATATAGATATGTATGTATCTATGTGTGTGATTTTTCAAACAACACCAACGACATTTGGGAGGTGATTCCTGACATCAAGATAAGACAAAAGGTATAGACCTACCTGGTCCACAAATGCTTCCTTTGCTTCCTTTCGAAGTTATAGGCTGCATGAACATGAAAACATGAAAAAATGAACTTTAAAGTTCCGTAGCTCCAAAACTACGGAGCCTATCGTAGACTTCACTTAGGAACTAGTATGTGCCCTATCCAAATATCCAAGTTCCATAATTCTAAGGCTCTCAGGCAACAATTTTTATACAGGTAGTTGGTGAATACTTCAAATTATATGCCCGTAGCCAAACTCTCTCTATAAAAATTGGCGCGTGAGTACCATAGGATTCTGAGACATGTATTTTTGGATAGCGCACATATTAGTTCCTAAGTGAAGTCTTGACCTGACTAGAGTAGGTCCCATAGTTCTGGATAGTGATGTGAGGTGCAAAATTTTCATTTCGGAAAATTTTCCGTTCTAAAAAAATATCAGTAATAAAGTAACAATTCCTCAGCAATCATAAAATTGCTTGAATTCATTTT